>NC_136064.1:138801340-139517941 GCF_964261635.1 Lissotriton helveticus
GAGAGAGAGCAAGAGCAAGAGAGAGAGAGAGAGAGAGTGAGAGTGAGAGAGAGAGAGAGAGAGAGAGAGAGAGCAAGAGCAAGAGCAAGAGAGAGAGAGAGAGAGTGAGAGAGAGAGAGAGAGAGAGAGAGAGCAAGAGCAAGAGAGAGAGAGAGAGAGAGTGAGAGTGAGAGAGAGAGAGAGAGAGAGAGAGAGAGAGGAGAGAGAGAGGAGAGAGAGAGAGAGAGAGAGAGAGAGCAAGAGCAAGAGCAAGAGAGAGAGAGAGAGAGTGAGAGAGAGAGAGAGAGAGAGAGAGATAGAAAGAGAGACTCTGCAGCGTCAAATTCTTACGGCGGCCCCTGTGCATTGCAGGAGTTGTGTCGCGCTTGCGATGCAACTCCAGCAATACGCCACCCGCACACCACAAGATGCGTCACGCATCTGCCCCTCCTTGTACCATGGTGCGCCGCATTGTAAATGCGACACATCTGTGGTGGCGCAGGGGGGGGATTGCGTGACACATTGTTCTGGCGCATGCCTGCTGATTTGCAGAGATGCGCCAGAAGTTGTAAATTTGCCCCAATATACTTAATCATTTTGAATCTGGTTTTATACCCACTCTTAGCACTGAGACTGTGCTTACAGTGATCCCAAATGACGTGTGCATGATTCTGGATGAGCGGGATTCAGCAGCCCTCATCCTTCTGGATTTGTCAGCTGCATTTGACTTGGTCGCATATGATAGAAAGCTCAGTGCCCCTGGCATTCAGGGTGATGTTTTAAAGTGGTTTGAATCCCTTTTCCAAAATTGAACACAGGCGGTGCAGCTGGCGTCCTTTTGTTCCAATTTTAAAAATCCGAATTGTACGGTTCCGCATGGATCTGTACTCAGGCCCACTATTTTTAATATCTATGTCGCTCCTCTAGCTAACCGGATATCCCCTTTTGGTTTTCAGTTTTACGGTACACTGACGATATCCAAATAATAATTGTCTCGTATTAGTAGCAACCTGGAGGAACAACTAATATCTCTGACTGAATTTAGATGAATCTGAAATATGACTGTTTGGTAATGCTGCCTGTTTGCCTCCGGATTGGTGGCCCCAATCACTAGGATTTGGCCTCGAGAAGATATCTACTGCTCCTAACCTAGGGGCTGTATTTGACTCCAAAGTGCCTTTTTAATCTAAGGTAAAAACAATTCACCACTACCTGCTATTTAATTGTGAAACAGCCAAAATCGATTCTTATTTTTTTTCACAGCAGGTGAGGTGATCTCTGATTCAAGCCCTGATCCTGAGCAAACTGGACTATTGTATATCTTTGAATGTTGGAGTTCCAAAGTATCTGATTCAAAACTGCAATTAATTCAAAAAGCAGCTTCTAGATAGATTTTTTAATCTTGGTAAAGTTGATAATGTTTCTTGCACTGTAGGAAACTTCATTGACTTTCTGTTCAGGAAACATGTTAATTTAAGGCCCTTTGTCTCCGTCATAATGTGATTTCTAAACACATCGCCCAACTAGAACACTATGATCAGGTTCTCTTCATTTTGTTGTGCTGAAATTTCAGAAGACTAGATTGGGATGCCACTCCTTCTCGGTGGTGGGGAGCAATTTGCAGGTTGTGTTAACATTTTAGAAGGCTGTAAAACAGTTTAAATAACTGAGACAGACTCCTACCTTACCTTCTTCAGTGGCAGTAACCGTGTGCTCAATAAATTAACAATAATATTAAGTCTTTCCAGATTTGGGAATACACTGCTTTGCTCAGCTGTGTCTCTGGGCCTCCATAAAGTGGAGGGCCCTTTTCCATGACCACTTCTGAGATGACCTGAGATGAAACATTGGGGGCTTTTTCATCAAGTCTGTCAGCCATGTTTAGGGCAAGATGGGACAAAGGACCTGCAGGATGGGAAAGGATACAACTGATAGGCGAGGAGGGCTGAGAATAAAAATAAAATGCCTGATTTCCTATTTTTATAAATCATTTCCTGTTTGTTTGTTTCAGACAGAGATCTCTTGCCCCAGTTCTGTGTCTCTTCCCTGAGTGTTGAATCTCTGCTCCACATATGGGGAAGAAGCTCCAACTGCAGGAGAGAGACACCCTGCTGGAACTCCAAAGTTAAGACAGTAACAAAATACAATGAGGGAAGTTTTGTGTACCCAAAATACGTTTCTAAAGTTATGTTTTTCAAATGTTTGATCTCAAACATGAGGGAAGTACATCAACTATTGTGGTTCAGTGTTAAACGATCAGTAAATAAATAGTTTACATTTTTTAAACTTAAACATAGGTTGTTAGTTGACTACAAATTAAACAGAGTTATTTCAGGTGGTATATATATGGACAGTGTCTTATTTGTCCACATTTACCAATGCAAAAAATTCAGTTCCTAAAATACCAACCCAACCCGCACCAGGATATCCTGACCTCTGTTCTGTACCCCACATGGTGTACCTGGATATGGTCTCAGATCAGAGTTAACACCTATGCGTAAGCCCTGTCATATGGTGAGGGTGTGCAACATACAATATGCAACATACATCTTACAGACAACTTCTGGGACATACATCAGCACCTCCTACTATGGTCAAGGCATCTTAGTCATGATCTCAGAATTTGGGTTCAATAATGGCTCCTGTGAGTATGTGTGCCCTATTGTACCTCTGCCGAGAACTTGTAGTTGGACAACTGTAGAGTGTGAGGAGCACACCCAGTATCACAGAGAAAAAAATGCTCTTTTATTAATTCAGGGAGATATATTCTAATTGTACTACCTCATGCTTGTATACATGCAGTGTAAATCAGTTTAATTTGTGTGTATTGTGTTGTAGTGCTTATTATGTTTGAGGTGCCACGCATAAATACACTTGTAGGTCTAGTGTGAAGTGTTGTACTTACCAATAAGTCACATTTCACTGAAATCCTCAACAAACAACCAATGTGCAAGAGGTGACTTTTAGAGGATGCAGCTGTTGTGTTCACGCCCAGGAAAGGCTGAGTAAACATCAGTGACGCAGCTCCTAGCATTGCAGAAAGCCCACATGATGATGGAATGTGTTCTATCCTAAGTATGACATTTACATGTAATCAGCCTGGGTCCTCCTAGATGCTCAGCCAGAGTGAGAGATGGTAACAGAATGTTGGTGTGACTGCTCCTGTGGGGCTGGTGTAGAGATGTAGGAGCTGGTACATGGCTAGTACCTGACTAGAGCTGGCTGGACAGAGATTGATACTACCCTGAACTGGAACCAATAAGACAGACTTGAAATATACAACATGGTTTCCAGTGTCTCTATGTGCAGGCTCCAACATTTTATTTTGACGACGAGTGGACCAAGGGAACTTATGGACAGAACAGAAACCAAGCAACTACTAAGAAAATCCAGTAACCAGCGAAACTACAAGAAAATTAAGCAACTACATGTAGGAGAATGGAGTAAATGGCAAGTCAGCCCCACCAGTGTCCATGTCATCGGACGGCCCCAACCTGTGTCTTGCCTGAACTTGCTCCGTAGATTTTACCATAGGTATGGTCTGTATGTTAGGGTATGCCTGATTTAAGATTCACCCTACCACTTCCTTTAGTATCTGCTGTATGGATGTATCTACAGCATAAAGGATTTTTGGCTGTTCAAGAAGTGAGTTATAGATTAAATCAGTGAAGGTATTCACAAGTACCACACAGGGATGGTGTGGCTCTACATTTTTTAAGGCAGACTCAGTCAAGGTCATTCACAAGAGCGACAGAAGAGTTGTGTGGTGTTTTTCAGTCTACTGCTTTAGTAACAAGGAGTGCACTATTAACAAAATTTAACAAAGTGGATATGGATTCGATCCTCTACATTTCCACAACCTGGATTGGAGTTTAAAGCATACGTTTGTCACTGCAGCCTTTTCTGGTGTTCCAGCCACAGTGTTTTCCACAAGAGATTTCAGTGAGTGGAGGTGTTGTTACAGGCCACCTTGGTAACACTCCATTGGACTTACAAAAAGGATTGGTGTGTATGTGGTATAGGGCACACTCCTGCCACATGTGGAAGATCAAGCCACATGGTTTTGTGCAATCTACAAAGAAGATTGTTTTTTTCATCATCACTATGTGTGCCCAGGAACACAAATCGCTACATTTTGTGTTTCCATGCTTTTTATTGACTCTGCAGAGCTGTCTCTCCTGTGTGTTTTTGCTTTGTGGGTAACACACAATGTTTTGTCGAACTTGTCCAGTCCCGGCGGCTAGAGTGGAACTTGTATGCTGAGGAAAATTGTGTTTGTAATATGTGGTATGCTGTTCCCTAGAAAAAGAAAAAAACAACATTCCACAGCTGCTGAGAGTTTTTTTTTGTTGCAGCGAGCCATTTTTGGGTGTAAGATCTTTGTGTTTAAATGTCCCTGGCAACTCTTTACAAGTGACAGTTAAACCGCTTCTTTACCTTTACACCTTCAGACGTGTGGGGTCTCCGTGGTTCTTCAGTGATGCTGCTCTGTGTTTCTGTGTTTCCTGTGTTCTACAGCTGCGTGCCTGGAGCCACCCAGCGTGACCCGAAAACGTGCCGCCATTTTGGTATTGTATGCTCCTACATACTCAATAGCTTTTGTGGTTCCTGCTTCTTTGACAACCAAGTTTTCAGTTTGCCAATAAAGTTTTTCTTTTAGAGAAAGCCGCAACTGACTGGGAACAGCACTGTGTGCACATTTAGAAGTATGAGGAAACTCTCTTTGTGAGTAAAGTGCATCGGAGTATTTTTGTCTCTCTCCCTTTGTGGGGAATATTGTTCTTAACAGTTTGTTGGACGGTGAGTCATCTTGGGCAGTGACGATCTGTGGAAGCATCATCCTTGAATGGAAGCTGATTACATTTTGGATACTTTCTTTAGATAAACTTTGAATAACTGTTTTTGTTTTTTTGTACATCCTAATGACAGTGATCGTACTTACTTTGTCATACAGCTTACCACACTGCTGGGGAATTTTGTTTAGTTTTGTTACATATAAGTCTGGGTGTGCTCTGTGCAGTGATAATTCATGTAAGATATAGCCCACAATATGTCTTGCTTTAGCTGCATTGGTAATAGTTTAACTTAAAGCATATGTTATAGAAAAAGTTGTGTAATACACTTGCTTGTGGTTTGGTAATATGCCAATTTACAATTCGGGTGAGGGATTGCTCACTGGCGTGGGGCACGGGTCTCTAATGTTCTACAGTATGTGGAATGATATTAGCATTAACAAATGTTTCAAATTTCATGATGCCACAGTTTTATGCAGTTTAATGGATGGTTTGTCCATGTGTCTGGTGGGTGGACATCACAGGTTATCCCTTACATGAGGATGGTTTTAGTCTTGGTGGGTGGTTTTCCACCTCTTTGTTTTGTGGTGACATTACACACGTGTGCTTGTGTTGTGATCAATGTGTGTAAGTCATCTTGCACTGCACGTTTGGTCTGCATGTTTGGTTTGATGTGCTGGTAAGTCACCTTGCATTGCACGTCTTGTCTGTTTGTATGTGTGTAAGTCGCCCTGCACCTCACGTGTTGTCCTGTGTAAGTCGCCTTGTGCTTCAGGTGTTGTTGTGTGTAAGTCACCCTGCGCGTCACATGTTGTCCTGTGTAAGTTGCCCCGCGCTTCAGATGTTGTTGTGTGTAAGTCGCCGTGCGCCTCATTGTGTGTACCCTCTATGTGGTCCATTTTGTTTGTGCACGTGGGTTTTTGGTGTCTGTTTCTGGCCTCGGGTGGTAGTCGTGGGGTGTGTGCACCCTTTACTACATTATTTTCCAATATTTTTTGGGGCGGAAGGATGGTGTTATTGCTAGTTTGAAAGGTATTATTGTGTGACAATTTTTAATCCTTCACAAAAGTACTCAGTGATAGTTTGCTTCTCCGCATTTTAACATCGTTGTGATTTGATGATTTATTTCACGTTTTGAAATGACTTAATAATTTTCATGGGTGAGGATGGGGGATATTGATGCACATTTTATATGTCGTATTTTGCCCATCTTTCCTTGTTTCATATTATTCACTTTTGTGTGATGTTTTACTTTTAGTTTCATCCCTGAGTTGTGAACATTACTGCTTTCTTGTGTATAGTTCTCTTCTTTAGAATTGTAATTTTTGTTTTCATTTTAAAAGGAAAGGGATAATATTATATCCTAAGTATTACATGTATATGTAATCAGCCTATGTCCTTCTAGCTGCTCAGCCAGAGTGAAAGATGGTAATGGAATGTTGGTGTGACTGTGATGAATGGAATGCCTGCGTGCCTTTGTGGATGAATGTGGACAGTTGGAGATGGGCTGATTAGCTAGACAGGCTGCTCCTGGAGGGGCTGGTGTAGGAGATGTTGTAGCTGGTACATGGCTAGTACCTGACTAGAGCTGGCTGGACAGTGATTGATACTACCCTGAACTGGAACAAATAAAGTAGACTTGAAATATACAACATGGTTTCCAGTGTCTCTATGTGCAGGATACAACAGAATGCCAACTGTGTCTGTTGTGGAAAAGGTGTGCTTTATGGTGAGGTGGCTGAAGTGCCACTTTATTGCACTCCATTGCGTCTTCTATATAAAGGAACTAGGCAAAGGCATAAACCCCCCCTTGCCACCCTTGGCCTTTCCCCCAGTGATTGTGGCATGGTGATAAGCTGGTGCAATGGATCGTAATATCTAATGCAAGCATCACGACTGGCTTGCCAGTGATATGTTAACGTTCTCAGATGAAACCGTCCTGAGATCATGAAAGACATGGAATAGAGTACATCTAGTATTTATACAGAGGCTGGCATAGCTTGGGAGTGGGTTGTAGGTGTATCGAGCTCCTGCTTCTGGTCAGCAACTATATCCAGGATAACATTGGGTGAGGAGCGGTATTTGGTAACAACAGCTTCCCTTAATACCACGATAATATGCCTCTAATATTTGTCTCTCCTCCTCCTCAAATAGTTCCTCCTCAAAAGATGTTCACCACCATAATAATAATGGCAGTAAAAGAGTTCTGTTCACTCATATCATTACGATGGATGTTGCAAGTATTGTATTTCTTGTTACACACATCTCCAGCATTTGTTTCTAAGTGAAAATCCAAAGCGGTTCAAACAAACTTTCCCCAGGTTCAAAGCCTTTGAGTGTGTAGTCACCCTAAAGAAAAAGCACTGACAAAATGTGCATTAAAAAATAATGTTCAAAATATTGTATTGATCTCTACTGCAGAGTTTCCCTTTGTTAAAGTATAGGGAATTTAAAAGAAAAAGTTTATTTCACTCAAACATATTTTATGTTAAATATTACTCTAGATTATACATATATACATATATATATATATAATGTAGAACTCATGAAAAAATGATACAGCATTATTAACTCAATTTGGATTTAAATCTGCAATTCACGTAACTATAATAATTACATTACAATACGTTTTTCGAATTTTACATTAAAAAACAAATTTTCACCAAAAGTTTAAAAAGCATATTTTAGTACGCAAGACTACTTATTAAAATAAATGTATTACAAGTAATTCAATCATATGTTAATTACGTTTATGACACATTATTTTTTTATAAACATATGTACTATTTTTTATAAATTATCTTTTACAATCATTTACAGTCATCTGTTCATTTATTTTTAATTTAACAATAATTTCTATGGGCTTTTATCCTAAACCCTGAATTCCATTATTTTCTATGGTAGAAGGATAAAGGAAGAATTGTTGGCCATATGTGGTGCCGGACTTACTCCATCTCTGAACTGGAGCAATTTACTACTGTTTTGTGTCCCCTTTTGGCTGTAGTAACTTTAAGAGTGCAGTTTATATACAGCTTACTCTTTTTTTGGGTTGGTTAGTTTCCCTCCCTACACCCCTCGCCTGACAAACGTACAGCAAATAAGAAATGCCTATCTAGACTCAAGGAGGTCACCAATGTTGAAAAGGACCTCTCTGCAGATGGTAATACCTGTTCTTTTGAGTGCATCATGCAAAGTTACTCAACTGTGTCGAATATCCAAACTCCACAAGAGGGCACCAAAATATGCCCTTTCTAAAGACGCAGGATAGAGCTATCCACACCCCCTGACATCAAAGACTCAGGCAACTTCAAACTATACACAATCCATTGAGCAATGTCTGCATAAGACATGTTTTAATTAACAATTAGTCCCATGAGGCAGGATAGGGACAGTTAGTGGAACACCAAGTCCTCTTTCATGAATGAATATCTCACTTAAGGAGCACAAGAAATATAAAATATTAATTTTTAAATTCTAATCTAGTGTACACAATGTGAATTATAATCACAATGAGGGTAAACATTTAGACAGGCACAGCGTTTATGAATATTGTAAACAGCAACTTATAATCCAACATTTTCCTATGTATTTCATAGCACTAACACCTACATTTGCTGCATTTAGGTAGTCAGTCAAAATCTTTATTAGGTTAGAAAATGAACATAAAAGTACAGAATAAAATACACTGTTTGTTCAATCATAAAGTGTAAATAATCAAGCAAAATGCTAATTTCAATATGAGCGTTTCATACAACCAACTATCCTTTCAACTTAAAAACCCAGAAGATGGGCTTTAGTAAAGACAAGTTAAAACTTGATTTTAAAGCATTCCAACAGTGTCCATTGAACAGAGCTTAACATTTGGACCAATTACATTGGGGTGTCAAAACACAGATGTACCTGGCAACACAAACAGGCAATCATAAAATGTTGCTTAAAGCAGTGGCTTAAAATACAGCTATCTGGCTATTTAATTAAACAGAACACGTTTTAGAGTGGAAATAATGTAGTTTAGGAAAGAAAAACAAGTATTAGGCGAGGATCGACATTGTAAAAAATGCAACCCTGCTTGATGTGTAGTATGTGCAAAAAACATAAAGTACTTTAGGCTTTTTGGGTGTGAAGGTCCAATCTAATCATTAGCTCTCTGTGCACAGTTTTTATGAGATAATTTAGAAACTTTGTTGAAAACTTTCAGAATAAGCACTCAACAGAGAGCAGTGACATTCTTTGTCATCTGTTTGCATTAAATAAGGGAATGGTCTTTTGAAAAGATAACAACATGAAAAATGCAACTATCTACAAACCATGCTATTTCATAATAAGGATTTGTAAGTGAACGTGAACAGGTCAGCTCTAATGATTATATACCAGGAATATTTTCATGCAAGCTTGATTATCATATTCACAGAACAAATCAATATAAACAATTCATATTCACTTTTGATTAATTGATTGGCATGTATCAATCAAGAGAGGGAAGGAACTAAAAAAACATATTTTTCACAATGCTTTGACTTTGCTCTTATGGTTATTCTTAAATATGTTCAATTTCTCCTACTTTCTTAGTTGTTTAACCAATCTGTAATACTCTACAAACCCCTTTTTATTTTGGGGACCCTATACACCCCCTTATATATAGGAGCAAATTAAAATGTTCTTATATTTTCATACAAAGTCCTTTCTTTCATTAAAAATTACCACATATTTTTTTTCAAATGGCTTTCAATACATGATTGTCTCACTACACGTAAATTAGCAGACTTAGGGGCATCTTGACACTGAATATAACATAATTAACATTACCTAACTTACTTTAGCATTCAAATCTATAAAGATGAGGTCAAATATAATTTCCTGGAGTAGGTGCATTAGTCCACTGAGCCATCAGCACCAAACTCTGACGCTGGTCTTTTCTGCTGAAGACATGCCAAAAAGTGAGTTTGTACTAATTAACGATTTGTTGAAATCGATTGTAGAAATGTTATGGTTTCACTTGGAAATAGGTTTTTGCATTAAGTACTGTTTTGTATTCATATTCGGCCTCCAAAGGATGATGTAACATTTCGGAATGAAGATACAGCCCAATAGTCCTGCACTTGAAGACAAGATGGCAAAGATCTCCACTGCCACCAGATACTTCCCTTGTGTGCTGAGATACGCTGGTATGAATGAGATCCAGACGGCCAGAAACACAAGCATACTGAAGGTGAGGAACTTGGCCTCATTGAAACTCTGAGGCAAATTACGAGCATGAAATGCAACCACAAAGCTGACAGTGGCCAACAAGCCCAGATATCCCAACATCAGATAGAAGAAGAGAACAGAGCCCTCGTCACACTGGATGATGGTCGTGTCTCGTATCTGTATATTCACTGGGAATGGAGGATCAAGGAGCAGCCAGACTGTGCAAATCAGGACTGGAGCAAATGAACACAGAAGGACCACCCCAATGGGCATTCTGGTCCCAAGCCACCTTGAAGAGCGGCTGGTGGGGTCGCGAGCATTGAACGCTATAATCACAGTGATGGTCTTGGAAAGAATTGTGGAAATGCTGATGGAAAAGATAATTCCAAATACGTTTTGGCGGATCATGCAGGTGGCCCTCATGGGATGGCCAATGAAGGTGAAGGGACAGAGAAAGCAGAGCATGAGGGCGATAAGAAGCACATAGCTGAGTTCTCGATTGTTTGCTTTGACAATTGGTGTGTCCTGGTACATCTTGAAGATGCAGAGAACAAGCAGAGTGATTAGGAAGAGGAGGCTGGTAAGGCATGAGAGTGCGATTCCCAAAGGTTCCTGAAGGGAGAGGAACTGGAGAGTTGTTAGAACACATTTGGTTCTCTCCTCATTGGGCCAGTGGTCTTCAGGACAAGGCCAGCAGTCAGGGGAATCTAAAGTAAAGAAAGAAGTTGGTTACTACTTATAATCTCTGTACTTAGGAAGTGTCACATTGATCTTAGGGAGAAAGTGCAGCTTTTGGGAGCCACAGAATCCTCTACCCTCAGTTGGCTTTTCTTTGGTCTACAGGGGGAAAAAGACTGGGTAAAAGAGAGTGGGTTCTCATTATCATCGTACAGCACCGTGAACTACAATATGGAGGAGTGTAACCTAGACATGTACAGGCTTACAAAATACATTATCAGATTAGTTTTGTGTGGAGTAGTTCCTGACCAGTACTGAGAGTCATTGCCCTCAACAAGATATATCTACAAATCAATATTACACATTATCCTATTGTTTAAAAAATATATAAAAATAATAAAAATAATTAACATAACAATAATTAGAGCAGTGCTTCCCAAACTTTTTAGAACCAAGACCCAATTTTTAGAAAGACAAACTTTCATGACTCACCTACCCTCAAAGGACCTTAGGTGGGTAATTTTTTTGATCTAACTCAAACATAGGCGACTTATTTACCAGGGAAGTGGCGGAGTGAGGCGTTAGCCTTCCTGGCTTAACGCCTCACTTCACCACTTCAGAAACACAGGGCTGCACCATATTTACAAGAATATGGGGCAGCCCTGCATTTCCCACTGAGCTGGCGCTTAACTGAGCATCCTAGCGCAAATGCAGGCACCCTTGCATCATAGTGCAAGGGTGTCTGCATGCAGGGGAACGTTGTTTTTATGCAGAAGTTCCCCCTTTCTGCACATAAACAATCTTTAAAGGCTGTTTTGTAACTTCTATGGGTGCTGCTTCATGCAGCACACAATAAAGTTGTAAAATGGCATTTTTTATCATTATTGTTTATGTGCAAAAAGGAGGAGAAAATAAACATTTCTCCTTCATGCACCAGGATAAGATCAGGTATGTCCTGGCCTCAATTCTGGTGCGGCCTCCTACATAAAACTCCCTTGTGAAGGGGGGGCAGCGTCAGAATCAATGGGTGTTGCAGTGGAACGTCTACAACTACACCCATTACCCATCACCCATTACCCTCGCCTCCCCTTTCATGCTAAGCATAGCATGAAAGGAGGCCTTATTTACAAGGCAGCGTTATGCCGTGTTAAGTGGCTTTACACTGTCTTGTAAATAAGGCGAAGCTCCTATCACCACAGGAACATCGTAAAAAGTACAGTGTCTGTGGTGATAGGGACTTGTAAATATGCCCCATAGTGTGATAGCATACTGATAATTACAAACAACCCATTTCCCATTGAAACAGGCAAGACATTTGCACAGATATACACGGCCCGATTCACAGAACTAACTTAAGACAAAATCCTAAACTTAGTACCATTTTGGTTTACACAGAAGGCACTTATTCATTTTGGTATTCCCAGAAGGCACTTACTCATTTTGGTATTCCCAGAAGGCACTTACTCATTTCGGTATTCACAGAAGTTAAGAGTTCTAACTTTAGGACTCCTAAATGCCTTCTGTGAATACTGAAAGTCTTAAAGTTAGGATTTTTCTTAGTTCAGGAGTAGTAAAGTTAGGACTCCTAACTTTAGGACTCCTAAATGCCTTCTGTGAATGCTGAAAGTCTTAAAATTAGGATTTTTCCCAGTTTAGGAGGTGTAAAGTTAGGACTCCTAACTTTAGGACTCCTAAATGCCTTCTGTGAATACCGAATATCTTAAAGTTAGGATGGGCTCACAGTTTTGCTGATAAAACTATATAGCACACAAAATATAATGTGTGGAAATCAGGCTTCAGTGAATATTTATCATTTGTTTAACGCTAACTAAAGTGTCTTGATTTTTTAGATCCTAATAAAATCATTGTTTCCATCACATTTTAGAATTACCAAAAACTGTGCTTCATTCTTGCTTCCCTAACTGCTAAATGTGTGCAGTTCATTTACAGTTGTTTATATTTGGCTGTGTGTTACGTTCACACTCCCTGTATCCCATCATCATTGTCATGTAAATCACTTTACATTTAATTCTCTGACCACAGAGTGAGAGAATATGATAAATATCAATCTCAATCCGTCTGAAGAAATAGCCTTAAAGTTGTCCTTTATCATGAAGTGCAACAAACAGTTACAAGATAAATGCAGAATCTAAAGATATCAGTATTGCTTCGGCTTTCACGACTCACCAAAAATCAGCTTGTGACCCACAGTTTGGGAAATACTTACTTAAGGTAATAATAGACACATGCTTTAAAAAGGTGAATGTGAAAAAAAATCATAAGACAATCAAATCATCATAACTAAAATACCTAAAATCTTACATCATTCTTTGTTGTGATAGACAGATATATCCATGTTTTCCTCATATTCTTCCCCGCATACCTTCCTTATGTTGAAACAAGCCTGGTATGTTGAAGGCAGTCTAACTCTCTGGGTTTTGCTTGCTTGTCTTTCTAGAATTCTTCCTGAGACAGTGGCTCAAAACTCTCAATTACTATCAGAAAATCTGCTTTTAGGTTGAGCCTACCAGACAGAGAAGGCTGTCTGGTTGAAAGACATGGTATGAGTTAACCAAGGACATACTGGGGTTTCCACTCCACCCATTGCTTACTATTAGTTAGCTTTACTGTCGCTCTCTTTTGTCTTATTTGTGTTCCAGCTTGTCAATCTTGTATTTCTCCCTCCCATGGAGCATAGCCTCTTTACCGTCTCTTTCTTTGGCTGGCTTTCACTGCTTGCTTTGAGGAGACTACTTTTTCTTTTTGTTTAAGCACTCATAGAGAGTGCACAGTCTTTCAAGCTATCTCCCTTGTATGCATTTCTCCTCATCCATATTACTCTTTCACCTGCATTTGCTTCTCTCCCCCACAGGCAGTCATGCTGTGCTCTCTTGCCTGTATGTTCCCCTCTAGTGGAGATGGCTCGCTGTCTTTTTGCATTGCTTCCATGCCAACCAGCTGCATTCTTTTCTCTCACCTCCCTTCCCATTTGCTTTTGTGCTATGTTTTAAAACTACTAGCTAAACAAGAGGGAAAAACTCACAACAATTTCTCGGCACATACATGTGTGTTGAACACATGTGTGCACCCAAAATATGACGCATTGGCCCACATTCACATGATGTTTTGAATTGCCATGCTGCACAGTAGCTGCCATGACATACAGTGCTGCTTAGAAAGATTGGTAAATCCAATAATTCACCTAGGTGGGACCTATATACTTTGCCAATGCGTTTTGCAAATCATGGTGACTTTGTTGAAATGTTAAAGAGTTAATAAGGACAAGTGTGTTACAACCTGTGTTTTACTGAACATGTGAAAGGGCAAAGCTTTCATCGCCAGAAACTTTAAACGCTGTAGGGAGTAGAGATAGGGCCTGCCACTACTAACAGCATGAAGTGAAGGTCATCCATCTCTCCTAAGGAAATAACCCAAAAGGAAACAAACATTGGCAAATCCAAAGAGTACTTTGGTCTCAAAAACCGCACTAAACAATAGTACTCCCTGGCATTGAAGGGAACTACTTTGAGCTTGGAAGTGCTCTTTGTGAAAGGTCTGCATGATATAACTCTTAGTGAAGTCACGGATGTACAGACGTGGAGTGACATGTTGACCTTTGGTACATGCTTGAGTGTGTTGGGAAAAAGTGACAATGACACAACCACAGGCAAAAATGGATGAAATGTGGCAGAAAACCCTTATATGTAACTATGTCATAGAAATGATTTTAGTAAAATTAAAAGGTATTGGCTAACACAGGCCTAAAAGCCAATCATTGCCCCATTTGCTTCTAGCCTCTTCCCTTTGAGAGAGAAAGAAAGAAGGAAAATATAAGGTAATAAAGGAAGGAAGGAAATTAAGGTGAAAAGAAAAAATGAGGGTAAGAAAGAAGGAAAGAAAGAAAACAGGAAAAAAGAAGGAATAAAAGAAGTATAGAAATACAAATGAATAAAAAGACAGACAGAAGAAAGAAAAGAAAGAAAGAAAGAAAAAAGCTAAAGATACTGAAAGGAAGAAGGAAGAAATAAAGGAAAAAAACAACAGCAAAAAAGAAAATAAAGAATAAAGGAAAGCAAAGAAGAAGGAAATAAGGAATGAAACAATGAAAGAATTAAAGGGAAAATGATGTATATAAAAAGAAAAACAACGGAAGGAAGAAATTAAAGAATAGAGGAAAAAAGGGAAGTACTAAAGAAAGAAAGAATAAAAGAAAAAAGACATGCAAAACAGAAAAAAGAAGGAAAGAAAGAATGAAAGGAAACTGAAGGAATGAAAGGATAAAAGAAAGAAAGAAGGAAAATTAAACACAATAAAGGCTGGTTTTCTTCCTGAGCAAAGTCTGTTAAAGAATCATTTTTGAAATTGAGTCCAGAATCGCTGTGTTCTGAAGAATTGCCCATTTATGAATTGACACATACAATATTGATACTTTCCATACAGACTCATTTCAAACAGACACAATCTGTAATGTTGTGAAATACAAGCAGTCAAACAGTAAGCAAAGGACACTCCAGAATGAATTTACAACAGCATTGGCGGGCGACAGGAGCTAATAACGTGCAAAAGGTGGCCTGTGCTCACATCTGGCAAAGTGTCTTGCTGTCGCATGAGACTCTCAAGGAAAACGCAGCATCAGAGCAATACATTTAAAAAAGCACATTGGCACAGAAGGTAATCAGCTAGTAGGTGGATGTGCTCCCTTATGAAAGAGCAAAATGAAGTAAATCAGAGACTGAAGTGGGCTGACCCCAAACAGTATGTTGTAGTGGGTGAAGCAAAACATGAAAGACACGCCAACAGACCAATGGATGAAGACCGCCGGCGGAAAGCCCCTTTAAATAAATATATTGAAGACATATTGGGGCAGATTTATGAAGGCCTTGCGCCGCCGGTGCGTCACTTTTAACATGGGAAAAAGTGACGCACCGGCGGCGCAAGGCCTTCATAAATCTGCCCCATTATATATATTTTTTAAAAGCCAGACCTAAAAATCAATGGAAAGCAAACTAATCTTATGACCAAAAACCTAGCACTGGGGTGGCTGGATACAAATTAGGCGCAGACACACACAGTGTTACAGAGACCCCACATGTGTTAGTTCTAATTTTACCCCAGAATGCACGGCATTACAACGATTCTCTGCAGCGCCATGGAAACAAAGGAGATATCAGCTAGATCAACCAGGTATTTCATGCCAGGTGAGGGCTTCTCTTTGCTCCTAAAGTGGTTGGATTGCAGAAGGAAAGGCTTTGCCGCATGGCCATTTGTCTCAGTAAACCTCGGAAGAGGTGTGGCGCCGCGGCCAGGGCGACTGACTTCAGAATCTGGGAATCATGGTTTGATCCCCGGCACTGGCGGCAGATTAGCCCAGCACCATGTGACTCTGTTATGTTATGTGAAAGCTTTTGTAAAGCGCAGCTAACACCTGACGGTTTCTTGGCGATGTGAGCAAGGGGAAGCATATAGCAAGAAATCAGGGGGAGACTCAGTTGTGTGCTTTGCGAAACAGATGGGTTTTAAGAAGAGACCTAAAGTGGGTGTAGGAAACAGTAAGCCTAAATTCTGGGGGGTGTGCATTCCAGAAGGACGGGGCAAGGAAGGAAAATCTGAGCCCTCCGTGTTTCTTGCGTTTAAAAACAGGAGTCTTAAGTAGGGCTAAGTGGGAGGAACGAAGATTGCGGGAGGGAGCATAATGGTGAAATAAAGAAGAGATGAATAACGGGCCAAGGCCAGCTAGGGCTTTAAAGATGGTGCAGCCTAGTTTAAAATAACAGCATTCCGCTACAGGGAGCCAGTGGAGGGTCTTCAACAGGGGACGCACATGCTGGTGCCTGGGCTGGTGAAAGATTAACCGTGCAGCCTGATTCTGGACCAACTGTAGTCGATTCAGTTGATAGACAGGAATACCAACATAAAGGGAGTTGGCGTAGTCTATTCTAGAAATGACCAAAGCCAATAGGGTCAAGGTGAGGGCATCGTTAGTAAGGAAGCGGGCAATTTTACGAATTTTACGCAAATGAAAAAAACTGGAAGAAACTACAGCATTAATCTGGGGCTACATCGAAAGATCGTTACTGATGATCACCCCAAGACTTTTAGCTGAATTAGTAGGGAGAGGGGGAAGACCCTAACTTGTAGGCCAAAAATTAGACCTCCACGGGTTAGTTGCACCCCCGATAAGAACCAACTCGGTCTTATCGGGGTTAAGTTTGAGGTGGTTCGCCCCCATCCAGTCACTGATGTGACACAGGGTAGACTGAAAATTATAAATAGATTGGTCCGATGAGTCGATATCAAAGACCAGCTGAATGTCATCCGCATAATGACATTCAGCTGGTCTTGCCGTCTGGACTACGGCAACGCCCTCTACGCCGGAACCACTGCAAAACTCCAGAAGAGACTCCAGCGGATCCAGAACGCCTCGGCGAGACTCATCCTCGACATCCCCCGACGCAGCCACATCACCGGACACCTGAGAGACCTGCACTGGCTCCCGGTCAACAAGAGAATCACCTTCCGACTCCTCACCCACGCACACAAAGCCCTACACGACCAAGGCCCGAGCTACCTCAACAACCGGATCAACTTCTACACTCCCAAGCGCCTCCTCAGATCAACCAACCACGCCCTCGCCGCCGTCCCCCGCATCCGAAGAGCGACAGCAGGAGGAAGATCCTTCTCCCACCTGGCCGCCAAGACCTGGAACTCACTTCCGACCAACCTGCGCCTGACCCAAGACCACCTCTCCTTCAGGAAGAAGCTCAAGACCTGGCTGTTCGAGCAGTAGCGGCACCCCCCCCCCTCCCAGCGCCTTGAGACCCTACGGGTGAGTAGTGCGCTATACAAATGACCTGATTGATTGATTGATTGATAATTAAATGCGGTGACCTTGCTGCTTCGTAAAGACCGGATGAGGGGGGTAAGATACAAATTAAAAAGAAGAGGGGAAAGGGAAGAGCCCTGTGGCACATCACATGTCATCCCAACTTTCTCAGCAGAGAACTGGGAGAGACGGACAGCCTGGTGACGGTTGCTCAAAAAGGAGCAAACCCAGTTAAGGGCAGATCCCTGGATGCCGGCCTCCCTGACACGGCCGACCAAAATATCATGGTCGACCATGTCAAAGGCGGCCGACAGATCTAGGAGCACCAAGGCCTGACTGATGTTAAGGTCTGCTCCCCTCCGCAGCTCCTCCATCACTGAGAGAATGACCGACTCAGTTGAATGGGCGGGTCTAGAACCGGCCTGTTGGGAATCGAGGAACTGTGAGTGCTCGATAAAAGAGCTCAGAGAGTTGGTGACGTGGGACTCGAGGATTTTACTGAGGTAGGGAAGTAGGGAGATGGGGCGGAAATTACTCATAACAGACGGATCGGCGTTGGGCTTTTTAAGGATAGGCACCACCTCAGCGATTTTAAAAGAGCTGGGAACCAGACCCATTTTAAGTGAGTTATTCAGGAGTGTCAAAGGAGGGGAGGGGCAAGCGGCAAAAGCCTCACGCAGGACGTGGGAGGGGCAACAATCAGTGGGGGAGCCAGAAGCAGCCTTGTTCAGCAGAGCCAGGAACTCATCCTCTGAGATCGGGGGTATCTGAGTAATTAGCTGAGAGTTGGGAGTAGCCGGAGTAACAGCAGGAGCGGGATGGCGGGAGAGCAAATACTGTTTTTAATTTGGGCAATAACTTGCTTAATCTTCCCAACCGCCCCTCGCGGGTGATTGTGCACTTTACAAATGTGGATTTTTATTATTGGATTTATTATTTATTTATTTATGTATTATTTATTTACCCTGAGACCACTAGGAAAAATAGATCCTTGTGAGTGCACACACTGGAATCAAGCTTGATGTCATTGGGGCAGATTTACAAGCCCCTTGCAAAAACTTTACGCTGCTATTGTGTCCCCTCTGTGACACAGCGGCGTCGTAAAGAATGTGCCACGTTGTGACATATCTACAACGTGACACATCTAGTGAGATGACTCTGCTAGCCAACATCATTAGATCTCAAGCATCACCGTCATATACTATGCCAAAAAAAAACAGCTCATTCTTTCTCTGGTTGACAAAACCACCACCATCGTAACCAGCTTCTCAACTGCATAATCAACATAGCACACTAGATCAAGTTGCCTGAAACTCAATTGTACTGGGAAGGGAAACAAGGGAACCCTGCTCACTTGGAGCCTGGGTATAAAGCTTTAGGAAAACAACAACGGCTCCTGTGGATAGATATATAACACTTATAATAAGTATTTATGCACAATGGCAATCTGGGTGGTATGTTGGACGTCAAAGAAAGAAGCTGTCTACACATTCATTCAGTTTGTCAGTACATTTGCATAGTTTATATGAACATAGATGAATAATGTTTACATAGTATACGAAATATTTACATACATAATATAACAAGTGACGGTGTGTCCCAAGTGAATATATCAAAGAACCTACACTACTATAGTGCAAAATAAATAACATATGGAAAAAGGAAGATTTATGTTTTTCATTTGGTTTTCATCAGAAAGAGGCGACCAAGTTAAATATATCCAATAAATGTATAACAGTTGGGAAATTAGGCAACTATTGTTCGCGGTCTGTCTCTTTTTAGCTGTCGACGACGTTTCGACCCATGGTGGATGTCGGACCCGACATGGTGGATGTCATTGCGTGAATTTTGCAGGAAGCCAAAGACCGGGCTCCATGAATAACTGTAGTGTCTGATGCCTAACATACTTCGTCTCACACCTACATGCCTGCTCCATTGCTTGGATATCTTCACAGGCGATTAGTTGCATCATACAAATCTACATAAAATAACATGACAAGAAACCCAGGACCAGTCTTCCCTAATTAATTCTCATAAACCAGGCATTTAAGATAGTTGGCCCAAATTTAATTTAGAGAAACCGTAATATTATGATTCCATCCTCTGTTACGAACACGACGACTCTCAAACAACAGCCTATACTCTTGTCCAAAAAACAGATTACAGCATCTACCAGAGTGGCTACAAAGATACCATAAACATAGCAAAAATGACACACTTCCAATTTGATATTGTGGAATATGCAAATTCTTCAAAATAAATTTCACAGTCTGCCAAGAAATGATTGCTCGCTGCCTACTCCTGGTCATCCAAACAACTCTGTGAAGACTAGGTATGAGTGGTAAATTACTCTCCATCTGCGGAGTCTGTGGAGTATGGAGCATGGAGTTCGGCATCAATTCTGCCAACCCTCACATGGTGGAGTTTACCACCCACCTCAAACAAATAAAAAGGAAGATGTCAATTGAATTGAAGGTCATCACACAACAAACAGTTACCACTTCAAGAAATGCATGAACAAACAACTAATATTTTGATGTGTCTCAGTTATGACTGCAAATGCAGTCCTCTTACATTCAAAATAGAAGGGACGTTAGAGGAGGTGCAAGCATGAAACTCTCATCAAAGCTAACTTGTAGGTGTATATGGATCACATGCACTTGCTGTACCAATCAGCGCAAATAAAAATTTTAGTTTTTACATGAGTCACACTCACCCACTGAAACAATGGCCAATGGATTTCTACTCAATTTTGGTTCTGCTGAAAATCACTGCAAAGGCAAGCCAGACACGATTTAGGCACTCAATCTAAATGTAATATTTTTCACCAAGGTCATTATTACATGAAAATGCTCAAGCAGTTCTAACCTACTGGTCCCACCACTCAATCAAATGTCTTGACCAAGAGGGAAGAACTGGTGAAGTAGTCATGACCATTAACATAGATGCTATCCAAGTCAAATTAATTTGAGTTGAAAACTTCTACCTTCCATGCCTGAGACTAGAATACAATTCCCACCAAAATGCTCATTATTTATCACTCATCAGGCGATAATAGTGTATTCATTGAATAAGTGGCAGAGCTTTTCACTGACACAATTATTTTGTCTAGGGAATTTTAACATCCTTTTGAGCAACCTTATGGACTCTTATGGCTCTCAAATAAATAATTTTGTTAATAGAATCGACATGACATTCTGCTAATAAATGAGGGTGTCCTGTTGGCTGAACCTTTTACTGGATGACTACCCATTCCTACAAGCCTAGTTCTTTGGTACCTTCATTTGACATTCGTGGTACTCCTTATACTGTACGAGTGGTGTGTGACAAAAAAACAAGGTGTTGGTTTTGCAACTCCTGTTCATCCACTGACTCCAAAGAGGCAACAATGGTCACTGAATACCTGAGTACATTTTAAAACAGTTTTTTTAAGGATTCTGGTAAATACTTACTTGGATATGACAGTCTGTCAGATATTATTCTTACCGCCATTGGCCTGCTGGAGTCTTGAAAGTAATAGAAATTCAGTCCTTGGTCTTGTTCTTTTCCAAACATGATCATGTACGACTCCGAGGAGCTCACACTCAAATGATACTCACCTGTTGAATTTGAAATCTCACCAGCAGAGCAGGGAACACAGTCAAAGCAGCAGACAGGCCACCCTTTCCTCGCAGACTGTCTAAACCCAGGGAGGCAACTCTCACTGCAGAAGGAGCTGGGAGCCTGGGGAAAGGAACAGATACAGAGTGAGGAACTAAAACCATAACTCACTTGATAAAACATTTATCACATAGAGGGACACATGGTTTGGTGCCAATTAAAGATACCATACACCCCCATAACATAGCATACCATACTATTCCATACAACACCATAACAAACCTAACCATGCTGTACCCCACTGTAGCACACCATAGCATAATATTTTGTACAAACAACTCAGCAAGGAGCCAACAACCTCTCCCTATCATAAGCAGAAATGAATCCTGACTTCTAATCCTGCTTGACATCTCCACAGCCTTTGACCGAAACCAGCCATCAATTACTGTTACACACCCTAGATTCATATACCATAAAAATAGGATTCAAATCCTGTGCGCACGTTTTGCTGAGTCAATAGGTTCTGAGATCAGAACTCAAACCTTTACGACAATGTTCATGTGAACAAAAAACATCAAAGTCCAGTTTTGTGTGAAGGTAAATTTTATAATCCAATCTTGATCAGTACAATTTAAGCAAGAGCCAGCCGACACGTGTTTCGTCACACCATGTACCAATGGGACTCTTCAGGGTTGAGTATGTCTTGTAAGGGAAGAGAGATCGCAGTAATGGAGGAATCCAAACCGGCTACAATGGTTAAAAAGGGGGTGGATGAAGGGTGTGGATAACCGGTTCCCTGCCGGTGCAGATGAACCAGATACAGAGGACTGATGCGTCCTTGGTATAAGCTGCGGGAATCCTACTTAAGGAAAGCAGCTGAGGTCCGTGTTGCGTGCTGTTAGCGGCGATCCAGGTGGATTTATATTAAGATCACCACACAGGATAACTGGCATAGGCCAGGAGGCAAGCTCCAAATCTAAAAATTCAAAGATATCAGGATCATCCTCTGTCAAGCCACACACTGAGCATATAGTGAAGGTTTCACCATATAGCATACATTCCACCATGACCCATCTACCCACTTATCCGCTGACTTTCTCACCTGGAGAGTGTAGCAACTCCTCTGGTCTTGGTCCCCTGTCTAGACTGCGCAATAAGGCGGAACCCCAGCTTTTCCATTAAGTTGCCTCTTGTACCCTCTATATGAGTTTCTTGGATACATAAAATATCTAAGGGCAATGCTCTTAAGATTACTGCTGCTCGCAGTCTTTTAGCCTGATCGTTTAAACGGCAAACATTAACTGAGGCAATTCGTAAGCTTAATAATGAACATCACATTTCTGTCCAACCCAGTTATCCTTTAGAGTTATTTCCACCTCTATTGTCTTTATTCTTGCACTGTCTCTTTCCTTACATTTCATTACTTTGCTGCCCACCTTATGTTTTACTGTATATCTCAGATTACTCGCTGTGGTACCATGTGCAGTGCCCTAGCCCTCCCTTACCCCCAGAGGTCCCCTCCCCTCATGCCCTCACAGGCAAATAGGTCAACCATGACCTATGTGAGGCAGCCAAAGCCCGTAGTTTAAGCCGCAGCACCCCCCTGCCCACCTATTATGCCACTGTGCTCTATGTAGAAGATATTTTTAACTATACATTTAATTATGCATACATTTTGGATTACCAAAATCACATTGGGCCACTAAAGAGCGCCCCTCCTCATACTGTGATTGCATAAGTGGTATTCCTTATTGTGCATGGCTGCTGAGCCATCAGACCCCTCCAACGTTCCCCCTCTTATCATCCAGTTCACTCAGAAATACTTGTGCCTTAATCTCAGAAAAAAACATTCAGACTTGGCCAGTGAGAATGACTTTGAGCGAGCCAGGGTGCAGTAGGTAAACCTCTCAGCCAATCCCATGAAAAACGGTTATTAGCTGTCCGAGCCTCCATCTCCTTTCGATGGTGATATGGCAGAAATCAGGGCGAGCGAAGAATGTATTGTCCTAAAATGTTCGCCTGGCATCTGGTTTTGCTTTGTCCATAATCGCCTGCCTTAAGAGAAAGTTGCCGACATACACCAAGATAGCCCTAGGCCAGTCTCCTGAGCCAACAGTGTAGCCTTTCCTTTGAGTCAATTAGAACCCGCTGGATCTCGGCATCCCAGTTCCATGAAGCCAGCTCGGGAATTCACTTTTCAGAAAAGTTACTAAAAATGTCCTTGCATCTCCTCCCTCAATATTCTCTGCCAAGCCCAATAGTCTAATGTTGATTCTTCTTTGCCTATCCTCGAAATCTTCAAGTTTCCACTGCAGATCCTCAGTTATTTTTTCCAGTTCTTTCTTTCACATAGGTGACCCTGTCCGCCATATCCTCATATAGTTTGTTGACCTTCCGTAGTGAACCCTGGAGTTTCTTGGTTGCTTGCTGTTCCCTGCGGCTTTCTAGCCTTGCCTCCCCCTGCATCTGTTCTAGCGTAGCATACACTAGATCCATTGATGGGGCTGGAGCCGGTTCGGTTTAGCTGGTACGTTCAGGTATGACCCATCCTTCCGATAGAGTTGGGTGGTAGCAGAATAGTCCCATGTGTGCTTTCGAACTGTCGCTGTTGCTGCTGCTGCATCTATTGTGAATGGACTCCCTCTAGGTTTAGATTTAGATTTGGGCCTGGACTTATGCATGGTGGCCCTTGTAGGACCGGGTGCCCTCTGCACTGAGGACGTCTCGGGGGAGTCTGATCCATCTGAAAGATTCCCATCACTAGAAAGCGACAAGTCAGTATCATTGTTTAGTGAGAAAAAGCAGTCCCCTTCTGGGGAACCAGCAACTGTTCTAAAGCAATTGGGTCCGGGTGCATGCTCCACTACTTTCCCCTTCAACGTGCTCTTACTAAGGGGGTCCAGCACATTATCATTATTCTCTTTTCCCCTTTTATTTGCCACTCTTGGGTATAGGTCAATTGCTGGTGACTCACCGTTTGGACCACTGTTTGATGCACCATCTGTCAGGTCCTGCTGCGCTGCCCGTTCTTGCTCATTTAGCGCATCCACCCTTTTCACACTCGACTCCACTTGTCTGCCAGCCGGCCCAGGGTGATGCTGCAACATTGTATCCTTGCCACGAGGATTCACGGCAACAGTACCCACTTCTATTGGATCGCCGGGCCCGCTGCTGTTGCTGCTTCCGCCTGTGTTACTGCCAGGAAAATCTCTGTGAGTGTAGGTTGTCGGAAGGTGCTCTCCCAAGCCTTGTCTTTTCCATTGTGATCATCTTTCCTCTTCCCGCTATTGCCGCCATCACTGCTGACTCCATCAGTTTTCTTCAGTGGGACTCGCTGGGGCTGTACTGAACCGCTCCCAGCTGACGGTATGGTGGTGGCTGCCTCTTTCTGAGCGTCTTTGGGCTCCTTCAGGGAATTGGTTGTCCATGGTGCCATCTTGCTGCCAGCAACCAAGCAGCATCACAATACCTGAATTGTATGCCTGATCTCCAGTGTCTCCAGTGTCCCTATCCTCTTAAATGCCACCAGATCGCGATGCCGTTGCTGGGGACTACGGCTACAGGCGATCAGCCGACTGATCCAGCGATCCAGCTGGTAAGAGCAGAGTGGCATTTTCACTGCCCAAGGTCCCTCTTTTTTCTGCAGCCGGGGGGAGAGAATGGCTGCGACAACCTCCTATGGCCTATCAGTGGCCATCTTGCCTCCCGCCTTTTGTCACATTTTACAGTGTATAATATTCCACGTTTTTTACTTTCTCAATTCATCGTTCGATTCACACCAATCTATTCATATCTGTTTATCTCCAGCCTCCCTAGATACAACACATTCAGATATCTTTGTTTGCACTGTTAAGATGTGTGTAATTGGTGCTCCGTCCATTCATGTTAAAACACCTTCTTTTACCACATGTCTATTTTCACTTTCTCTATATATTTGAATACGTCCATTGTGCCACATCAATCCAGAATAAAAAAGGGTTGAATATCACTTCTTTTACTTTGACTTAATTCTCAATTAAATGTATCTCCTGGATGTGACACATTTTTTCTATACTGCACATCAGCCTACCAGCAGAATCAGAAACCATTGCAGCCCCATAACTAGGGCCTAATTTATCCCTTGGTGGGACTACCATTGTCACACTGCAGCAGAGTTTCAAAGTTCTCTATCAAGCTGATGGAATTCAGACCACCGTATTTATAAGTGTGCTAGCTCAATCTCCGTACAAGTAGACCGAGTGTTTACCAACATGATGGACTCCTTTGTGGGCGAATATGACTCTGTTGCTGTCAGGTTTGTGGGATTGTGCAGCGCATATTTAGATTTCACAGCTGGGCTGGCGTTTTCCAAGCAGTGCTTCCCGTATATAGTAATTGCTCCACCTGACACAGTCAACAATATACCCTTACTATAGACATTGGATGAATGCTAGTATTACACACCTGATGCCTTTTTCCTGATTTCAGCCACCTGCATACCATCCTATAAAACACGTTCCATGTCAGACCATTTCCCTTTGCCAATACACTATAAAGCATTTGATAGTACAATTTTGCTCATTGAAGCCAGTTTTTTTTTATTGGTTTTCCCTGTTTCTTGTCCCTTTTTTCTTCTTTCATTTATTCCCTTGTGGTTAACTTGATTTCATTACCTTTCTTTGGATAATTACAGGGAGGAGAAATTCCCATTTTTACAGAGGGTGAATTGTCAGTCATGGTGGATAACATTATTAGAATGAAGCCACAATTGTTTGGAGTCCAAGTACATATTTTAACCTTCTCTCAGAAAAGGAAAAAATGGACCAGAGTAGTTGACATTGTTAAAACTGTAGCAAACATCCTGTGCACATAGGAGCAAACTAAGAAGAGGTGGTTTGACCTTCAGGTGAGTGCATTCCCTGGCCACCAAGCATCACCTAGATTTGCAGAGGACTGGTGGTGGTTCACCCAGCCCCCCATGCAATTCTGAAGGCTGGACAGGAATCCTTGGTGGAGTAAGTTACACTTTTGAATGTGTCACCAAACCTAAATGTTGTTTTTGTTTTTAATTTGCCTGCTGCCAATGTGTTTTTTACTGTTTTGAAACATTTAAACATGTTTAAATCTGCACAATTATGTTTGTCTTGTTTGTTTGAATGCATTTTGTTGTAACAAAGATCACAGGTTTCAATCTACATTAAATTGCATATGATCTAATGGTGCTTGTACACCAAATAACATATTTCATATATGTGTTTTATATTTTTAATGGCTGTTCTTATTTTTGCTGCATATTTTCACTAGGTATGTTCAACTTACAATATTACAAGTGTTGATAATGTCTAATTGGAATGATTGAAACTACCATGATGCCTTGTTTTTGTTTTGGCAAAATAATACTGCACTGGTATTATGCTCTTTCTCCCTTTTGAAGCATATTTTCACATGTGTTGAGGTGTGTATATAAAATGCATTTTGTATTTAAGGTTGCTCGTTGTCCTATCCTTTTAATCTCATTGAATTGATTTTATTTGTTCCACAAATCAAAGTTTATTGACCTAAACATTTTAAGGTATGCAATTTTGGATGCTGAGTATAAGTTGATTTTTCAGAAATATTTACTCTGCCATGTTCATATGATGAGTAACGATATACATCCTTCTAAGTTGTTTAATTGTCAGAATGTGAGCCTGCTAGGTCTTGGAATGGTTCACTTCACATTTCTCCTCTCTACTGTGTTGTGTGGAAAGTTTTTTTATATTTCATTAACACCTCCTACATTTTCATCACTATTTCAGGACATCATTTGACCTGTTTTTTTGGAAGTAGTTTTATGTGTAATTTAAACTGTTTGTGTAATTTTTCATAAACCACTAAAAGGTATTATCATCATATCAATGTTTTTCTTCCTTTCAGGGTGCTTAATTTTTGGTTTCAAACTCATTTGATGTATAAGCCTGACTTTTACAAAACATGTTTTTTTTCATGTTGTAAATAGATCCATAACCCAGAGCATGTAGTGACCCACCTACCACTGAGGATACGGTTACTCCAGACCAGGATCAAGACTTCAATGAGAACTACACTCCTGCAAGTCCAGCTGACGAGAAGCTGCCTGCACCATCTCGTCAGCCTGTGCAGACAGCTTCCGTGAGCCTCACTCGGCCAACACCTGCACCTCCCACCCCAGCTATTACCACACCTCAGCCTATGGATGCCTCCAAGTCCTGTGTCCAAACCAACATAACAATAATCTTGTGCCCCCCAGTTGTCGCTGTTGTTGATCCACCACCACCATCTCCAGTTCAGCCGGGAACCAGTAGGATGGGTCAAGTGTATAGGGTAGTGGGTGTATGGTTTGAGGGAGGGAATCTGTGAGCCATCTAAGTGAGGCCACCTGGTTCACTGTCAACCAGGCCATCATCGGCCAAGTCTTGGGATCCTTCCATCAGTCTCAAGACTTGATGGGCTAGGTCCTTAAAGAGCTCTGGGAGATGAAGCAGTTGCAGAGGAAGTACAATGTATAGATGGAGAGTCTGAAATCCAATTTGGGCTCCCTGGCTGGGGTGTTGCATGTTATTTTCAACCATAAGTACAGGGCCTTTTCCAGCCCTTTCTTCCCCTTTCTGTGTCTAATGACATCTGGGTCAAACATCTGCCTCAGCCTTCTGCAACACAACGGGAGGCCCTGCCACCGGAGGAAACCCATGCACCCACCTCAGCCCCTGCAACTGTGGATCTACCCGCCCCCACAGGAGTACACGTTCAATCGGACCACCAGGAGAGGATGGCAAGAACATCACCACCAGCAAGAAACACATAAACAAAATTTCCTCCAGTTTGTAACTACCATTCACTCAGTAGACTATTTTCAGAACACGTTGTACCTCTCTGATGCCAGTTTTGTTTTGTACATTCACCATGAACGGCTTATGCATTTTTTTGTTTGCTTGTAAGTTTTCCTGCTGTTTTAGTATATTTGGTTTTGGTTTAATTAAAACAGCACTCACAAAGTCAAAGCCTGGTGTGGTGTTACTTTTCTCTATTTATTCATTATTTTTCCTTCCATCATATATTTTGAAATTTAATAAGTCAAATCTTGTTTATTTAGGTAATGTTTCTCTCAATTTCCAACCATGAAAACAAACTATGAATACCAAAAACTCATCAGCTAGTATTTTAATACATTTGAAAAAAATTTGCTCTTCAAATTTTTTCTTCAACATAACAAACCATACATAACCCAAATACTCAGTGGCATTTTTACATTTCGAAGTCCAGACCTTGCCACCATGGAAGAACGTAATATAACAAATACATCAGATAAAATAGGCTAATTATTATTGATTATGACATCAGCTGGAGCCAGATCTCCTGGCCAGAATAGGAATCCCACATCAATATTACCAGTGGTCTAAATCCTGGCAGCACTCGATATAGTGGCCACAGGGTCATTCCAATCCAGGGTTGCAGTATATGTTGCAATGTCACAAACTACTTTAGGTGTTGTGTTACAAGTAGTTCTTTCTACAATAATAACACACATCAACAGCCCCAGACATTTCAAATGTGAAGGCAGATTGCTATGCTTTGTGTCGACTACCACACGTGGTTAGAGCAAATTAAGCAGCACATATTGGCTTGGTGCCAACATTCCACAGAAAACAAGTCTAACACAATCTTAAACTCTTCAATTCAATTACTGTGCAAGTTGTCTTCGTACAAGATATGTACACCCAAGTCTGTAAGTGTCATTCACAGGATCAACCCATTTTCCCTTCGTGCTTCACTACAGCACCATATAAGAGCAAATGTTGCAACGTTGAAATGTCCAAATGAAGAAAAAACAAAAGATATTAGTTGACTACATAAAGAAATTCTCAACCCAACAAACAAACCATTTCGGGAAACATTTTCTAAGAACAATCAAAGATAAACCATATAAATGAACATGGTATATTATTATATTTATTTATTTAGGTAGTTTTATATAGCGTTGGCTCCACCCAGGGGTATCAGATCGCTTAACATTAGTAAGATGATGTTAAATGAATACAGAATGATTGTTTCAAATGTAGCAATCATACATGGTGGACTAAAATAGCACATTGAGTACTATAGAGTAATTGGTGAGAGAAAGGAAAGAAAGGGCAGTTTAAAAAGAAACAGCATTGAAAGGATGACGTAACAAATTATAATACTGTATACATGGGGTAGGCTCAGTGGTCAGAATAAAGCTGGTGGGTTGAGCGTGTGAGAACAGTGTGATGGGGATGTGTCACCTTTGGGTCACAGGAAGGGAAGGAGCCAATACTGGAGGGCGATGTTTTAGCTCTTTTTATTGAGTTGTTCAAAACAAAGTACTTTGTAACACAAAGGAATAAGGGTCCAGGATCCTTTTCTGGGTTCTTCAGGTTCCGTTCCTTGGGTTGGGGTCCAGGTTTTCCAGCGCATAAAAAAAAGAAAACAACGAGGCTTTAGTGGGCTGGTTGCTTTTTAGAGGGTTGCAAGGAAGGGGAGTGTGAGGGAATAGCCAGAACCACCACCATCAGTAACACGGCAGATATAAGAGAGAGACTTGTGTATAGTGCATGGGAAACACGGTGCCCAGGCGGTCCCTCCTGATTCCTACCCTGTCCCTCCCCTCTTAAATCTTAACAGTGAACTTAAACGAGCACGCACCTGGATAAACCACGCGTCCTCCTTCGCGTGGATGGGCGATACACGGTAATGTTGGCCTCCTGGCTTTTCAGCTACTGCTGTTTCCGGCGTCTGGTTCTCCTCCGGTCCACTTGTGGAGAAGCGTGGCTCAGAGGTTAGAGGCGGCAGACCCAGAAGCTGAGATCAGCCATGGACCAGGGTTCGATTCCCCGCCTCGGCGGGTCTCGGGCTCAAAATTCCACGGACTCGACAATTCTCGCTCTGGTGCCTACTCGACTCACGGGGTCACACTCTGCACTCTGGGCAATAGCTTGCTTAATCTCCACTACGGCCCCTCGCGGCGGGATGCCTGGCTTTCACCTTGTGGATACCCTGCCGGGGTATCTCACAGGGGAATACCAGGACGGGTTCCCTAAGCAAGCGCCTTGATACCTTCGGGTGATACGTGCGCTATATAAGTCGCAATACATACACTCCTGGCGCCTTCTCCACACCCGGTGTCGACTCTCGGGAAGGGCTCCACCGCGTTGGTCTCGACTCCCGGTCCCGTCGTGTTGGTCTCGGCTTCCTCGGTTCTGCTTGCGTTGTTCTCCTGGCGCTTCACGTCCTACTCCCACGAAGAGTCCTTCTGGGCCACACGAGCGCTGGCATCTTCCGGGTCTTCCCACATATTACGAAAGGTTGATCCTGATAGGCCCACAAAGTCAGGTGGTCCAGGGGCGAGGCCATCCTCACGAAAGCAAAGGCTGATTTAAAGGGCCCGTAGCAGTCCGCCTGTTGGTGAGACGGAGAATCGGTTAGCTCAGCCTGGGCCGAGCAGGGGACCCCCTGACAGGATGTTAGGATGGGAAGAGGAGGGAGAAAGGGGGAAGAGGAGTCAGGAAGGGGATGTATGGTGAGAGGGGAGAAGGTGAGGGTATTAGGGAGGAGGATTGGAAGATGGACCTTCGATAGAGCCCTACTTTCTGATGCATTAGTAATAACACAAAAAAAGGGATACCCTGTCTTTTCTTTAAATTAATGACTACTCTGCCCCCTTGCAGGTAATATGGGATGCCTATAAGTCATTGATTAGAGGCAAAGTTATAAGTCATGCGGCAAAAAAGCATATGGAAACAAGAGCAATGATAAAAACGCTGGAAGTGGATATCACTAGAGCTCTGAGTGAAAACGTTACCCGACAATATATTCAGGAGCAGAGGGAGGAAAACACTGAGGTTATAGCTAAAAGGCAGATTAGTTAGATACCATCCCTAGGAGGAGATGGGAGGCTAGCAAACTAGCTAAATATGACCATGGAGAAGGATGTGGGAAGCTCCTTGCTTGGAAATCTCACTTCAATCAAACAAGAAATATACTAAGGAGCTTGTGCTACTGAAGAATCAGGGGAGGTTTGATCGAAGAGGACTAAAACAGAACAAGCATTAGAGTCCTTCTCCCAAAGTTTATATGTAGAGGATCAGGTAGCCTCTGACACTCAATTTAAAAATGATGCTGAAAATAACTCTACCCTCACTTGTTGATGACCAAGCTTTACAGTTGAATAAAAATATTTCCCTAGAAGAACTTAAGGCCGCTCAGCCCTCCACAGGGCTTGGTCGACCCACTCACTGCTGCCGCTCCTGCCTGCCTTTGCCGCCTCCTGCCTACAGATTCCTTCGCTCGCTGCCCGCTGCTCCTGGGAATTTCCTGCTGCTCCTGGGAATTTCCCGCTGCCCGCTGCTTCTTGGAATTTCCCGCCGCTGCCTCCCTGCGGCCCCGCCCCCCTGTGATTCCATTCGCCGCCCCGCTGCCGCCACCCAGCTGCTCCTCCCTCCCGGCTCCTTACTTATGACGCCCCCAGAGCGACCGCGCAGCAGACGCGCGCAGCGGGAGCGCCGATTGAGCGCCGAAGGTGCGCCAAAGGTAAGCCCGTCTGCGCCCGTCCGCGCCTGGCCCGCGCCCAGCGCCAGGACCCCTGGCCCTCCCCGCCGAGGCAAGAGGACCCGACTGACCTACGACGCCGCCACTCTCAACGCACTCAATGCCGGCCGGACCCACGCCTGCTGCCGAGCCACCCCGAGATGCACCCACGGACCCTTCACCTGCTGCACCTGCAAGTTCACCTGCCTACGAACCTGCCCCGCACCCTCCAAGACAAACACCAGCAGCAACCACCTCAAGTGCATCCTGATCAACACCCGCTCCGTCCACAGACACGCCGTGGAACTCTGGAACCTCCTCGACGCTACATCACCGGACGTCGCCTTCCTCACAGAAACCTGGATGAACGCCTCCTCTGCACCCGACATCGCCATCGCCATCCCGGACGGGTACAAGATCATCAGGAGGGACCGCATCAACCAGACCGGAGGTGGCATCGCCATCGTCCACAGGAACACCATCTGCATCACGACCGACGCCAACGACTCCTTCGCCGCAGCCCAACATCTCCACTTCCAGATTCACACCGACCCTAAGACGACCCTCAGAGGCACCCTCGTCTACAGACCCCCGGGACCACGCACACAATTCAGCAAAGACTTCACAGACTTCATCAGCCCGCACGCCCTCCCCTCCACTGACTACATCCTCCTCGGGGACCTCAACTTCCACCTGGAGAACAACAAGGACCGCAACACCACCGCCCTGCTGGAAAACCTCGCCAACCTCGGACTCAAGCAACTGGTCAACACCCCCACCCACTACTCCGGCCACACGCTTGATCCCGTCTTCTCTTCCAGCAAGTACATCACCTTCAGCCACGCCACCGGACTCCACTGGACCGACCACAGCTGCGTCCACTTCAGCTTCAAAAGATCCACGACCCACCACCAACCGCAACAGGTACCTCACAGGAATTGGAGCAAGATCACCGCAGACCAGCTCACCACCTCCCTCAGCCAGAACCCACCCGCCAACACAACGGACACCAACGAAGCAGCCCGCAACTTCACACAGTGGCTGACAGCCTGCGCCGACGACCTTGCGCCACTAAAGAACCCTCCCAGCAGACCCAGAAGCAAGAAGGCATCCTGGTTCACTGACGACCTCAAGGACTCCAAGAAGACCTGCCGCACCCTCGAGAAAGCCTGGCTCCTCGACCGGACCACCGACAACATGACCACCCTCAAACACGCTACCCGCAAGCACCACCAGCTCATCCCCACCACCAAGAAGAAATCCCTGAAGGAACGACTGGACAACAACGCCCACGACAGCAAAGAGCTCTTCACTATCGTCAAGGAGTTCTCCAACCCCAGCACCGGCACCAACGACATCACTCCGTCACAAGACCTCTGCGACTCCCTCGCCTCGTTCTTCCACGGCAAGATCACCGACATCCACAACAGCTTCGGCGCCCCACCCACGCACCCAACCGTCGAACCAACGCCCCCCACTGCCACCCTTCGCACCTGGACCACGGTGACCACCGAAGACACAGCCCGCACGATGAACACCATCCACTCCGGATCACCGACCGACCCCTGCCCACACCACATCTTCAACAAGGCCGACTCCACCATCGCACCCCAACTCCGGAACATCATTAACGCCTCCTTCAACACCGCCACCTTCCGGGAGAGCTGGAAGCACGCCGAGATCAGCACCCTCCTGAAGAAACCTACAGCGGACCCCACCGATCTCAAAAACTTCCGCCCCATCTCGCTCCTCCCTTTTCCTGCTAAAGTCATCGAGAAGATCATCAACAGACAGCTGACCGCCTTCCTCGAGACGAACGGATCCCTCGACCCCTCGCAGTCCGGCTTCAGAGCCAACCACAGCACCGAGACCGCCCTCATTGCAGCCACCGACGACATCCGGACCCTGCTCGACAAGGGGGAAACAGTGGCCCTCGTCCTCCTGGACCTCTCCGCTGCGTTCGAAACGGTCTGCCACCGCACCCTAGTCCAGCGCCTCAGCAACATCGGTATCCAAGAGAAGGCACTGGAGTGGATCTTCTCGTTCCTCGCCGGAAGAACAGAAAGAGTCCGCCTCCCCCCGTTTCGCTCCGAGGCCACGGAAGTCATCTGCGGCGTCCCGCAAGGATCTTCACTCAGCCCCACCCTCTTCAACATCTACATGAAACCTCTCGCAGCCATCGCACGCCAGCACAACCTCAACATCATCTCTTACGCCGACGACACCCAGCTGATCCTCTCCCTCACCAGAGACCCCGACACCGCCAGAACCTGCCTACACGAAGGGATGAAAGACGTTGCCGAGTGGATGAAGGACAGCCGCCTGAAACTGAACTCGGACAAGACGGAAGTCCTCATCCTGGGATCTTCGCCCTCCGCCTGGGACGACTCCTGGTGGCCCCCAGCCCTGGGCACCGCACCCAAGCCAACCGACCACGCACGCAACCTGGGCTTCATCCTGGACCCCTCCCTCTAGATGACCAGACAAGTCAACACCGTCTCCTCATCGTGCTTCAACACCCTGCGTATGCTTCGCAAGATCTTCCGCTGGATCCCGACCGAGACCAGGAAGACTGTCACCCAGACACTCGTCACCAGCCGACTGGACTACGGAAACGCCCTCTACGCCGGAACCACAGCCAAGCTACAGAAAAGACTCCAGCGCATCCAGAACGCCTCCGCCCGACTCATCCTGGATGTCCCCCGACGCAGCCACATCTCCAGCCACCTGAGGAACCTGCACTGGCTCTCCGTTGACAAGAGGATCACGTTCTGGCTCCTCACCCATGCACACAAGCCTCTCCACGACCTGGGCCCCAAGTACCTCAATGACCGCCTGACCTTCTACACACCCACCCGCCAGCTACGGTCCACCAGCCTCGCCCTCGCAGCCGACCACGCATCCGAAGAGCCACCGCCGGAGGAAGATCCTTCTCTTACCTGGCTGCCAAGACTTGGAACTCCCTCCCCATCCACCTTCGGCTGACCCAGGACCATCTCGCCTTCAGGAAACAACTCAAGACCTGGCTGTTCGAGCAGTAGCATACCCCTCCCCCCAAGCGCCTTGAGACCCTCCCGGGTGAGTAGTGCGCTATACAAATGGCATGATTGATTGATTGATTAAGGCTACAATGAAACATCTAAAAAGAGGTAGGGACGTGGAGATAGACGGTATAACTAGTGCGTTTTATATTTAACTAGTCAAGCACATTTCCCCTGTCTTAGTGGAATAATTTTATAGCATTTTCTCCAATTATATTCCAATTCCTAAGTCCTGGAATGAGGCAGCTGTTACTCTAATTTATAAGCCTAATAAAGACCCAGAAATATGTAAGTCATATAGGCCCATCTCCATGCTGAGCTGCGACTATAAAATCTATGCTCAAATTTTAGCAGGGAGGTTGAATCCTGTGTTGGGCTCTCTCGTTCACCCTGATTGGAAGGAATTTACTAGGGGTTGTCAGCTTCATGATTTAACCCTAAGCTAAAAAACAACCTCATACCATCTTTTGCATTTTATGCGGCTAAAGCTCTAGACATTTTTGGGTTAGGAGATACATTTGCCAGGGTCATTAGTAACATCTATAAGACTCCTTGTAGTGACCGAAGTATTTTCAAATGATTGGGTCAGTTATGACCGTTGTCCACCACCATCTCAGCATATCTTAGCCTAATATAGTGATATTTAGGCCTGTTTCTGACTTTACCTAGTTTTATGGCAGTGCTGACTATTGCCTTTGACATGCTTTCATGTTATCTTGCTTTGCAATTCATATCATCACATAGACATAGTGATGTTTAGACCTGAAGGGGCTTGCCTATTGGCTTTGGTATGATCGTATGCCTTCTTGTATACTAATTTTAGTTCTTTGAAGGAGTAGAGGCCTATGCTTAAGCAACTCCATATTCTAAACTGCAGCCATCTTCTGAGCCTCTTTAGGTAAGAGGCTATATTTTAGTTTCCATGTGTTGTTCACCAGCAGTGAACCAGAGAGGACTGGTTCTTATCAGAGGAATGTGCTCACTCGATGCCAGAGTCATAGCAAAACGCTTGGCCAGCTGCTTGTTGTGCTCTCTTGGTACGAGGTGGTACAGGAATCCAGTGAGAACGGTAGGCGGAGTTTGCTAGAAACTTCGATGGAGAGCTGCATTCTATATTAGAGAAAGGGGTCCGAGAGAGGGTGAGATGCTGGTTTGGTGGTTTCGGTGGTCTGATGATACATCGCGGTGCAGACGTGCAGTCGTGACTCTGGAACAGAGAGTCCTGCCCCAACCAGAGAGGAAGAGAGAGACAGACCCTTCTTCGAATGTAAGATGCCTAAGATTATGGTCAGGTGTTCCATGTATATCTACTGTATCTAACTATGACTTTTATTTTCAGGCTCTATGTACATGTATGTGTTGGTGATTGCTACAAATGTTTACTGTGATGTTTAGTTATTTCTTTCTCTTGTCATCCTATTATCAAGTAATAAAGAAACCTTAGAGCATATAATATATCTTTATTCCTTGTGAGGGAAGGTCGTGCCCATTTTTTACCAAGTACTTACAGAGGGATGGGCGATTCCCCTCTAATGGGTAATTGTTGATACGGGAGGGAAATCGGCTCCCATCAGGGATGTCTAAATTCTAATTATTCTATCCAATACATTGGTAGGAGGAGCATGCGCTGTGTACCCTCTCGAATGGGGAGTTGTTGTGACTTGTTGTTATTTGCGAGCTTCTCAGCAATGGTCTTATATGTTGTTAGTGTTTATTCCTTTCTTGGGTAAGTATTGTGAAATGTGGTGTCTTTCTGGAATCTGAGAAAGGATGTGGTAAGTAATGGCCTTTTGACTGACAGAAGCACCAAAATATACAGAAAAGCAGGTCATTACACTCCTACAGCGAGGATAGTAGGTAATGAAAATCTAACTAATTCAGTCCAGATGGAGTGGGGAAATAGCATGGTGTCGCTCTCCCCTTAACTGTTTGACTTATATTTAGAACTCTTGGCATGTAACACGAGGGCTAGTGAAGTCTTTGTTCCATTGAATCATAGGGGTGGGTGAAAAAAGTAGCCCTCTATTCGGACGACTTAATGATATTCACAAGGGAGAGTCCTATTATCCTGCCTAGGTTAGAACAACTCTTGATGGATTTTGGGAGGGTTTCCGGTTTAATTAATCCACAAAAAAACAAAGATTATGTCCTGGAAAACGCAATCAAGTATCCCATTGGTTAAACAACAAATTAGATATTTTGTTGTACAAATTACACATGACATCACTAGATTACCCCTGGTAAACCTTGAATCAAAAAGGAAAGAGACAGGAACACTAGTAAGATCATGGGGTAGTCTCCCACTCTCCATATGTGGCCGCTTTAACCTGGTCAAAATGTCAATTTTGCCAAAATGTACATTTATTTTTAATGTGATTCCTTTATCTTTTCTTCTTAAAGCATTAAACACTCTACAAGGTGACATACTCAGTTTTCTCTGGTCTAATAAAGGGGTGAGGATTGCTTGGAGGAAACTAAGAAGCACAAAGCTAGATGGGGTATAACTAGCTCTGACTTTACTTTTGTTTCTATTGATGGATTTTTCAACTAAAGAATGTAAGATCTCTCTTGTTTGGACCCTCTTGTTACCCTCCTCTTCTCCAAGCCATGTCTAAAAATGACCCCCAAGGCAGTGACGGTTTTCTGTTCAAGTTTGGACATCTCAAACACTGCAGAAATTCAAACTAAAGCTTTTGAGATCTGCCTGAAAACTCTTGGATCAGTTCAGAAAGACTCTTAAAATCCCGTACTATAGTGCTGGTGCCCCTATTTGGAACTCTCCGAGCACGCTTGGGTGCCTTATGGATGGTCTGTCGGCCCCATTATTGGAAGAAGGCATTGAGGAATGGGGTCAATTGTTGCATGAGAACAAACTACTTTCATGGTACTTCCTTAGTAACATTACGAACCAAATGCTGGCCAGATTTAAATTTGATCATCTATCCAGCTGGCCGGTAATCTGGTTAAGGATGGGAATGGAAATGAAGAATATTTGAACATTCTACTAGGCCCATTCCATCAACATAAAGAAGTATGTAAATTGTACAGGCTAAAAGTACAAGGGGAGCCCCCAATTACACCTATGGAGGAGCCCTGGAGAAGAGCCCTGCCTTCGACCAACGTAACATCTTTATGGCAAGTATCGATGCGTACCCAATGGAGTGTGGTTAAAACTGCCCCTCTAAGGAGAAACCATCTGTTTACACTCCACAGAGCATACTGGACCATGAAGAGGCTTGCACAGTTGGGAGGTGAAGGTGTAAATGCCTGCCTGAAGTGCACTTTGGGGAATGTGGACGATCTTCATGTGTTCCGGTAGTGGCTTCGGATACAGGGCTTTTGGTACAACATGAGTAAGACTATCTCAGAGGTCCTAGGGCAAGATATCAAGGTAAGTCTGGTTTGAGTTATCTTTGGGGACCTCGCAGAGAAGCGTTTAGCTGTAAGCTTTCCAAACTCTTGACTCGCTCTTATTGATTTTAATCTTTCTGGCAAGAAGAGAAATTTGTCTACAATGGGTATTGTCTCAGCTACCAGTATTTTTTAAATGGGTTGCCTCAGTTAAAAGAGTTCATAATTTGGATCATGTTTGTTTCTCAAGAAAAAGAACCAGATTTTGGGGGGCCTGGGAGGAGGGGGCTAATAAACTAGATATTACAACATCCTAAAAAGCAGTCCAATGATTATTAAATAAGTGAGATTGAGGGAAGGAGGTCGATTCTGGGGAAGGTTGCTACACTCCTCCGCATCTCCTCCCCAGGAGTCTTGCGCTTGGCTATTCTAGGAACCTTGGAGGTGTGACCTCCCTCTGCAGCTACTGGGAAAGAGCCTATACCCGCTTAAAGACAATCTACTTATTTATAAATGAGGACAAAACAAAACAGGCACTGTTGAAATTGAAGAACCAGGAAGTGAGCCAGGTGCACTGTGGGAGGAGACAGTAGAGGAACAGAAGCCAAGAGCAATTCACTGAAACTAAAGAACACTTTAAACATGGTGGGTCAGGAGGCATTTGAGGATGGATCCAGCAAAGGTTTGTCTTCTCTGAATACCTAATGGAAGAGTGTGAGGCAGAGAGGGAGAAACTCTTTGGCAAGTCTTTTGTGACTATTCCATAGGCTAAAATAATGGATATTTGGGAATTCATCACAACCTGCATTATTGCAGTGGGGTGGCCAACAGAACCACAGGTGAGATAAGGAAGCCTGGGTATGATATGGGGAAAGAGTGGAAGCGGGAGCAGCGGAGGTTGCTGGCTCCATTCCTGCACCAATGGTAGACAGGATTGCCACAGCCATCCAGCAAGAAGCAATCAAAGCTGTGAGCATCAGCAACACTTGAACTCCAGTGACCATCACAGCAGGTAAGACCCCACTGCAGCATATCAGGGGATAAATATATCAAGCAGAGAAGAAAACAAACAAGTTTCAAGTGTATGAGCCTCATTCCTCGCCAGCCACCCACTCATCCACACTCAGTGTCCTCATACCCAGACTTGTGGACATGCAAATAATAAATCAATACACAAATATGATCACTGCCGCTTTAAAACCAATCCATGCCCATACGCTGCCAAGCCATGCGCAGTGTGCTTTATTTCTATATCCACACTGCTTTCAAGTTATTCAGAAGTATTGACTGTTATTTAACCTTGCCTCAGTAACACATAAGAAAAGGAAATGCCTTTTATTTGAAGAGATTATTCTTTTTCATAGATCAGCAATTTGTAAGAAATCTTCCCAAGAGACCCACAAATATTTTTGACTTGCCCTTGAGACATTTATTTCCCCAAACCTGACCACACTGAGCTAGAATTTAAGAAGCATGTTTGCTAAACAGTTTGCATCAATCTGGTCCTTTCATCAGGTGGTACTATCGCCCCCTTCCCATGAAGGAATCTCTCACAGATTCTCACCTGGTTGTCCTCTGTGTTCCACAGCATGGCATCTTCCTCTATCCTGATCTGCCTCCCTTCAGGGGCGCTGGAGTCATAGTTCACCACCTTCGCCAGCCTCATGGTGCCCTCAGAGGAGATCTGGATATTTATAAAATCAAACACAGCCGGCACATCGCCATTTTTATCAAAGTAAATGTCCTCTCCGGAGCTGGTGTTAAAGCGCACACGCCTCACATAGTGAAGCATCTGAAATTAGAAACAACAGGACTCTGTGAAAATAAGAAACACACTCATTTATTTTGTCTTCTCTATCAAGATGAATCTTGTTGGAGCAAGGTTATTGGATGGAAGTTGTGAAAAAGATAAAATAGACAATGAGATGCAGAACATGTGCCCATGCCACTGGTGGTGAAGAAACCTCTAGTCATTGCACCAGATGTGTTACCCTGATGTGCTCCTAACACAGACAGGATTGAAATGTATCCTGCTCCCCGGCCTGGTTATTGTTTTGTTCCCACAATGATGAGCAATGTGCACAGAGTGTCTCATCATGCAACTTCAACCGAGCTCCATCCACCCCACCCTGGGGCTGACAGACTGGAAGTTTGACCAGAGTCCGCCAAGCTGAAGGACTGGGCTATTTAAGGCCCAGCGGTGCCAGGGAACAACACCTATAACCTTCGTGGGATACCTGTTTCGGCGCACAAGTGACAGAGACACGGGAGACTTCCTTCGGCGTCAAAGATCAGAGTTTATTACTGCAGGGAGGCAAAAGTCACTAGAAGTACAACAGCGTGTAAGTTCTATGAGTCTGCTTCAAATTGCATATGTGAGTCGCTCTCTTTTATACAAGATTTTACCATTGCACAACATGTGAACAAAAGGTTTCAACCCAGTTCCCATAATAAACATCAAAAAGGGTCGCTTTCATGCTTTCAGAACCCCGGAACATAATCACAGTAACATCACCGGTTCCCAACTGTAAAAGCACATCTTCCCACCATTAGGCACATTCCACTTGAGTTGTAAATGAGCAAGAGAAAAGAGACAAGAACAGCTGCTAGGAAGTCAGACACATCTAGAGAAAAGAGTGTGGGGGTAATATTGGAAACATGATCATAGGATCAAAGAGCTTGATCCCAGCACATGCACGGCTGAAACAATAGGCCGGCACGGCAAGATTACCCTCAAGCTGAGCCATTTGCCTCTGCAGTGTCATTCCTCCGGTCATAAAGACGCATGAAAGGAATATGCGTCTTCCGTATGGCTTGGGAACTAAAAGGGTCATGAAGCGAACAGTTGCCTGCTCGCTGACTACGTGAGGGCAAGAAACAAAATGGATACCCGTATCTAAAATGGAACCCGAGGGTTCAGACGAAGAAACACGTAATTTAGGCGAACCGTGTCATGTAGTGTAGCGAAAACGCGTACACTTACCGAACTCGCCATTTACGGTTCATAGATACCAAACTCGTCCATATTCGGCAATGCCCAAAACACCGTAACGATTTTCATGGAACCTCAGACGCTCCTTTTGCCCTCATGTAGGCAAGCACTAGTCGAAATCAGAGTCGATCTCGATATTCATCAGATCATTCAGGTGTTGCTGGAACATTATTCTATCCATCAATGCCTCTCTGGAAACAGATGGCCTTCTTATACACGTTGTAGCACAAAGGCCACATAAGGCAGGACCACACTGTACACAAAGACAACACGTGAACAGGAACGTCACAACAACCCCTATAATCATCAGGATCTTCCAACCCCAGGTCGACATCAGGCCCCAAAACCATCCTAGAAGCGTCCAATCTCCCTCGTCCACGTGTATGGACTCCGAGATTTTGTGCAACTTGGAGATGGCTTGATAAACCGTTGGAGCGTTATCAGGTATGAATATGCAGCAGCTCGAATGGATGACCTTACACACGCCTCCTCTATCTGCTAGAACAATGTCTAGAACCATACGGTTCTGTAACGTCATAAGCCTATCCGCCTGAAGCTCGGCTGTCAAATTACCAAGGGCATTTGCGGTTATGTTAGCAGTTGACTCTACTACACGAGTTAACTGTCTCAGATTCCTGCTATTGACCATAGGGCCCCAAAACGGTAGAAAACCCTTGAAGAAGTCTCCTGCTTCTTGGCCGGAAGTATCCTCTTTACTAATGACACCTCTCACAACTCTGGTTTTGTGATAGTCGGCAGCAACAGTGAAAGTCGGGGGCAAGAGATTTGCAATGTAGCAGGTACCTGAGAAGTCATGTGGTAACCACGTATATGCTCGGTCATAACATACAAAATAGGTACCCTTGGCAGTCAGAAAGACAGGGGAAGAGAGCATAGGTAGAACGTAAGTATCCACACAAGCGCTCTTCCCAAGCTGGGCTCTTGGATTTCGGCCATGACCTTGCAGACAAAAGTGGCCTAGGTGAGGTACAATCCAGATTGGAGATGAGCTTTTAAGCTGCCTATCACCCACTGATACACTATACTCAGTCTCACTTAGTTCCTTATATGCTCGCACCTCCTCCTCTGGGATAAGCGATGCGTCAAAAATATCTCTATCTAAATCAGCAATAGCTATCGCCAGAGACTTGTGGTACGGGCCAGGACCAAAGTTTGCTGAGCGTGGTTCTCGATGGGGGTAGGAATCTAGTGCACTACGAAACATAGTTTGAAATGCTCGAGCTGACCCTTGGGGGCTGTACGGAAGAACAAAATACGGGATACCCCTGTCCATGTATGTGGCATTAGCCCACACACCCAACAATTTGTAGTATTTACCACCAACTGATGCTGATGCAAAAGTTGCACAAAATAATTGTTTCTAAATTCCGCACGTCTGACTTGCTCATGTTGGGGCAGTATGTGAAAAGAATGTGGAGAAACAGTAGAGACGAAATTTAGATCATGAGAAGGAGGAGTAGGTATAGTAGGCAACAGTGATTGGAAACCAAAATATACTCCACCCACTAGCGGCATAGATACAGTCAGGAACAACATGAAAACCTGTAGCAAAAAACATCTTGTACGAAACACCTTATTTAACGTAGATCTTTGCGCCGACATTTTCTCTCCTTTCGACAGCTTAGAAAATTCCATCCTCTAACGACCGTCCGCGACGTTCTTGACGCACTTTGTTGTGAGTAGCGATTATCAATTCCCAGGAGTTCCCAGAAATTGACAAAAGAGACCGACCTAGTGTCGATAGCTGCTAAACAGAAGAAAGTACCCGCACGGCCCTACGGCCAACCCAGATGATAGGTTCTAGATAAATTGAACATTCAATTTACTATAAGGTCATTGGCTGCATGAAAAAGGAAAAAGGTACACAATATCAAATGTCCAAAATGTTCAGGGCAAATGTGAATTCCCAAAAATAATAAAAAATTATTTTATTAGTCTTTTGTGCGTGGACGAAGAAAGTATCGGCTGCTCCCACGGCGAGTCTGATCTTCAAACAGTGGATTGGATGGCAAATGAGTGTTCGATCGTTCAGGCAATTGTTCAGCACTCGAATTCTCCGAAGTTGACGGAAAGGAAATTGTTTGAGGGGGATCAACAGGGGTGTCAGATATGGGCTGAGCTTCGCTGAACGGGACAAAGCGTTGTGGAGCGTCGGTTTCAGACGAGGAAAAACCTCTTCTTATCCAAGTATCTGCCGGCAAAGGAAACGGGATCTTCTTGGTGTGGGTGGCATGCACCCAGTGCTTCCGTCCCTCTAGCCGAACCGCCGTCCTCGTTGCCAGTAGCACCTGGAAGGGTCCCACAAACCTCGGCTCAAGGTTTCGTTTTCGGCCGAAGTTAGGGGTCAAGACCCAGTCCCCTGGTTGGAGCCGATGACCAGGACCCTCTGTTTGTGAGGGCAGAGCCTCAAAGACCTGTTGATGAATCAAACTCAATTTAGCAGTCAGATCATGAAGATAATCAATCAACATTGGGTATTCAATTCTATCAAATTCTTTAGGCCTCGGGACTCCCCAAATATTAGCAGGACGGCCGAACACAATCTCATATGGGCTAAGCCCTACTCGAGAGTGTACAGTTGCCCTGGTCGATAAGAGAGCTAGAGGCAAAGCGTCAGGCCATGATAAACCAGTTGTTGCCTGAATTTTTGCAAGTTTTAGTTTCAGGGTGCCATTGTATCCTTCCACCAAACCCGCTGACTGAGGATGATTAGCGCTATGGAATTTTTGTACTATCCCTAAGCCACGACACACACTCTTCATCACACTTCCCACAAACTCACTTCCGTTGTCCGACCATACAATCCGAGGCATGCCGTATCTGGGGAAATACTCTTTGAGCAGAATTTTTGCTGTGGATAGGGCAGTATTATCCTTAAGGGCGTAAGCCTCAATCCATCTGGAGAATGCACATACTACAACCAAAACATACTTCAAATTGTTGCATCTCTCCATGTGGATGAAGTCCAACTGGATAACTTCGAAAGGGCATGTAGGAGGGGCAAAATGACCAGGTGGAGTGGGAGTGCCCTTACCGGGATTATACATCAAACACACCATGCAATTCTTAACCACTCTCTCTGCACACTTAGTAATACCATCATTCTTCCATACAGGAGACAACAACTTGCATATGCCTTTTGTGCTTATGTGTGCTGTACCATGAGCCATTGTAACAACAGCGAGCACATATGCATCCGGTAACATCCATCTCTGTTTTTCTGACAAATCAACCCAACATCCATTCTCATCCAACCTCCTCGTGCTCTCTTTCCACTTTGTCTTTTCCGTCTCAGTGGCCTCATTCTGTATTCCCTTCACACTCTCAACTGTGTCTTCACACATACTAGTCTCCGTTGGCCATCTCACTGAACTCGTAACATACATTCGATTTGTCAGATCTTTAGCTGTCTCCTTAGCAATCTCGTCTGCAAACGCATTACCACGACCAACATCATCTGTCACTTTCCGATGCGCACTACATTTGATTATTGCCACCTGTTTAGGCAATGTAAGTGCATCTAGAAGGTCATTCACAAGCTGTCCATGCTGAATCTTGGTGCCATGCGACATAAAGAATCCTCTTTCTCTCCACAATCACCCAAAACTGTGCGCCACACCAAAAGCATACTGGCTGTCGGTAAACACATTCACCCGTTTTCCTCTGGACAACACACACGCTCTCGTCAAGGCGATCAGCTCAGCAGCCTGAGCCGAATTCTGACTCAATCTTGCAGTTTCTACAACCGTACTCAATGTCACTACAGCATACGCGGTCGTCACATCACCATTCGGCAACTTAAAACAGGAACCATCCACATACAAAGTACCATCGGGATCTACCAATGGAGTATCTTTCAGGTCAATACGACCCTTTGTTTCCTCCTCAGTTCTCAGATAACAGTCATGTGGTGCTTCACCACTTGACTCCATGTTGATCGGTAACAATGTTGCTGGGTTCAACACATTACATCGTTTTATGCGTATGTGACTAGCCAGTAACGTCAACTCATACCCAGACAACCTTGCGCTCGTCAAATGTTGAGTTTTTGTTCGGTTCAAGAGAGTGCCAACTGCATGTGGAACCATCACCGTAAGCATATTATCCATGACCAGACCTGCGGACTGTCGAATGGACGTCGCAGCTGCCGCTGTTGCTCTTAAACAACTCGGCAAAGCTCTAGCTACTGGGTCTAAGGTCGAAGAAAAATATGCGCATGGGCGCTGTTTGTCACCAAATTGTTGCGTCAAGACACTCAACGCACAACCATCCCTCTCGTGAACGTATAGTGTAAACGGCTTACTGTAATCAGGAGTACCCAACACAGGAGCCGAACACAACGCATCACGCAATTCAGAAAAACCTTTCTGACACTCTTCAGTCCAAGGCAAAGGAGATGAAACAACCTTGCACGTAAGGGCTATCAATGGTTTCGCCAACAATGAAAAATTTGGGATCCATTGTCTGCAGTATGACGTAATACCTAGAAAGGCACGTACATCTCTCTGAGTTTTTGGCACAGTCATTCGAGTAATCGCTGCAATTCTCTCTGGGGTCAACCTTCTCCCTTCTTTTGACAATAAGTGACCTAAGTAGGTTACTTCTTGGCAACAATATTGCAGCTTGGAAGGTGACACCTTGTGATGTAAGTCATGTAGATAGCGCAATAGTGATACTGTAGCCGTTTTGCAAATAGCCTCCGTATCAGCTGCCACTAATAGGTCGTCAACGTATTGAATCAAAGCCGCACCCGTCGGTAACACAAATGCATCCAGTTGACTTTTAAGTGCTTGGCTATAGATCAACGGACTTTCACAATAGCCTTGTGGTGCGCGTTTTAGTCTGAAACTGCGTCCGCCTAATGAAAATCCGAATAGGTCTCTGCTTTCCTCAGCGATCGGGATACTAAAGAAAGCATTCTTTAGGTCGATCACCGTGAACCAGGAGGCAGAAGCTGGAATCAGGGTCAACAAAGCCGTTATATCAGGGACCACGGGAAACTGTGGGATCACGATTTTATTCACTTCTCTCAAATCAATTATGAAACGATACACAGGAGGTTTAGATGGATCAGTGCGTTTTAAAATTGGTAGTACAGGACTATTACACACATTTCCTCGAGTTTCTTCAACGACATCCTTTTTGATCAGGTCGTGTACAATCGCTAATAGCGCCCGTTCTCCCTCAATGGAGATACGATACTGTGGTATACGTGACAGTCGCACATTTGGTTTCAGCTTGATCATATAAGGTGGGATGTCCAAGAGACCCACGTCATTGGGACCTGTGGCCCATAGAGACGCAGGAAGGGAGCTCAATTCCGGTGGGAATTTATCGATCGACAAGTACATAGGAGAGATTACTCTCCGACCTAATGTAAGCTCCACTCCTTCAGGGGAGCAATACAAAGTGGCATATAACCGTTTTAACAAATCCAAGCCCAAAAGATTCTCACCACAACCAGTAGATAGAATCAATGGAGCCTCCAGCTCACGAGGGCCAATCGTAAGTGGCAAAGGGCTGGAAACAGGATTGCTAACAGGGGCGCCAGAGAATCCAACGGAAACATTTGTTAAGCCAGACAAAGGTGCGCCAGGGAGTTTCGAATGCATGATGGAACTTTTCGTCGCACCAGTGTCTAACAGAAAAGGCTCAACTACGCCAGAAGTAGCTACTGCGACGTAAGGCCCACTCTGATCAACCGGAACTGATACTACTCCCTCTCTTTGTCGGTGGCTGTCCTAGTAATGATCGTTTGCAACAGTCTCATGTTCAACGTAGTAATCGTCCACATGATACTGTGTAGATGTAACTGACCCCGCATTTCGCTGGTCAAAACAATTATTCGTATCTGATGAATTCTGAGGGCGATCATTCTGATTGTGAATGGTACCGAGGCCTCTACCTCGAGATGCCTGCTGAGGACCACCACGGCTTCCTCGTGACGATACACCATTAAGACGGTCACGCAAAGCGGGACAGTCATATTGTATGTGACCCTCTCTTCTACAATACGCACACTGATTATACCCAAGTGTAGATCTATAGTCAGAGGAGTCAGAACGTGACTGTGTTCTGGAGGACTGTGATTGTGGTCTATATTGCTGTTGCGAATCATTTTGATTCGAACGTGGAGGATACGTTAGCTGCAACAAAACCTTCCTTTTGAGCTCTTTCGTTTTCTTGTCTGAACGATCACTTTCTTCTTTCTCCCTATTCTCATAGTATTGAGCCGTTGCTAATATCTGTGCAGTGGTTGAAACAGCCCATGCACTTTCTGAATTTTTCAATTTGTTGCATAGTTCAGGCAACAAATTCGCTACAAATTTGTCAACAAATAACCGTTGACCTCCCTCAGTACCCATGTCCTGACCACTATGATCAACAAATGCCTCTTCGAACCTCGTAAAGAAATCGGAGACACTCTCATCCTTCTTTTGTTTACAAGCTGCTAATTTATCCCAGTTCACCTTCATCGCCGGCATGAGAGTTTTCATAAGTGTAATGATTTTCTGAGGTAAATCTAAAATTAACTGATCAGGCTTAGCCCCACCAACTTGTAATCCATCAGCCGCTAATAGTGCTGCCCAATCACTACCTAACTCGTTTGCATGATTTGCTTGGCGAATTTTCGCCCAAACCGGTTGCGGTACGACATTACCAAACAGCATGTCGATGTCGGCAAGGTTCATAACAGAAGCGTCCACCAATTGGGATAACTCCTTATAGTAACCAGCCGGATTCTTACGCGGATCCGGCAAAGATTGCTTCACTTGCAAAACTTCGGATCGTTTCCATGGGAGGTGTATCCAAAGTCTTCGGAAGTGCGGTAAAACCGGAGGGTGAGCTTGTGGATCACCTGGCACCCAAAGTGGCGGAACCTCTCGCATAGGATACTGACCAGCGCTCGTTTTCGTTTTGTCGGTGTCATCATTAAATAATACACGAGAAGGCACTGAGGATCTGTAGGCTAACAGTCGCTCTAGTGCACGCCGTACATCTCCACCCACAACCATACCATTCGAGAATTGACTCTGAAGCTTAGTCACATCGGGCGGTACATTATCTAAATCATCATTATACCATTCTTCCCTCAAAAAGTTACACATTTCTTCAAACACGGATCTCTGCGTAGGCTCATTAAACTGAGAAAATGTCTCGAAAACCGTGCGTGGAGGGTAGTTGGCAGGGTGTCTTATCCACCTACGTGCCATTGTCACTAACGTCTCTTTTTCCCTTCCACTAGGGATCTGACTCCGTCTCTGGGGAGTTTCAGAAAGATCAAGTGGAAATAACGGACCAGTAAGCGGTGAATAAAGGGTAGCAACAGCATTAGGGATACGATTACGAACAGAAGGAGAAGAAGAAAGAAGAACAGGAGCAACAACATTAGAAGTGAAGGTAGGCGTAGTAGAAGCAGGCAAGGTAGTCGGGGTAGCAGGGATAAGAGGCTGAGGAGGTACAGGCACAGGGATAGTAGGAATAGAGACAGGTGGTGGGACAAACGTAGGACCAACAACGGGCTGACCCGCAGCCGCTGGAGTAACAGGAGGGACAACAGGAGGAATTACAGGCGGTACCACAGGAGGAACTACAGGGGCTGTAGCACCCTGTGCATAAGGAGGTGGCGAGTTCATGAAATACGTTAACAGGGGATCCTCCTTCGGATCCTCTTCTTTCTTATCAAGACTAGCTGGTAAAACCGGATAACATTTGTCTATCCTCATGTGATGTAGTCTAGTGGAAACTTCTATTTCTTTCTCTTCTTTATCTCGCTGACAATGTTGTACAACTTGCATTATCGGAACGAACCCTTCTCTTCTATCCTTTTTAAGCTGTTTGATTTCTTTCTGCTTGGCCTCTTTACGCCACAACCGAAAAGAATCAAACATAGCTGGCCTAGCTTTCTTTTTAAATAATTTAGCTTCAAGATTATCTAAAATCGTAAGTTCAAAACTTCCATGCGGTGGCCAACTAAGGACACCATCTTTTTTCGTGTAACGGACCCAATATTTATTATAAATAATAGGACCCACACCATGTCGACTATAGAGCTCATATATCGGGGTTCCAACTGGAGGTATCGGACACGAGTCCTCCAACCGGGAATCCTTGTTGCAACATTTAAGAAAACCAAGAAATCCACTATGGCTAGGCATCGTGCACACTAACCTAGTATCAAACTTCAAGGGTTACCGAAGTACTAAACCTTCGTGAAAGACAAAACCCTCGGTTTTTGGCAATTGCAATTGTCAAATAACAACTAAGGACCAACAACTAAGAACCACAAATGCAATGGAACCATGCAATACAACAAAGCTTCAATAAGCTGCAACAACCACTAAGGACTGGGAGCGACTCACAAATACTTAACTGAGAGCTTCAATGGCGTCACCAGGAAGGCCCGTCTATCGTCTCGCTTGTACGAAAGGTGTACGCCAGGCGTCGAAAACAGGTCGACAGTCAGGGCATCGGTCCGTCGCAGCCGTCAGGAGGCGGGAATCTTTGCGGGAAAAATCTTCGGACCACTTATTTCGACAACAGGATCGATGAAGCGGGGTGCACCTTTTCCTCTGAGATTTCACACGAAGTTCCTCACAATCGTCAGGCTTTGGACCGGTACCGCCGATGTCGCCCCGAGTTGGGCGCCAACTGAAGGACTGGGCTATTTAAGGCCCAGCGGTGCCAGGGAACAACACCTATAACCTTCGTGGGATACCTGTTTCGGCGCACAAGTGACAGAGACACGGGAGACTTCCTTCGGCGTCAAAGATCATAGTTTATTACTGCAGGGAGGCAAAAGTCACTAGAAGTACAACAGCGTGTAGGTTCTACGAGTCTGCTTCAAATTGCATATGTGAGTCGCTCTCTTTTATACAAGATTTTGCCATTGCACAACATGTGAACAAAAGGTTACAACCCAGTTCCCATAATAAACATCAAAAAGGGTCGCTTTCATGCTTTCAGAACCCCGGAACATAATCACAGTAACATCACCGGTTCCCAACTGTAAAAGCACATCTTCCCACCATTAGGCACATTCCACTTGAGTTGTAAATGAGCAAGAGAAAAGAGACAAGAACAGCTGCTAGGAAGTCAGACACATCTAGAGAAAAGAGTGTGGGGGTAATATTGGAAACATGATCATAGGATCAAAGAGCTTGATCCCAGCACATGCACGGCTGAAACAATAGGCCGGCACGGCAAGATTACCCTCAAGCTGAGCCATTTGCCTCTGCAGTGTCATTCCTCCGGTCATAAAGACGCATGAAAGGAATATGCGTCTTCCGTATGGCTTGGGAACTAAAAGGGTCATGAAGCGAACAGTTGCCTGCTCGCTGACTACGTGAGGGCAAGAAACAAAATGGATACCCGTATCTAAAATGGAACCCGAGGGTTCAGACGAAGAAACACGTAATTTAGGCGAACCGTCTCAAGTAGTGTAGCGAAAACGCGTACACTTACCGAACTCGCCATTTACGGTTCATAGATACCAAACTCGTCCATATTCGGCAATGCCCAAAACACCGTAACGATTTTCACGGAACCTCAAAGCTTATGGTCAGAAAGGTCTGCTGGACACCAACATGTATGCATGTGCAATTAACCCTTTCAAAGCCACATAACACAAGTATCTAACAATGATTTTGAAGAAACTACTAAACAGATTCACACCAAACAAAGCAAAGGTATTAATTGGATCATTTTGACCAAGCGCAAAGTTTCTTTTGAGAATAGTCGCCAATGACTTCCCAAAATATATGAAAATAAGTAATATAATCTAAACGGTTATCATGATTAAATAGTGAGAGTAAATAAATATGAAATACAACATCCATAGCCATTTTACTTTAAAAAAATGTTTTTTATTAAACAACTCTAATTATTACATATGGAAAAATAGAGATACATGTCAGTAAATAAATATATAAATACCTTCATGATTGATAAAGCTAGCAAAAAGGCACTAATTCTAGGATTTTACAATTATGGAGAGAGGCACAGACAATATTAAAAAAAAGAAAAATTAGGAAAGAATACACAAATCATTACATTGGTACATTACATTACGAGACATCAATAATATACTATAGCGGGAGAGATTTTTCTTACAACCTTCTTACTTCCCTACTCCAGGCCGCGATTGGAGACCAGATCTTACTGCCACGTCTTCTAGAATGTCTCCCTCTGGTAAAGTAGATGGCTTTTTCCTCCTGATTATACACCCCCAAGAATCTTGCTAGCCACATTTGAAAGCTTGGGGGATCCACATCCTTCCAGTGAGCTGCAAGTATTATTCTATAAACTGCTGTCCCCACGAAAAGACATGATTCCTCCTCCGAACTAAGCCCCAGAGTGCTATCATAGCCAAGAATAAGAAGATTAGGTGATTCCGCCACCTTATGCCCAAACACCTCCTCCCAAAATTCGGACAGCATCTTTTTAAGTGATGTTAACTTAACACAGTCATAAAACATATGTGAAAGGGTGGCTGGGCCCACTCCACACCTGGGGCAGTCACCATTTATTCTTTTACCCCATGCAAACAGCTTAGCAGGGGTATAGTACAAATTAAAGATGGTCTTATACAGCTGGGCTTTTAAGTTAGAAGATAAGAGTAATTGTGATGTTAAAAATAGGCTCATGTCAATGTCAACATTGGGGTTAGCAAGTTTACCAACCCAAGATGACTCTGTATGTTCCAGGTCATATTGAATCTTTTCAAGAAGCAAGCCATATATTGTTGCAATTCTAGTTGAATTTGTACTTATAATATCAACAAATGGGATCTTTTCCAATGTAATTCTTGGAGTTTTTAGGTTAAGAATAGTATTAACTTGAATACATTTAAAATAATCATTATTAGAAATTTCAAATTTTCTCTGTGAACTCAAAAACCTGGTATTTGATTCACCTCCCCAAAAATCCCATATTGGTGTAATCCCCACGTTTTCCCATTTTTTAGCAATATCGTCATTAGCCTGTATAGGTAGTAGAGAAGAATGCCACAAAGGGGTGTATCTATTAAACTTTGGGATTGACATATATCTAGAAACCCTCCTCCAAATTTTCCAAGCACTACTGATAACTTTGAATTTAACTTTTTTATAGTAACTTGGGTCTAGTTGTTTCAGCAAGAGCCCTTGAGCTTTTTTTCCAATTGATAATTCAGAGATGGGGGGTATTTCCATGACCTCTGTGTTCTCAGTAGCAGACGTGGTATTAAAAAGTGGTACCATTTGATGAAGAAGGGCAGCCCAGTAGTATAACATCATATTAGGGATTTCTACGCCACCCCAGTTTTGTGGTAAAGATAGATATTTCAGAGACCTCCTAATCTTTCCATATTGCCAGACATATTTGACATTTGTGATTCAAGTGTTTTAATAATATTATCTTCTATATTTAAGGGAATAGCTCAAAACATATATAGTACCATAGGGAGTACATTCATTTTTAAGAAAGTTTCCCCTACCAATGATTGATAAATGCAAACTATTAACTCTCGTAAGATCTTTTCTTATGTTCCTTATTAGGGGTTCATAGTTCAATTTGTTAATGTTTTCGACCCTTGGGCTTAGACATACCCCAAGATACGTGGCTTTCTCTGCTTTTCTGGGATCATCAAAGTCAATGTTATTGGTGCATAAAATAATTGTTTTATCTCTATTAAGAGAGTATACAGAGTATTGCCCAAATGACTGGGTAATAATCTCTATTTCTACAATTGCCTCAGCGGGGTTTGGTGTTATTACTGCCACATCATCGGCATAAGCGTGTGTTTTTGTTTCATAAGCACCAACAGTGATTGGTTTTATTTCCTGGGTCTCTAGCAATTTAATAATCAGAGGGTTGATGTAAGGAGCAAACAATATCGGGGGGCAGGGGCATCCCTGCCTTGTTCCTCTCAACATAATGATTGAACGAGATTCCTGGGTCTGTAGCAATTTAATAATCAGAGGGTTGATGTACAGAGCAAACAATATCGGGGAGCAGGGGCATCCCTGCCTTGTTCCTCTCGATATATTAATTGAACGAGATTCAATACCCATTACTTGGAGCTTAGCTCTTGGTATTTGATACATTGCTCTGATCGATTTAATAAATCCAGGCCCAAAATTGTTAGATGCAAGGACACCCCAGGGAAATTCCCATGACACCCGATTGAAAGCTTTCTTGGCATCTAGGAGGATCATCGACATCGGGCCCCCTGTCCCGGACATGATATCGAAGAGCGAGATAACTCTACTGGTATGATCCGTTGTACCCTTACCAGGGATGAAACCATGTTGCCAGGGGGAGACCAGCCGTTCGATGACCCTCCCGAGCCGATTAGCCAAGATCTTTGCATAGAGCGTAGAATCAGAATTAATCAACGGAATAGAACGGTATGATGATGGAAGCTTGACGGGCTTATCCTTTTTAGGAAAAATAATTGTATTAGTCTCTTTCCATGATTCTGGCGGCGTGCCGCTCGACTGTATCCCAACAAACAAATCCAATAAGAAAGGTAGTATTTGTGCTCGTAGTATTTTATAAAGCTCTAAGAGGATTTTGTCGGGGCCAGTGGCTTTCCCTGAAGCCAGACCAGATAGGGCAAATTGCAGCTCTGTAATACTAATCTCTTTTTCGAAGTCCTCTCTGGTTGTAGTATCTATGACCTTACTCCACCCAGGCCAGTATCAGTTGCAAATTCATTTAGAAATTTTCTAATTTCATCTGAGTCAGCTATGGTATCGCTTTGATAGAACTTTTGGTAGTATTGTTAAAATATTTCGACAATATCCCCTGGATTTGTATGTTCCTGACCTTTTGTTTTAATAGAGGTCATCGTGTTATATGAAACCTTCTGTCGAGTGCGCAAAGCCAGCTGCTTACCCACTTTCTCTCCTTTTTCATAGATATTGCTTTGGTGCGACTGAAAGGTTTCTGCTGCTTTCTGGGTCAGCCAGCTGTTTAGTTCTGTTTGTAGAACCAACATTTGGTGCATAGTATGCTTTCCATTTTCACCCCGAGCTATTGATGCAACATGTTCTTCCTCTGCTCTCCCAGATCTTGCATCAATAGATGATTTTCCTTATCATATTGTTTTTTTATTCCAGCCACATAGCTAATTCTCTCCTCCCCTTTAAAACAGTCCCGAAACATCCCCCCTTGAAGCACTATATTAATTCATATCGAAATAGCCTTGAGCCCAGATGGTTATACATTTTATATAATCTCTATTTACCAAAAGCTTCCTGTCGAATGTCCATTTTGATCGTTGTCTGGTAAAATTGACTATGTTAATTGTAAGAGTTAGGGAGTTACGGTCCGAGATTATTTTAGGACATTTAATAATTTCTGCTTGGTTAGCCAGGTCCCGTGTCACTAATATATAGTCTATTCTGACATTTTTATTTTGAGGGTGTGGTAAGTACGTGTACCCAGGATCAAATTGATTTTTAGCATCCCAAATATCCTCAAGATCGTAACTATCTCTAAATTGGCTAATAGCTCTAAATTCCCTTGGTTTACGGCCTGAGTATCTTACCTGGCTCTGTTTCCTAAACGCAGACCCCAAGGAAATATTGAGATGACCACAAAAAAACAGTTATGTTGTGTTATGTTATGTTAGCGCTTAGATACCCCTGGGTGATAATGCGCTCTATAAGTCTATATTAACATAACATAACATAACATATCGGTATTGTTATTGGAGTTGTTTTTTTCTGGTTTTACCCCCTGCCCCCCACCACCATTCCCCCACCCTTCTCAACCGCCCCCTACACCCCTTGTGAGGCATACAGACTCCATTAGAGTCTGTTTGTGATGAGCATGCAACACATGACCAGAGCTCAGTCAAACATCTTACATATATATACATACACATGCTGAGCTCCACAGTTGCCCATATTATTTGTCATGTTTTGTTTTATATCTTTTCTTTCTTCATCTTTTCTTAAGTCAATATTTGCTAGCCCTAGCTTAACCTAACTTAACCCTTCGAGATATTCTTTGGCCTTTATTTCGGAAAGTAATAATTTTGTTTGTCCCCCATAAATCACCGAGCAGGGTTGTTAAGATAGGCCTGCGCTTTCTTGTCTTTAAATGACTTAATTAATTGGCGCAGACTCTACCTCCTTTCGACGGTGGAGTGGCAAAAATCTGGGCGCACAAAATAAGAGACCCCATTTCTGGTGCGCTTAGACTCAGGTCTGGCATCCTCAAAGATCACCTGGCGGAGCAGAAAATTGCCAAAAAACACAGGAATGGCGCGGGGATATGCCACTGGTTTCATTGGTTGTTTTAGAGTGACGGGGACGCTGTGGGTACGCTGAACGTCAGCAGCGCAATTCCACCCAGAAAGTTCTGGCAAAGAGTCACGAAGAAGGTCCACCACATATGAGCGAATATCTTCCCCCTCAACCGCCTCGGGACCCCTAAAATGCGTCAATTGTTCCTACGCTGGTGATTTTCTAATTCCTCAAGTTTCAATCTCACATCTGCCAGCTCGGCTTCATGAGATTCAACCCGTTCCTGGTTCACAGTGATCTCTGATTCATTAGAAACATTTCTTGATTCTAGTTCAGCCTGTCGGTCCCCAAATGTACTACAGGTCCTGGTCAATTTGTGCACCACTCCTTGCACTTTACGTAGGGCCGCTTGAGCTTTGCGCCCATCCTGGGATGTCTCCTCGCGATGCGATGCAATGGCTTGGAGAATAGTGTCCAGGGTTGGAGCAACTGTATCTAAGTGTACCGGGTGATCAGATTGTTGTACTGACCTTGACAAACAAGAAGAATTACTAAGTTGTTTAGTCGGGGTATAGTCCCAGGCCATACCCATTGTCCCATGGTGGCTCTTCTTCCTTTTCAAAACAGTTTTTAATTTGAGACCCGGATCTTCTATTTTTTCTCCACTTCCACTCTCATCAGTCTAACAGGAAGCAGTATCATCGAACCATTCGCCTTCATCCGAAAAGGAAAATAAATCGCTGCGGTCCTTCTCTGGCTCCAGGTCAATGTTATTCCTAATAATCTCATTACCATAACCGTTGTTTGTTACTGTACTGGGGTCATTCACTGCTAATTGAGGTGTTTAGGGTTTGTGAGCTGGGTTACCTAAAGTATGTGACTGAACAGCCTCCCCGGATTTAGTCCCAATATCGGAGCTTGACACCCCCACAGCGTCTTTCCTGCTGGCGGGGGGGGATGGTCTCGAAAAGGTCCCTCGCACTCAAATCTGGTATTGGTATCAAGCTGGTGCCTTCTCTGAACCCCGCTGGGGTCAGCGCTCCAGCAACATCAGTGCCATCGGGTAGCATGCCACAACCCCAAGGCTCTCGTCCACAGTCAGCACGGCCATAGCGGTAGTCACTCCATCGATGTCTCCAGTCTTGTTCTTTCCATCTTGACCCGGAAGCAATCTCGCCGGGGTCTTACGCAATAGATCCGCCACTGAGGGGCCGGTCACACTCCCCTTCCGTGCAGCAGCGCCTCCACGTTTCGGTGACTTAGAGACCGGTGGAGCCCCCTGCCCCTCCGCAGTTCCTCTGTTTGTCTTGTTTCCCGGCTCGACGGTCTCTCGCTGAGCCAGCCTCACTGCTCTTGCCTTATGCTCCCTTCTTTTTGTTGTGACTTTTAACCCTTAGGCCAGCATTACCGACAATTTGTTTTTTCCTTTGAGAGCTCTGGTCAGCGTGTGCACTGCGGTTTCACAAAACCGCCATCTTGCCTCCTCCTATCCCAATATCCATAGCCATTTTACTGTGTGAATGAAAGGTATGTTCTTGGAGGCACCAAAAGTTATGACTTTTGTTTCAATTTATAACTGGGATTGCACTTAAATTGTAATTTTTTCAGTAAATTTCAGATTGCTTTTTAAAGTGTCAGAAGCTATACCCAATCCTAACTTTATTGTCTGAGTGGACATTTAGTTTATATCCAAACATGCAGAGCGTCTTGTGCTACTGATTGTCAAGTGTAGGGAAGGATCATGACTCACAACAGGCGAAGCCGAGCATGAGTCGTGATGCCCCTCCCTTCCCACAGCTCTGTCCGAAAATACATTTTGGTAATTTAATTAGTTTTATATTAAGTATTTTGGGGTTCATTGCAAGAAATATGTGTCATATATTGACATTGCATGTATGTTTACAGCTTTGCAAAACAATTTCAGCATTGCTTATATGACTCGGACATCATTTTCTTACATAGAGGAGTCTTAATTCCATGCTAGCTCAAAGCATCAAGCCAATTCCTAAAACCTTGGGGTCACAGTATTTCCTCTATGAGGTGATCTATATTCCACATCCCACCTTTGGTGGCGCCACAGAGCACATCATCTTATTCGCTCTGATTACTTTCAGACAGTAATCATGTCACTCCTAAAGCATACCAGATTTAGGAATCAGGACATGATCCAGTTGGGGTCGGCACGGATTGGGTGTGGTGGGGGGATATGTAAAAAAAAGAAAACATACCCCCTTGCGGCTCTCCAGCTCTCTCCCACATTGTCTCAGTCTCTCCTCTCCAGGGCCAGAACAGGAAGCAGCCAGACTCCCTCCCCTAAGCCAATCACAACGCTGCAATGCATGGTTTGACACTCAGCCAGGGAATTGGGAACTAGGCATGTTCTCCATGCCAGATGTAAGGAAGGCTGCGTAGAGACATCCACAGTGTGCATGACTGTTTGATCGGGCCCAGAGGGACAGCAAAACAGTCATCTGCACTTAGAAAGAGGCAAACCACGTATGCCCTGCTCTTAGAGCACAGCAGCTCCGCTTGTCCCTCAAAGCTGTGCAGCAGGAACGAATGCAATGATAATAACCTCAAGTTAATATCAATGTATTTGTTCTTTCTTTCACTGTTTTGCATCAGTGGGGTGACACTTCTTCCACCTTGGCCGAGGAGCTGCCACGGCCATGAACTCATCTCAAACTTTTGCAGACTCAGTCCCCCCATGCTTCTATAAATAGAATGATGCCTTCTCTTTTGTCCATTTCAATCATTCTTGTTTTCATGTCGTAACTTCATGTCTTGTGTTTATTTAAACTTCATTCTTATTTGAGGCTAGGCCAATATTAAAGCTAAAGCTATGAATTTCTTAGTCACCTTTTTACCCTTAGGAAGGGATTATAGTCCCAATATACAGGGATGCATTGTATATGACTGATTTTTATTTCATTGATGAAGACAACTCCGCTCTCCCAAAAGTATGATGCTTTGGGGCAGTTACATATTGTATAGAAAAATGCTGCACCTTCCTCTTTGCATTTTGGACATTTCGTTTGGGCTCCTGGATAAAATCTGTTGATATTCTTGGGGATAATGTCTGCTTAGTAATGTATTAGTTTGAATTGTTCATTTCTGTTTATTTTCAGGGCATTCTTTGGTTTTCTTCCCCAGCTTTCTTCAGTTCAGCGTTTGCTTATATCCAGTGTTCGGTACACATTGCTCTACGACCCGGGAGCATCAATGGGTCATTCCAACTAGTTCTTCAGTGTTTTGTAACTTGGCAGTAATTGCCTCATATAGCAGAAAGTGCTTCCAAAAGATCTCATATTGTTCGCTTGAGGCCTCAAAGTACTTCAGGGTCCTCCTTTTAGATAAGTGCCGTATAATCTCTGTTCCATCTTCGTCTTACAGAAGTATCCATTTCTCGACCCCTTCACAATCCAGGGCCTTCATGCCTGGCATGGAAGCTCTTATGCATAAGGGGTTCTTGTGCATGTGCTCTGCAGGTAACGAATCCAGCTGTATTTCAATATATGCATTAGCTTCAATGTTCTCTCTTTTCTCATTCTTTACCTCATAGGTATGTTCATCATTTTAGCTAGGGTTGGAGTTTCAGGTGTGATTTCAGCTACGCTAGAAGTTCTTTAACTTAGCCATCTCATTACCCATTGCAGCCAACTCATTGCCCAAAGTAGCCATCTCATAGCCCATTGTAGCCAACTCATTGCCCATTATAGCCATCTCATTGCCCATTGTTATCATCTCATTGCCCATTGTTGCCATCTCATCGTCTATTGTTGCCATCTTATCACCCATTGTAGCCATCTCACTGCCCATTGTAGCCATCACATCGCTTATTGTAGCTATCTCATCACCCATTGTAGCCATCTCATCGCCCATTGTAACCATCTCATCGCCCATTGTTATCATCTCATTGCCCATTGTTGCCATCTCATCGTCTATTTCTGCCATATTATCACCTATTGTAGCCATCTCATTGCCTATTGTAGCCATCACATCGCCCATTGTAGCCATCTCATCACCCGTTGTAGCCATCTCATAGCTCATTTTTACCATCTCGTCGCCAAATGTAACCATCTCATGACCCATTGTAGTCATTTCATCGCCCATTGTAGCCATCTCATGGCCCTTTGTAGTAATTTCATCGCCCATTGTAGCCATCTCATTGCTCACTGTAGACATCTCATCACCCCTCATAGACATCTCATCACCTGTTTTAGCCATCTCATTGCCCATTTTAGCCATCTTATCACCCATTGTAGTAATTCTATCACCCAATGTAACCATCTCATCGCTCAATGTAACCATCTCATTGCACATTGTAGTCATTGCATCGCCCATTGTAGCCATCTCATCGCCCATTGTAGCCTTCTCATCACCCTTTCTAGCTATCCCATCACCCATTGTAACCATCTCATTACCCAACATGACCTTCTTATTGCCCATTGTAGCCATCTCATCATTCATTGCAGCCATTTCATCGCCCATTTTAGCTATCTCATCGCCAATTGTAGCCATTGCATTGTGTAGCCATCTCATTGCCAACTGTAGCTGGGCAGTGCAGTGATATAGTTCATAACCTAGAACAACACGCCCTCTCTCGTCTATATGTGACCACGTACTAGGTCTACCACGTTTGACAAGATACTTTTCCCTGCTACAGAGAGAGGTTTTTTTTCCAAAAGTTCATACCCCCTTAAGGACTGTTACCACTACTTTGGGTTCAAGTCTGGATCTGTCTAGATCTTTGAACCCCCATTATTTCATTTTGAAAATCTCCGCTTCAGATTCTTGGTTATGACAGATATTTCAATATTATCTAGTGTCTGGTGTCTCTTACTTTAACTGGATTTGTACCAAATGACTTTATGACCAAAGCTATTATTGTTCCCACCGTATCAATGTTATGTTATTTTATGTGATTTTATGTTATGCTATGTTATGTGATGTTATGTTATGTTATGTTATGTTAAGTTATGTTGATTTGTATAGCTCACTAATTACCCGAGATGGTATCCAGGCACCTATTCAGGATGTCAGTCAGTCAGTCAGTCAGTAAACTTTGATTTGCCATTAAAAGGACATAAAACAAAAAAAAATTCAACATACAAATATAAGGAATAAATTAGGCCGTATGACAGCATTGATATTAGGATCCGAGCATCCTTGGTACTGATACATATTAAGTTATCACCTTTGCACAAAATACAGCATTCTGTAAAAAAGAAATAGAGTTATTTCATGTTGCAATTTCAATTCATTTAAAATTGTTGAGAAATATAACATGAAACAAGTAAAAGTTGTTAGAACTGGGGGTCTCTAGTTGGCAGGGGTAGGTACCACTGTCCAAATAGGAACCCTTGCTTCTAGTCAGGGTAAGGATGAAACCCTCTGAGATAACCCCTGCTCACCCTCTAGGTAGCTTGGCAAGAGCAGTCTAGGCTAACCAGAGGCAATGTGTAAAGTATTTGTACCAACACTCACAGTAACACAGTGAAAACACCACAAACTGACTCCACAACAGTTTAGAAAAATAAAGCTATTTAATCTAAACTAAACAAGACCAGAACGACAAAAATCCAACATACACAGTTCAAGAATATGGTTTCAACAGAGTTCTTAAGGTTGCGATAAAAATTCTGTAGGTTGCGATAAAATAATCCACAGTTGCGTGAAAAGTTCACAGTTGCATCACGTTAGCTCACAGTACCTTTTAGTTGCGACAAAGTTCCAAAAGTAGAAGCTGGTGCGGTGGAAAACAAGTGATGCGTTGCTCCTGAGACCCTGGGGAGGCGTTTGCGACAGCCCCGCTGCAGCAGCGGGCGTGTTGCGACGAATCCGGTCTGTATGGGGAGGAAGGCCACTCGTATGGATTCCGGTGCGGAGGTTCCGTAGGACGTTTGTTCTCTCAAAGGCACGATGCGACGAACTTTGGAGTTGCGACGATCTCCGGGGCGACGATGCGCGGACCAGCGGTGATCTTCTCTCTCGCAGCTCCTTGACGCGATGGTTTCTGCGATGCCACTCGCAGTGACGTGATGCGGTCCGCAAGCAAGCAGTGCGATGATCTCACCCAGCGATGACAGGCTTTGCGACGACACTGGCAGCGATGTTAGACTTTCCCGCACCGGTCTGGTGCGTCCCGCAAACGAAGGATGCGATGGCTCTGGCAGCGGCAACAGGTGCTGCAACGATCTCGGCCTTCGTAGCGGCGGGAATTTCCTCGCACTGTCGGGGATGCGCTCCACAGCGAGCGATGCGATAACTTTTCAATTGCAAAAGTCTCTCAAGCTTAGTTTCAAGCTTCCCAGCACAGGTACAACTTCCAGGGGCCCCACAACTGGATCAAGCACTCTAGGAAGGATGGAACTCTCTCAGCAGAGTTCAGGGAAGCTGGCGGTGAAGTCCTTTTGTTCCTGGGACTTCAGAACAGGGAGCCAGCTCTTCTCAGGCCCTTGGAGATTCCTTCAAGACAGGGGACACAGCACAACAGCAAAGTCCATCCCCTCTCCTTGGCAGCAAAGCAACAGCAGGTCAGTCCAGCAGAGCAACAGAAGGACAGTCTTCCTTCTTCCGTTTCTGCTTTCTCCTTGGCAGAGGTAACTTCTTGATTCCAGGATGATCTAATTTTCTGTTGTTCACTACCAGAACATGTCACCTGCACCAATAAATGCTCTACCTTTCACATACACTGCACCCTGCCCAGGGGGGGTACCTTGGGCCTTCCATAGGGGTGACTAATGTGCACAAAAAGAGAAGGGTTAGGCCTGGTCAGTCGGGACACTGACCAGGAGGACATGGCAGTTCACAGACTGCATGCAGGCACTGCGGTGGCAGGCCTGAGACACCATTTTAGGGCTACTCATGTGGGTAGCACAATCAGTGCTGCAGGCCCACTAGTAGCATTTGTCATCACCAACCCTGGCACACCCCGTGCACTTTACTAGGGACTTCATGGTGATACAAATATGCCAAACATGTACATCCAATCAGAATAACAATTTACATAGGGAGCACTTACACTCTGGCACTGATCAGCAGTGGCAGAGTGTCCAAAGCATCTAAACCAGAAAAAACGAAATCCAGCACAGCATCAAAAATACAGGAGGTAGAGGCAAAAAGATAGGGGAAAACCACGCCAAAGATGCCAGGTCTAACAAAAGTTATATATATTAACATTGCCATGCAGCATATTTCCATCTAATCTTTAGCTCCCAACAAATGTAGCTGATCACTGAGTAACAAATAGGATGTGATTCTAAGCGCTGTAAAAATTGCAAGCCTGATTTATAGGATTTGAAACCCCCTAAGATGCCAAATAGGGTGCAGGAATCCAAATCTTGGTATGTTATACAGGCTGAAAGAAAGCACAAAATGGTGTGAATTGTTGTGAAATGTAATCACAAGGACAACAGGGCGATGAGGGGAACCAGGTAAAACCTTTGCAGGGGAGAGTTAAAAGGGCTCTGTGCTTAACAAGAGAGGTGTGAGTTAGAATCTAGGGCCAGAGTCTTCTGCTCACTTTAAGTACAGGTCCGCCCCTTCTATAGGTGACATCGCTGTGTGATGGAGACCAGTGTCAATCGAGGACGTTCTCGCTAGTCCGACCTTATTTTGAGGCTTATAACATAGGACCTTTACCTCCACCTTTGAGTTATTATCAGTACAATTAGATGAGTTTAAAATGTTTGGCTAGCTAAGATGCTGGAAGGCTTGTTTAGCATATGCTAGCCAAGGAATCGAGGCTATATTATCATGTCTGATACAGTCCTCCAAAACCAGATGAGAAAATGTGTTCTCTGAAGAGCACCACAATTTTACCCTAAGAAGTAAAAGTACAATCCCCCCAGTATCTACCTGAGCGATGTATCTTGTAGTGATGTTAGAAACAGCTAGTAGCCTGCATAACAAGGTATTTTCTAAAGATTGTGGCTTTCTTGGGAAAGTATGGCCCCAACTCCTGGCCCCTATTTCCCAACTGAAATGCTTGTACTTGTGTAGAGTAAGACCATTTAATGTTTTCGCTTATGGCCAGGTTTCTTTATGAATCTAAAGATTGCCTCTCCTGCCCCTGTGGATATATATGCTCTTTGAATAAGTATTGTATCAGATTTTAAGTTAGCATACCATAGAATGTCTAAATAATTAAAATGTGAGACCTTTGCTATGAAGATCCCCCCTACTGAGTACTTTTGTGTGACAGTGTTTTGGAGCCATGGGTCATAAATGCAATTTCTGGTTGTTCAGTTTTAAATTGAGATTACCAATAAATCATTGAATGAGTCGAGCAGAGTCTGAAGGCCGTTTGCGTTGTGTGCAATTAAAACTGCGTCATCACGGTAAAGGAGGACAGGGCGGCTCCCATCCTTGAGTAGGTCCTTCCCTTTGTTGCGAGCTCTGAGTCAAGAGCACTAATATAAAATAGGAATAAAAAGGGGGGTAAAATGCATCCCTGTCTAAGCCCATGGTTTGTCTTTATAAATTGGGTGCATTCTCCATGTGGACCACAGTGTGCTTGGGTAGTTGTACCCCAGTGCTAGCGCTTAAGGCGGTCTATCAGGGAGATCTCACTGCTCTCCATCTTCAACAGACCTCAGCGCTTCCTCCTGTCCACCAAGTCAGAAGTGCAGGAGAGGTCCATGAATGCCAAATGTAGGGAACCTCTACTGGCTGGGACATATTTCCCCATTAGCAAAAATACGTTTATAGAATGTTCAACCGTACCTAGGCCGGAAGCTATGTTTCACATCAGAGAAAAAGGTAATTGTTGTGGCCAGTCATGCAGCTTTTCAAGAATTACTCTCTTTAACATTTTTACAGATTAGTCCAAAAGAGAAATGGAATAATAGAGGCTGGGAGATTTCTGCCACCCCCTTTTCAAAAATTGGTCCTAAAGTTGACTCCCTACAGGAATTTAATGGGCCGCTCCCGATTATGGCACAAAATACATTTGTTTGTAATAGAGCCCAAAACATAGGATTCTAACAAAATACACCAATTGGGACTCCTTTGGGCAAGAAGCTTGCCCGACAGGACATGTTAAGATTACCTTGGAAACATTGCTTACCTCAATGCAATCACTTACAAGGATGACACTACTCAAATAAAAATCTTTGGGTGGTTTAAAATGTTTGACTGATCAGGTGACATACTGTATGGGTCAAAGATCTTTGAGAAGTGTTGCACCCACTTGTATAGCATGTTAGGACCCTAGTGCAATTTTCCCAATTCATGCCCTTATATAGGTGTAAATCACCCTGTCCTTATATAGGCATAGAAATCATATCCATATTTAGACATAGCCCATGCAGTCCAAATACAGGCATGGATACTTCTGCTAGTTCCGAAAAGCCACACCGATTTCTTGGAAAGCTCAGCTTCAGCAGTTAGGGACTTCCCACTGCTTGAATATTGATTTGTCCTAGAACTCATGGAGTTTTCAAAGAACTGCGATACTTTGATCACGTTATTATGTCCAACTTTACGTCAAACTCGGCACCTTCGAGGTATAAATATGCCTACACTTGCCTTAGCAAAAACGGTGGTTTGGAGCAGTTCGACTATCTACTTGCCCGACGCAGCTCGCTACAGCAAGTGCTGAAGGAAGCCGACCTTCCAGCTTACGCACTGAGAGAGACGCTGTCTTTTCTCTCGCAGAGAAATCCAGCTCCAGTGTTTCCAAGCTCCCCTTGTGGGGTGTTGGGAAATTGAGTCTCGAGACAGAGAGATACCAGACCTCCTTCATTCTAAACCAAGGTATGGAGCTGATTAGACCCTAGGAGAAATCTTGGACAGATTCTGGCAAAGAAACTAAACCTATGCTACTCCTCACTTACTTCTTCCCTTGTAGTAGACTTAGGTTAGGTACATCGGGGTAGGTATATTTTAGAAGCACCAGTTGAGTACTTTCAGTCATTCTTATTTATGTGTGTATTTTATGGCTTAGAAACCAAACCATGCTTTTACAGTTTTATTTCATAATACTCTTCTTGCTGTACGCATTATACTTTATTATTATTTTGCAAATAGACATGCTAGCAAAAACACATTTACAGACACGCGTAAATATACGCAACCTTGTAATCCGAATCATCCCAGGGAGATGCGGATTCACGTACTTAACCTTTAATGAAGGGGAAAAAGTACCAATTGCTTACAAATCACACTTGTACACACATGCTGAAATGAAATTCACTTCAACAGAAAAAATTCTGACAGCGGTTCAAACTGCAGTAGCAAATGAGAGAACTCTCGCACAGGGTAAACGCATTATGGTTATTACGCCTGTACCTGCCTAAGAGGCAGTGACAAAAGCGAGCATTCCGAATGCAAAAGCTTTACAACCAAGATGGATGCAATGGGTTCATTCTCTTGCTGCAACAGACGTTGAATACGTTTTTGACCCTTACTTGAAAACTCAAGAATTTCTACAATATGAACAAGAATGTCCTCTGCCCCCTGAGATTCTCAAATCCAGGTTCATGTGCCTTGATGTACAGAGGGGCCGACTCCTGTACAGTCCTGAACTTGTGTGCAAGATAATAATGGCCTGTTGTATCCTGCACAATATATGTGTACGCACAAACACACTACTGGATGAAGAGCAGGAGGATCAGGACAACCCATCTGATGGGCAGGATGAAGAGGCAGATGCAAGACACACACCAGACTCTGCTGCTGGAACAGCAAGAAGAGAACAAATAATCTCTAATGTTTTACCTAATCACAGGACAAAATATCACATCACAGGTATTTTCATCCCTAATATTTAAACATCGTAACTAAGTACAATAACATTTCACCACACCAAAGCCCTGTGTGCTTGTTTCATAATTTCACAAGTACACATATCTGTCAAGTGAATGTAAAATTATAATATGTGCAACACATCTATCACATATAGCAATTGATCCAACATCAATCATACATGTGAATATGACATCTAACAAAGTGATCACCAACATGTGTTGACGATAGGATGCAACATATATTCCCCTCCAATTTTATCGTACCTTTAGAAAAATATTAAAAACAGAACTGACAAAACTATGTTAACAAGCCTTTTTGGGTAATCCCCCAGAATCTTGGTCTATGGCAACCATTGTACTTTTCAAGAAAAAAGACAAGGTTGATACCGATATGGCTTCATACAGACCAATCTCACTTATTAATGCGGATAGCAAGGTCTATGCCAAGATACTGGCCAATAGATTGATTGATTTAATGCCAAGTTTAGTTTCAATAAGGCAGCATGGATTTATTCCAAACCGAGATACAACAGATCAAGTAAAAAGGATTGTTTCTCTCTTGGATTGGGCACAAGCTACTAGATCTCCTGTAGCAGTAGCTCTGTTAGATGCGTAAAAAGCAATTGACAGGGTTTCTTGGAAGTTTTTATGGTCTATTTTAATTTGGAAGGGATTCCCTAAAGAATTTATTAATGCGATACAAACACTCTATACCGACCCGAAAACTACAATCCGTATCTCCGGGGACTTTTCGGGCAGTTTGGCAATAACACGGGGGACCAGACAAGGTTGTCCTTGCTCCCCCTTGTTATTTGCTTTATATATTGACCCCTTTTTAACCAGATTGAAACAGGAAACAGGAATCACCCCGGTGAGGATACATCAGGTAGCGTATAAAGTGTTTGCAAATGCAGACGACGTCGCTATCGTAACTACAGATATTAAGAGTGCTCTATCAAAGATAGTGAATCGGGTGAAAGATTTGGGACGTACTCGGGCTATAGATTGAAAATAGCCAAAATGCAGCTTATTCACTCGGATGCAGGTCGCCCAAAAGATATGAGGTTTTCTGAGGCGCTATATCTGGGTATTAAAATCTCAGCAAAAATAGATGACATAGTGCGGCTGAATGTTGATCCCATATTAGGTTCTGTAAATAAAACTTTGGAAAGGCTGAATAATCTTCACCTATCTCTATATGGTCGTAGAAATGTTTTAAAAATGTTAATTTTTCTGAATGTTTTATATTTATTTCATACAATTCCTCTGCTGTTTACAACCTCCTTTTTTATTAAAATTGAGAGACTGTGCTTTAGGTTTTTGAGGGGTTATATTAGGTCTAGGAGAGCAATGAAATGGTGTATATTACCTAGAGTTAGGGGAGGATGGGGAATCCCAAATTTCCGGCTATATTATTGGGCAGTATTGCTGAAGCACAAGGGTGTTTTGATCTTTCATGATTAAATGCTAGAAGAATCTGTCAGACATTCAATTCATGAAATGGTATTGGGTGATGAAGCTAAACAATGTTTATTCAGAATAATTGAGCCCAGTTATTATAAAAAAACAAAATTCAAAATTGTATTGACTGCTTTTGAAATCTGGAAAAAACTAAGAGTTAATTTTGGTCTGAATCTTAACTTGAACTTTTACACACCCTTAAATACTTGCCGTGAACTACCAGACGTTTTTAGGGATCAAGTTATGGCTAGATGGCATTCAGCAGGGATATGTGTATTAGGAGATCTATATCAGAGGAAGCAACTTACCTCCTTCACTTGCTTGCAGCATAAATATAATTTGGCTAGGACAGACTTCTTTAAGTATCTTCAAATTTGAAGCTTTTTGGATCAAAGAAGGATCCAGGATCAGTTAAATGTGAAAATAATCGATATATTGGAAGCGATAGGAGTAAAATTTAAAATTGGTTCAGTTGACCAACTTTTGTTAAACAGTTTACAAGACGATTTATGTTTTATTGAGGACAAATGGCAAATAAAGTTGGAAACTGATAAAATAGACATGACTAGAGTAATCTAATTATCAAGTAAAGTTTTGTTCAATGGTTCGCTAAAAAGCCAGCATTTTATGTCCATATTTGATCTATATTAGACTCCTGGCAAGCTGGCAAAATGGAAATCAAAAAGAGGTAATAAGTGTAACCGCTGCGGCTGTATTGCCGCGGATTCTGCTCATATGTTTTTTCATTGTCCTAAATTATTACAATTTATCTCTGATATTCAATATTTTATAAATGTCAGCTTGGGGATCCGTCTGCAATTATCAGCAGAGATGATAATTTTGGGCATGCAGTTAAATCAAGTTGAATTCAGGACGGAAGCAGAGGAAGGATTTTTATTTATTTGTATGTCGATTTTTCGGTTATGTATCACTGCTCAATGGTTAGATTCAGATCCACCAGTCTTCAATAAATGGCAATCCAGATTATTATCCACATATCACTTAGAGATAGCTGCACACAAAACAAAAGGTGTAAGGAAAAGACTATTCGGTCAGAATCTTTGTTCCCCCTTGTCGAAATGGATATGAATTTCTTTTACTTATTTATGAAGGAATTAATCACTGAATATTGAATCATGTTGTATTACGATGTATATATTAAGATTTGTGCTTTGTAGAAACTGTAACTTTATTTATGTTATAATCTATGAAGAATGCTTGCTGACATAAAACAATAACAAAAAGAATAAAAAATAAAAATTAAAAAAAGGATGCAACATATGTTCATCCCTTGAATGGCAACATCAACAAGCAGATCCCATGGACAATGGTGTCCATTCAAAAATGTTAGGCAGAAGCAGGCTTTTCATGGATAATCTGCTGATACAACCCCTGGTCCTCCTCAGACTCACGCACAACCATTACTAACAACTCAATACTACAACAGGCGTCAATATACAACACTCTCTCTGACTCACTGACTAAGCAAGCAGAATCCTTTGTGAGCACAGATAACCAAACTCAGGGTACAGCATGGAATGCAAACCATGCAGTTCAAAGAAATGATGCAGGGGATGGTAGTGGACACTACAATTTGCCTCATCACATGTCCCTGGCATCACAAGTCCAGCAGAGCCGATGTGTGTCCTCCTCGACAGTGAGGGTCAGTGCAACATACTCTTGCTTACATATGTTGAGAGCACATTCAAGGAGATCGGATGTCTACCTTCAACATCAGTGTACTCATTATGTGTGTCCTGCAATGCACTCTAACATTTGTACACACCCAGTACCATACCTCAATTAAGAACACAACAAGTTGCAACAAGCAAACTTCACTTGTGAGTGTTGTTAAACCAAGGACATGACAAATCTTGACATCAGCTAATGTTCATTGTTCATGCAATACCTCTAGAGAAATGTGACCCCCAGATCACATACAACACAGGAAATATCATCTCTGGCACTCTGCTTTAAGTCAGCAGCATCTGTGTCTAGACACCAGGGTCTCATACAAAGGCACTGCATGATCCACAGGACTTGTGTCCAGCTCGTGCTAACAGGCATTGTCACTTTTGCTTTTGCAAGTACTGTGACATGCAAAGTGCATCCATGACATTACAAAGTAACAATGACATGTGCAGTTAGGTCTGCAACATGCTTCCTCATGGCTCAGTGTATCATGTAGAGCTGTGCAAAAATCTGAGGATGCAGCTCCCTCATGTTATCTGTTACACACCTCTAAGTATGCATAATCTGATCTATGTCTGTATTGTATTGATATTGTAGTACATTGGGTACTATTGATATGTGTAGAGACAACACCAAAACTAACTTACGGTGTACCCAATACATATTGTAACATATAAGATAACATCAGCTTATTGCTGACATGCACGTCTTTTCATGTGACGTTGTGTGCTCAAAAACAGACCCACAACATGTAATGTTTGGACTAGCATTTTAGGTAATGTTGTCAACGGAGATGGTCATTGCACCCTGGGCAGAGACCATACAATGGCCAGCACTGCAGGAAAATCATACAGATATCTAGTCAAAATGAATCCATGAGTGCCATACCACAGACTGGCATCAATGCCCCCCCCCTCACTGTCCACAGATATTCACACACTCCAATGTGAATGTGCAGCCATAGCTGTACATTGCACGTGGATCTACTATTTTCATAGACAAATATGGGCTGCCTGTTGGTCCAGTACATATGCATAGCAAGACCATTAGACTTGCACAAACACTACAGCAATGTGTGATGTCAGAGGCTCACATGTAGTGACACATACCACCAATGCCAAATATAATGTGTGACACTCTGGTAAGGAATCTATGTACACACATGTCCAGCCGGAACTGGCACCTATGTGATAAAATAGTGCCCCATAATGACTCTGGATGACTAACATATGTACAGAACAGATACACCACACAAAAGTACAACACACAGATAACATCACTAATACATAATGTATTGTTATTTTAGACTAAATGCATGAAATGTAACATATATTGTACATGTGTAAATTAGCGATACGAAAAAAACACCATTACCCCTTTTAGGGAATTTTTTCATTTCCGTGATGGAAAATACTCGCACAATGCACATTTATACATGAAATATTCCCTCTCAGACTGTGAAAAATCATTATCAAATGAGAAAAATGGCCGCAAAATGATAGGCAATGATGTCAGTCTGCCACCTGGCACATGGAATTGTACAGTACACTTTCACTTTCTCGTTCAGCCACACTGTTACTGTGGTTTGAGAGTTGAAGGTGTCTGATGTTCTTGGTGTGTTTGAGAGAGTTTTGTGTGTTATGTACTGTCCATACTGTCCTAGTCAAGTCCTGTATCACTGTCCCTATGTGTGAATTTCAATTGTCTGATTGTTTTGTCGGGTGTAGTGTCATGTAGCTACTGTTTATCTAAATACTGTTTTAAGTTAGCATGGGCTTATTAGATGTTTAAACGCCATTTTTCCTTTTGCTGCTTCTGCACACGAGACATAATTGTTGATTTAGCTTTCACCCTAGAGGAGCGTTTGGATTTACATGAGAATAATATGTTATTGCTCTCCTATCAGCTTTGCTTAATAAACTATGTCTGTACAGTGAGTGCTGAAGCTACAAGGATAACAAGACACAGATTGTTGTGAGAACTGATCTCCGCACCTTCAGAGACATAACATAAGTGCAGCTCCTGCCAAATTCTGGCTTTAGGCGCGTTTTAGATTGCTTTGCTAAGAGCACACATACACACTTGATGCGGTTCGCATGCAGAGAGCTGGTGGAAGCAGATGTGATCTCTTCATACTAGGATCTTGAGGTATGGGCCCACCCTGCTAAAACCCAAAGAGACCTTCTTATATATTAATATGATATACTAGTTAGGGAGGGTGAGAATTAGGTGTGTTTAACGCTTATTCATTTCAGCATAATAGCATGCGGTCACCGTTTGCTTTCAATGGACTAGTAACTATGCTGATAACTTTGCTTCTGATAATATGTTTCCTTGTATTATCTAAGATACTGCGTTTGAGAAAACGGCATTAGTAAATAAATATTTCAAATGTGCACGTTTCCTCATTTACTCCACGTTCTGGGTTGAAATGATTGTATAACGAAAGAGTGTTCATGTGTTCCACGCGACCTGAGGTATTGTAAGTTCATGTTCTGGTTTGTCTAAGCATTGGAAGTTTATTATGACCAATGAGACACTGTAGCTAGCTCGGTAAGGGGATTTTGGGTACTGAGGTGAGTTGTGGGTCACCCTAATTCACTGAGGTTCCAAATCTCAATGCACAGTTCTGTAGGAGAACGGAATCCCTGCGACATGGCGCCCATACGTTGGTGGTCTTATATCATGACACTTGAGTAGTATATCATTCGATCCTTAACCCCTTCACTGTCATTTCCGGAAAACGGTGGTGTCGGAAAAAAACGACCTATTTTTGAAATAGGTCTTTTCAAGCTTGAATCTTTCTAAAACGGTTTCCTTGAATTACTACACAGTTGTGCTACAAAGTTTACTTTGTCTTTCTAAATTCCTGTGTAATCATGGCCCAGCCTGTGGACATTCCGCAGCATAGTCGCATTGTGGTGCGCAACCATTTACAGACTTTCCAAGTCCCATTGGAAGGCTTGGCTGTGATTATGGTGGTGAGTGCGGATGCGGCGTACCCTTTCGAACTGTTTTATTCGTGGGTGACGTTTCCGCCAGTGGACGCTAATTCTGGTGTGTTCCTCAACTACACCCCCTCGCCTGTACCGAATGAATATGCTCCGTACAGGGCACTGGAAATACATATTGATCATTGGCAGCATCGCGTTTGGTTTGATGGCGCCCTACCCCATTCTTTATCTGCTTCGAGGTTAGGTCCTTTGTCCATTCCAGGCGCTAATTGGCCTGCTTTGGCTGGATTTACCCCTCACCCGAATCACGGCGCTTGTACCCTAGCAGAGGTTCGTAGACTACATGTTGTTTCAATAGCCGTGATTCGTGCATTAGTGCAATACATAGGTCGTCATTTCCCGAGTGGTCCCCCGAGGGACCGGCTCTTCAAACGGAACATGGCGGTTTAAAACTCAATCCGGTTATGGTCAATGCTGTGTTTGGTAAGCGCCCCGATGACAAGGATGATTGATGTTCCTTTCTGGCTTGCCGAAGAATTTGACCAACTGGAGGCTGTGTTTCCTAATTCTACTCCTGCTGATAAACATAGAATCTTGACGATTAGTTTACCGAAGGATTTAGCTCCCGAACTCGTTGACTGTGAAAGTTGGGGAAAAACGTTTGCCGCTGTCTATGCGAGGTGTTTCGGCACCCCATCTATGGCTGTACTGCCTACAATCATTAAACGTGTTCAAGACGATCACGGACCGGAAGCAGCGGTTGAATTGGGTATGCGCCTGTGTGGTTCTTTTGAGATAGTTTGCGATCTCATACCTTCTAATATCAAGGGTGATGCAGTGAACTTCCAGGTGTTTAATGCTCTGACAGCTATACCCGATGCCGAAAACCCCGCCAGTTGGCGAAAATTGTAGTGGCTGCTTATAAAACGATTGGTCGCACAAGTAAGGGTCTAAAGTATTTTTCGGTCAAGGAGAAAAAACAACCACAAGGGCAGTCTGCTGAGGCAGTTGTCCAACCAAAGTCCAAAAAACAAAATTGGCCTAAAAAACAGAAACAGGGGAAGCAACAGCAGCAGACTCAGGAATCTTATCCTGCGGTTCAGCAGCCTGCGCCGACAGAGCGAGTTTATGACTTGCGCGATCGCGCAATGATTAAATCACCTGATAGATTTCAGGTTTCTGATCAACGCTCTCCTCGTTCCTTTCAGGACTCATCGGCCCCAAAGACCGGTGGTGGAGGAGGCGGAAGAGGTCGGGGTGGCCAGCAAGGATGTGACCAGCCCCACCAGACAGACGTTGCAGGGAAGCAGGAAGGCTCAATGCCGAAAAGACCGCAGTTTGCCAAAAAGAAAGTCGCGGCTTTAACAGCGCATCGATATGCCACAGATAGTGAGAACGCGGCTTCGGAATCTGACGTGCGCTCTGACCTTGCTGGACAGCGCGGCGGAGATTTCCATAGTGAGAAAGGCCCTGCGTCCACTACTGAAGGTGACAGCGACTGAGGTTTATGTTGTGATAGAAACAGCGGACACGAGAGTGGCTCTCCCGATAGACTTTTTGAAATGGTCCTGCTAATAGAAGGAGACATACAACGCACTATAAAAGGGGTGTTTTGGGAAAATCGTTTGTCTACGTATGACATCTTGCTTTCGGAGGCTGATTGGCCCCCACCTTTTGTCCTCGCAGTGCCGCGAGGGGAGGAGGTAATCCTCCCCAGTTTAGCGAACACTGTCTCGAAAGAGCATGCGCAGCATTTTGCAGAAGAGTGGGCTCTGGCTCTCGCACCGGTTCTGTACCGTAACCAATGTGGTTGGGATAAATTGTCCCCGAGCCACGAAATTCCTTTGCGGTCTCAGCCGCAGCCTCAACCTCAATATCCCATCCGGCGAGAAGCCAAGGCTTCCGTCGCAGCTATCCTTGAACAATTGGAATATCAGGGTGTAATTGAAATGTGCGTGTCTCCGATGAATAACCCCCTTTTTACTGTGACAAAGCCGGACGGAACGTATCGTTTGGTTTTGGATTACAGGCATTTAAACTCGCATTGCCGTAACTGTGCAGTACAGAATACTCACGGCTCAGCGCTAGTGGATAGTCTTGTTTCAAAATGACGCTTGACATTTCCAACGGTTTTTATGCCCACAAATTGGACAGTCTTAGGGCCAGATGTAGGTAAATCTATTTTACAGACTCATAAATACCGAATTTTACCGATTCGGTATTTATGAATCGGTAAAATAGAAGCAGGGAGATGTAGGTACATCCAGATGTTTTTTTACCGAATCGGTAAAAATCGGTATTTACCGATTCGGTAAATACCGACCGGTAATGCCCATTCATTCCTATGGGCTTTGAAGCCCATAGGAATGAATGGGCATTACCGATTCGGTATTTACCGAATCGGTAAATACCGAATTTCACAAGGGTGCAGGGGGTGTCACTTTGACACCCTCTGGCACCCCCAAAAGAGGCTTGGGTGCCATGTGGCAGGCATACCTGCCCTAAGGGCAGGTCTGCCTGTCATATGGCATAGGTGTGCATGGACACATGTGCATGCACACCGGAATCGGTATTTTACCATCAAATTGGATTTGATGGTAAAATACCGATTCTGTAAGGCTCGTGGGACTCTGAAGAGTCCCACCTACATCTCACATTTACCGAATCGGTAAAAATACCGATCGGTAGATTTACCGATTGGTATATTTACCGATTCAGTAACACATGCCCCTACATGTCATTCCTGCAATACCCGTCGGTAACGGCCGAAAATACCGATTTTCGGCCGTTACCGACCGACCTACATCTGGCCCTTAGTTCCCAATGGACCAGTTTTTCTTCAGCCGGGGTCCAAAAACACTTCCGGCGTCTCCTAATGGGCTATCAGAATAGTCCTGGAATTTTCACTGCCCGCATTGTCTCTCTTTTGGAGAGAATTGACCTCGATGCTTGTTCGTATGTGGATGACATTTATCTCACAGACCACGAAATTTGGGAGCATCTGTGTCGGGTCAACAGCATAATTTGTAACTTTGCAGTTATGGGTTACAAATTTAACTTTGCGAAATCGCACATTGCAGAGTACACAGTGTTGTTCCTGGGCTATGAGCTCAACAATGAAGGTAGAGGTTTAGCTCCTCACTTCCTGGAGAAATGCGCACAGTTGCGCGCTCCGACAACACTGAAAAAATTACAGTCTTTACTGGGTTTTTTGAATTTCGGGAGAACATACATTCCGGAATATGCCCAGCGTATCAAGCCTTTGTATGCCTTGATACAACCAACTTTTTCCAAATCATGCTGGCTGCCTGAGCACTCAGCCATCTTGCAATCCTTGCAGGCTGATTTGCTAGCTTCTAAATGCTTACTGACTCGTGATAACCACACTAACCTGGTGATAAGAATAATTCCTGGGACGGTGGGTTTCAAGTACCTCACTTTTAATAAAGGAGACACAGTACCTATTGCCTACAAGTCACACTTGTACACTTCGGCGGAAATGCGGTTTTCCACTGTGGAGAAAGTTTTAACGGCTGTACAGATGGCGATTCTTAAGGAACTTGCTCTGTCACAGGGAAAACGCATGTTAGTTGTTACACCCTGCCCTCATTTGGAGGCAGTTACGAAAGCCAGTGTATCAAATTCTAAAGCTTTGCACCCTCTGTGGATTCAATGGGCTGCTTCCTTGATGTCCACGGATGTCACGTTTATTTTTGACACCTCATTATGGTCGCAGGAGTACTTGCAGTATGAATTCGTTCATCCTGCTCCTCTAGCAATGCGACCTTTGGAGGAATTCCATTGCATCATTTACACTGATGGTTCGACGCAGGTTGCGCATGGCTCTAAACACGCCTACGTTTCCGCATGCGCCATTGTGGTCGATGAGTTCAAGTCCAGAGTCGTACACTCGCAGACTCTAGGGGACTGCACTGCACAATTAGCAGAGCTTCGTGCTCTTTTACTAGCGTTGGAGTACGCAGATCCTAGTGTGACGACTCTTATTGTAAGTGATTCTTACTACTGTGTACAGTCTTACAATGAAAACTTGTTCTTTTAGATTCAGAATAACTTTCGTGATTCCAAGGGTAGCACAATAAAACACAAGATGATCTGGGTTCGAGTGGCTGAGCTTAAGGCTCAACTACCACTTGTTTTTGTGATTCATACTCTCGGCCATCAGTGTGTGGGAGTTCACGCTGTCGGTAATTCGCTTGCTGATGAAGCGGCGAAGTCAGCAGTATCTAAGTATTTAGTTGCAGCAGTTACACGGTGCAAAAGTAAGATTGATAATGACATCTTGGCGGCTGTTGCTGCCACTGAGAAGGGAGGTAAACATCCTGCAGGGTTCCCTTCGAAGTACACATACCACTTAAGTCCTGATAAGGTTCCTTTTGTGAAAATACCTGATGTTGGCGAACGTTTAATTCCCAACTCGGATCGCAGGTCTGGTTTGATTACAGCGGCTCATGAAGGTGTGTCGTCTGTACAAACAGACGCGCGACTATGTCCTTCAATGTGACATTTGCCAGCAGATTAAGCCTTCGACTTCTGCGCGTCTGCTTCAGAAACAGTTGTACATATCAAATAAACCACTAGTTTGTGTTTATTTAGATCACTGCGGACCTTTTTCTTCTGATACTGCGTATAAGTACATCTTAGTAGCAGTTGATTCATGCACACGCTTTGTGTGGGTATGGTCCCATCGCAGCGCTGATTCACGGACTGTCATTAGAGATTTGCGTGTCTTTGTGGGAATTTTTGCCTGTGGTACCTTCCATTCGGATCAGGGTCCGGCTTTCGCCTCTAAGGCGTACAAGGATGCCATGACTTCGATTGGGGTCCAAGTCAAGTTTTCGTCTCCCTACAGACCTGAGGGTAATAGTGTGGTGGAGCGAATGAACCGCGACTTAAAGCAATCTTTGACAGCTCGAGTTATAGGCACTGGCAGAAACTGGCTGGCCTACCTCAATGGCGTGCAGCGTGCTCTTAATAATCTCCCTAGAAGGTCTCTGGGTGGGCGGACCCCATACGAAATGCTCTTTGGCATCAAGATGTACGTCCCTGACCTTGATGGTCTAGACTGTGTGGTTTGCGCCACAACCTTTGACGCAGATGAACATTGCAATGTTTAACAGGATCTACAAAAGACCAGAAACAGTCTTGCAAAGGAACATTTGCCCTCCACATCGGATGTTGCATTGCAGATCCCGGTAGTCGGCTGGCTACCCCAAGTTGGAGAACTGGTTTGAGAGAAGATCGATAACAAGAAATAATTTGGACCTTCATATCGAGCTCCGGTTCCAGTCCTTGGAATGAAGGGCACAAGAACAGTCATTTTAACCCCTCTTTCAGGTCGTAAGGAGAACAGGTTTATCTCCATTGACAATGTCAAGGTACACAGAATGGCCGATACTTCTTAGTATGACACCAGCGGTATCCTGTCCTTCCATGGTGAGAAATTCAGTTTTGGCTACTACATCGAATCCTGAACCTGATGTAGCCATCAAATTATCTGCCCTTTCCTGTCCTTTATTGAGTACTTTGCCTGGTACAGACCATGATGATATCGATTACACTTACCCCACTGACTTGTCTATGCCTGACCTACAAACATGTCTGGCCACTGAATCGAGGTTTTCATTTGACACTGTTTCCATTGCCTCGAAGAAACCCTCGCAGTTTGCAGTTTATGCCACTTTATTTAAAAAACATTTTTTGATTCCCCCTTGGACATATATGTGGCTGGTACTTTTATCAATGACCTTTTTATGTCTATTGGTTTTGAGTTTTATTTTTTTCGACTCATCAATGGACACTATGTCGAGGAAAGAACATGCATTCGACATCTCAATGGAACTTTGGCCCCACTTTCGTCGTCACATTCTGCACACAGATTGAAAAGAGACTTGACATTTGTTAACATCACTGCCTGGCCAGTCCTTGATGGAATTGTGTGGGATGCAGTTAGATTTAAAATTCATGGCCCCACAGAAGTCGTTAATGTTCCTAATGTCCTTAGACATGGGGAATATAGTGAAACAAAACATACGTTCTGATGATTGGGATGTTCATGCAGTAGAGAGTTTGTTTTCTGATTTGAAATACTATGCTGTCTTTGATGCTGAGGATTTATATTTGGAATCCGCTAATTATGGTGATTTGTTCTGCTTCCAACATTTTGGCAATCACTTCTTACATAAAACTTCTTCCAGAAGGAATGCTGTTAATTTTACACAGTGGGAGTATTGCCCAGCCCCTAAAAAAGGCAGTTCAAATACATTTCTGAAAAAGTACACTTATTTTACTGACTTCAATCAGTCCAATTCCGAGTCTTTTTATTTTAAAATGTCACAGAAGCCGATGTCCAAGGTTAGACTTACCAATACTAAATTATTGTACTCAAAGTCCTTCCTTGATCAGTTAGTTATTGGAGGCTACGAGTTTTGGAAGGAGACAATAGACCTTACATCGGTTTGGGGTTCTAGAGCCTGGCAGTAACAAGGCACTGAGGATTTGCACCGTGCATGTCTCATCCCAAATCATATGTTGTTTTTGAATGCATCGATTTCGCAAACAACCTGCTTTGGATTGGCTACTTCTAAAAAATTAAATGCTCCAACCATCCCTGAATTGGAGGAATATACTGGTTGGAGTAATTTTACTCAGTTTTCCATTAGAGAATGGCAGACCCTTTTACTTAATTCTTCCTTTAAATATCCAGTTTGGATCCCAAAGGTTGGCTGTTGTAGCACCGTAGTGCTGATTCATGCCAGCACCGATTTCTGGGTTTATCTGATGGTTTTAAACAAGTTAGGCCTGACCCCCGTTTTGACATGGTCCATACTGTCATGACTTATTCGGTGGGCAAGTTATGTCAGAATTGGCTGAAACATTCTACATTAGCTGCAGTTAAACTTCATCTTTCAAAACTGAATGAAGATGTAGATTTAAATGATTTCATAAAAGGCCCGGCTAGTGGTAGATCAAAAAGATGTATATATGCTATTTACAATGAAATCTGGAAAACATCACAGGTTGAAGCGGCGACACGCCTTAGGGCAATTGATCAAGCTAATCTTGAGAAAGTGCTTGCAGTAGTTGATAATAGTATTAACATGCTTTCTTCCCGCATTTACACGTTAGATAATATTGTGTCGTCTGTTGTGGATATTGTACAAGATGAAGTGTCTGCATTATACCATGGTCAGAATCATTTGCGTTCTATCATGCAATTTGCTTGGACCCTACAGACTTTAAAATCTGGCAAAGTGCCATGGACCTACATGAATGTCTCCTCTCTCTTTGTCCCTTTTAATTTAACTGACAAGCAGCGCTTGCTTTCCATGCGAGATGCAACTTTTCAAATGTTACACATTGAGAGATTAGAATCCTTGCCTTTTTCTGTGGCAGAGTCCACTGCTGCAATGTGGCTTATCCACGGTTTGATAACATTACCTTTTGCTTTGTATAAATGTAATAATTGCATGCGATATGTTGCCATAGGTCGATATGAACCCTTAGGTAGTGGTTTCCTTCATGAAGTGTGGTCCCTTCCATTCACTTACAGATGTTTAAAAGATGGACAGGAGGTTTATCTGAATGGGGAGGAGTGTACAGAAACACCTGATCATTCATTAATGTGTAGGCACATACAATTACACGGTTCTTGTAACCAAGACCGACCAAATTTAGCCTGTGTTTTGAAGGGGGCACCGGTTCCAGCAATCATTGTTGCGGGTTAATTAAAGGTGTTCCTTATGTGGTAACCGTAACTGAGCGTGTAGTTTGCTGCAAAAATGTACTGTACCACCCACGCATGAGAACGGGGATGTTTCCATCTGGCCGCGCATCCCAACCTTGACAGCGGAGGTCAATGGCATGAGCAGAATAAGAGCTCTATTGTCCCAAAAAGAAGTGGCCTTGAGTTCGGCTCGAGAACCATTCGTGCTTCACATAGTTAACACCCGTACAGAGGTTCAGGCCCTTTTAAATACTGATTTACTGTTGCATTTCAGCGAGATGGTTCATTCTATCTTTAACGCGTCCTCCATAACTGGGGTGGCGCACTTTTTAAAAACAGTTAGCAGCGGTCTCGTGACTTTATTTGAAAATATATTTGGAGTCATTCCTGCCTTCTTCATTCTATTTTTTCGAGTCTGTTTGGTGGATTCCCGGTTTTACTGGCACTAGCGGCAGGCGTTCTGGTGATTTTTTGTTTCATTAAATATGGATGCCCTTCATGTGCAAGAAGCCGCGCAACCCCTTCTGGCGCTGTTTCGCAACCGGATGCTTGAGTACTATGGCACACTTCCGTTTGCGACTTTAAGCACGGCATATGGATTATCATTTCGATTTTACTACTTCACCTGTGTTCAGCCTGTGTTTCATTGCCTAAGCTGTGATTTTGACTGGGCCATTGATTTGTGTCTCTGCCGACCGGTTTCTCCTGACGTCGATTTTAATCAGCTGATGGGTCCCGTCGTTACTCACGAGTTGGTTTGTACTGGCGAAAGGATTATGGCCTTAGCAGCGATGCATGGACTAATAGGTCCTTGGAACATATTTGCAGCAGCGCTAGATTTCTTGGCATTGAGCTTTCTTGAAAACCCACCGAGTTGTCCTCTGATGGTGATAGAGGCTCCGGTACTAGAAGAACACGTATGTTCTTTTCCACTTTTAAATATTATGGCTGAACTGTTTTCGGATGAAGACGGTGATTTCATGTTGGAGGCTGTTGCTGCATATTTTGCATATATGGTCATGTCCTAAAAACTTTTCCATGTTTCAAATCCTGACCTCTGGCATTCAGGCTGACATAATTTTTGCGAATTTCTTCACCTTCTTACCTTCCCAGATCTATTGACTTGAGCAAAAATGAACAAACAGTTGACTTTTTCAAATTGTTTCATTATGCCACATAATTTTGCCCCAAGGTTTTTAAAGTATATACTTTGCTCATAGTTCTTGAACTCTGCTCTCATGAAAAGGCCCTTATTTTGTCTTATCTTGTCCGTGCTCGGATCATGGGGGGGTGTCATGTAGCTACTGTTTATCTAAATACTGTGTTAAGTTAGCATGGGCTTATTAGATGTTTAAACATCATTTTTCCTTTTGCTGCTTCTGCACACGAGACATAATTGTTGATTTAGCTTTCAACCTAGAGGAGCGTTGTGATTTACATGAGAATAATATGTTATTGCTCTCCTATCAGCTTTGCTTAATAAACTATGTCTTACAGTGAGTGCTGAAGCTAAAAGGATAACACGACACAGATTGCTGTGAGAACTGATCTCCGCACCTTCAGAGACATAACATAAGTGCAGCTCCTGCCAAATTCTGGCTTTAGGCGCGTTTTATATTGCTTTGCTAAGAGCACACACACACACTTGATGCGGTTCGCATGCAGAGAGCTGGTGGAAGCAGATGTGATCTCTTCATACCAGGATCTTGAGGTATGGGCCCGCCCTGCTAAAACCCAAAGAGACCTTCTCATATAATAATATGATATACTAGTTAGGGAGGGTGAGAATTAGATGTGTTTAACGCTTATTCATTTCAGCATAATAGCATGCGGTCACCGTTTGCTTTCTATGGACTAGTAACTATGCTGATAACTTTGCTTCTGATAATATGTTTTCTTGTATTATCTAAGATACTGCGTTTGAGAAAACGGCATTAGTAAATAAATATTTCAAATGTGCATGTTTCCTCATTTACTCCACGTTCTGGGTTGAAATGATTGTATAACGAAAGAGTGTTCATGTGTTCCACGTGACCTGAGGTATTGTAAGTTTATGTTCTGGTTTGTCTAAGCATTGGAAGTTTATTATGACCAATGAGACACTGTAGCTAGCTCGGTAAGGGGATTTTGGGTACTTAGGTGAGTTTTGGGTCACCCTAATTCACTGAGGTTCCAAATCTCTATGCACAGTACTGTAGGAGAACGGAATCCCTGCGACAGTAGGTCTTTGTATAGTTAAGTAGTTATTAGGGTTTGACTGTGGGTATTTATTTTGGTTCGCTTGAGGGAAGTATTATATTGGGGAATGTTAGGGCTGGGTAGACAGGGCAGGATGTCAGCGGGGGCCATGGGGGCCTTCCTCTGGCTGGTAGAATGATACCTGCCCATGATGGTTGATACTGGGGACGTATCCTCATGGGGTAAGATGTGAGGCACGGAACGTGTGATGGGAGCATCTTGGACTGATTGTCGGGATTCAAATTGGCAAGTACATGAACAACATCATATCACATTTGCAGGTGAATGCCTAGGACACAAATTATGTTGAGCACAAGATAGATGCACACATCATTTGAATAGTTGTGCCCCACCTACATCCTTGATAATTGTGTGCACTTCAACTGGCTGCAAATATCCACAAGATACATATTGTGGATCAACAAAAGTCCTGAGCACGTGACATACCTGTGTGAATCAGAATGACTGATTTGATCCTCAAACGTGACACATATTGATGGGTGAGAGGAGATTTAACTTTGGCTTAAACTGGGACAGGTCGTAGTCTGTTATGTCAATCAGATCATGGCATGGATGCCCATTACAGCACAAGTGTGACCTTGACATGTGTTGTGTATAAGACCAACTAAGCAGATTGGAATATGTATCTAATGTGGCAACACACCTGACTATTCCAATGAATGTATTTTTCCAGGTAAATATAAATGATGTATGTTTTCTTGCAAACCGTGATGTTAATTACATTAATTGTACCTTTAATATTTTTCCAACAGCAGACAGACCCTTGATCACACTGGGAGACGTGGATGCATTTTTGGACCCACACGCCACAGTGTGTTGTCATTAGCTATGGGTAATGTGTTGACATATGCAAGCAGTGCCACAGGCTATGTATGTTGTAGTAAACATTGTGTATGTGCATCACACAGAAATCACCTCTTGTATGATGATACTGCATCAAGTCAAGTGTATTGCACATCAGTTTCATGTGATGCAGGAGGACATAACTGACATTTCTAACTTGGTGTTGCAACAGACTCAAGTGAGCCACAACACCATATCTATGTCCAAGCACAGAATGCATGATATGGGTGATGTCACAGCCATGTCATGGAGTCAATCACACAACATCACAAACATCTATTTGCCCTGACAATATTGTGCAATGTTTCCTGATCTGCATCCGCCAATTTCATGATGATGATAATTTGTCGCAATTAACATGTCACATCTGTTGTTGATCATTGTTAAGCAAAGTGATGTGTCATTCAGACATGTAATATTGACAGATAATCACATATAAACTTGTTGAGAAATATCTGGAATGTACTACCATAACCATATGTTATTTTCCACCATGGCATCTACTGTGTCACCACAAAACAGCGTGGCATATGCACAAGCCCCTATGGTCACCAGAACGTCACTTTCTTCTCTGCAGTCATGGCAATGGTGGGTGCACATTATTTACAAGTCAGTATTAAGCCATTTAATGCATTGTGTCTACTGGTAACGGTCTCCTTCGACGTGTGCTGCCTTGTGCAGCACACATGGAAAATGCAAATTGCCGTTTATTCTTCATGGACATGAAGGTGTCCCTTCCTGTACATAAACAAACTTTAATGAATATGCCGTTTTGCTACCTTCATTTGTGCTGCATGAAGCAGCACATATTAAAGTGATTAGAATACCAAAACAGAATGGAAGGTGCACTCGAATAAAGTCAGTATCAGTAGTAATTTTTACGTAAATTCTTCTTTATTCAAAAAATATTTTTTCATGCAGCATAGGCACAGCCAGCGCGTTTCGTTCCTCTTTTTGCCTTTGGGAACTTCGTCAGGGCGAATACTTGCAAAATTAAGGGGCTGGACTCAATAGTCGAATTGAATAAGGCTCAGCGTATTAAACTGTACCGTCACAAAGTGGTATCCTTAATAGCTGAATAAAATGAGCCTTGTTAGTCGTCGTCTCAAGTGGTTCTATTTCGTATGATAGAATCCAGTTCCAAAAACCATGCTGAGAATCAGATCGGGTGGTCAGTGGCGGATAGTAAGAAAAAGGTGCCTAATAACAGCCCCAAAGCTGGGTTAGCATTATGTTTAACCAGATCATAGAGTCTTCAGAAAGGTTCAAATATAAATCCAGTGCCGCATATAACCGTACTCCCACGTTGAGGACCTCCAGGGTTTCATAATCAATCATGTACTCCGCCCACCACTGGTCGAGTAGTGACCCAGTTCAAAGTAGAAATCGCGGAGAGCCGTACCTGTGATAGGGTATCGGCTCCAAAACCCTCGGCATACGCGGCAACGGAACGCCGCGTATGCCGAGGGTTTTGGAGCCAATGGAGTACATGATTGATTACGAAACCCTGGAGGTCCTCAACGTGGGAGTATGGTTATATGCGGCACTGGATTTATATTTGAACCTTTCTGAAGACTCTATGATCTGGTTAAACTTAATGCTAATCCAGCTTTGGGGCTGTTATTAGCACCTTTTTCTTACTATCCGCCACTGACCACCCGATCTGATTCTCAGCATGGTTTTTGGAACTGGATTCTATCATACGAAATAGAACCACTTGAGACGACGACTAACAAGGCTCATTTTATTCAGCTATTAAGGATACCACTTTGTGACGGTACAGTTTATTACGCTGAGCCTTATTCAATTCGACTATTGAGTCCAGCCCCTTAATTTTGCAAGTGTTCGCCCTGACGAAGTTCCCAAAGGCAAAACGAGGAACGAAACGCGTTGGCTGTGCCTATGCTGCATGAAAAAATATTTTTTGAATAAAAAAGAATTTACGTAAAAATTACTACTGATACTGACTTTATTCGAGTGCACCTTCCATTCTGTTTTGGTATTCTAATCATTTTTGCATCCCACGGCAGCGGATGTTGGAAGAGTTTGCACCATTACTACTTAGGAACCGAGGGCCAGATGTAGGTAGCCAAATACCGGTCGGTAACGGCCGATTTCGGCCGTTACCGACCGGTATTTGGCTATTGAGATGTAGGGGGACGGAAACAGGGCAAATCGGTAATTTTACCGATTCGGTAAATATACCGGTCGGTAAATTTACCGACCGGTATTTTTACAGAATCGGTAAAATTGATATGTAGGTGGGACTCTTCTGAGTCCCACAAGGCCTACAAAATCGGTATTTTACCATGAAATTCAATTTGATGGTAAAATACCGATTCATGTGTGCATGCACATGTGTGCATGCACACCTGTGCCATATGACAGGCAGACCTGCCCTTAGGGCAGGTATGCCTGCCACATGGCCCCCCCAACCTTTTTTGGGGGTGCTAGAGGGTGTCAAAGTGACACCCCCTGCACCCTTGTCAAAATCGGTATTTACCGATTTGGTAAATACCGACCGGTAATGCCCCATTCATTCCTATGGGCTTCAAAGCCCATAGGAATGAATGAAGCATTACCGGTCGGTATTTACCGAATCGGTAAATACAGATATTTACCGATTCGGTAAATGGAACATCTGGATGTTCCTACATACCCCCCCTTCTTATTTACCGATTCTTAATTACCGAATCAGTAAAATTCGGTAATTAAGAATCGGTAAATAAGTTTTACCTACATCTGGGCCCAAATGATCTGTAGTGCTTGACCTGGTCTGCTGCCTCGGTCCTTTTGTTTTACATATTAAAGTGACATTATGGCATTTCAGGATTGTGTATGTGCATTTTGTTGCACCTTCCCACACATGACTAATACTCCACTTCACGCCACCCACTTAGCACCATGGTGCAATGGAGCCTACATTGGCTCTAACTTGCTAAAGTTAGCCCCATTGCAAGGTTAAACACAAGACTGCACCACATTCTGGTAAATGTGGTGCAGGCTTGCATTTCAGAAGTGGTGGAGAGAGACTTTATTAAGTGAATTGTGTGCGCATAGACGGAACTTTGTGTTTTAGATGAATTTATTTAAAAAAAAAATCATAATGTGTGGGGAAACAAGGAAGGGGTTGCCAACCTCTACTGAAACAAGGAAAATAAACAAGTGAATCTTCACTTGATGCCTAGTTGCACAGCATAAATTAAACCACACATCATCAACATTATACAAAATTATGCTGAATTTCACCATATAAGGTTTTCACATTTAATTCTAATGTTTATTGGCTGAAAAATAGCTTGCATGGTCAACATATTCAAACAAACCAAAAATGTGTACAGTCAATTGTAACAATATCCAATTAGTTTCAAAAGATTATATGCAACAATTCTTAGTGGGTCTACAATCTTGTAAGGTTCTTCAACATTGCGTTGATGGTGATGCCCAATGCATTTCGGTATATTAACCCCTTAACCGCGGGGGTATTTCGCCTTCTGTGCGGGGGGAGAGGGGTCACGCACGGAGCCGTGGTGCTCATGATGAGCCCAGTTAGTCATGAGGCACAGTGCAGCTGTGCTCATGCCGAGCTGGGCTCGTCATGACTCCTCCCACTCCCGTTTAACGTCCGCACAGGTGTGGAATTCACCGCGCGGGGGAGTGGCGGGCCGTTATGACGAGCCCAGCTCTTCATGAGCACAGCTCCACTGTGCCTCATGATGAGCTGGGCTCGTCATCAGCAGGCAAGGGGATAAAATCCCTTCTTCAGGGGCCTCTATGAATACAAAAGAATACAACTCAATTGGTAAATGATACTGTACGATATGCATTTTCCCTTTCTGTACATTGACAATCCTAAAATATGTTCATGCAGCACACATGTAAGTCACTAATTGGCATTTTGTTTACATAACATTTATGTTCAGGAAGGGACACCTTCCGATATATGCACAATCCATGCCAGCTGGCTTTTTTCTTTGTGTGCTGCACAAGGCAGTACACACGTGCAAAGCAGATACTTGCAGGTAAGATGTATTTCCCATGTTTTGCCATGTTTATAGCAGGTTTACAGTGGGCAAAATATATGCACTGCCTCCAATGTACTCTGCCCTTGTATATAGGAGGCTGAGTCAGAAGGAATAGGTGTTGCAGTAGAACGCCTACCACAACACACCCTGACCATCCCTTTGACACTAATCATGGCATGAGAGGGTGCCTTCTTAACAAGGCAGCGTTAAGCCACATTAAGGGCCCGATATAGGTTATTCTTATTTACCACTTCTTAAATACCGAATTTTACCGATTCGGTATTTAAGAAGTGGTAAATATGAAGGGGGGAGATGTAGGTATTTCAGAATCTGTAAATAACGAATCGTTAAAATACCGAATCGTTAAGATTCGGTATTTACCGATTCGGTAAATACCGAATCTGTATTGCCCATTGATTCCTATGGGCTTTGAAGCCCATAGGAATCAATGGGAAATACCGATTCTGTAATTACAGAATCGGTAAAATTACCGAATTTGCAAGGGTGACAGGGTGTCACTTTGACACCCTGTTGCACCCCTGTTCCTGGCTTGTGTGCCATGTGACACACAGACATGCCCTTAGGTATTTAAGAAGTGGTAAATAAGAATTACCTATATCGGGCCCTTAATGTGGCTTAACGCTGCCTTGTTAAGAAGGCACCCTCTCACGCCATGATTAGTGTCAAAGGGATGGTCAGGGTGTGTTGTGGTGGGCGTTCTACTGCAACACCTATTCCTTCTGACTCAGCCTCCTATATACAAGGGCAGAGTACATTGGAGGCCCTTAGGGCATGTCTGTGTGCCACATGGCACAGGTGTACATGCACAGATATGCATGTACACTGGAATTCGTTATTTACCATGGAATAGTATTCCATGGTAAATAACGATTTCTAAAGGCCCTGTAGCACTGTTTGAAGTGCTACCTACATAAGAGATTCGGTAATTTTACCCATCGGTAATTTTACCGAATCTGTAAAATTACCGATTCGGTAAAATTAACGAATCTGTATGTTTTTCAAAGCCCTACATACCAATGTCCAAATACCGGTCGGAAACGGCCGAAAATCGGTATTTTCGGCCGTTTCCGACCGGTATTTAGACACCTACATCTGGCCTCAAGTGGCTTAACACTGCTTGTAACTAAGGTCATTACCCTTTCGCCACCACAACATCACAAATAGTGAGCTTGTGTTGGCAATAGCGGCTTGTACACATGGCCCTTCATGTGTCTGTACATTGACGAGAGCATTGTTCCAAATCACAATCAACATCATAGTCATATACAATATTTCTTTCTCGGAGACAGTGTTGTCTAACAGATCAAGGTATTTTTTATTTGGCATGTGTCAGGCAGTCGCATTGCATATCACGGACAGAGACTAAGCATATTCCCTTTGTCAAATGTTCCATGATTAGTAGTAAGGGCTACCCTGAACATGCATTGTTGTACATTTCTAACATGATTAGTCACAAGCAACATACATCTTTGTGACTCAATGATTTTTATTTACAATTGCAGTGACTGATGTGGTAGACTGGCCCAGTTATTTGCACAACAGCAAACCAATGTGTGAATGCTAGGGGGAGGGCAGACAGAGACATGTTGTGGAAGAGACAGAGTTCAGTCAGCAGTCAACAAAAAATGGCAATTCATATCGATGTCCAAGATGAGTGTCGCATAATGATTCAGGAGACAGTGGGAGCTGATGTTCCTAGGGCATGATGCTAGGCACAGATCCATGTATAAACAGTCCACTTGACAGAGATGACTGCTACCACTGACTTCTTCAAAATATTGTTGACTTATTCAAATCTTCCTCCTCTGATGTGTCATGTGGCTCCCTTGTTCGTGATGGAAAATTGTCTGGGGCACTGTGAGGTAGTGACACCTCAGGGGGATGAGATGTGGATGTTGAAGGTGCAGTCATCTGTGCCAAAGGTTGAGGCAGCATTGCCGTGATGAGAAGCTGCAGGGCATGGATGATTCCAGCAATGTCTCTGTGGTATGCAGCCATGGCTGTCAAGTATGAAGCTTGCATCTCCTCCGTGTTCTCCATGATCATTTACATGTCACACAACTCCGTGGTGACATCGCTGGAGCGACTTTGACTGGAATTTTCTTCTTGTCTCTGAGTCAGTACTCCAGCGATGTCAGCCATGGTATGCTAGAGAGCATGGATCAGACTGTGGGTGCCTGTGATGGTCTCTAGGTGGTCCCTTATGGGACCGAGACACCAACGTACCCTATCTAATTTTGTACCAAGGCTGTCAAACATCACCGCATCTGACCAGCCATCTCCTGCTGGACCTCTACAGCACAATTTTGAAATGTTAGAGGTGTTTACTCAAGGTCATGGAGACAGCTGTGGTGGTAGGAGCTTGCTGCTATGTGTTATCTGTAGGGGTGGAGCTACCACAATGCGGCTGGATGTCCCCGCTTCCAGAGATGGGCTGCCAATGGAGTTAAGCAGCTCTCGGAGGGTGTCCTGGTCGATGGTTGAGATGTCTTCATCTTCATCATTGAAGAGAGGGGCAGGCTGCTGTTCAGGAGGTGATGTTTCTCCCTCTGAAATACAACGGGGAGATGCTGTTGTACGTGTGTGTCAAGTATGATCATGCATAGCATCGTGTTGGGGAGGAGATACTTATTACATGCAGGACAGTAAATCATTGTACAACATCACTGATGTGACAATATAGTTGTAAATTCTTTTTTTACAGTTTACAAGTATGCCAAATGTGAGTGCTCAATTTCTACTCACATGCAGCACCAATTGTGTCCTCTGTTCAGTAGTGACAGTGGTGCAGGTTGGAGCACATTGTTGTCAATGCAGATTCGCTCAAATTAGCTCAGATGTATGTGTCTGTGCACTGCATTGTGGTAGAGTCTCCCCTACTCAGTGCACTATGATCTTTTTTAAAGATTGTTCAGTTTTGGATGTGTGGATTGCATGCTGCCACACATTGCTATTGGCAATGCAACATGATTAGGGATTGTACACTATTGTGATCTGGGTTGATGTAATGTGCCACATGATATGGCCAAGGATATATGCTTGATTTGCCATGATACAAACTGTGTAGATACATGATGATTTTAAGTTAAAATGAGTAATGCCATTCTCATTGATGCATGTTGATCTGCAGGTATGAAACTGCTTCTGTTTTACTATCCCTTATCCCTTTCACGGAGTGAAGCTTTCACTTATGTGCATTTCCAATGGTGCTATGTTTTTTCTTTTTTTTTATCCTCATTTCACTGCTGGCAAACACAAATAAACACTAACAGACCTAATTCTGTCCTGGGTGCCTCGGGCTGAAGTTATTGCTTATGCCTTAGGCCGGACCGGCCTGCCCATTTGTTCAGGGCGTGGTGTAATCATAGGACCCTGGGGCTTTAGACCAGCCTCATTTCTTTCCCCACTCTATCAAGGGTTCCCACACCGTGCTATTTACTTTTTGTGTCATACCAACTTCCAAACATGCGATTCTCAATACAGCTCTAAGCCAATTCTTGTACAGGGGGTGCTCGAGTCTTTCCAGATCTTACATATCTCTCTACGAGCAACAAGAACAAGGTTGAAAAATAAAGCCACCTGTGTCTCCCTAAACCTACAAACAAGATCAGTGTCTAAACCAAAATAAATTCTAGCTGTGTTCAAATTAATTTTAACCTTATAAATGCCCTCCAAAGCTCTCTCTACATTGGCCCAAAAAAGGTCTAGGCTGGGACATTCATAAAATACATGAATATCATCGGCCTCTAGTGTTCCACATCTGGGGCAACAGGATGGCGATGAGGCAAACTTAGCTATCTTTTTGCGGGTGTAATACAGCCTATTCAAGGCAAAGAAATGTTTTTTCTTGAGAGATGCAGACCTAACAAATCTGTAAAGGTATTGGAGAGATGTTTCGTATAATGTACATGAAGCGACCTCTAAGGGAGATGAGTTCCAAACAATATGCAAAGATGGTGTATGGCCTTCCTCAACCTCAAGCATACTTCTGTACCAATAACCCACTTCTTTTTTCCTATACCCCGGTGTTAAAAGGGCAGATTCAATGTCCCAATTACCGCAAATGTTGAACTTCTCTGCGGAGAACCAGGAGCAGTGTTGTATGTATTTGAATTTGGAGAAGGAGTCTCCAATCCTCAACCTCAGCACCTCCCAAGGAAGAACCCCTTCCGATGTTACCAGGTCAGACCAACTGTTATTCCTGCCCTCCTGATAGGAATAGAAAGACTATCTTTAAGGCATATTGGTAAGCCAGGGGATTCCCAAATTGGGGCTAGGTCAGAATAATATTTTATGCCCCATCTTGCCTTTACTCTAGTCCAAACTAAGAGTGCCAGTTTCAGAACCTTAAGACGTACCTTTTTATAGAACTTTGGAGCCCCAAACTTATACAAAGAACCAGGCCTTCCCCCTTCCTGACGAGCCATGATCCCTAAAATCTTCCCCCAGTTGGATTTGTCTGGGTTTGAGAGAAGACTACGGATGTTTTTTAACTAGAAAGCAAGAGCATACCACAGGACATCTGGAAGAGCAAGACCCCCCTTTAACAGTCTTCTTTTCAGCTTCTTCCACGATAGTCTGGAGTTCTTACTGGCCCAGATGAAGCTTCAGATTTTTCCCTGAATTCTACCGAGTATTTTATCTGGAAAAGCCAGGGGTATCCTATTAAAAAGGTATGTTAACTTGGGCAAAATCACCATCTTGACCAGATTGACTCAGCCATATATCGTCAGAGGGAGGTTCTGCCATCTCAGAAACAAATGATCAATATCCTTGGCCACCCTCTTTATATTGATCTGGGGTATATTGATTAGGTCAGATGTTATTAATATGCCCAGATATCTAAACTGACTACTTTGAGCTCTTTGCCAGTTGTTAATCCCCCAACACATTGTTTCAGTTTTTAAAGTGTTAATAAGGTAGCCAGAGTACTGACCAAAATCAGACATTATCTCCTCTACTCTGGGGAATGCCTCTGCCGGATTGCTTGTGTAGACCATCAGATTGTCCGCGTATAACGCGAGCTTACAGCTGTAATCATCCACTTTGAACGGTGTTATCCAATCATCCAACCTCAACGCCTGTGCCAGGGGCTCAATATAGAGATTGAACAGGAGGGGCAAAATAGGGCACCCCTGCCTAGTTCCCTACTGATGCTGAAACGAGATGTCAATAGACCGTTCAGCAAAATGTTAGCCGAAGCACCTTCATAACAGCCTCTCAGTACATGGGGGAGGATTGTCCCAAACTCCATAACACTCAGAATATCCCATAGATAACCCCAAATGACACAGTCAAAGGCCTTCGCAGCTTCGTATGCAGCCACTGCCCGGGGCGCCGTCCGTGCCACTGCCAAATCAATGCTGTCAATCAGCTGCAAAGTCAACTCATGGATGTGCCTACCAGGCATAAAGCCCTTTTGGTCGGAATTAATGAGTGGGGGGCCAGTTTGGCCAATCTCCCCACCAAAATACTGGTAAAGATCTTATAATCCGCATTTAACAGGGAGATTGGCAGAAAAGAGTCTGTCTTAAGAGGGTCCTTCCCTGGTTTTAGTATAAGGACAATTGTAGACTCCTTCCAAGATGGTGGTGCCCTACCCTCCAGGCTATATACATAGTTAAAAAGTTCACAGAGTCTTGGCAGTAGACCATTGTGGTAAATAAATAAATAATACCCTATTTTTGAATGCATAAATGAATAACAGATAGCTCAATAAATAAGAGTCAAAATTCGAGGTAGTAGGAGTTTTTGCAGGTTTAATACAGCATAAGGACAGGAACAGGACAACCTGCACAGGAATAGGATGGCAGCGCTGCCGGGGACAGGATCGGGAATGACGGAAGGATAACTTTTAATAACAGTACATGAGCATATATACATAGCGCAAACACATAGCATTACATTGCAATAGGCGTAGCGGTGGGTGGAGCAATAGGCGTGACGCGTAGCAGTCGCGAAAGATAAGGGTGAAAAGAGGTGTAACAGGGCGTATACATAGACATGTGATGCAAACGTAACAGAATATGTCATGAATGGGGCGGAAACCATGGAGGGGGCTACCTGAGGAGCCGGGACCTCTAACCTGATGGTGCGCGCAAACTGGCAATGACGTATCACTAGGAGAAGCTGGGGGCTATGAACTCTGTGCTAGGAGCAGACACTGAAGTCTGGAGAGTCAGGGCGACATGTACCTAAACAGTATCTAGTATCTGATGTTTAGAGAACATGTTGATGGAATCCAAAAGTTATCGGGGTAAAGGCGAACAGACTCTAAGACTGGAGCATGCATTATTCTACATGTAGTGCGTGATGAAGAATATTAAATGACCATTAAATGCAGTATTTCTCTTACATGGAGACGTAGAGGCTAGACAATGACGGAAACTATTGATGCAGTTCAGTAGCTTAGGAATGCAGAGAAGGAGGACTGAACTGATAACTGGAATCATAACATACTCTTGGCAGACTCAGAGGCAGAGCCAGGCTGAACCGGGCACTGTGAGGCAGGAAGTAAGTGAAGGGTCGAGGATACAGGTGGGGGCTGTATCACTCCTCCGCGAGGCTTCAGGAGACAGGAGACAGGAGCTGAATCTGGTGTCCGGGCCCTTTTGAGGCCTAGAAACGGGGACTTTACAATGGAATAACGTGCACACTGAGAAACGTGGCAACGTAGCTTTACATAGGCCTGATATTCGTAGTATTCACGAGAACTGGAACTGACATACTAGAGGTGGACACAACTGTAATTGCGTCTTGAATCGAACATGGGGAATACATATGCATATTTAATCATGCACACATAACATATGATGGATGACACGTAGGGACACAGAACATGGCAAAATTTACTTTTCCACATTCCCTCCTTGTCACTACGTTTCCATCAGGAAACATCAATATTCATGATACCATCTATCATTTCATACAGTATCATTTGCTCGTCTCGAATTTTCTTGGAACGGGATTTAGAACGGGGCTTGGGACTAGGAATACAAGAGGTAGCACAAATGCCGCAAATCGCAGGGCCACATTGTATACAGAGGCAGCAGCTGAATATGATCGCTACTGCAATACCTAGAAAGGACAAGACTTTCCATCCCCAGGCGGAAATTATATTCCAGAACCAACCGGACCATGTCCAGGTGCCTGGATCTTGGTGTAACAGATGGGAAATTTTATGGAGTCTGGTTATAGCTGAATAAACAGACGGCGCGTTATTTGGAATGAAAATGCAGCAACTAGATCCGATGACTCTACAGGCCCCGCCCCTATCGGCCAGTATGACGTCAAGGACGAGACGATTCTGTAAAACGACAAATCTCATAGCAGATTGCTCTTCGGTTAAGTTACCTAGAGCAGAGGCAGTCTCATTTACTACAGCTTCAAGGGTTCTGGTTAACCTACGGATTAGTTTACTATTCTGGATAGGTCCTATAAAGAAAAAGAAACCTCTGTTGAAATCTGTATACTGTTCTAGGGCAGTTTCAGTATAATCGACAATTGGGGACTCCCTTCTATGTCTAATGTGTACTAGATGTGTGTTTCTATGATAATCAGATGGGGCTAGGAAAACAGGTGGCAGTAGGAAGGCAATGTAACAGGTTCCCTCCCAATCGAGGGGCAGACGAACATATGCAGTTTGACCACAAATAAAATAAGAATGACGTGAAGCTTTGAAAATAGATTTCCCACTGTCACTATACTTGACAATAGTAGTACAATCACTATGTCCTACATGTACAGAACCATAATTTCGGACACATAATTCACCTTTGACTGGTAGTACTGAAATAGCAGGTAAATCTGGAGTGGAATCAGACTGAACATTCAAGACCATGAAATTCGAAGAATAATTACCTAAATTATACACTTCATTTTCTAGATCTAACCCGGTTCTGTGGGGGAGACCTTGCTTGTCTGGAAAACATGTGCTGTTAAGAAAAGACATATCTGTTGAGGATGACGTTAACGTGGACCATGCTCCACACGAACCATTATGTGAAAAAGGATAAGGAAAGAGTGGCAGAACTCCCTTCGGTGTCTGGAAAGGGGGGAGTCGACCACACACCCAACAATTAGTGGCATTGCTGGTCTGGTGTGAGTAATGTAACATGCGGATAAAAGAATTATTTCGCATAGCGAGGCGGTAAGAGAGTTCATGAGGAGGCAGATCACTAAACATATGCTCTACTGTAGCATTAGCAGACTTATTTACATGAAGAACTGGGAAATACAGGTAAAATGCGTAACTGGTGCAGGAAATCATAATGCTGAGAAATAATATGAAACATAGAAAAACGATACATCGGATAGAGTTTTGACTAACTCTCTCACTATGGGGGTCTATTTTATACATGTCAGAAACAGTCTAACCGTTTCACCTAGGGGAGGACTTAGACAATCAAACTGGCTGACTTATTTTACTAGACCGGAGTCTCAACTTGTACTCCTGCTGCGGAGTATTCTCTAACGGGGAAGGGTTCGTAGCAATGTCTTTTGCGGGACAGTCCTTAAAAATAATACTTTGGCAATCCTTTGAATCCTGGGAAATGTTCTTTAAGACTGGTTTCAGTCCATAAAACTTCTTTATATGTGAAAGGTGCACCCAGCCTTTGCGACCCTCCAACTTCACGGCTGTACGGGTGGTGAGGAGGACCTGTCGGGGCTCCTTCCAGCGAGGCTCCAGCGGACTTGAGCGGTCAAAATTGCGAACCAAGACCATGGATCCTGGAACGATTTCATGCGGTGCCACCTCGGTATTGTCTGGAAATGCGGCGGCAACCTGTGAACGACAAGAGTTGAGGGCAGACATCAAGGAAGCTAGGTAATCTGTCAGCATATTACTTGAAACATCGGTAATACTTCGGGGTCTAGGAGTACCCCACATGTTAGGGGGGCGGCCGAAAACGACCTCATACGGGGACAGACCTGATCTGGAATGTGCGACCATGCGCATATAGAACAAAGCAACTGGCAGAGCTACTAGCCAGTCCACACCTTTCTCTTTGCATACTTTGGCGATACGGATTTTCAGAGTCTGGTTATGTCTCTCTACGAGACCGGCTGCTTCAGGATGGCGTACACAATGAAACTTCCACTGGTATCCTAACAAGAGGGAAACATGCTTCATCAACTCAGATGAGAATGGCTGGCCGTTATCAGAATATACGACTCTAGGGAGTCCATAACGGGGGAAGAACTCACGAACCAACTGCTTGGCAGTGGTCGCGGCTGTGTAATCTGGAACTGGATATGCTTCTGTCCACCTGGACAAAGCGCATACAACTACAAGGACATACTTGAAACCTCGACATCGCTCCATCTGAATATAATCCATCTGGAGGACTTCAAAAGGGTGGTCAGGAGGCTGGAATCCACCTTGTTCCACCGGGACACTTTTACCTGGATTAAACTGACAACATATCATACAGGTACGGACTTTCTGCTTGGCTGCAGCTCGTAAATGCTTGTTGAACCAAATGTTCTGGATACTGTCTAACATAGCTTTTTCCCCTAAATGTGCTGGACTATGTGCGGTATTAATAATGACTTGAACCATAGAGTCGGGGAGAAACCAAGTGGCTCTACCTTTCGTTAACCATCCCTGATCTGTCTGGACCCCTCCTTGTTCGGACCATTTCTTGATTTCTTCAGGAGTAGCATGTAACTGGATATCTATGACATCTTGTGTAGGGTCCTTAACTGTCATGCATGTAGTCGGATCTGGAGTGTGTGTCTGTGTCGGATTAACTGGAATGTCTGGAGTCTGTGCTGTAAGCTTGGCTGTGCGATCTGCTAGATCGTTACCCTGGGAAATAATGTCAGTAACTTTCGTATGTGCTTTGCACTTCATGATAGCAATGGATGTCGGTAAATGTATGGCATCTAACAGAGCTTGAATAAGGAGACCATGCTGAATCTTGGTTCCATGAGAAGTCATGAAACCTCTCTCCTGCCAGAGCACTCCAAAGTCGTGTACGACTCCAAATGCGTAGCGCGAATCTGTGTATACATTAACTTTCAAGTTCTTGGCATGTAGGCAGGCTTGTGTCAGAGCAACTAGCTCTGCTGCTTGAGCGGACAGGGTGTCAATACGGTGTGTTTCAATAACTTCAGTGTCGGTAGTCACTGCATACGCGGCGACTAGTTCTCCTGTACTTGTTCTCATACATGAACCATCCACATAAAGTGTCAGGTCGGGATCTGGTAACGGAATATCTGTCAGATCTTGTCTTGGCTTTGTCGTAATGTTAACTACTTCCACACAGTCATGTGTGGCAGAATTCGAAGTAACTGATGGTAACAATGTAGCAGGATTTAAAACGTTGCAGCGTCTGATTTCTATGTGTGGCTGGAACAGTGTCAATTCATAACCTGTTAAACGTGCAATTGTCAAATGCTGAGTCTGTGTTCGGTTTAAAAGAACTTCCACGGAGTGTGGAACTTGTACTGTCAAGGAATGTCCTAATACTATGGAATCACTTTGTCTGATAGCTAGTGCTGTGGCTGCAACTGACTTGAGGCACGCAGGCAGAGCCTGGGCTACAGGATCTAATGTGCTCGAAAAATAAGCACAAGGCTTGTATTGTCCTGCTTGATCTTGTGTGAGAACAGATAATGCTGTACCTTCGCGTTCTGTGACGAAAAGTGTAAAAGGCTTACTGTAGTTTGGTGTAGCTAGAACTGGAGCTTGACATAAAGCTTTCCTTAACTCGTTGAAACTAAGTGTATGTTCAGATGTCCAAGGGAGGACAGTCGATACGGCTGCCTCCTGTGTCGTTAACTGTATCAGTGGCTTGGCTAGGAATGCATACTGAGGAATCCATTGTCGGCAATAAGAAGTGAGGCCGATAAAAGCACGTACCTCCTTCTGGGTCTTGGGCTGAGGAAGACTCGCTATTAACTGGATACGGTCTGGCGTCAACTGCCTACCCCTCATGGACAGTAAGTGTCCTAAGTAGACCACTTGCCGGACACAGAATTGAAGCTTAGAAGGGGACACCTTGTGACCCATCTCGGCTAGGAAATACAGAACTGTGAGGGATGCTCGCTCGCAAGCACGTTCAGAACGGGCTGTGATCAATAGATCATCGACATACTGGAGCAGGGCAGTGTCAGTTGGCATGTGAATGTTGTCTAGTTGTCTCTTAAGTGCTTGACTGTAAATACTAGGACTTTCTGTGAAACCTTGAGGAGCTCGTGTGAACATATAGCTCCTTCCATTTAAACAGAATCCGAAAAGAAACTGGCTGTCTGGATGAATGGGAACGCTGAAAAACGCGTTCTTAAGGTCAATGACTGTAAAAAATGAAGCTTCTGAATCAATGGCTGTCAATAGGGAAGAGATATCTGGGACTACTGGGTACTGGGGAATAATACATTTATTAAGTTCTCGTAAGTCAATCACTAATCGATATACTGGAGGTGCATTTGGATCAGTACGTTTCATGACTGGAATGATCGGAGAATTGCATACATTGGAGTCAGTTTCTACAACTACTCCTTGAGCGATGAGTTCGTCAATAATTTTGGATAAGGCTGCTACAGCCTCAGGTGGCAATCTGTACTGTCTGATTCGTGGTAACACTACACCTGGCTTGAGAGTCACACGATGGGGTGTGATTTGCATATAACCAACATCAGTTGGACCTTGCGCCCATAGATGCTGCGGAACATTAGACAATCTGGGATCAAAATCTCGTAATACATAGTGACCCTTGAAGTCACGTAGGAACAGACGTATTCCCTCTGGGGAACAGCATATAACTGCACCTAATTCTTTCAGTGTTTTAATGCCTAATAGGTTTTCTGGACATGACTTAGTAAGTAACAGATCAGTAGTACGGGACAATGGACCTACTTCTAGAGTAACTGGCTTCGATATTTCATTTACAATGGGTTTTCCTGAAAATCCAAGGGAAACATTTCTTGAGCCTGAGAGCGGAGCCCCTGGAACTTCGGCGTGGCTAATTTTGGTCCTACTTGCCCCTGTATCAATCAAAAACTTTCTGTCTTTCCCTAATACTTGACTGTGAACATAGGGACCTTCTTGATCTACAGGTATCTCGATGAGAGGCAAGCCTACCTCCCTCTCTAGGCTGTTTCATGAATACTGCTGATACTCTGGATACTCGGACTGTGCATACTGGTACATCTGCTGTGTAACATGCTGTGTTGCAGCAATAGGCTGCGGTACTGTAACTGTCTGGGGTGCATTCTGTGGCTGAGGACTCTGTGAAACTTGTTCTTGTCTAGGTGGACGTGGCCTTTCTTTAGTCTTACCGGTAGCTATGTTGTGTTTCAGAACTGCACACTCGTTTATAAAATGACCTGACTGTTTACAATAATTGCAGTTCCCTTTAACGGGAGCTGCAGGATGACTGGCTTGATTTGGACCCCTCTTCTGACTGTCTTGAGGAACAGATTGTGCAACTAGTACTTTCATTTTCGTGTCTTTCATATGTTTTCTCTCGTGTTCTTGCTCTTCCCTGATTCTATTCTGGTGGTATTGGAGCATCTGTAACATCTGGGACGGGGTATTAGCTTGCCAGGTACTTTCGACTTTCAAAACTCGATTTTTAATTGGTGGACTTGAATTCTCGACTAATTTAGTAACAAAAAGATGAGGGTATGACTCACTGCTTGTCTTGAGGCCACTGTTGATGCTAAAACATTTCTCAAATCTAGAATAAAAATCACTAATGTCTTCGTCTTGTTTCTGTTTACAGGCTGAGATTGCATCCCAGTCTTCCTTTTTCGTTGTTAACAATCTGGGTAAAACTTGAATCAATAATTCAGGTAATTCTTTACATTTCGCTCCAAGACCGGTACCTGGTACTCGTGCCTTATCTTCAGCTTCTAGAACTGCCCAATCGATCTTTTTCTCTCCCACCTCCCATTCTTTTTCCTTGAGCTTTTCATACACCCCTGCGGGCAGCAGAACTTTTAACATTTTAATTATATCTGGATACGTGTATTCTCCCATACGGAGCATGTCTTTTAATTCTCGATGGAACCCTGCTGGATCTTTATCATGACAGGGGATTAATTTCTTCATCTCTAGGAGTTCCATCTTTGTAATCGGAGTGTAAACAAACACTTGTTCTAGTTCGCCACCCGTTCCTCTAACTGGGTGGACTTTTCGTAACGGATTCTGTCTCTCTATGTAAAATGGTTTACTTTCTGGGGGTGAGACATGAACAAAATGCGGGTTCAAAAACGTTCTATATTTGTGACGCTGTTCTAGAATGACACTAATTAAATCGGTACCTAAACCTTTCCATCTATACTGTAGTAACTCGTTCAGGATATCATGTAACGGACCTGGATCAGAGTGCTGACCCTCATACAATGTAATGAGGTGCTGAATCATATACATACCCGCCAGTCGTTGCTCGGCTGGGGGCATTTTCAGAAACATTTGTGCCACTATTTCGTCTGGAAAAGTGGTAGAATCAGTAATCCATCGGACTGCTGATCGGACTAGTTCTTGTTCATGCATAGTACTTAACTCACTGTAACCGATTCGTGATTTCAGAATGTGATCGGTAGCTTGAAACACTTGTTCTAGAGAACCTTGTTCTGGTGCTGTATGATGGAAAGTTGACTTGTGTTCTAGGCATAAATGGCGATCTGGAGATCTAGGTTTTCCTACATACGCTATTCTGGCGGAATTCTCGTCGTCTACCTCTTCAGTATCAGAGTTACTTTCTTTCTCGTTTACTTTTGCCGCTTTACGTTGTTCGTGTAACTTTATTATTTCTTTACGGATTTTCTTGTACATACTCTCCATAGCACTGATAGTCTTGTGCTTACCCTCGGCTATACTATTACTCCACTTCATCAGGGCTCTCATTTCGGCCTGATTTTTGGACGGGTAATCTTGTTCTCTTATTAGACAATTAATCAGAAACTTTAATATCATGAGCTGGGTCTCAGCTTTCCTTTGAGACATGACATCACTAATACTTTCTGGATCCTCCCCTGTACGGATGAAACGATATATTCTGTCTAGATCTTCCTTCATATCCGGTAGGGTGACTAGATACTCGGCCACATTTCTTACGCGTAATGAATATAAAACCATATCATCCTCGCCTGGGACTGGGTCATAGCAGCATTCGGCAAGGGATTTTCTTATTTCTGCAACAGACTGATGTCTGGGCGTACGTTGTGACGCTTGCATATGTAATTCGGCTGTCGTTAAACGCTTATGTGGCGGCGGGGTTTGAGGAGAACCTCCCCCTGCGGCCCCTAAACTAGAGTCGTCTACTGATGCTCTTCGTCCTGGCAGAGTGGGAAATGGAAATATAGACTGGACTTGTATGGCGGGCTGGACCTGGGGGACCGTAGCAGGTACTGCAAGGGGTACCCCGGTGTCTGGAGGAACGGGAAGTGCCTGATTTACAGGGACTGGCGGAGTGCGAACAGGATTTGCATATTCTGGGACTATGTCGTCCAAATAGGACGAGATGAAAATATCAGCTGCGGTCGGTTTGTGACGTAGCTTGGTCGGAACTAATGGCGGCGGAAAGTTACTGGATGCCTCCGGGGTCGCTTTTGGCAGGCCCTCGGCAAGAAGAGGATACATACCCTTAATAAGAGCATGCCTCTGTCTGTCTGACTGTTCGGTTTTAACTCGTTCACCAATCTCGATTAATTCCCTTTCTTGGGCTCGTTCCAAGGATTCTCTACTTAATTCTGACTTTCTGATTTCTTTTTCGGTTCTCTTATGAGATTCTTTGCGCCATAACTCGATGGCATCTTTCTGTGACTGTCTGGCTTTCTTTTTCCATAATGCCTCTTCTACTCTCATGATGCACTCGGCATCCCACGTACCTGATACGGGCCATCTATACTTTTCTTCCAACTCTTTGGTGTACTCTACCCATAAATCTAGATATAATATGGCACTTATGCCATGTTTCTGATACATAAAGTGACCTGGACTGTCCCTGGGCGGGACGGGAACTGCTGCTTCCAGCAGACCCTTTCTAGTTTTTAACTGGCGTAACTTGGAAAACAAAGGCATGACTGAACTGTAATCTAGACACAATACAATACACAATGAACACGATACTTATTCCCCATTCATACCACGACATTAAAAGACATGAAGAACATTTAAAATAACAGTTCGAACAGAATACTACCTGGAATACTGAGAACAGAACACATGAATTTTCTCGAGAACAGAACTGACTAGAACAGAAACTAGATGCACTGCTGAAACAGTACGAAACTTACCGGTCTCATAAAGAGACACGTTCAGGACCCGCATCCACCGAAGTGGACACTTCGTTTGTGAGTCTGTGTACCACCAACCCACAGACCAGAGACAATTAGATTGACCCTGTCTAGATACCACCCCAGTAACGGTACTCACCGGGCAGCAAGAACGGAAGGCCTCGGACTGGACTGGACTGCTACGATGACGGACGACGAACTTCGGACTTCAGTTACGGGTGGACCTCCGGATACCTCGGACCTTGGACTCTCGGCTTGGGCTCTGGTCGGGACTCGCCGCGTTCCTCCACCGTCTCGTCTGGATGCTGGACCGCCTCCTCCGTCTCCTCCGTGGGCCTGAGGGATACTTGAAGCAGAAATATCTGCCGGTGCGCAGAAGAGTTCCGTCACGACTGCAGAGGGTCAGGGGGTCGGCGTGGCTTCACCGACGCGTGGGGAAAGGGCAAGTCCCTATTCGGGCGCCATTATGTGGTAAATAAATAAATAATACCCTATTTTTGAATGCATAAATGAATAACAGATAGCTCAATAAATAAGAGTCAAAATTCGAGGTAGTAGGAGTTTTTGCAGGTTTAATACAGCATAAGGACAGGAACAGGACAACCTGCACAGGAATAGGATGGCAGCGCTGCCGGGGACAGGATCGGGAATGACGGAAGGATAACTTTTAATAACAGTACATGAGCATATATACATAGCGCAAACACATAGCATTACATTGCAATAGGCGTAGCGGTGGGTGGAGCAATAGGCGTGACGCGTAGCAGTCGCGAAAGATAAGGGTGAAAAGAGGTGTAACAGGGCGTATACATAGACATGTGATGCAAACGTAACAGAATATGTCATGAATGGGGCGGAAACCATGGAGGGGGCTACCTGAGGAGCCGGGACCTCTAACCTGATGGTGCGCGCAAACTGGCAATGACGTATCACTAGGAGAAGCTGGGGGCTATGAACTCTGTGCTAGGAGCAGAGACTGAAGTCTGGAGAGTCAGGGCGACATGTACCTAAACAGTATCTAGTATCTGATGTTTAGAGAACATGTTGATGGAATCCAAAAGTTATCGGGGTAAAGGCGAACAGACTCTAAGACTGGAGCATGCATTATTCTACATGTAGTGCGTGATGAAGAATATTAAATGACCATTAAAGGCAGTATTTCTCTTACATGGAGACGTAGAGGCTAGACAATGACGGAAACTATTGATGCAGTTCAGTAGCTTAGGAATGCAGAGAAGGAGGACTGAACTGATAACTGGAATCATAACATACTCTTGGCAGACTCAGAGGCAGAGCCAGGCTGAACCGGGCACTGTGAGGCAGGAAGTAAGTGAAGGGTCGAGGATACAGGTGGGGGCTGTATCACTCCTCCGCGAGGCTTCAGGAGACAGGAGACAGGAGCTGAATCTGGTGTCCGGGCCCTTTTGAGGCCTAGAAACGGGGACTTTACAATGGAATAACGTGCACACTGAGAAACGTGGCAACGTAGCTTTACATAGGCCTGATATTCGTAGTATTCACGAGAACTGGAACTGACATACTAGAGGTGGACACAACTGTAATTGCGTCTTGAATCGAACATGGGGAATACATATGCATATTTAATCATGCACACATAACAAATGATGGATGACACGTAGGGACACAGAACATGGCAAAATTTACTTTTCCACACCATGCTGAAGTACTTTATATACTTTGCCAGGGAGGGCATCAGGACAGGCTGCTTTGTTATTTTTGATCTTTTTAATGTGAAGACTAACTTCTTCATTCGTAAATGGTCCATTCATGATCTCGCGCCCTTCATCAGTCAATTTAGGTAGGGCCTTGCTCTCCAGCCACCGAAGTGTATTTGTAGCACTTGGAAACTGTTCTTCCTTGTATAATTCAGTGAACTTGGTAAGAAGACATTCTTCCATGTCCTCTTGTTTACAAGACACAGTGCCCTGATCATCAATAATTAATTTGTTAATATTATGCTTCACCCGGTCTGCCCTGATCTTACTGGCCAGGATTGCCCCTGCTTTTTCTCCGTACTCATAGTTTTCCATAGAGTACGCGGCCAACTGTGCTTTGACTTTCAGGTCCAACAACCCTCGATATTCGGATCGGAGACATTCTAGATCCACCAGGATCTGTGGTAAGTTATCCACATGGGATTTTTGCCCTAAACTCTCCAAACTTAAGATTTTGTCTTCTAAGATTTTAAACTTCAATTTCTGTTCCCTGTTATTAGAACAGATCAGGCTATGGAACTGGCCTCGAATGTTGGCCTTATAAGTGTCCCACACTATTTCAGTTGGCGCTGACCCTCAATTATCAGATAAATAATTAATAGTAGATGTGGAAACCATGGTAACCATATCTGGGTCCTTTAGGGCTGCACGTTTTAAAGTCCACCTGGGAGAAGTCGCTCTAGTAGCCACCCCCTTTGGAAGAATAAACATCACAGGGGCATGGTCAGATAAGATACTTGGCAATATTTCTATCTCTACTAAGCTGTCTAGACATAATCTATCTACAAGGACATAATCCAGTCAAGAGGCATGGCCATGCTTTTTGCTAAAATATGTAAAACCCGGCCAATTGCCATTCTTGACCCTCCAGGCATCCAATAGGCCAAGCATCATGTTTTTCATGGCACGTCGGGATCTCGGAGCTACATTATAGCGGCTATAGTTGGAACGATCCTGTTGGGGATCGAGGAAGACATTAAAGTCCCCTCCTATAACTAAAGGGGTAGTAACCTCAACCAAATTAGACTGTATTTTTAATAGACTAGAAGGATCGTCTATGTTTGGTCCATAGTATGATACAATGGTTAATTCACTTCCACTAAACTCAGCTCCTGCCAGGACCGATCTTCCTGACTGGTCCGTTAAACTAAACTTTATGGTGCCGCCACTTCCCACTTTAATCAAAATGGCGACTCCTTTGTTTACCACGGACTGCCCGGAGCAACAAAATGTAGCTACCCATCTGGTCTTTCCAAAGAGTTCCCTTGCCTCAGTGACACTCAAGTGAGTCTCCTGGAGAAGAATTAGTTTAGCCGGAGACTGCTCTAAATATTTTAAAATTAACCTACGCCTCCGTGGACATCGAAGCCTATTAACATTCCAGGAGATACAGGATATGTTACTATCCACCATCACCTAGTCTCTCCCCCTCTGAACCCTAGTACGCCCATTTATCTGAATAGAAATTCCTATAAACTATTGTGAAATAAGGAAATTTTTCTCTTTTTTCCTTTCCTCCCTCACCCTCATCTCCCCCCACCCCCCCCCTTCATCCCTGGGGAACCCTCCCTACCTTCATGAGCATTAAGCTCCTTGACGGAACGCACTCCCTCCCCCGGTCTGTATGGATTAAACAAAAAGGTGCATATTTTTTCTAGAGTGATTTAACTTGATATATCAGCAGTAAATACTGCATAGCGAACATTAGTAGTGAGAAAAAAAAGGAAAAAAGAAGAAGGAGATATAGTATTCATATTGCCCCTACCGCCTGACTACCAACTGCATCAATCAATCAATCAATCAATCAATCAGAGCATTTGTATAGCGCACTACTCACCCGGAGGGTCTCAAGGCGCTGGGGGGAGGGGGTCCGCCACTGCTCGAACAGCCAGGTCTTGAATTGCTTCCTGAAGGCGAGGTGGTCTTGGGTCAGGCGTAGGTGGGTCGGAAGGGAGTTCCAAGTCTTGGCGGCCAGGTAGGAGAAGGACCTTCTTCCTGTGGTGGCTCTTCGGATGCGAGGGACGGCGGCGAGGGCGTGGCTGGTCGATCGGAGCTGACGTTTGGGAGCGTAGAAGTTGAGGCGGCTGTTGAGGTATCCTGGGCCTTGGTTGTGTAGGGCTTTGTGTGCGTGGGTGAGGAGCCGGAAGGTGATTCTCTTGTTGACCGGGAGCCAGTGCAGGTCTCTCAGGTGTCCGGATATGTGGCTGCGGCGGGGGATGTCCAGGATGAGTCGTGCTGAGGTGTTCTGGATCCGCTGGAGTCTCTTCTGGAGTTTGGCGGTGGTACCGGCGTAGAGGGAGTTGCCGTAGTCCAGACGGCTGGTGACGAGGGCCTGGGTGACCGTCTTCCTGGTCTCGGTGGGGATCCTCACCGATAGTGAGGAAGAAAATAACAATGAGGTACAATCTTTTATGACCGATATCTCTTTTCTGGGACTAAAACAACATAATAGTGGACCCACACATCAAGCAGGACATACGTTGGACATGATTATAACCAACTTTTCTGGTATTGAATGTAATGTACCCAAACATTATCCTTGGACAGATCATTTTATGCTCGAGTTTTTCATGCCAACAAATGTTCCTCGATCCACTGTACATGTCCATATTCCATCTAAACGAAGGCAGTGGCACAAAATCACTAACATCACCTTTGAACAAAAATATCTCTCCCCCCTTGTCGTATGTCCAGACGACATTAATAGCGCTCTTTCGAAGTGGGATTCAGCTATCGGTGATGTAGTAGAACAACTTGCCCCAATAAAGACCTTTAAAACAAACCCTACTAAGAAACATGAAGTCTGGTATTCGGAGGATTTGCGTAATCTTAAACGTACTTCTAGGAAATTTGAAAAGACATGGAGAACTTCTCATTTGGAAGAAGATAAAGTTAATTATAGGATGGCTCTTAACACCTACCACAAAGCCATACGATCTGCTCGCAAGCACTATATCACCGCTCAGTTAGAGGCAGCTGGCAATGACTCAAAGACCTTGTACCAGATTGTCAATACATTTCTGAAGCCTGTTGCTTGCGAGAGCACAGACATGGCCTCACAACATCTTTGTGATAGCATATCGAGTTTCTTCTCTGATAAAATTGATACCATCTATAGGAGAATAGAGACAACTAACACTGATAATAGTAGCCAAGATCATTCTGCTTTGGTGCACATGTCATCCACTAAAGCTACAAAGTCTCATTCCTTTAATTATTTTCCGGAAATCTCACTGAGTGAGGTTCAAAGACTACTTGTGGATATTAAAAGCGGAAGTCCGGCAGACCGGCTTACAGCCAGACTCATGGGTCCACTAGGGAGTATACTGGGCCCTGACGTTCAGAGGCTAGTAAACCTCTCATTAACATCTGGAGTAGTCCCACAATGTTGGAAAAAAGCTCTTGTCAGACCGATCAGGAAGAATTCATCAATTCCTTGGACAAATCTGTCTAATCTTAGACCTATTTCCCTTTTACCATTCCTGGGGAAAATCGCCGAAAAGCATTCCAACAAACATCTATCCACCTATTTGGAACAATCTGGCTGCCTCGATCCATCCCAGTCAGGCTTTAGGCCAAAATACAGCACTGAAACGGCCTTGCTGTCGATAACAGACGATCTTCGGCTGTACCAGGACAAAGGTTATTCTGTGATCCTGGTACTGCTAGATTTATCGGCAGCGTTCGATACTATTTCTCACAACATCCTTATCGAACGCCTGTCTGAGAGTGGAATCGGTGGTACTGCACTGGAATGGATCAGAAGCTTCCTCTCCAACCGCACCCAATCTGTCACCATGGGTGATTTTAGGTCGGAGGAGGTTAACATCACTAAGGGGGTCCCGCAGGGCTCGTGTTTGAGCCCGACCCTGTTTAACACCTATGTGGCCCCCTTGGCAGATGTAACCAGAGCTTATGGATTCCATCCAGTGTCATATGCTGATGATACGCAGCTGCTCTTCCCTTTTAAACATCTTACACCGGAGATAATACAATCTTTCTCCGATGGAATGAAGGCTGTTGCAAGGTGGATGTCCTCCAATTTCCTACAATGCAATGTTGGAAAAACGGAGGTGATGCTTTTCGGAGATGTAAAGGTCCAATGGTCTCCTGACTGGTGGCCTCTCGATCTAGGCCCATTTCCTGAGCCCAAAACAGTGATCAAGAATTTAGGAGTCAGATTGGAACCAGAGTTGACCATGAAACATCATGTCTCCATTACCGTGGGAACATGTTTTCACGTAATAGGTCTCCTTCGGAGGATTTTCCCTTTCCTCCCTGATTCTTATAGGAGAACTTTGGTTCAGACTCTGATTATCAGCCGCCTTGATTACTGCAATGGTCTCCTGGCAGGAGCCAATGAAGAGGTTTTAAACCGCCTACAGGTGGTACAAAATACAGCAGCGAGGTTGGTGCTTAATGCACCTCCTAGGTCTCCCTCCAGACCGTTATTACATAAACTACACTGGTTGCCAATACGGCAACGAGTAAAGTTTAAGACCTGCTGTATTATCCATAAAGGCCTTAATGAATTGGGACCGGAGTATTTGGCTACAAAATTTGTTCCATACGCTCCTACCCGTACCCTTAGATCTGGTGAACAGCTCCTGCTAAATATTCCTAAAATTACTAAATCCAGGCAAGGAGGTAGGGCTCTGTCTGTGGTAGGTCCCAGTTTCTGGAACTCCCTCCCGCTTCCTTTAAAACAATGTAGGAATCATCTTAAATTCAGAAAATGTCTGAAAACTTTTCTGTTTAGTTTATGTTAAATATTTATCCGCTGGTTCATACTAGGCCTATAGGTTATAAAGCTTATCCCTGTGGCTCTTTCAAAGCCTCTTATTCCAGGTGTCATAAGCGCGGAGATACTCCTTCGGGAGTTTATTCATAGCGCTATATAAACACGCAAATAAATAAAATAAATAAATAAATAAAGATCTTACGTAACATGCGCAGGATGTTAAAGCACGACGAGGAGACGGCGTTGACTTGTCTGGTCATGGAGAGGGAGGAGTCCAGGATGAAGCCCAGGTTGCGTGCGTGGTCCGTGGGTTTGGGAGCGCTGCCCAGGGCGAGGGGCCACCAGGAGTCGTCCCAGGCGGAGGGTGAAGATCCCAGGATGAGGACTTCCGTCTTGTCAGAGTTCAGTTTCAGGCGACTGTTCATCATCCACTTGGCAACGTCTGTCATCCCTTTATGTAGGTTGGCTCTGGCGGTGGCGGGGTCGTTGGTGAGGGAGAGGATCAGCTGGGTGTCGTCGGCGTAGGAGATGATGTTGAGGTTGTGCTGGCGTTCGATGGCTGCGAGGGGGCTCATGTAGACGTTGAAGAGTGTTGGGCTGAGCGAGGAGCCTTGAGGAACGCCGCAGATGACTTCGGAGGCCTCCGATCTGAACGGGGGGAGGCGGACTCTCTGTGTCCTTCCGGCGAGGAAGGAGATAATGCACTCCAGTGCCTTCTCCTGGATTCCGACGTTGCTGAGGCGCTGTACTAGGGTACGGTGGCAGACAGTGTCGAAGGCCGCGGAGAGGTCCAGGAGGATGAGGGCCGCTGTTTCTCCGTTGTCGAGCAGGGCTCGGATGTCATCGGTAGCTGCGATCAGGGCGGTCTCGGTGCTGTGGTTGGCCCGGAAGCCAGACTGCGAGGGGTCGAGGGAGCCGTTCGTCTCGAGGAAGGCGGCCAGTTGCTTGTTGACGGTCTTCTCGATGACTTTTGCCGGAAATGGGAGCAGCGAGATGGGGCGGTAGTTCTTGAGGTCGGTGGGGTCCGCTGATGGCTTCTTAAGTAGGGCGCTGAGTTCGGCGTGCTTCCAGCTCTCCGGGAAGGTAGCGGTGTCGAAGGAGGTGTTGATGATGTCCCGCAGGTGGGGTGCGATGATAGCGTTGGCCTTGTTGAAGACGTGGTGAGGGCAAGGGTCGGTCGGAGATCCGGAGTGGATGGAGTTCATCGTGTTGACGGTGTCTTTGGTGCTGATCGGGGTCCAGGCGCGGAGGGTGTTTGTGGGGGGCGGTGGTTCGGTCGTGGCGTGCGTCGGTTGAGTGCTGCATTACCTTACCATTCCCCCTTTACCGCCCCCCCTGATTTTTTCAATCTGCTTCTTCAACATGGCGGATGTTATGCATGTGATTATTCCACATTACGCGGAGTGAGGCGGGGAATCTGAGCTGGGCACGCGCCCCCAATTAATTCAAAGTCGTGAGTCTCTTACCCATCTCCCATTGTTTTGTTGCAGTAATATGGGAGACATCAGAGCGTTTTGTGAAGGAGAAGGGGCTAAAGAAAGATGTTGATCTTATTGAGCCTGCTTTGAGGGCCAAGGACAAAATCTTCTCCTTGATGGTATATGTCAGGAAATTGACAAGGATCTTCCTAGGACGCTCCTTTGCAGGGTTCCTTCTATACGGATCCCGATGGACTCTCTGAATATCAGTCAATAAATCTTGATCAACATCGGTTGAGTCCTTTAGGATTGTTGTTTTCAGAACCGCAACAATAAACGCCTTATTATCACTACCCTCAAGATCCTCAGGCACATTCAGGAATTTTAGATTGTTCTTCCTTGAATGATTTTCAAGTCTTTCGAGGTCATCCAGCATTTCACGATTTTGTTGAGCCAGTTTATCCATGGTGTCCGAGGAAGCGGCAATTGCTTCTTTAATCTTAGGGAGCTCTGCTTCCAGGACGTCGGTCCTTAGAGAAACCTCCTCCACCTTTCGGGCCACGGCCTCACATGAGGCCTGAATGGCCATCTGATTCGACTCTGATATAGAAAAACGCTTCCCTATGTCCTCCTTCAAGCCCAATAAAATAGCTGCCAAAGTCCCCGGGTTAAAATCTGTTGGAGGGGTATCGCTAATAGATATACCACTATTGATTGAACCAGAGCTCTCTGGGTTATGATTACTCCCGACCTCCTTTCGGTTAGATGAGTCTCTCTTGGATTCTCCCGGATCTCTCCCGTCTGTATCCTGCCCCTCTTGAACATCGTGAATATCAAGGGCGGAATAGCTATTAAAAAGTTCTATTGTAGGATGGACTGTATCCACTAAAGGTGATGATGACATCTGTTTCTTGTGGCTAGACTTAGATACCTCATCCTCAGTGTTCAATACAGTCAATACAGTATCTGCCTGTGTTTTACTCGAAGTAGGAGTAGCATTATTTACATCTATTTTACTTGATGGTGGGATAGCATTATTCGCAGCCATTATCTTTGACCTTTCAGAGCCGCACGAAGAAAGAACCTTGTAATAGGATTTCAGCGATGGAGTCACTCTCACTGAAGCAGAAGTTCCGCCTTTGGCTCTTCTCCTGCCCTTTCCTCTTCCTGGAGGAGTATCTGCTCCAATATGTCTCCCCTCCCCTTCCCCCTCTGGGAAGCAGGCTTAACCTGAATTATAGTTGGAGAGATGGATGCATTTTTATTTAATGAATTTAGAGGGGCTGATGTTAAATTGGCAACCCGGTTTCTTAATGTATAGCGAGTTACTCTCGCTTGAGGAATATGTGCAGTTCTCTGGGCCGATGCCGATGCAGAGCCCAATTCTAATACGGGAGCGTCAGGGTCACATACCGCTGCAATTTTGCCGTCTTTCTCCATGCAAGACTTCCTCCTGCTATCGAATTGGGGATCACTAATGAAATCACTGACAGAGTTAAGATGGAGTTCGTCCCCAGTATCAATGCCTAATATACCTGGATTGCCCACTGTCCCGTTCCAGGCTTCCACCTTCTTGTACTCTTGAGCTGCCCCAGCCTTTAACGCGGAATCCAACAGCTGAACGAAATCCTCACAGAGGGAGTAGCTATAGCGACACACTCTAAAGGTTTTTACATTATCTGAGTTCGCCACCCCTACTCCAGAAACGGGTCCGATTAACCTGTCCGTGTTTCTTCGCCACAGTCGTGCGGTGCCTAGCTCTCAGAGCCAAGCCGGCTCTGAAAGGTGGCTGCCCCCTTCACTGAAAACCATCCGCGCTTCCCAATACCAGAGACTGCTGAGGACCGCTGAAAAACAACCGGCAGTCGTAAATGAAAGACTGCAGGGAGAGGGAAGCTGAAACGCCGAGTTACTGAATGCAGACTCGGCTCGGCACACAAGTCAGAAAGAGAGGAGAAACACCCTGTCCGGGCTATAGGTGGGGACCCAGGAAATACCTTTTATCACTCGTCCTGATTTTTTACAATTTCTTGCTGAGAAACCATGCAAAAGACGCACCAAACACGAAGAGACCAGCAAGCTGCTGCCGGACTTAAAACTCCATACTTGCCATACTCAGGGGGAGGAGCTCCGTCACGGCCGTTAGCTTCCGGCCGTCATGTTCCCCGTACCCCCAATGGTGCTATTTTACGAGCAGGAGGAAATATGGGTCTTGGTCACAGTTGGGACACTTGTGCATTGTTGGACAGCAGATGTGTTTCTTACATCAGGTTTTGTATGGATACAAGGAAGTTACAGAGTGAGACCTACTCCACACTCATCCACTTCAGTGACAGGGGCCTGCACATTGTTTACATGTTTATGGTGCAGGCATGCGTTTCATCATGCAGTAGCACTTGACTTGTCATTGTGGCACACAGACAGGCAGCTTTGCAGGGTAGTACAACTGTGTATGGGTTTAGGGCAAGAATGTTTATGTGTGAGGAGGGGCCCCTTTGGCCTATTAGCAATGTTTGACTGATTGCTGTTTCTATGTGTGCTGCACAATGCTGAACACATGTAACGAAAATAGCTTTGCATTTGAGATGTTTATTTTATGTTGGGGGGGTCATGGTTTTCCTTGCATACATTGCTTATTGCCATCCTGTTGGCTTCACCATTGTGAATATAGGGCAGCGTGACTTTCTATGGGTGTTGCAGGGTGAGCAGAAGAAACAACACCAACTATCCTAAACGTTCAAACTACGTGCAGTGTGTAAGTTGGCCGTGATTACATGGCTTTGGATTTCCACTGGTTTCTAAGTAGTGCTTGTCCCCTATCACCATCCCAACGTCACATCATGTGTGATTTTCAGGGTGATGTGTGCTTGGGAGTATGCCCCTCAGACGGTCAAATGGATGATACATGCTGTTCTGCTTGGGATTGTTGGAGGTCATTTTTTTTGTGACAATGTTTACAGACAGGACTGCGTATTTGATCATTAATACTGTTGACTATCACAAAAAAAAAGTGGGCATCTCACACCAGGACTGTGATTACTCTAGATAACTGTTATCTGTACACATTGGAGTAAATGACGGCATGTTATCTCAAGGGATGATGGTGACATGTGGCAAGTTGACATGCATTGGTGCTAGATTGTTCTTTTTCATTGGCGTCATACTTAAACTGTCATACTTTTTTACAGGGACATTAGAGTTTCTGTGAACATGGCATACAGACAAGGCATGTAGATAATGTTATTGGGGATGCAATTCTGAAAATACATGGTCCATGCACTCTACTGCACTGTACTGTTGTAGGCATACCTCCCTGCTCATCATATGACATCAAATTATGCCTCACGAATGCTGAATTTGTGTACTGTGGGATATGCACAATTTTAGACAGAAGGCTGCATGATCACTGTGTTGTGGCAATGCATGTGTTTATGGTTGGCAGACTCACTACATGCTTTCTCACTTGGTGGACCCAGGGCTGCATCTCCTGAACATGCAAAGGGGCACATTGACTGGAGAGGCAGCAGAGTGTCACATTCTCCTCCTTGCCTCAACACCACACACATACAAATTGTCTCCACAGGGCTTCATCTCTTTGACAACAATATGATGGTACATCGTGAACAAGACTGATGCTGGTCAGAGGTGAGCATGCCACCACCGATGGCAGCACACATGCACCATTGTGCACAGGTGTCTGAGTTGTGTGCAAGAATGGGTATGTGCAGTAAGCTCCCCCTTCATGCAAATGTACAATCTTCAACTCACCCTAGATACCTGTGCACAATCTCTTTTCCCTTACGATCCCTGCAGCTGCTCCCCACATGGCCCCTCCCACCAGCATTTTACATCCACCTCCCAGCTCCCAGTGGATCGCCCTCCCCCGGCCCTTTCTTAATGGCGGCTGCTACACGGCAACAAGAGCAAGACCTTTGACCTGGTCAGAGTCACTGCTTTGCCCAGAGCAACTCTACCATTGTGGGACTGCACTTAGCACCGCTTAAGCTTCTTGCCAGGTAGATGCTCGAAGCCCTCCTCCACCTGCAGGCTCCTGCCTGCGCCTCATCCCTGGTGGTCTAGTGGAAGAGCTTGCTGTCCTGCTGGTTCGCTCTGAGTGTGTCATCTTTTCCTGTCTGCCTTTCTTTCTGTGTTTTTTCTTTTTCTATTTTTCCCTTCTCTTTGCCCCTTTTCCCTTGTGCGGCCCACTGCTGCAGCCCCCCCAGTGTGCCACTCCTGTTGCCTGATTACCCTCCCCTTGACCCCAACTTAATGGCAGCCGTACCACGCCAATGCAAGTCTGTCTATGCCCGTCCACGACCATCACCAGGAGCCCTGGTCCCCTGAAACCTGCCGCTATGACCCCAGTACTCTTCACAAATTCATCCCCAGACGCAACAACAACTGTCAGCTCTTTACGCCGAGCAACACCCAAGGCCCTATTTCCTGCTGACATTGCTGCAGCAACTTCACCCACCTCCAGACCAAGGCAGCCACCCCACCCACCAGTTCCTACCGCACACAAGCCACTAAGCTGCATCCTCTTCAACATATGCTCCCTGCACAGACATGCCATATAAATCTGGGACAACCTCAACACGTACACGCCCAACGTTGCCTTCCTCACAGAGACATGGACAAGCGCCAGCTCCGCACCCGACATCGCAACCAAGATCTCCAATGGATATAAGACCCTGAGAAAAGGCTGCCCCAACTGGCTAGGAGGAGGCCTCGCCATGATCCCCAAGAGCTCCCTCAACTCACAACTACCAACTTGGACGATGCCTTGCCCCCCCATGGAACACATCCAGTTTCTGATGCAGACCAGCCCTGGTACGACGCTCTGCGGAACACTTGCCTACAGACCTCCTGGACCCCACACCCCCTTCAGTAATGTCATTGCAGACCACATTGCACCCCACACCCTCATCTCTAAGGACTATATACTTCCCTGAGACACCGATCCCACCACCACCACCCTCCTGGAGAACCTCACCAACATAGGAGTGAAGCAACTCATCTTCACCCCAACTCACACAGCAGGTCACACACTCGACCCCATCTTCGCCGAAGGAAACAACATTTGCTTCAGCCATACTACGGAATTGCTCTGTGCAGACCACTGCATCCATTACCACTGCATCCATTTCTCCTTCACAAAACCCACTGCACATAAGCGCATGCTTCATCCCCTCCAACAGAAGCTGAAACTAAGTCTCCAAAGAACACCTTACCTCTGCCTTCACCTGCACTCAGCTCCCAACTATGACAGACGCCTACACAGCAGCAAGTAACCTCCAGCAACGGATTGTCAACTACTCCATCACCCTAGCCCCTCTCCAGACAACCAGAACACGACACAACAAGAAAGCAAACTTGTTCACCTCAGAACTCTGCAAATCCAAACACTTCTGCTGATGACTGGAGCAGAAGTGGACAATAGCAAAACCCAAAAGCACACCACCAACTCATCAAACAAAAACAAAGAAAAAGAATCTTCTCCAACGCCCACAACTCCAAGGAACTCTGCCCCATAATACAGGAATTCACCAAACACAACAGCGAAACTGCCAATGTCCCTCCCTCCCAAGATCTCTGGAACAATTACAGCTCCTTCTTTCACCTCAAGATCAAGACTCTCTATGACAACTTTGACCTAGACCACAACACCACCTCAACCCCCATCCTCTACAAATTCCTCCAATAGACCCTTCTCACCGGGTGCCCTCTTACCACAGAAGACACCATAAAGACAAAGAAGAGCATCCGCTCTGGAGCACCGACTGTCCCCTGACTACTGCACATCTTCCACAGGGATGCCACTGCCATCACACCTGAGCTACGCTGAACTATCAACTGCTCCCTTGAGACAGCCACATTCTCAGATGACTGGAAACATGCCGTATCCAACTTCCTCCTAAAGAAGCCCTACATAGACCTGATGGAAGTCAAAAACGCCACGCCCATCTCACAGCTCACTTTCACCACCAAAGTAATCGAAAAGGCCGTCAACACCCAGCTATCACACTTTATAGAAACCAACACCATCCTAGACACCTCTTAATCTGGATTATGCAGCAACCACATGCATCGAGACCGTACTCATTGCCGACACCGATGACATCTGCACCCACTTCGACCAAGGCCACATACAGGCCTCATCTTCCTGGACCTATCAGCAGCTTTTGACACCATATCCCACCTCACACTAGCCACCAGGCTCCATGACGCTGGCATCCGAAGAATAGCCCTACACTGGATATCATCTATCTTTCCTCTCAGACAAAACAGAGAGAATGAGACTCACACCCTCCTCTAAAAACCAACGGAGATTACATGCGGAGTACTCCAAGGATCCTCCCTCAGCCCCACACTCTTCAATGTCTACAGGGCCCCCTTGCAACCATCATCAGAAACCACAGACTCAACATCCCCTCCTATGTCGGTGACACCCAGCTCATCCTCTCCCTCACCGAGGAACCCACCATCACCAGGCATAATTTCCAAGAATGGATGAAAGCAGTTGCGACCTGGATGAGCAAAAGCTGCCTGAAGCTCAATGCTCAGTTCAGTCCCCTTTGCATGGGACAAAATATGGTGGCCCCTCACCTTTGGAAACCCACCTACCCAAACGGACCATGCGCACAACCTCGGCATCATACTCAACTCTTCACTCAACAAAAATCGTCAGATCAACACTGTATCCTCTGCATGCTTTAACACGCTCTGCATACTTCACAAGACGTTCAAGTGGATCCCTCCCTATTCAAGGAAAACCATCACCCACACACTCATCACCAGCAGACTGGATTGCCTAAATGCTCTCTATGCCGGAATCAAGAACAATCTCCTCTGCAAACTCCAGACATCCAGAACACCGCAGCTAGATTGAACCTCTGTGACCTCTACTGGGTCCCAGTCGAATCAAGACTAACCTACAAACTGCTCACATATGCCTACAAAGCCATCCACAACACCAGATCCAATACCTCAATGAATGAATCTCCTTCCATGCCCCAAGAGAAACCTCCCCCAAGCCGATCTCACCTTAGCAACAATCCCTCATTTCTACAGGATCAGAGCAGGCAGAAGATCCTTCTCCTACCTCACCCCATCAGGGCCTTGAGACTCTCACTGTTGAGTAGTGTGCTGTACAAAAACCCTGATTGATTAGTTCAGTTTATTATTGTTAATTACTAAGTGACCCCTAATTCTTGCATCCGTCCTTGCAAAACATGTGCACTAAGAGGTTCCTTAGAGCAGCGACAAACCTCTGTACACACATGAGAAGATGCTACCTTTCCAAAAATGGACTAACTTTGGTGGCTAATGTTTATCTAATTATTTTATGTAAACGTATTCATTTAGACTTTCTTCTTTTTCATCACTGAAATCATTTAAATGATAAAAGTCACCTTGCCATTGAGCACACAGGCAGTGCTTTAAAAGTCAAGTTGTACTTTCTAGTGTTCAATTGGTACCACAGACCTTTCCAGAATGAGAAAAATCATTTTTCACCAACACCACTTAAAAGGTGATTGACCAGGAGATTTTGTGGAAAATAAAGGTGTGGTGCAATCATCCATTTTGTTAACACACACACACACTCATTAGAGACTAAAGTTAGATACGAATCACCACTTTCCAAAGTGATATCCAATGTCTCAATGAAAAATATCCATAAAGAGCAAAATACATTTCACCCCAAAAATTAAGGGATTCAATACAGTTAATTTCTGTCCTTTCCCCAGCGCTGGTGACATTTCAGCAGGATAGAGCCAATGTAGACCCTTCTACCATGGTGCAAGGTTGCATATGCTGTTGACAGGATTGATTTTGTGCAGGAAGGGGCACCTTCCTGCACAAGAACAATCCTGGGAGGCATTTACCTCTTTCCATGTGTGCTGCAGAACACATGGAAAAGAGAAATAGGCAAATAGAAATAAAGTTATTTCTTATCATTACGCTTGCTCTTGTAAGTCTGGGAAATCATCGACATCCATAGGTGTTGCATGGAACGCCTCCCCGCACAGAGTAAGGCAACGCAGCAAATATGAGCAGTCTGCCTTACTCCATATCTATGAGGCCATGCAAAGCCAGGTAAAGTAGCTTTGTATGGCCTCATAGATATTATTTCAAGGTTTGCGGAGCCAAAGAGTCACAAAACATGACACTACGGCAGTGCAGAGGTCTCATAAATATACCCCTTAGACCGCGCAATGAAAATTGGTGAATAAACAACTCATGGTGACCTTTGTTCCATTGGATACTATTCCGTATGTGATCATTCCTCAAGACTATCACTCAGGATTCAAATCGAGAGTGCTTTAAACAATTAAACCACATGCGTGACATTTTGTATAAAGTTGAAGACAAACTTGCAAACAATGCCTACATAATTGCATATTAAGTAGTAGACAATTCTGGGCATAAATAAAAAAAATCGGAAAAATGTATGCTACATTTTCCATCTACGTATGAAAAATGTGGCTGGTCTTAACAATAGTGAATAGTAACAAATATTGATGCACAGAATATTCAACAAAGTATCAATTCATATAAATCATATGGATGTGTGATTTAAAAGTAAGAAGAGATTGAAACTATTTATAATGCAATAAGAAAATAGTCCAGAGAATTTTTACAACTCAACAATCTGATTTACAATGTTAATTGTCTGAACCATATCATTGTCTGAAGTTGATAAGGTGACAGTATCAATACAGCTTGAACAATAACGGACAGATTTCAGATACAGGGCATGATTAAGCTCACCAAGGGGAGGGTTATGCTGTTTGCCGAAATATAAATCCAATAGGATATGATGGGATTCATACTTTTGCCCGACAGGGGATCCATCGTCTTTGTGAAGGAGTAACCCGTCTGCCGAGATCTAAATCAGGCCCACAGTTTTCTTACTGCCCGAGCAAAGATGTGGCTAACCTCATACTCCACTGGATATTAGTTCTGCGCAGCGAGACTGTACCACTCCTATTTAGGCCAGAGTTAATGCTGCCTACATGACAAATCCATCTATTTTCACATCAGGACAGTAGGTTTTTAAGTTTCGTGCTACTTCTTTTACTACATGGATCATCCACCATCCCATGTCGCTAGGGAAATGTTTGTGTGTTCTCTAGTGATCCACTAGTCGAGCATGGGTGGCCTGGCCTTGAATTCTGTATTGATATTCGATGATTCATTGTCGTATCTCTTGAGTGGGTTTTCCTATGAAAGGTAAACCGCATAGGCACTTAAAGCAGAAGGCTGTATTTCTAGTCCGACAATTTGAGAAATTCTTTAAATTGTTTTACCATTTATTGTCCATTATATATGGCATGGGTGGTATTACTGGCCATACAATTAACACACCAAAGGGGAACTATAATGAATTGCAGAACAAAACTCTGTATGATAGAATCCATCTGGGCCTCGATATATATGATTTAACTAGCTTGTCCCTTAAATTTGGACCACGCTTGAGAGAAAATATGGGTTTCTTTTTGGGTTCTCCTCACTGTTCTTATACAATTTTGTCCTGTCCACTCTTGCAAGACCTCAGGATACCATGGAGACAACTGTTTGATTACATGAAAGAATAATCTGGTAAATTTCTCATGTATATTACTTATGAACCTTCTGACCGTTTTTATTTCATCTTTATGTTGCTGGGGGCGCCCATTGTGAATGTATCTCATGAAACAACTGTTAAAAATGCAATGTTTACAATACTAAACTGATGATTTATCTTTATAATCCTGTTAATACGTGTCTGTCTCTGCTGTCTTGAGTCCATGACCTAGAAGATTGTACTGAGACCTGCTTTTGTCTCCAATAGCTAGTAAAACATTCTATGTTTTATCATAATTGTTATCATGCAACCCATGTCAATATATGTAAGATACAACTCACTGATAAATTTTGATATTCCTATTCCTCTACTTCTTCTTTTCTTTCTCTGCTCTTTCTTTTTTCTATTTATTTTTCTGGAACTGCTGTTTTATGCATCCTTCCTCTCACACAACAACCTCGTATGTGTTATGGTTTAATTGATATAATCTCTGATCCTATTCACTTTGTATATAATTCACACTCATGAATATATAATTATTTGGTACTTTGATATAACCTTTTTTTTATCAAAACACTGGGGTTATTGTTATTAACAACCTTGAAAAAGTCCTTGGCCGGCCGGCAAAAACAGGCGAAACACGTGTCGGCTGCCTCCTATGAATTGTACTGTGAGTGTATAATTCAAATAGCACACTTTGCTTATAAAGCACAAAAGACTTTTTGAATGTTGGAATGTTCCAATTACAATTGATCAATGGGCACAAACCTCTTCCCAGATCTTAAACAATCCTCTACAATGAATGTCTTCTGGGTGTAGCCATTTGCCAATTAAAGCATTGGGTCTTGACTCTCTTAGCGTGAATCCCAGATTTACCCACCCAGTGCCAAATATTCCCTGGGTTTGTTTGTGGAATGTTTCTTTTTATTCAAAATACACAATTGCCTAAAAATAATATATTAGATGTTGCTAGATTCAGTGCTCAATGTTAAGACAAACAATAATATCAATTATTTGGTTCAAATTGTTTCGTTTAAAAGAATCTTTTGATCAAAATACCACACTCTTTCTATTGATCTTTGTATAAATCTATGTTTACAGCCATGTGCTACAAGTTTACCTGTGAGTTTGTTTGCATCTAAGAAATCATTTATTTTGTAGTAATTACTCTGAAAGAGCCAAGACTGACCGAAAGGTAAATTATCTTTCAGATATTTTGGGGAAATGGCTTTCAAAATGAAGCAACACATTGGTTGCAGTAGGTTTCATAAATAAAGTGGTATAGAGTGAACTATTATCCTCCAGGATGGTTAAGTCTAAAAAGGATAATTAACGTTTATCTGACTGTATAGTAAAGACTAGATTCTTGCTTAAGGTATACAGCCAGATAAAACATTGTGATGATGATTCAGAATCAGCTTGCCCGACCAGAAAAAGCGAAATATATGTAGCAAATCCAATGTTGATATTATTGTTCAATGGACTTTGTTGGTTAAAGATGGAGTTAGCTTCTAAATCAGCCACATGTAAATGTGCAATGTCTGGAGGAAATATGCTCTCATTTGGACTTCTTTACTGTGTTGAAAAAATTCATGTTAAAAATAAAGTAGTTTTTAGAAAGTGCAATAATGGCGCAGTCACAAATAAAGGAAGTTGGTACTCCACATGGTTGTGGTCTGGTTTTAAAAGTGCTTTTTAAGAATCCTAACTAGTCTTAGTCATCAAAACAAGAGCCTCAACCCATAACTCTAGCCGGGGAGTAGCTACCATCAGTGCAGCAGGTACAGTGGCACCAGGGCCCAAAGACATGAGGGTCAATTAAACCCTGACAATTGCTATATTTACTACCCAAAAAGCAGTAAAATGAGTGATTTTCCTTGCTTACTCACGGGCCCATTGAAGCCTTGCTACACTACTCAACTTTATTGAGGGCCAGGATGGTTTATAGAGCAAACATGCAAAGCCAGAAGGATCAATCATCAGTGTTTGGTCCTGTTGTGTGGCTGTGTGTGGGCTAGGGTAATAACCTCTGTGTGTAGCAGCGAGGATGCAGCAGCAGGCAGCACTTTACAGGTGATGATATATTGTACTCAATTCACAGTGCAGCGCGCTCCACGCCTTCAGGTAGCCCCTGAGCGCCGTGCTACTGCCCCTCCCCCACACGAGGTCTGCGATGGTGGAAGGCGTTTGTGTTTGCTCCTCATGACGGCTACTGCTTGTCGTTTTCAACGGCCTCTGTTTCCGCGTACCTGAGTCTCCTGAGGCGGGGGGCAGCGGTATATTCACGTACCGGGCGCTTACCGAGGCTCCCTCAGTGTCTGAAATGTCGGCTGCACCTGCGGTGAACAGGCATTGGATTGTGTTCGCTTCTGGACAATTAGCAGGCTGATTGAGTGGGCTGGCTGTGCGCGGAGCGATTGGAGCGAGGAACGAGGGCGCCACGTTGTGCATGAGTCAGCAGAGGTCTCTTTGAATTTCTGGAGGTACCTGTTCGGTCAGGAGGCGCGAGGACTGGGAAAAAGACACTGGTTATTGGATTATCACTAAAGAAGCGGAAGGAGCAAAACCATTCTGGTGCGAGCAGGCAATTGTAAGTCCTGTAACAAAATTATCTTTTCTTGAAGGAGCCAAGTGGGCAAAGCGGTTTTTTGCTTCTTCAAAAAAAAAAAGAACTGTGAAGAAAGACTTGTGATTAGCCTGTGATTAGCGACAAGTGGTGACTTTGTGTGAACTTTTCGAACTTATCTGAATTTATTTGACATTCTGAATTCAAAGGGGATCTTTTTTAAAGAAGGAATGAGGGAGAGAAAGGGGGGAAAAGAGGAAAAAAAACAAAAAACTTTTTGAACAATTGAATCTGATCTGTTGGCGTCATGGGGAAATTACTAAACGCTCACATTAAAGCTAAGCAACGCCGACAGCAGGCAAAAGAGGCTGAGGCTAAGCTAATAGATGGAGGTAATGCAAAGGAGGATGATTCAGTACATTCATCAGAATGTTCAGAGACGGAGGATTTATTGACAGAAAATCTTGTGCATTTGAGATTAGGCGATAAAGTTGTTGAGCCCTATCTTGAAGATAAATCCGATACTCTTGAGCCCCCTAAGCTTCCTCCACCACCCCCACCGAATAAACAATTCCCTTTGTTTGTAAAAAAACCTATTCCTCTCATGCCTAATAATATGCCCTCTTTAAACTCTTCAAACGTAGCGATAAATCAGAATCAACATGTCAACAGAAATGATCTGAGTCTGGCTGTTAGCACTTCTATAAGCTCTGTTTCACCTGCTCTATCTCCCGATCCTGCTGCATCCATTTCTATATCTGCTCTTAAGCAAATAGCAGTCGATTCTATGGACTCTGCTGTTTCTGAAAAAGAAGATTTAAGGAGCACAGCACCTCAGTCTTCAGCAATATCTGACAGGGGTCTCGTCGGGAAGGTGGCAGATCCCCCTGGCCCTGTGTTAGAGATGGGTATGGAAACAGAAGGTGAAATGAATTTGTCCGTGAAGGATATGCTAAATCTAATTTGAGATGAATTAAGAGAGATAAAGAGGTCGCAAAATGTGGAACTGACTGCAATTCATCAGAGACTAGATAAAATGGACAAAATTGAAGAGCTAGTCTCCACTTTTCCAGCCCGCCTTGCTGAGGCAGAGGAAAGGATCTCCTCTTTAGAGGATCAAATGGTCGTGGTGAAGAAAGAGACTAAAGATGTATCCAAAACATCCAGGGCCCTTGAGAACAAGTTGGATGATTTGGAGAACTATAATAGAAGATCCAATTTACGCATAGTGGGGGTTCCTGAAGGAATTGAGGAGTCAGATATGCTCTCATGGGTTTCTACGTTTCTTCAACAGGGTGTGATACCGGAACACAAAGGTGATTTAACTATCACTAGAGCTCATCGAGTCCCTGCTCACCCCTCTTCGAACTCTACTCTTCCCCGAACTATCCTTTTAAATTTTGCAGATGTCAGGGTCAAGGAGCAAATTCTTTCCAGGGCAATTCAACAGAGGCAGTTTCCAGTGAATGCTACGGTGAAATGTCGAATCTTCTCCGATATGTCTGCAGTAGCAGCCAGACGTATGAAAGAATTTGTTAAAATTCTCCACTTTTTTAAAGCCCATGGGGCCCAAGCAATGATTGCTCAGCAATCAAAACTTAGAGTGCTCTTTAAAGGTAAATTCTATATGCTATCTGACGTCGAGGCAGCACAGGAGTTGTTACATGGAATCCAAAATAGTTAACCTGGACATAAGACGGAGCTTTTTTCTGGGACATTCTGGTCTTTTTTTTTTTTATTTATTTATTTTTCTTCACAAATGTCTTTCTTTATTTTATGTCTGATTATGTTCACAAATGTGGGGGGGTAGGGTATGGTATGAAGGTTGAAGGGGTGTAATATCACGACACCTCAATATTCAAGGGTGAGGTTCCTGTGGCGAGCGTGGGAAGAGGGAGGTAGAGCTAGGAGGGTGCCACAGGTGGAAGAGGGGGGTGGGTTGAGTAAAAAAGTAAAAAATGTAGTTCTTGGCAAAATTCTTTTTTTCTTTATTGTTGCTTTGTTAATTGCTGAAGATTAAAGCGGTCTTTGTGGTGGATTCAGAACAGGGTTTAGACTGCTTAAAGAAGGTATGGAATGGAAAGAGGGAGTAATCGCATTACTGAATTTAAGTAAATGTATGTATGTATAGGCATTTATATAGCGCACTACTTACCCGTAGGGTCCCAAGGCGCTTCGACCGCTGCGAAACCCTTCCTGGCTTCCCTGAGAGATGGTCCCTTAATGGGTATCTCCAGGGTGAGACCAGGCATCCCCGGCGGTCTGGTGGGGCCGTTAGTGAAGATGAGGCAAGCTAATGCCCAGAGTTGCCGAGTGTGAACGCTGATCAGGGTGGGCACCGAGGCGAGAGAATTATCGAGTCCGCTGACCCTGGTCCAGAAACCTGCCGCGCCGGGAATCGAACCCTGGTCCCGGGCCGTCCTCTGCTCTCGGGTCTGCCGCCTCTAACCAGTGAGCCACACTACTTCACTGCTCTTAGCACTGTTAAAACTGGCTTAAAAATTATTTCTTTTAACGTGAACGGCCTAAACAATAAGAAAAATATGCGGGCGATAGAGAAATGGGTCTAGACTGAAAACCCTGCAGTTATACTTTTACAAGAAACTCACATCCCTTTCTTAAAAGCTGATAATTTTTCCATGTTTAAAGGGTGGGCCTCGTATCGGGGCTTTTCTTTTTTTTCTGAGTCACAGAGGGGAGTAGCACTTTTCATTAATAGGAGAATGGAGGTAGAGATCATTCAAACAGAGGCAGGAAGTCAGGGTCGATGGTGCTGGGCCACGTGTAAATTAAAGTATAGGCCATCACCCATTACATTCGTAATATTTTATGCCCCTGTGAATGACTACCCTGAAATATATTGCGGAAATGTTTCAGTCCCTATTGATGGTTGGCGGGGATATTGTGATTGGAGGGGATTTTAATATACTTATGGATCTGAATTTAGACTCTACTACTGGTGGTAAAAAACATTTGAAACCTAAATCATTTAAGACAATCTTGAATAATGTAAGGACTTTAGATCTTGTTGACCCTTGGCGCTCTATAAATCCTCGCAAAAGAGATTATACTTGTTGGTCGGGAACGTATAGGTCATTCTCTCATATTGATTTCTTTCTTGTCTCCTCAAATCTTAAAAATCGATATCAATGGATTTTGCATAATGGCTTTTCCGACCATGCAATGTTAGCTGCTGAATTTGAGCTGGATGAAAGTACGAATGTCGTAAAACGTTGGGTGTTTAACAAATCTTACTTGATGTAACATGGGTGACCTCACTTAAAAATGAGATAAATGACTTTATTGAACGAAATATGGGGACAGCCCCTATTGTGGGAGAGGTGTGGCGCCGCGGCCAGGGCGCCTGACGCTGGAATCTGGGGACCACGGTTCGATCCCCGGCTCCGGCGGCAGGTCAGCCCAGCACCATGTGACTCTGGGCAATAGCTCGCTTAATCTTCCCGACGGCCCCCAGCGCCTAGAGACCCTAACGGGTGATTGTGCGCTTTACAAATGTGGACTTTATTCATGTGGTGTGGGATTCACTGAAGGCGTTTATTCAGGGAATTGTCATTGGAAGGGATGCAAGGGAATCAGCCACCTTCAGGGATACAAAGAATTTACTGCAGCTAAATATTCAGGATTTAGTAGAACAAAAGTATCATAATCCATCTGTTAGGTTACAGAATCAACTAAATGATGCAAAACGTGAGCTGAGTGCATATTATTTCAAAAGAAGTGAGGAAATCCTTTGTAGACAAGCTCAAAAAATATATGAACACAGTAACTTTACGGGCAAATTCTTGGCGTGGCAGGTCAAAGAACAAGCCGCAGCCAATGTAATTCGGTCTCTTAAATCTCCAATTAATGATCTGGATACCTCAGATGCGGTAGAGATAGGGGAAATTATGTTGTTCCATTACGAGAACATTTATATCTCACATCACATTACGGATCAACGTAGATTAACATTTTTTTTAGATAAATATCATCTGCCCACTCTTTCCCCTTTAGATCAAGAAGCAATGGCAACATCGTTTTCGGGGGATGAATTAGCCTCCCACACGGTAAGGCCTGTGGACCAGACTGATTTCCTGCAGAATTTTTTGTTGCATTTTTTACCTCCCTCTCTGAACTTTTACTTTTATTATCAAATTCTATGTTGGAGAGTGGCTCAATTTCGACATCCTTCTACAATGGAACCGTGGTTAGTTTCTTGAAGAAAGGAAAGGAAGCAACTGACCCAAATTCTTACAGACCTATTACACTATTAAATTCGGATTATAAAATTATCACAAAATTACTTTCTTTACGTTTCAATCATGTATCTTTGCAACTGATTCATACAGATCAAAATGGTTTTATTGCAGGTCGCCAACTTATACAAAAAAAAAAAATAATTCACAGTGCAGCGTGAGGTGTGCTTCTTAGATGGGCTGTTAGGAGCAGCACCATTTTACTACCACAGACCCTCAATTTTTACTGCCAACACATTCCCCAAATTCCCCACCCTTTAACTCTGTTCTGCTTCTAGTTGCTTGTGCATTGAATGCGTCAATGAATACCCATTGACTCAAAGTGCCTGATCCAAAAGGCAGGTAACTGGCTGGATGCAGAGTTTTGGGATCAGTAGGCAAGCAGACTGCAGTTACTTGACTTTGCAGCACAAATGTAGCAGAGTTGTGTTGACTGCCTTCCAGGTCTTGCATGCATTGCTGTGCGGGGACATCTGACACAATGGAGGAGGAGTTCCTGAACTGAACTTGTGTTTTTTAGAGAAGAAAGAATCCCAGCTCTACACCAACCTTTTCCTTACCTTTACTTTTATAATAGTTCTGTTTGTCTCCTATTCTGCCAGAAACAACTTGACCACATCACACTTGTGCAAGTTGTGTTTATGCGACTGACTCCTTGTTAAGGAAGTAGCTAACTTCAATTTCATTTGCCTTATCCACAAAATCATAGATGAGTGCCATATCAACAGTAAGCAAAGAGCAGGCTCACTGGTCTCAACAGTGGCGTGTTTCTAACAAGCCTGAGCCAACCTGGAAACCAGCACTCCAGGAGGATGCTTACAACACACCAGCCCAGATGTGAGGAGTAAATGAGGAGAAACAAGCCAAAGCACAGCAGAACAGAAGAACAAGAGGCCAGGGAATGGGAACACCAGGATGAAAGCAACAAAGATGAGGGAACAAAATATGTTTGTGAGTATAAGTGATGAGACAGTGCACTTAATGAGTCATTACCAGGCACAGGTGTGCATATATGACACTGATTCCAATGACCAGAATTTACCTCAGACCCCAGAAATAGGTAGAGCAAGGGTCTGAAGTTTTCTGTTTAATATTCCAAATCTGCACAAGTTTCTTTTCCCGATGTCTCTTTTGCTATTTTCACTTGAGACCGATCACTGTGGTCTCGCTTTGCAGGTTTCTGGGATTTAGTCTGAACATTGTGAGCAAGGTCGAATAACAATGCCCCTTGTTATTCTGCTCTGGTCTGGCCCTAGTACCTAGACCAGACATACAGATGCATCTGTTGTTTGGGAATACGCACTTTGGTCTTATTGGAACACACGAATGGGTGACACACATTCGGAGAGGGATCTTCCAGGGAGAAGAGCATGACAGCACTTATGATGTAGAACAACCATCCATATACTGATGTAAGGGGTCAGCTGATAACACCCAGGGATCTTCTAATATATAACCATCCTGCTTATATACAAAAAGAGTGAGGTTAGGCTATGTTGTCTTCCATGATTACACCTCTGTTCATGATTTACGGGCTACTTGCTTTGCTTACCATATTTGTGTTATGCATTTTTCCTCTTATCGTGGCATGTCTACTGCATAAAAGAGCATGTTTGTTAAAATAAATATTTTAAACTTGTTCGTATTTCTGTCAGGTCTTATTGTGGACACATTACAAGAGTGGGAGCAAAAGGGTGTGTCTTACAACCACATTCCTGAGAGAGCCGGGAGTGTTCTGGGATGTATAATCTCTTGTTCCTCTATGAATGATTAGGAAGACAAATGAGCGACTCTAGATAGACGGTCCTGGGCTCATGGATACTAAGGTGATAGCATGACTCAATACCTACATACTAAGGTCCCATAATCCTACTCATAGTTCTGTGTTTGTGTACAATACCTGCAACAACCTCCTTCCTCTAGCTATTTTGCAGGATCCTGATAGGACTCCCCTGCTCATGTGATTGGATGCTGTGAGGCTGTAATTTAAGACTGTGTTGCCCCACACTTCCCTTGCCCAACTTTGTTTTCTGGGAGAACCATTCTGGTGAAAAAACACTCCACCCTAAGAGAAAAGGTGTAAGGGTTCAGGTCACAACAGACTTGCGAATGATGTAGGTTCTGTAGGCAGCCAGGTACTGCCGCTGGGATATAAGTAGAACGAGGTTCTTCACTAGGTCATTCCTGGGTATTTATCTCCAACAGTTCTAGCCTTGGGTTGGTCCTCTAAGTGCCCCCCCATACCTTTGAAATCAAAGTAGCCATTCTTTGGGCAGTTAGCGGTGTAATTCACTATTTTGATTGAAAAATAGAGACTTCTTGCCTGTGTGACCATGACATTCACACTGGTAGAATTTGGTATTTCTTCACAGATACACTAATAATCAAGTTGTTCTCAAATTAATGTTTACAGATCAGTCTAATGCAGCCCATAGTAGTTTCACAATCAACAAAAACAGCAACAAATAGATCAACATCCTTTTACCTGCCATGGCTTTGGATGTTCCACCTCAGCACAGCTGCTGTTCTGGAAGGGTCCCATCCCAGGTGTGCATGAGATCAGGTCCTGCAGAGCATGAGCCAGGGCATACACTGCCAGGTAAATGTGATAAGTAAAACTCATATCAGACAATACAAACAATGACTCCACATCTTCAAGCACCTCGGTGCCAGTGCACTGCAGCTCCCCATCCTTAGCGTCCACTGGCCCTGATCCCGAAGAGCTGGCATTGTTTGACCACTTACACCCAAAGGCTTCCTCCCAGAAGGAATAGATAAAAGTATCTTCTGGAAACCTGTGAGGGTGAAGACTCTCTAGGAAAGGCTTGAGTTCAGGAATGTCTAAGGCATGGAGCTATATTGCCAGGGAACCATTCAATAATCTCAATAATGAACTTGGAAAAATATCTGGAGTTATTGTTAGACCTGGGAACATCCACATTCTATCAATGACGCTTAAATCATTCAGCTCCTGCAAAAGAAGTTTAAGTTCCATCTCAGAACAATCGCAAATGATAACCCTGGCAGAGGAGAGCCTTATCCTCTCGGCGATGCTCCTCATCTTTGCCTTTGGGTATTTGACATGGACTTTCTCCCAGAAAGACACACAGACTCCCACTCTCTTCAAATCCTTCTCCAGATCCTTACTCCACAAGTAGCAGAGGTCATTGTCTCCAGATAAAACTCCTATCCAAGTCCAACCGAAGTGCTTCACTAAGAGTGCAAATGCTGTAGACAGAGGCCTGATGGCTGCTACTGTGCGTAGAAACGATGGGAACTGGGCTTTGTCACTCAGGGCGTCTTGCACTGCGGCATAACTGACCTAAAAAGGAAGATCAATGACAAGACAAATAATTTGTATCCTAGTGTAATTTTCCTGAGCTTTAGTTTTACTTCATTCAAGGTAGATGGTGGCATTTTCATTGGCACGATATCTACCACAAGCTACAATCTGTAAGAGATATGAACTGTAGCTTTTGGAAGATATGTATTGAAGAGGAAATCTCCAAACATATCCAATCAATGTTCTCACCTTTGAATTCCATTCTGTAAATAAAAACACCTAAACATTGACACACACACACACACACACACCACACATACTCAGTTTTACTTAGATGTTGATGCACTGAGTGAATAAGGAGATTCTTCTTCAGCACTTTAGACATGCGTGATCACAACGGACTGAGGGGCATATTTACAATAGAAGTGACGGAATGCGGTGTTACTCATCTTGGCATAATGCCACGCTCTGCCACTTGAAATGCAGGGCTGTACCATATTTACAACAATATGGTGCAGCCCTGCATTTCCCCAGTGCTGGCACTAAATTAAGCAGCCTCGCGCCAACTCAGGCAACCTTGCACTATATAGCAAGGGTGTCTGTGTTGCAGAGGAAGATTGTGTATGTGCAGGAAGGTGTCCCTTTGTGTTAGACTTGTCATCTTTTGGCATGCTTCCCTCTATTTTTGCTTTCTTACCTTCTGGTTTTTATTCTGTTTTTGCTGGTTTAGTGCCTCTGCACAGCTTCTCACTGCAGTTCAGTGTTAAAGCGCAAGTGCTCCTGTTGTAAATTGTTGCTATGGATTGGTGATTCCATGATTGGTCACTTGATTTACTAGTCAGTCCCTAGTACAGTGTACTGTGTGTGCCCAGGGCTAGTAAATCAGATACTATTAGTGGGTGTGCAGTGCTGGTTGTGTTACCCACACAAGCAGCCCTCCAAAGTTAATTCAGACCTGCCACTGCAGAATTTGCATGTAGCTTGTAGCTTCCTTTTTCTTATATATTACTCACCCCTTAGGTAGGCACAATGTACCCCTGTGGGCTGGGTGCAATGTATGTGAAAGGTAGGACATGGTCTGATGTATGTGGCATGTCCTGATAGTGAAATACTGCCAATTTTGTTTTTCACTATTTAAAGGCTATATGGCTCATATGAAAGAATGGAAGGTCATTTATAACATCTTATAAATATAACTTCCCATTGGGACCAGATTAGAAAGTAAAGTTTAGTATGCCTGAACTCAGAATCTAAAGATGCATCTTTTAGTAAAGGTGATTTTTTTAGAAAGTAGACATTTTCTTGCTGAGCCATCCTGTGTGACTCTGCTAGGCTGTGGATTGACTCTGGCTTTGGAGTGACAAGGACTGGGGATGTACAGTAGCTTCAGAGAGTCTGATGGGTCAGGGCTGGGCGGCCATCTTGGGAAACCTACTAACCCCACACATTTCTGAAAACTAGACACCAGGGGTAGTCCAGTGAGGTATGGCTTCCATGGGTCCCACAACGTTTTACTACACAGAATCCCCTCCAAACCTCAATTTTAGCTGAAAAAATACCTTTTTTTCTCAAATTTCTGTGTGGGAAGGTTCTGGAATCTATGTGGATCCACAAATGTCCTACCTCCCAGCATTCCCCCAGGTCTCCCTATAAAAATGATACCTCACTCGCCTGGGTGGGTCAAGTACCTGCAACAGGCAAGGGCCCAAAACGTACTGTAGAGACTTCAAAGTTACCTATAACAAAACAACCTGATTTGGGGGGGCACCTGTTTTTTTGGCCCAGGCTCGCTGCCATCTAGGGAAATCTACCAAACCCACACATTTCTGAAAACTAGACACCCGGGGAAGTCCAATGAGGTATGGCTTGCGTGGATCCTCTAATGTTTCCATACCCCGAATCCTCTGCAAACCTCAAATTTTGCTGAACAAAACACATTTCCCACGTATTTTCGGCTTGAATCACCATGCCGACACAAATGTCCTACCCCACAGCCTTCCTCTCAGTCTCCTGAGTAAAATGATACTTCACTTGTGTGGGTGGGCAAGAACCTGTGACTGGGAAGAGCCCAAAACATAGGGATTCAGGGTATATCACTGACGATTCTAAGCGCTAAATTTTTTTGAAAATACCTTTTTAGCCAATTCTGCATTGGACACCAACATAAGTAAGGTATCACTTAACTCAGGGCACTACGGAGAATGCTGTGGGGTAGGAAATTTGGGCAACGCAAGGTGGGTGTAATTTTGTGGATCCACGCAGATTCCAGAACTTTCCTCCACAGAAATGTGAGGAAAATATGTTTTTTTTTACAAATGTTTAGGTTTGCAAATGATTCTGAGCAATAGAACCTGGTGAGAGCCAGACAAGTCACCCCATCCCAGGTTCCCCTGGGTGTCTAGTTTTCCAAAATATATAGGTTTGATAGGTTTCCCTGGGTGCAAACAGAGCTAGTGTTCAAAACCAACAGCTAGGCACTGTGCCTAAAAAAGGGTCAGTTTTCACAGTGAAAAGGTGGTGTGTCCATGTTGCGTTTTGGGCCATTTCCTGTTAAAGGCATTAGGCCTACCCACATAAATGAGGTACCCTTTTTCTTGGAAGACTTTGGGGAATGCTGGGTGGTAGAATTTTGTGGATAAACACGTATTTCCACCACAGAAATGTGAGAAAAATGTTGGTTTTTTGTCAACATTTTAGGTTTGCAGGGGATTCTGGGTAACAGAGCCTGGTGAGAGCCAGCCAACTCACTCTATCCGGTATTCCTCTGAGTATCTAGTTTTCAAAAATGTATAGGTTTGCTATTTTTCCCTAGGTGCCGGCAGAGCTAGGGTTCAAAATCTACAGCTAGGCACTTTGCAAAAAAGGGTCAGTTTTCACTGTGAAAATATTGTGTGTCCATATTGTGTTTTAGGCTATTTCCTGTCGCGGTCACTAGGTCTACCCACACAAAAGAGGTACCTTTTTTCTCGGAAGACTTCTGGAAATGCGGGGTGGGTGGAATTTTGTAGATCTATGAAGATTCCAGAACTTTCCACCACAGAAATGTGAGGAAAATGTGTTTATTTTTACAATTGTTTCGGTTTGCAAGGGATTCTGGGTAACAGAACCTGGTCAGAGCCAGCCAAGTCACTCCATCCTGGATTCCCCTGGGTGTCTAGTTTAAAAAATGCATTGGTCCGCTAGGTATCCCTAGGTGCCGGCAGAGCAAGGGTTCAAAATCCACAGTTAGGCACTTTGCAAAAATAGGGTCAGTTTTCCTGTGAAAATGTGGTGTGTCTACTTCATGTTTTGGGTCATTTCCTATCACAAACACTAGGCCTACCCACATAAATGAGGTACCATTTTTCTCAGAAGACTTTGGGCAATGTGGGATCAGTGAAATGTTGTGGATCCACGCAGATTCCAGAACTTTTCACCATAGAAATGTGAGGAAAATGTGTTTGGAAAACATTTTTAGGTTTGCAAGGGATTCTGGGTTAAAGAACCTGATGAGAGCCAGTCAGGTCACCCCATCTTGGATTTCACTGGGTGTCTACATTTAAAAAATATATAGGTTTTCTATATTTCCCTAGGTGCCGGCAGAGCTAAGGCTTAAAATCTACAGCTAGGCACTTTGCAAAAAAAAGGGTCTGTTTTCCCTGTGAAAATGTGGTGTATCCACATCGGGTTTTGGGCCATTTCCTGTTGCGGGCACTAGGCCTACCCACACAAGTGAGGTACCATTTTTCTCACAAGACTTTGGGGAACTCGGGGTAGGTTGAATTTCGTGGATCCATGCAGATTTCAGATCTTTCCACCACAGAAATTTGAGGAAAATGTATTTTTTTGGACAAATATTTAGGTTTGCAATGGATTCTGGATAACAGATACTAGTGAGAGCCGTCAACTCACCCCATCCTAGATTCCCCTGGGAGACAATTTTTTAATAATGTATAGGTTTTCTAGGATTTCCTAGGTGCCGGAAGAGATAGTGTTCAAAATCTACAGCTAAGCACTTAGGAAAAAAAGGTAGTTTTCACTGTTAAAATAAAGTGGGTCCGCGTTATGTTTTGAGATTTTTTCTGGTTGCAGGCAATAGGCCTACCCACACAAGTGAGGCATCATTTTTATTGGGAGACTTAGGGTAACACAGAATTGTAGAGCAACTGTTATTACCTATTGATTTGCGATATATTTCTGCCTTCCAAATGAAAGACAATGTGTAAAATTTTTGCTTCAAGCAACAGAAGTTACACTGATTTTGAAAGGAAATCAAAACACCTCCCTGATATGGAGTGATATGACATTCCCATTGACAATGCCACCTGCAGGGCTCACTCTGTTCTCTGCAGCAGGTTCTTGAGCCAGAATGAGTTTTTTTTTTCAAACACATCTTCAGCACGCTTAGGTTTTTCACTTGATTTAGAATTGGAGTCCTGCTTGGAACTGATTAACTGTACTGCTATTAGTACACAATGGCATACACACCAAAAGGCTGATACGGGTGGGAGTCTCCTGATTTTGTTGAAGCCAAAATTCTTTTTTTTTTAGCTTCCTTCCACCTAAATGTGGTTCTGTTTCAACAGAGCTCAATGGGAGACAGAAAGCCCAATATGTAACTTATTTATTCCTGTTTCTAAATGCTGCCATATTTACTAAACAAACACAAGGAGATGATGGATGGAGCACTGAAACTTTTCAGACACTCACCCCCAGTCACAGGTCTGGGTTGAATCCATCATCGTTCCCATGAGGCACAGGGTCAGACTGATTTGCATATGGCCATGTCTGAACTGGGGTGGGGGAGTGAGCTAAAGAACGGTGATGGATTAAACCCAGATCAGGTGACTTCGACTGAGTGCTTGCAATGTTCAACACTCCGTCCATCATCCTCTTTGATTTTGCATTGTTCGCCCTAAGTGTGGCAGGGTATACCCAGACGTGGGTCCCTTGCTCACTTTGCAACTGGATTCAAGCTAGCCTGGCTGATTAGTCAGAAACCGGTCCCAGGATGCTTGTTTCCAGTCCAGGGAAGACATGGCTTGGGAGTTCGGGCTAGACTGTTTCCATGAGGCACAGGTTCAGACTGATTTGCATATGGCCATGTCTGAACTGGGGTGGCGGAGTGAGCTAAAGAATGATGATGGATTAAACCCAGATTAGTTGACTGGGGATGAGTGCTTGCAATGTTCAACACTCCATCCATCATCCCTTTTGGTTTTGCCATATTTAGTAAAGTCACTCCAGAGCTCTGAGACTGACAGCCTCAGCCAGTCCATGCATTTTAAACAACAGAAATTAAACCAAAGTTGAGGACATGCTCATTAAATAATCTTTGCCAAATCGTCAGCAGCCAATTCAGTGCATACAAAATGGCGATGTTTGTAAAGTGATCAAATATTTATCTTGAAGCATCCTCAGATCATCAGGAACAACATCACCCATTGAAGCTTTTATAATAATCATTTTCAGCTCATCCTCAAGTCATCAGGGATAATCTCTCCCTATGAGGTATTCGGACAACCATTTTCAACTCATTCCAAACCTATCACAAATAATCTTATCTTGGGAAGTAATCAGATAATCAATTTCATATCATCCTCAAATCATCAGAAACAACTTTCTAAACCCCGGTGATGACTTTAACGTGTTGATGATGCCTGATGAGGTGATCATGACTTCTGCAGTAGTTGGATGATCATCCAATGACGTTGGGATGGCTTATAAAGTCATCCTGTTTGACTAGGGTGGCTTTCCCCGATACACTCTTTATAGGACAGATCCTCCGTGGCTTACATATTGTTACTGGGAAGGACTTCTATGCCAAATGAGGTACCAGTACCACCTTGTTCTCACCCTTTTATGTATTTCTGGTTGACCCTTTGATTAATATTGTTGACTGTAGGGGTGAACAGTTTTGTGTGCATTTGACCACAGTTGGCTTCGTTAATGTAATAGAAATGCTGTGCAACACCAATACCAAGATCCCCACCTTCACCTATTGTGGTAGAGGCATGACTATTGATTACATCTCTGCCAGTGGGTGAATGTGTACAATCATCTACCATCTCACCTAGCACCTATAGTGATCGTAGCCCTATTGTATTGTTTTGTTTTCTCTTCCCATCGCACCAAAATCCGCCACCGTCGATGGCTCAAGAATTTGACTACTGTAGATGGAGGGCTTAGGTTAAGATGTTGCAGCATGAATTTGTCTTCCCTCTTGGTTTCTGTGGTGTAATACCCTGTTTTTAATCTATCTTTTATCATTACACTCACCTACCGATCTGATAGTTGATGCTTTTGTAACAGAGAATGTTAATAATCCAAATATGGATATGGGAGGCTTAAAATCCCACCCTAAAGGATATTTCACTATTAGGCACATAAAGGGCTGAGCCCAAAACTACCATCAGATTCTGAAAGCTTACAGCTAAAAATGCTTTATGCAATGTCTGGTGGAGAAAATACTTGCCAAATATGCTAAAGGTTTCTTGAAAATCATGAATCAGACGAATCCAATGGAAATCATACAGATGATTTGGGCACTAATATTAACACTGGTCATTGGGTTGCATGTTTCAAATCAATCTACTCATATCAGGTTGGCTCCATCAATGACCCCCTGAAACTCATTCTTTGTTCCCTTTAAAAATTAGGTTTAGACTTGATGAGGTAATTCAGGCGATTAGATCCATTATATCACAGAAAGACCCTGGACCTGAAAGAGTCCCTCTGGGCATGTGCAAGAGGGATCTAGAGCTGTGGGCCCCTATTATCACGGGTGTTATGAATTGTGCCACCACATTCAGACTCCCTAGTTCTTGGCGTGCTGCTGTAATCATTCTTGTATGCAAATAGAGGCCCAGGCAAGATCCATGTTGCTGCAGACCAATTTTGCATCTAGATGTCACTGTTGAAATTATAGGGTGAACAAACAGAAAGCAGCCAGGGCCTTGGGGTGGCCTAGAAGATCTGCCTCCTCAGTGGCGATGGCGGAACTTCACTGGCTTCCTCTTGCACAGAGAGTCCAGTTCAAGTCTCTCTGTATAGTGTTTAAAGCCTTACACAGGGAGGGTCCTGTGTCTATGCAGCGTAAGTTCAATCAATCAATCAGGAGTTTGTTAAAGCGCGACTACTCACCCGTAAGGGTCTCAAGGCGCTAGGGGTGGGGGGGGAGTTGGGGGGGGGTGCAGGTCCCATTCCATCAAGGAGGGGGTCTGTCGAAGAGCCAGGTTTTGAGGTTTCTTGCGAAGATGGGGAGCGATGTTGTCTGTCTGAGGTGGAGCGGAAGGGCGTTCCATGCTTTGGCCGCGAGGAAGGAGAAGGAGCGGCCTCCCGATCTGGTCTTTCTGGTGCGGGGGACCACAGCGTAGGAAAGCTGGGCTGATCGTAGGGTCCTTTGGGGTGCGTGGAATTTGAGTCGGCTGTTCAGGTATGCTGGTCCGGTAACGTGGAGGGCCTTGTGTGCGTGGGTGAGCATCTTAAAGGTGATTCTCACCTCTACGGGGAGCCAGTGGAGTGTGCGCAGGTGCTGGGAGATGTGGCAGTGTTTTGGCAGGTTGAGGACCAGTCTTGCGGCGGCGTTCTGGATGTTCTGTAGCTTGCGGATGAGGTTTTTGTTTATTCCGGCGTACAGTGCGTTGCCGTAGTCGAGTCTGCTGGTGACCAGGGCGTGAGTGACTGTCTTTCGGTGTTCGAGGGGGATCCATTTGAAGGTCTTACGAAGGAGGCGGAGGGTGTGGAAGCAGAAAGATGAGACAGAGTTGATCTGGCGGTCCATTTTGAGCTCGGAGTCCAGGATGATTCCCAGGTTGCGTGCGTGGTCTGTGGGGGTTGGCGGGTTTCCGAGGGCGGTGGGCCACCAGGTGTCACTCCAGGCGTCGGGGTTTGGGCCCATGATGAGTACTTCTGTTTTGTTGGTGTTTAGTTGTAGGCAGCTGTTTTTTATCCATTTGGCGACGGCTTCCATGCCTTCTCGAAAGTTGCGTCTGGCGGTGTTGGGCTCTTTGGATAGGGAGAGGATGAGCTGGGTGTCGTCTGCATATGACACGATGTTGAGTCCGTAGGTTCTGACGATGGGGGCAAGTGGAGCCATGTAGACGTTGAAGAGCGTTGGGCTGAGGGAGGAGCCCTGGGGGACTCCGCAGGTGATAGGTGTGGGGTCCGAGAGGAAAGGGGGGAGTCTGACCCGCTGCGTCCTGCTGGAGAGGAAGGAGCAGATCCAGTTGAGGGCCTTGTCCTGGATTCCTGCAAGTTCAAGTGGTACGTGCCTGCTAGATGTCTTCGCTCCTCGGCGGCTAGATTGGTGGTAATGCCGAGAGTTAGGAAAGTCAGGTCAGGTGGGCGAACCTTTGGGTACGCTGCTGCTAAGCTATGGAATCAACTCCCCTTGGAACTAAGACAACTTAATGACTTGTGTTCCTTTAGAAGAAGTCTTAAAACTTGGCTGTTTCCTAAAACTTAGTCGGTCGTCCGGCCTCCTGTTTCTCCATTACCATGTCCCCTTTTGTGTTGACTCAACAGCGCCAGGATGCCTTTTTGGTGGTAGTGCGCTCTATAAGTTAAATAAATAATAATTTAAAAAAACAATGCCGGTGAACCTGTAGTAACCACTTGTATTATTGCACCACCATTGTCTACCTCTAATGGCCAGCTGCACGATGACCATTGATTCTCAAACTATGCACACAAATGAGAGGGGCACCAAACACAATTTCTGGTGTAGGTATTTAACTTCAAATTATAACTAAGATAGCCACAATTTCTCTAGAACACATGATACTTTGGCCTGTTTGGATTCATAGGCCCTCATTTATGGGGTTTTCCATAGAGCAGCAGAGCCAATAACCTTAATGCGCTGCCTCATGCGAAAGTAAAAAGGCAGGAATTCACCATATTTATCCAATACAGTGCATTCCTGTCCTTTCCCCCTACTCTGGCACCATGTCGGCAGCCTAGAGCCAATGCAGACACCTTTACAACATAGTGCAAGGGTGTCTGTGTCGTCGACACAATTGTTTTTGTGAAGAAAGAGGCACCTTCCTATTCATAAACAATCTGGAGAGGCGTTTTCCTCTTTCTATATGTGCTGCAAGATACAACACACATAGAAAGAGGAAAAAACTCGAAGAAATACAAATATTTCTCCTTGTTATGCCTCACTTCAAAAGGCATAAGGTTTTGGCATATCCCCAGGCTTACATGGTCTTCTACATCTGGGGAAGCACCAAAATCCATAGGAATACCCACCGCAATGCCTCACGGTTGCAGAGTGAGCCAACACTGGGATTTGTGCTGCCTTGCCTTCCTCCATGTTTATGAGGCAATTCAAAGCCATATACAGTGGCTTCGCTTGGCCGCATATATAGACTGCAAGGTTTGCACCCCTGGAGTGTCACAAAGAGTGATGGTTCTGCAGAGCAAGGGGCTCATAAATATGCCCCTTAGTTCCTAACAAGAGCACCCTCATACAGTGCATCCACCATGCAATCGCTTCTTAAGTCCCCACTGTGCCAACATTCTGCAATGACTATTGACCTAGAATGCAAGACTCCCAACATGAGTGCCTTTGACATATTCTCAACAGATATGAATCTCACAAATATGGTACATTTAATGGCAATATACAAGTCTGATGCTAAAAGAAAGGGAACAACTCTGTGGCAGTATATTTAGCATGTTCGAGGAAAAATTCTGCTGACTGCATCTTACTCTACTCCTCTTTTTACAAGAATGCAGGGTACCTCAGTTACTGTTCATTACATTTATTAAGTCATTCTGTTTGCCTGTTTGAGTGAGGATGATGACTAGCAGACATACTTCCCTAATAATTCTAAACACTGTAATTGCAGAGTTTGCAGAGTTTTCTGCACTACGCGCTTCACGGAGCTTGCGGAGTGCAGAAAACTCTGCATTGCCTAGTGTAGTAGAGCAAGTTTGCGAGTAGAAGCTGCCTCTCGGGTAGAGTTTCTACCCGAGTGGCTGGAAGATCAGCCTAAACGGCAGGTGGCACTGCACTCCGCAACCTGCAGAACACCGGGGAGTTTTTTTGCAACTTTGCAGAGTTCCACGCAGCAATACTCTGCAAACAGCGCCAGGAAGCTTCGGCGTCAGAGCGTTTTACAAATAGCACTTAACATAACATAACATAACTATGCCCAGGCTAGCTGGCTTGAATTATTAAGTGAATTATGTACTCCTGTTAGTTTTCAAACCTTGTGGTATTCCATGCAAATTGTTTATATGGTTAATATGGTCTGCAAAGATTCATGATAAATCTTTGAATGAGGCCAACCCAGTTAATGCAACTAAATGACCTACCTTTGTCAAAAATGTCATTAGCTACATGTAAAATTTAGTTGTTTGGGTAATTCTTTAATAAAGGCTGTCTATGAAGAATAGCAATGCTTGGGTGAAACATGTAAATGTCTACCAAAACAAATAGGTTGAATGTGGGAAGGTTTAATCTAAGCACAAATAGAACATGTCTGAACATTCTTTGTTACATCTGAATACAGAGTTGGCCATAAAAGGTACTTACTGCTGCCAAGAATTTAGTGAATGCAAGATCCCTGGTAGTTTTATAATTATAGATGTAGATTGTTGTCTTAACTGTGTCAGGTTTCCTTATCAACGACAGGTTGATCTGTCTCGGTAAGATATCAATTGGTCATTGCTTGGACCTGATTTATAGTTTTTCATGAATCTGTAATCAGAAAAAAAGTTTATCTCCATTTCCTGGGAATCAGTACGATAGCTAATTAAAAAAACTTTAGGTTCTATGATCAACATTACCTCCTTAAGTAAATGTAGCTCCTTATACATAATGTCCCCGCTCTTCAAAAGCTTTAATGTGTTGTAAAAAGTAATTTTTCTTTGATACCATAATTTATTGTTGACAGAAAAGAGCTCAAGTGAAAAGTAGGCCACTGGATACTTCCATCCATTTGTGGGATCCATCTGGGGCAAAGCTACTCCCACAGCATGATATCAGGCCTTTGTTTCTACAATAAGCAGAAGTGCAACATTTGGGCACTGGACAAGACAGAATATGTCTATTAAAAATAATAAAGCTTGATCTGCCAGAAAAATACGCAAGTAAATCATTTCTAGAGATTTTATGGATGCATGTTTAAATGGCTCTTATAATTTTAGTGAACTTAACTCAGATTCCAGGTCCTTGTAGGGTTTTGTGCCAACCTTTATGCGTTTCCTGCTAAACTTCAAATCCTAGAAGTCTCTGCTCAGTCCTTCATCTCCTCCCTTGTAGGAAAAGAAAGGGTAGAGGAATCAACGTAATTGTCGCTGCTGCTAGCCTTGAGGCTTGGGACTGGAGCGTAGGTTATGGTTTGATCACACCTGAAGCACGTCATCAATAGTGAGCTCTCTTAAGCAGCTTATTCTTTCAGCCCAGCGTTAGTCATTGTAACGTTGCTCCTCATTGGTTGACCCTGAGTTTCCAGAGTTCCTGATTCCTGAGGTGTTTCTAGTACTTGTTTGCAGGGATTCCTGAGCCATAGTAAAATCATTGTCCCTTGACCTAGCACTGTCCTGCAGAGATTCCTTTATTCCTGTTTCATCAGTGGACATTATTTTACTGCATCCCTATTTATTGAGCTTCCACTATTTGAACCCCGTCCTCTCCCAGTCCCTGCCTGCTTTTCCTTCATCTTTAGACACTGCTTCCTGGGTGCTACCTTTGAATCCCTACTGCCTTAGTTTCCAGTTTCTTAGTGTGAATTCTTTGCCGCCATTTTACCAGGTGTTTTAGTTTGTTTCCCTTCTTTCCCGACACAAAGAGATGTGTTTATGTGTTGACCTAAGAGACCACTTTTTCAACATTGGGTCGATCGCTGTCCTCTTCCGAGGATACTCAGTGTTATTTATTTATTTATTTAGAGTTTTATACAGTATGATCGAGACCCGAAGACATCGGGTATCAGAGCGCTTTACATAGCACCAGTTTCTTCACACAAGGACACATTCTTTTTTGTTAGGCACGGGGGGGATTAAGCGAATTGCCCAGAATCATAGGATGTTGAGCGGCATTGCCGACACTCGAACCCGGTTCCCCAGCTTCGTAAAGCTGGTACTTTAACAGTCCCAGAACTATCAGCCAAGCATTAGGAAGATTTACATTCCAATTCTAGATCCCTCCCTTCTTTCATAGTGCCATTCAGTGCATGCCAGTAATGTTGTCTTTCATGGGTGGTGGGCTCCAGCACATAATGCTTTGCATTCTTCACGGTCTCCTGAATGAGCTTTATTTCCAATGTGATATTCTATTGCACCGTGAAACTGACTGCACAGTAAGAAGCCTGCCATTGAGACTTAGGGATGATGGATTTGCCATCAAGAGAGATCAATGCCACGTTGATGTGTTTATAATCACTTACCTTGTATCACTGAGTATGATACACAAACTGTCCTTAGTAGCACTTAAAGTAGTACTACAGAAGTACTACTACCTAGAAAATGGAGAATACCTTTACTGCATGAGAGGGGTCTGGGGAAATGTAACGAATGGTGAAGGGATGGTTGTGCTAATACAAATGCACATCTACTAAGGAGTAATACTATTGCCATTCACAAATTACATTTCTAAAGTTACTGAAGCTCGGTTAAAACACACCCAAAGTACTACAACCGAACCTTGGAACACATCAAGCTCCACACATGACCAATCACAGGCACTGAAACACATACAAAACAACAGATGCTGGGAATTCAACTAACACCCCATGTTTATTTATGTTCTATTAATTATGTTATTTCAAATTATATCTGTGTGTGTGTGTGTGTGTGTACACATTGACAGTTGCATTTGAAGTCTATGCTTGTCTGACTGAGTACATATGCGTGTAACATCAAAGTTATTTCCTGTTTTTTTGTGCTTTAGCCGACCTTCAAAGAAGCTTGAGAGAAGCTTGCCTAAACACAGCGATGACACTGAATTGAATATACCCGGGAGACATTTGTGTAGGGAAGACATGGGTCTGCTTGCACCCATTGCTATGTTAGCATTAGTGAGTTACATGGTTAAACGCCATTTTGCCGCTTTTGCACAAAACACTACATGCCTCTGTTCTTAAAATTAAACTGCTTGCTTTTCTTCACATGAGAAAGTTCTGTTTTTCACATCTCTCGACTTACACGGTGACCTCAATTGCTCTTTATTCTGGGTTGTGTGGTAAATAAATAATTAATTCCCGGTACTATTTTTCTATACATTAACCAAAACAGATAGCTCAATAAATAAGAGGCAGGATCCGTGGAATCTGAGTCAGAATGGCTTTAATCGGATGGCTCGAGCCAAAAGACCATAAAGTGGCATTCAATGGACTGGAATGGCAGCTGCAACGTCTCATTAACAGTACATGATATATATAGTAAAACAGTACAATTACATTGCATACAGTAGGCGTAACAAGTGACAAACGTAAGATAAGAACACATGGGCGTACAAAGAAGGCGTGCACAGGGCGTGCACGAAGACATGTGATGTAGACGTCACAGAAGTGTCATAAATGGGTGGGTACATGGAGGGGACTACCTGGCAGCTGGAACCTTTAACCTACTGGTGCGCGCAAACGGGCCATGACGTGTAACTAGGGAGAGCTGGGGGCTCTGACTTCTGCACTAGAAGAGGAGACTAAAGTCTGGGATGTCAGGACAACATGTACCTATAGCATATCTGGTATCTGGTGTTTGGAGAACATGTTGCTAGAATCTAGAAGCTATCAGGGCAAAGGCTACTTGACACTAAGGTTGGTGCATGCATATATTCTACGTATATTGCGTGTGCTATGAATATACTATGGATATTAATTCAGTAATTCTCTTACATGGAGACAGGAAGACTAGACTATAGCTGAAGATGTTTATGCGGTTCGTTAGCTTAGGAATGTGAAGCCGGGGAGCTGAACTGATAACTAGAGGCATAACATATTCTTGGCAGACAGGCAGGCAGGCCAGGCCGGGCACCGCGCTGGTTGGCAGAAAGTAAGCGAAGGGTCAGGGATGCGGGAGGGGCTGCATCGCTCCTCGGAGTGGTTTCAGGAGACTGGAGCTTGAATCTGGTGGCCGGGCCCTTTGAGGCCTAGAAACGGGGACAATTCGACGTATTAACGTGCATAATGTAAAACGTTGGCAACATAGGCCTAATACTCGTTGCTTTCACGAGGACTGGAAACTGGCATACTAACGTTGGACACAACTATAATTGCGTCTTTATTCGGTCAAGGGGGGAACATATGCATATCGGTCATGCACATATAACATATTATGGGGAACACGTAGGGACACATGACAAGGCAAAATTCAATTTTCCTCATTCCCTCCTTGTGCCCTACGTTTCCATCAGGAAACATCAATATTCATGATACCATCTATCTGTTCATATAGCATCATTTGCTCGTCTCGAATTTTCTTGGAACGGGACTTAAGACTAGGAATACAAGAGGTAGCGCACAAGCCGCAAATCGCAGGGCCACATTGTAAACATAGGCAACAACTGAATATGACCATTACTACTATTCCTAGGAATGACAATACTTTCCATCCCCAGGCAGATATTATATTCCAGAACCAACCGGACCATGTCCAGGTGCCTGGATTCTGGTGTAACTGATGGGCTATTTTATGAAGTCTGGTTATAGCTGAATAAACAGACGGTGCGTTATTAGGAATGAAAATGCAGCAACTAGATCCGATGACTCTACAAGCTCCGCCCCTATCGGCCAGTATGACGTCAAGGACGAGACGATTTTGAAGCACGACAAATCTCATAGCAGATTGTTCTTCAGTTAAGTTACCTAGAGCGGAAGTAGTCTCATTCACTACTGCTTCAAGGGTTCTCGTTAGCCTACGTATTAGCTTACTATTTTGGACAGGACCTATGAAGAAAAAGAAACCTTTATTGAAGTCTTCATACTGTTCTAAGGCAGTTTCAGTTTGATCGACAATTGGGACTCAGTATCCCTTTTATGTCTAACGTGTACTAGATGTATATTTCTGTGATAATCGGATGGGGCTAGAAAAACTGGTGGCAGTAGGAAGGCAATGTAACATGTTCCATCCCAATCTAGGGGCAGACGTACATATGCGGTCTGACCACACACAAAATATGAATGACGTGAGGCTTTGAAATTAGATTTCCCACTGTCACTATACTCGACCACAGTAATACAATCACTATGTCCTAGATGTACTGAACCATTCTTTCTGACACATAATTCGCCTTTCACTGGTAGGACTGTAATAGCAGGCAAATCTGGAGTAGTCTCCGACTGAACATTCAAAACCATGAAATTCGATGAATAATTACCTAAATCATATACTTCATTTTCTAGATCTAGCCCTGTTCTATGGGAAAGTCCTTCCTTGTCTGGGAAACATGTTCTATTCAAAAGGGACTTATCGTCTGTGGATGACGTTAACGTAAACCATGCTCCACACGAACCATTGTGTGAAAACGGATAGGGAAAGAGTGGCAGAACTCCCTTCGGTGTCTGGAAAGGGGGTAGTCGACCACACACCCAACAATTAGTGGCATTGCTAGTCTGGTGTGAATAGTGTAACATTCGGATAAAAGTATTGTTGCGCATGGCAAGTCTGTAGGATAACTCGTGAGGAGGTAGTTCACAAAAAATGTGCTCTACTGTATCATTAGAAGACAAATGTACATGTGAATCAATAGGAGGAAAATATACATGTAAAACATAACTTATGCATGTAACCATAAGACTCAGAAATAACATAAACAATAAAGTGATCACGCATCGACTGCGTAAATTTTTACAATAACGAATTTTCTTAGAGTGTCGACTAACTCTCTCACTATGGGGGTCTATCTCATACATGTCAGGAACCTGTCTAACCGCTTCACCCGAGAGGGACTTAAACAATTAAACTGTCTGACTTGCTAGACCTGAGTTTTTGTTTATACTCCTGCTGCGGAGTTTTCTCTAACAGGGGGAGTTTAGAGTCAGTATCTGGGCAGTCCTTGAGAACGGGGCAGTCTTTGAAAAAAGTCTTTGGACGGAGTCCATGAAATCGTTTTACGTGACTGGAATGAATCCAGCCTTTGCGGCCCTCCACCTTGATCGCAGTCCTCGTGGTCATCAGAACAAGCTTCGGTTCTTTCCAGCGGGGCTCCAGCGGACTTGAACGATCAAAATTCCGGATCAACACTAAATCACCAGGAACGACCTCGTGCGGTTTCACTTGCGTGTTGTCTGGAAAGGCAGCAGCGACCTGTGAACGACAAGAGAGTAGTGCAGACATCAAGGAAGCCAGGTAATCTGTCAGCATATTACTGTCAACATCTGTAATTTTACGGGGCATTGGTGTACCCCACATGTTCGGGGGACGACCGAATACCACTTCAAAAGGGGACAGACCTGAACGGGAGTGAGCGTCTATTCTCATGTAAAAAAGGGCGACTGGCAGTGCTACTATCCAATCTACGCCTTTTTCTGCGCAAACCTTGGAAATGCGGATTTTGAGAGTCTGGTTATGTCTCTCGACGAGGCCAGCTGCCTCGGGGTGTCGTACACAATGGAACTTCCACTGGTACCCTAACAGAAGAGATACTTGTTTCATGAGTTCGGATGAGAATGGCTGGCCATTATCTGAATACACGACCCTGGGCAAACCATAGCGGGGAAAAAACTCACGAACCAACTGCCTGGCAGTGGTCGCGGCAGTGTAATCTGGAACTGGATATGCTTCTGTCCATCTGGACAAAGCGCATACAACTACGAGGACATACTTGAAACCTCGGCATCGATCCATCTGAATATAATCCATCTGGAGGACTTCAAAAGGGTGGTCAGGAGGATGGAATCCACCTTGTTCCACCGGAACACCTTTGCCTGGATTGAACTGACAACATATCATGCAGGTACGTACTTTCTGTTTGGCTGCTGCTCGTAAATGCTTGTTAAACCAAATATTCTGGATACTATCTAACATGGCTTTTTCTCCTAAATGTGCTGGACTATGTGCGGTATTAACAATGACTTGAACCATAGAGTCGGGGAGAAACCATGTGGCTTTTCCCTTCGTCAACCATCCTTGATCTGTCTGGACCCCTCCTTGTGCAGACCATTTCTTGATTTCATCGGGAGTAGCATGTGACTGTATGTCTAGTACGTCTTGTGTAGGGTCCTTAACTGTCATACAAGTAGTCTGATCTGGAATATCTGTCTTTATCGTGTTAACTAGAATATCTGGAGTCTGGGCTGTAAGCTTGGCTGTTCGATCTGCTAGATCGTTACCTTGGGAAATAGTGTCAGTAGCTTTCGTATGTGCTTTGCACTTCATAACGGCAATGGCTTTTGGTAAATGTATTGCTTCTAACAGAGCTTGAATGAGGGGGCCATGCTGAATCTTGGCTCCATGAGAGGTCATGAAACCTCTTTCTTGCCAGAGTACTCCAAAGTCGTGTACGACTCCGAATGCATAACGTGAATCTGTGTATATGTTTACTTTCAGGTTCTTGGCTCGTATGCAGGCTTGGGTCAGAGCGATGAGCTCTGCTGCTTGAGCAGACAGGGTGTCAATACGATGTGTTTCTATAACTTTGGTTTCAGTAGTCACTGCATACGCGGCTACTAGTTCTCCTGTACTTGTTCTCATACATGAACCATCCACATAAAGTGTCAGGTCGGGATCAGGTAATGCAAGGTCAGTCAAGTCTTGTCTTGGCTTCGTCATGATGTTAATAACTTCCACACAGTCATGTGTGGCAGGGCTTGATATACTCGAGGGTAACAGTGTAGCAGGATTTAAAACGTTGCAGCGTCTGATTTCTATGTGTGGCTGAAACAGTGTCAGTTCATAACCTGTTAATCGGGCAATTGTCAAGTGCTGAGTCTGTGTTCGGTTTAAAAGAACTTCCACGGAGTGTGGAACTTGTACTGTCAGGGAGTGTCCTAACACTATGGAATCACTTTGTCTGATAGCTAGAGCTGTGGCTGCAACAGACTTGAGGCACGCAGGCAGAGCCTGGGCTACTGGATCTAATGTGCTAGAAAAATAAGCACAAGGCTTGTGTTGTCCTGCTTGATCTTGCGTGAGGACAGACAATGCTGTACCATCACGTTCAGTGACAAAAAGTGTAAAGGCTTACTATAGTTCGGTGTCGCTAACACAGGTGCATTACATAAAGCTTTCTTTAATTCATTAAAAACAAGTGTATGTTCCTGGGTCCAAGGGAGGACAGTCGATGTCGCTGCCTCCTGTGTCGTTAACTGTATCAGTGGTTTGGCTAGATATGCATACTGAGGAATCCATTGTCTGCAGTAAGAAGTGAGGCCGATGAAAACTCGTACCTCCTTCTGGGTCTTGGGCTGTGGAAGATGTGCTATTAACTGGATACGGTCAGGTGTCAACTGTCTACCCCTCTTGGACAGTAAGTGTCCAAGGTATACCACTTGCTGGACACAGAATTGCAATTTCGAAGGGGACACCTTATGCCCCATCTCGGCCAGAAAATACAGGACTGTAAGTGACGCTCGTTCGCAGTCACGTTCTGTACGGGCTGTGATTAATAGATCATCGACATACTGGAGCAGGGCAGTGTCAGTTGGCATGTGAATACTGTCTATTTGTCTTTTAAGTGCTTGACTGTAAATACTAGGACTTTCTGTGAAACCTTGAGGAGCTCGTGTGAATTTATAGCTTCTTCCGTTTAAACAGAATCCGAAAAGGAACTGGCTGTCTGGGTGAATGGGGACACTAAAGAATGCGTTCTTGAGATCAATAACTGTAAAGAACTCTGCTTCAGAATCAATGGCTGTCAATAGGGAAGAGATATCAGGAACCACTGGGTACTGGGGTATGATACATTTATTAAGTTCTCGAAGATCAATCACTAATCGATAAACTGGAGGTGCATTTGGATCAGTACGTTTAAGAATCGGAATGATAGGAGAATTACATACATTGGAGTCAGTTTCTACAACCACTCCTTGAGCAATGAGCTCGTCAATAATGTTCGATAAGGCTGCGACAGCCTCCGGTGGCAATTTGTACTGTCGGATTCGTGGTAAAACAACACCTTGTTTCAGAGTGACACGATATGGTGTAATGTGCATACAACCTACATCAGTTGGACCTTGCGCCCATAAATGCTGTGGTACATTCAGTAATCTTGGATCAAAATCTCGTAACACATAATGACCTTTAAAATCACGTAAAAACAATCTCACACCTTCTGGGGAACAACATATTACTGCACCTAACTCTTTCAATGTCTTAATACCTAGTAAATTTTCAGGACAAGATTTCGTAAGTAACAAGTCTGTAGTTCGGGACAATGGACCAACTTCTAGGGAAACTGGTTTCGATATTTCATTAACAATAGGCTTTCCTGAAAATCCCAGGGAAACGTTTCTTGAGCCTGAGAGTGGAGCCCCTGGAACCTCGTCATGACTGATTGTAGTCCTACTTGCCCCTGTATCAATCAGAAACTTTCTGTCTTTCCCTAATACTTGACTATGTACATAGGGACCCTCTTGATCTACAGGAACCTCGATGAGAGGCAAGCCAACCTCCCTCTCTAGGCTGTTTCATGAATACTGCTGATATTCTGGATAATCTGACTGTGCGTACTGGTACATATGCTGTGTAACGTGTTGTGTGGCAGCTATAGGCTGCGGTACTGTAACTGTCTGTTGTGCGTTCTGCGGGGGCTGGGCATTCTGCGGAACATGTTCTTGTCTAGGAGGAAGTGGTCTCTCTTTCGTCTTACCTGTAGCTATGTTGTGTTTCAGAACTGCACATTCGTTTATATAATGACCTGGCTGTTTACAGTAATTGCAGGTCCCTTTAACAGGAGTTGCAGAATGACTAGTCTGATTCGGACCCCTCTTCTGACTGTCTGGTTGAACAGACTGTGCAACTAGTACTTTTATTTCCGTGTCTTTCATACGTCTCCTTTCGTGTTCTTGCTCTTCCCTGATTCTATTCTGGTGATATTGTAGCATCTGGAGCATTTGAGATGGGGTATTAGCTTGCCAAGTACTCTCGACTTTCAATACTCTATTTTTAACTTGCGGTAAAGAATTCTCAACTAGTTTGGTAACAAAAAGATGTGGATACGACTCACTACTTGTTTTCAGACCGCTATTAATAATGAAACATTTCTCAAATCTGGAATAAAAATCACTAGTGTCTTCGTCTTGTTTCTGTTTACAGGCTAAGATGGCATCCCAATCTTCCTTTTTCGTGGCTAGTAATCTTGGCAAGACTTGTATTAACAGTTCGGGCAATTCTTTGGCTTTATCCCCAAGACCAGTACCTGGGACTCTTGCATTATCTTCGGTCTCTAACGCGGTCCAATCTATCTTTTTCTCTCCCACCTCCCATTCTTTTTCTTTAAGTTTTTCATATATGCCCGCAGGCAACAGGACCTTTAACATTTTGATGATATCAGGATACGTGTATTCTCCCATACGGAGCATGTCTTTTAATTCACGATGGAACCCTGCTGGATCTTTATCGTGACAGGGTATTAACTTTTTCATTTCTAGTAGTTCTATTTTCGTGATAGGGGTGTAAACAAATACTCGTTCGAGATTACCCCCCTCTCCCTTAACTGGATGCACTTCTCGTAACGGATTTGTCTGTCTATGTAGAACGGAGGTGAAACAGGAACAAAATGCGGAATCTGGAACGTTCTGTATTTGTGGCGCTAGAATGACACTAATTAAATCGGTACCTAGACCTTTCCATCGGTTTAGGAGTAACTCAGTCAATACATTATATAAGGGACCTGGATCAGAATGTTGACTCTCGTACAGTGTGATGAGGTGCTGGATCATATACATACCCACCAGTCGTTGCTCGGCTGGGGGCAGTTTCAGAAACATTTGGGCCACTACTTCGTCTGGAAACGTGACAGAATGACTAACCCATCGGACTGCTGATCGGGCTAGTTCTTGTTCATGCATGGTACTAAGTTCATGGTAACCTATTCGTAATTTCAGAACTTTATCGGTAGCCTGGAATACCTGTTCAAGAGAACACTGTTCTGGTACAGGAGGAGGAAAAGCTTTCTTGTAATCTAGGCGTGAATGTCTATCGGGAAGTCTCGTTCTACCTACATACGCTATTCTGCTGGGATTTTCGGTGTCTACATCTTCGTCTGAAGAGTCATTCTCTTTGTCTGCTACTATTCTTGCTTTCTCCCTCTCGTGTATACCTATAATTTCTTTACGGATCTTTCTGTACATGGTTTCTATACTATTTTGTGTCTTGTGTTTTCCGTCTGCTATATTGTCACTCCATTTTGTCAGGACTTTCATCTCTTCTGGACTTTTATCAGGACGATCCTGTTCTCTTATTAAACAATTTATCAGAAATTGCAAAATCATGTCTTGAATCTCGACTTTCCTGTGTGCCATAGCTTCGTGAATACTTCCTGGGTTCTCCCCTGTTCGGATAAAATGATATATTCTGTCTAAATGTTCTTTCATAAGTAGAACAGAAAAGACCACCCTGCCTAGGGATATAATTGCCCTTACTAGAGGGTCCAAATGATATATCAACTGGGGTGATTAAACCAGAGGCTGACACAGTACATAGCAAACAACAAGGTCAATTCAAGCAGGCTCCACCAAAGATATATTAGGAAAATATATGTTTTTATTTTTCTTATAATTTAGATAACACAACAATTTTTTTAGGGGTGAGAAATATATTATACTTAGATATCACATGATATATTTTAGAGCATAAAAAAGAACAGATCCTGATCTGATAATAAAGTGCAAATAGGGAATTAATATCACTACATTGAGACCTACCCAGTAGCAACCACACTGCGACCACACTTACACATTCACTCAAATGATTTCTCACTCTATCTCATTCTATCATTCAACTTTCAATCTTCCATTCATTCTACTAATCCTGGTGTATGCAACACATCAATATTCGGGATGTTGTTTCAGGCAGATGACTTTTACAACGGTTCCAGAAGTTCTTAGGACAAAGAACCGTGTTCCTGAGGACATGCGCCGACGCGCGTTTCGGTGATTGGCCAGTAAGGCCACACCTTCGTCAGGGCTAGGGGCAGTGTACTGGGAGGGACACAGGATTAAAATCTGAAAGAAACATATAAAAGACAACACGGTCTCAGTTTTTCATACTATATATATACACACAATATTAACCGAACACATACATATGTCCAACATATACTTTTCATTGTTCAAAATTCATTTTATCACTTCTAGTTCAGACATTAGGTATAGGGGCGATGCACATGATATTGACCCCTTGTTGCTGCGCCATGTTTAGACTCGTGGAGACACTCCCATAAGTAGATTCCCTATTTAGTGGAATCTATAGAAGGCATAATAATCGCCTGAGCTACATGAACCGTTGATAATATTTAAACTAAACAAATCCTTCATCCATTTCTTTAAGCTATACATACACTTTCACTCAAGTAAAACACCTAACCATATTCCTAACATAGGACCCGAGATCCTAAATGACACATTTCATCTCTTTTCCTCATTGTCAATATGTAGTTCTCCCTCGGGAGTGCATTCGGGGCTCACCATTACATATAACATGAAGCCAGGACAGTTATTGGCCTAGGCTAGTAGATATACACACTTAGATATTACCTGTAGGTTTATGTATTTTGCAGGAGACCACGAGAATATAATGGGACTGCGGCACGAGGAGATGAGTGTATATTTTTTATACTTCACAAGTCTCCCGGGGTATTTGTCCTGGAGAGGAGATAGGATAAGATCCTTCGTGATTTTTGTTATAAATAATGGCAGTGATGGCATACAATATCTACTTTCACAATCAGGGTTTCTACGCTCGTCTCCATTAGTCTTGGAAAATCCATCCAATATAACTACCTGTGAATTCTTGAGACAAACACGCCCGAATATTAGATGAGTGGAGGCTGGGTTTTGTCGTTCCGAATGATGGTGTTTTTCAATCGGCCTCCTGTGAAATGAATGACACGCGTTTATTCTGGGTCCCTTTTCACTAGATAAGCCTGTCGTCCACTAGGTATACAACACAGCCTTTTTTAATACCTGGGGCTATCTCTGTTCCAGAGGTACTTTTCAACACGGTTCTAATCAAACGTGGGTTGATATAAATAGTCTGTGTCTCAGGTAGTTTGGGTCGGTACTGGGGTATACATCACCGTTTCTATATGTAGAGGAGGTAAGCAATACAACCATATTATGGTGACATGTCCTAGATCTATTTGATATAGTTGTCCCCAAAGGTTATGCAATATACATACCGGGACCATCAGTGTGCACCGCGAAACCCCGTTTCCTGTCAGATAGGATGACCCTCACTCTGGATCCTACTCGCTGTTGGCAGATGAAAAGAGGGGCATTTATTACCAAATTCGGGCCACCTAGTCCCATCAGAGACTTCCACATGGTGGTTAAGGGATAGTTACCTTTCATACGCCAATAGGTGTTTCAAGGTGGGGTTTCTTCTCGATTTTACCCACTGCCTCGGGGAATAACGGGGAGGCAAGATTCCTATTGATACAAAACAACGGACGGAACCTGTTATATCTATGTGAAGGTGGGGTTTAACTCCGTCTGATCCCTCATTTGCAGTTCTAGGACCCTTACCTTAAAGACGATGCTCGTTTCTTTAGGTGGGGTTCCGCTGACAGCACCGGTCAGCCCACTGCCACGAGGACTGCCGGGGCAGAAGGGGTTCCTGATGGTAGAAATGACGAGAGGCGGGACCTGTTATATTCAATGACAGCTAGTGTTCGATATAGTCTAATCTCTTGGTCGCCATTGCAACACCCTTACCTTCAAGACGGTGCTTGTGTTCTTCAAATGGGGTTCCGCCGACTCGATCGATCGACCTATCCTGGGAGACGGGATTCTCGCCCGGTTCACCTTCCGCCCTTGTTTAAATACACGAGAAGTTCGCGCCTCACAGAAAGTATAACCAGCTGTGTAGGTGGGTGCGGTCATAGATGACGGACTAATTCCTTCTGTCAGGGCTCTCGTCGCCATCTTGTGTATACTCGTATCCAGCTATGTTTACATACGTTGTCAAGGCGCACCCATCTTAGTGCAACCGAGCGAGGAGACGACGGACTGGTTCCTTTTGTAGGGCCCCGGTGGCCATCTTGTGTAAACTCGTTCACCTTTTCATTTACATATGAGGTAAAAGCGCACCCATCTTGGTGAAACCAACCCGGGGGGATGTCAAATATTGGCATCGGGTCTCATTGATTCCAATAAATATCCGGTGCCCATATTTAGATAGAAAATTCCCGTTTGAGTTCCATTTAACGATTTCACAGATCACACTAAATTATTTTTGGGGCCCTTACACCTATATCATTTGTGTCAAAGTAGACAGGAGCTCCATTTATAAAAATGCCTGGTGCCAAGGACACTCTTCATTTAGTCCTCCGTCCATGGCATTCAGAAAGAAAATCCAGAACACCTCCCGTTTTTTTCGGAGGCATACTGGGTCAGTTCCTGGGCTTGCTTTTATCTTTTCTAAGATAAACCAGCGGAGTTCCAATTCTTTGTGGTCCTTTTCAAGCCAGTGTGCTACCAAGGGGGCGGCCAATTTTCGATTCCTGATATTAGATTTATGTTCCCCTATCCGTACCCTGCATTCCCTCCCGGTTTCACCCACATATGGGAGATTGCATGGGCACAATATGGGGTACACAATGTTACTGGTACGGCAGTTGGTCATGGTGGTATTATGTTTCACTGAAATCGTGCGATTGTTGGTGCTCACAGTCTCGCCCACAATGGCCAATGGGCAGGCCTGGCAAGATCCGCATTTATGGTTGCCAAATATTGGTTCCAACCCTGTTACAGCTGTTTGGTTATTTGGCTGGGTATCTTTTATCTTACCCCTAACCAGGTGGTTCTTCAGGTTCGGATTTTTTCTGAATGCAAAGATCGGGCGCTTCAGGTTCGGCTTATCCTTTTCCAGGTTCAAAATATGCCAACTCGAGTTGATGGCTTGTCGGATTCTGTGGTTTATTTCAGAGTGACGGGTTACACATACTAGTTGATCAAGTTTGCCAGGCTCTCTATCCATAAACATGGCTTCTCTGTTGGTATACCTCGCTCGCTTGAAGGACTCCTTGATCAGTCTAGGAGGGTAACCTCGAACCCGGAGTTTTTCCTGGAGGATATCTGCTTGGTACAGGAAATCTGATAAGTCCGTACAGTTCCTTCTAATACGAAGGAACTGGCTATAGGGGATACTATCCCTCTGGCTACGCGGATGGAAGCTGGCATATTGGAATAAGGTATTCCGAGCTGTAGGTTTGGTATATAGAGATACCTTAATACGATTCTCTTGATGTTCAATCCAAATATCAAGAAACTCGATTTTGGTTTTGCTGATGTGACTAGTGAATCTCAAGTTGGCATCCGCCGCATTGAGCCACTCAATGAATTCACGAAGTTGGTCATCTGATCCTCTCCAAATAAAAAAGATATCGTTGATGAACCGTTTCCAGTTCATGACGTTTTCAAAGAAAGGAGCCATTTCGTTGAACACGTTGGTTCTTTCAAACTCCCCCATGTATAGACAAGCTATACTGGGGGCACAGCTGGCTCCCATACTGACTCCAGATGCCTGCTTGTAGAGGATGTTGTCAAATTCAAAATAGTTCTCAAAAAGAACTATTTTGAGGCATTGTAGAATGAATTCATTGTTTGTTATTTCAGGGTTCCTCGAGAGTACAGTTTCAACCGCCTCATATGCCCCTCTCTGCGGGATGTTAGAATATAATGCTTCCACATCAAGGGTCACCATTATTTCCGAATTTTCATGAAATGGAATACCTTCCACTTGCTGGATGAAATGTCCCGTATCTCGTACATACGACTCCAACTCCGTCACCATGGGATTTAGGAATTTGTCAATGTATTTTGACAATGGCTCGGTCGCCGAGCCGATTGTGGAGACGATCGGCCGCATCGGTGGGTCTCGGCTGTTCTTATGGGTCTTAGGTAGCCCATATATGATGGGTATTTTGGTGTTCGATGGTGTAAGGAATTCAGCTTCGGCCTCACAAATGTAGTTTTGGTTGACCGCTTTCTGTACCATTGTCAATATACGTTTTTTTAGGGCATTCTCTGGGTTTCGACTAATCCGCGTATAATGGCCAGAAGAGGCAAGCAGTTCAGTCATTCTTCCTTTATAGTCGGTGGTGTCGAATAGAGTAATCCCGCCTCCTTTATCACAAGGTTTGATTGTGATATCTTTGTTTAATTCAAGTTCCTTGAGGGCTCTGTTTTCTGCAATCGGCAAATTAGCTTTAGGTATGGGGACATATTTGATTACTTTGTTTATCTTGTGCATGACTGTCTTTTCAAAGATGCTTATCTCTGGTCCCACCATTTCCAGCGAGGGTGTGAATGAGGATGGCGGTTTGCACCCAAACCTATTATTGCCATTATTTGTTGGTAACGTCTCCAGAAAAAACTTTTGAAGGCGGACCTTCCTAAAGAATAACTGTAGGTCTCTGTTTAGTTCAAATTTGCTGAAGTTGGTAGATGGTACAAATGATAGGCCCCTCGACAAAAGTTTGATGGCCATTGGGTCTATGGTGCCACTAGACAGATTAAACACAGGGAGCCCCCTTATGTTCGCCAATACTGCTGATGGCGGGTCTGCACATACATCTGTGGTTGTCCGCGACCCTGATGGTAACTCCTCGTTTGCGGGGCTCTCGACGGTGGGCGGTTGTTGCCCAGGCGATTCCCTAAAAAACGGGTCTGTTGATAGTTACGATCAAACCCTCCATTTCTATTTCCTCTATTTCCTCTGTTGGAGTTATGTCCTTGATTAGGATTATATCCTTGGTCATAGTTGGGGTCATATTCGTCGGGGGTATCCCCCTCGGAATCCGTTGTTTCTGAAAAGGCGGTAACTTTCCTTCCTTGGCCCCCTCTGGGTGTTTGTCCTCGAGGTGCATTTTCTTCCTCGGAGGTGTAAAAATTAGTACCTAGATAGGGATACGCCCTTTCCTGAGAGAACATTCGGATATCTTTTCTCAATTTTTCCGTTTTTCTTTTGAGTAAATATTCGGAAAAGGATTCCAGTTCAAATTGGATCTCCTCAAGTTTCTTTTTACCCTCGTCCACTGCATCTCCCTCTTTGAGTTTGTCTTCCAATTCCCGAATTTCCTTCTCAAGGATGTCCATTACGGCCCGAGCCGTTTCCACTATGAGCATCATCCAGTCCCTGGAGCAACGGTTAGAGATAAGGGCCCATCGCTCCAGGAACTGTCTGATTTCAATGAACATCCCAGGAATGTTGCGGACTCTAAGTCCGATAGGGATGGTACCGGCTCGTAGATAATCGAGCATAAATTTAGCATGTAATTCCGTCCGTTTAGATTTTTTTCGAAGATTGAGTAATTTATTCCAATCTCCGTTGAGCCCTTTGGCTACAGAGAAATCTTGGTTACCATCCACTGGGAGGCCAAGCATTTTGGCGAAATCATCATCGGTGAAACCGAAGGTTTTTATAGTATCCATTATGGTTAGTGTTTTAATGGAACTATATATTGATAGACACGCTAAGTGGAGGATCAAAAACCAGAAACTCTCTTTTCTATTTGACATACAAACTATAGGTTTAGGTCAGGTGTACTTACCATTCAAACAACCATTCATACTGTCTAATACTCTTAACCAATTTGTACCCTATCGGTTCATTTAGCTGGAGTACCCAAGCAACCCCCACAGCACCAGGCTGTGAGTCACTTCACTTCAATTCTCTTTATTTCGGCTTGACGCCATAAAAGAACAATTTACGCAATACAATACAATAAAAGAATTAATAATAACATACAATTCAAAGGTTTTCAGAACATATTATATAACTGTGCAAAACATGTAGAAGGACTCTTGGAGCATAAAAATAAAAATCATGCAAGATAGAAGGACGTATCAATAAATTTAGGAGCGATTTCAGTTGAGCGGTGCTATTAAAAACGAGTTCAAGTCCATAATTCAAGTCCAAAGATAATTCAGGTCCATAGAAGTGGGAAACTTGGTTACAACTTGTGACCCATTTTTTTCCTGCGGTGGCAAACAGAAAGTAAAAATCTACTAACACTAAATGTTATCTGCTGTGAAGTGTTTGTGGTCAAAATTCTCAGAGCCTGACGGTAGGATCTCAAGCCTAATAATAGGCATATTGGTTTAATCCATCTTGTTCTTTCTTGGCCATACAGGGGACAAAAAAAAAGAATATGTTGCTCATTCTCTATTTGATTGTTATCGCAGAGTGAGCAAACTTCGTCCAATGCCTCAGAAGATGGATCACGGCTCCTTGCCCAACGAGCCAAGGTTGATTTCAATACTAGATTACCGTATCTAAACTTTAAAAACAACGTTTTGGCAAGTGGAGGCTCTATTTCGTCCATAAAGGTCTCATAGAACGGTTCATCCTTAAAGTTCAAGAATTTTGAAACCAGTGGACCGCTAGTTATGGAGTTCACAGTCATATTTGCTACATAGGACCAAAAGGCCCTTTTCAGGACTAATTTTGGGTTGGAAGGTAATAATTCAGGGTTCTCCCAAAAATGTTTCAGGCCTATGTTGTTAAACCAGGTGCTGACATGTCTAAGCCATGGGATTTTTTTCTGGGTGTCCAGCGCCATAATCTCTATAAGCCCCTCTCTATAGTCTTGTAATTCAGGGACATGCCACAATCTTACCCATAGCATAAGAGGTCTAATACAAACATGGTGGTCTGTTCTTTTAAAATTAAGGTCCAATTGCAGAGGTACTAATGGGGTTCCTCTCGGTACCCTTACCAAGCTTCTCAGAAAATTATTATCTTGGACACTGAAGGTCTCCTTGGAACCCGACCCCCACAGTTCTGCACCATAGAGCACTGATGATTGGACTTTAAAAAGTTCCATTACTGGAAACACCGCTTTACTGGTACTTAAACTTTGCTCTCTAAGTATTGGTTTAACATTCTGGGCGAATATTAATTTACTTTTTTCCAATTGAGCTTTCCAGGTGAGGTTGGAATCTAGCGTCACCCCTAGATATGAGAAGTGAGGCACTGATTCCAGCTTCACGCCTTTTAACGTTAAACACCCCTTATCAGGTTTGGTTGGATTCAGGGCCATGTACTTCGTTTTATTAACATTAATCTCTAGCCCCTTTTGACAGCAATATTCATTAAAAGTGTTCAATAAAGTCTGCAAACCATTCTTTGTTTGGGAAATCAGGATTGTATCGTCAGCAAATAATAGAGATGCTACCCTTTCACCATTCAATTTGGGAGCATCATTTATACATCTTTCTAAATATGAGGGAATATCATTTACGAAAATGGAAAAAAGTGTGGGGGCCAGAACACATCCTTTGCGAACTCCTCGTTCAATCGGGATTTTCCTGGAAAGTTCGCCATTTGGACCCCATCTAATTCTCGCAAAGTTCCCTTCATGTAATTTTATGATCTGTGCAACTATATTATCTGGCATACCAGCTGCACTCAACGTTTTCCAAAGAAGGTCACGTGGCACCAAATCGAACGCTGCCCTTAAATCCACAAAGGCAACGTACAGATGGGCCTTTTTTATCATTACGTACTTCCAGTAGAGGCAGCAGAATCTAAAGCACTGATCTATAGTGCTGACTTTCGTCCTGAATCCGGCTTGAAATTTAGTCAAGAATGAGTTTTCATCCAACCAAATACTCACTCGTGCTAAAATATGACGCGAGTACATTTTCTGCAGGATGTCCATTAAGCTAATAGGCCGATAATTACAAGGGTCCTTCCTATCTCCTTTTTTATAAATTAAAACAATTTCCGCTCCCTTCCAGCTTTCAGGGAATTCTAAGCTACATGATAATTTATTGCACAGATAATTAATATAGGGTGCCCATACTTTTGGATCGTGCTTATAAAGATCCCCAGGGATTTTGTCCAAACCTGGGGCTTTCCCACTTTTAACTTGGCTTAATGCCAGCTCGGTTTCCCCTAAGTTGAAAACAAGCGGATCAGCTGGAATGACATAACTTGCTATATTAGATACTGAATTAGGATCGTCGTATTTACTATACAAGTTAGTAAAATGGGTTACCCAGGTTTGCTCGTCTAAGAAAGTGTCCTTAACCACCCTTCCTGCATTATTCCCATTTGCTATCAACCTCCAAAAAACCACAGTATTGCGTGACCTTGCGGCTGACAGCAAATCCGCCCATTTCTCTTCCTCCCACTCTCTTTTTGATATCTTTTGGACAGATTTGTAGTTGTTTCTAGCTTTGTGAACATCAAATTGTGACTTGGATTTAATCGCAATTATCAGTTCCCTCTTCGACTCTCTACAAGATCTACCATACCAGGGTTTGCTGTGTGACAGATTCTGGGTCTTCTGCTGAGCTTTTTTCGGCATTTTAGTGACCAGTAATTTTAGTTTAGAGAAAAACTCCTGATGTATAGCCAAAAAGGAGGTTTTTACTTCCTCCTCAGGTGTTAAGCTCAAATATATAGCAAATGTACCAGCAAAAAGTGAATATATTTCACTGAGTAAATCGCTATGGTCCAAAATAAATGGCCAATTGAGCGATCTCCTATTATTACTAATGTGAATTTCATTTCCATCACCAGCACCTTCCTCGGATGAAGAATCACTAAACAGTGCTGCATCTAAGGACAAATTTAGAGGAAAATGGTCACTTTCAGTCCTCTCCAATATGTCGAGATCTACGAGATAAGGCCAAAGAGGGATAGAAGCCATCACGAAATCCAAGTTGCTCTTATAGCTGTTTCTAGCAAAGGTTGGTTTTTTTGAGATGTCAGACGGTAACCGACCATTACAAGCCCTGATAAAGTGCTCTGTACATAGTTTAGTTAGCTGAAGAGCCAAAGTAGAGCACTTAACCGATTTAGAGTTCCCAAGCAGAGGGATCTTATTCACCTGGTCTTCTTCCTCGAAAATCTCACCTAAACCCGAAATTGGCTCATAATTACAGTTCAGATCCCCAGCCAAAATAACAAAATCCTCCCTAGGATCCAGCCCTCTCAAGAAACAATCCAGCTGGAAAACAATCGGGGATTCCTTTGAAGAGGGGGCTGGCCTATTATAGATATTTATTAAGAATAATTTATTTCCATTGGAGGTTGTTATTTTTAAGACTAGGATATCTACGGAATTCACGTCTATCTGCTCAATATTAACCTTTAAATTAATTTTTGCCCAAATCAAAAGACCCCCCGACGCTCTACCACTTCTAGAGGGTGTTGCCCCAATGCCATAAGTCTTGTAACCCACCCTATGGGGAATATCAACAGCCCATGTTTCCTGGAGTAGGCAGAAGTCAAAAGATTCTATAAAAGCAGCCCACTCGGGGTCCCTCAGGTTACTAGCAACCCCAGCTACATTCCAACAAACCAGGTTAACTGGCACCCCAGGTGCTGAGGGTGTAGATACATTAGCCCTCGACATCAGCTTAGCTGCCGGGGAAGTTTCCCCGGAAACTAAGTTCCCTGGAGGGCATAATAGTACCACCTGTTCTTCGGAAATATTTATAATGTCAGTAGCAGATCTAACTAATGGCCTTGGCACTACAATTGGCAATGGGCTACACACTATTGCAGGGCCAGGAACCATGCAATGACTCATGTCTCTTCCCTCAACCCCCCCATTCGTTAAACTTCAATCACAGTTGTCAAGACCACTGAAAACATCAAAACGATTTGACGTTTCCAGTGGCGTGAAGGGTCTATTTTGGAAGTTTTGGTTTCTAACCGGAACATGGTTCCAACCCAGGGGGTCAGGGGCTGTCATAAGACAAGGGGGATAATACGTGCTTCCTGCACCCTGTTGAATCAAAGGGTACTGCGCATATTGATTACTCCCGACATACCCGGCATTCTGTACGAAGGGGTAGTTAGATGGCTGAGTTTGAGTTGAGCAATGTGGGGGGGGATACTGGGATGGAAACACCACTGACCTAGGATAAAAATACGTTAAGGGTCTGGGGGTTATCGTGTTATTGGAACTGCCCATCTGCCAGTTCAATATGTAGTGTACTGCAATGGGATCCCTAAAGTTGACAACCACCACATCCCCGTCTATGTCTTTGGGTCTACCCCCCAACCATCCAAGACGGCGAACATGGACTATTTCCCCATTAATATGATTTGCCATTGGCCTATACATTCTTAGCCAATGCATAATCTTATTCTTTAATTGGAAGAAACCCTCCCTTTTGTTTGGTTCCAGGACCGGCACACCTGTTAGAACTACCACGTAGGGTACTGCCTCTGGTGGAAGTTCGGGCAGCAGAACCCTTTTTGGTTTACCCCAGTTGTGACTAGTTTCCCTAGTTTCCCTTATCGGGTTTGCCAAAACCAAATTGGAAGAATTGCTAGTGATTTTAGATGTATTGTCACTACATTTATTTGTGGTTTTGGCATTACCCTGCTGACAATCAGCACTTTTCGATTGAGAAGAACTGGGGGATGCATGATGGTGAACAATCGCTGATACTATGTTCCCCGAAGTTTTAGGGACAACTGGGATTGGGGAAGGGCTTAGCACAGCATGATAGGAAGAAGATGGAGGTGGTTGGGCTATAGGTGCCAAGATTTGGGGTGCAACGTTCGATGTTTTACTAACCACATTACTAACACCTTTATGGCCTACAGAGTCTTGTTTGACCAATACATTTTCAATTTTAACCAATCTACACTCCATTTCCATCAACCTTTCTAATATGGATGCAGAATAAGATTTAATCAAGTTCTCAATATCAAATAGGGACACAGAACCCTTGTTTTCAATGTAAACATCATCAATTGCGTCAGTGACCATACTATCCTCCACATCCACAGATGTATTAGGTTGGTCTAAGGGAGTAGATATAATATGGGGGCCCTGTAAATCAACTTGAACAACGCAGGGATTCTTGACAACCTTAGACAGTTTTTTCCCAAAGTCTGAGCAGGTCAATTTCGGTTGCAAAGGATCCCACCTTTTACGTTGTTTTTTGTTCGGTGGTGGACCATAAATTTTCCCCGCAACCGGCAATTTTTTTGCCTTGTTGCGAGCTACATACAATTGTGATGAAACATCTCCCTTTAGTGTCGATGAGCTACTCGCCGTTGGTGTTCCGGGCAAACTGATAATATCCGACCCAGATACAGTGACAGGTGAAAGAACAACTGTATTAAATTCTGGGAGCAAACTGTCCAAGATAAGGGGTGGCTCAGTCGCTATCATATCAATGGCGGTATCAAAGGATGCAGTCACATTAGTTGGGAGTAGGGAAACAGATCCCTTCTTTATACTTTCCACGGATCGGCGCCGATCAGCCCGCCGCTCCGCCAAGACAATCTCACGAGGTATATCCTGTGTTAAATCCGATGTTGGTTTGGAAAAGTAGCTATCCAGAGTCCCATTATGCAGCAACCCCTGATTGCCCTGCGTGGGTGGATCAATGTTGGTAGTCGCCATCTCTGACTGATAAGCAATCGTTGTCTAAATAAGCGATAGTCGTAGAGAGAAAGAAAAGTAGGGAACAAACAGTACCTGATGTGCAAGAGGGTATGCCCGGCCCCTGGCTCCTCGTGTCTCGGAGGGTCTCAGAGGGTCCGCCCTTAGTCCGGGCTTTGTCCCGGGATTCGTTCCGCACACGCGTTCCGCTCACGCGTGCCTAGTGCCAGTTCATATGCCGGAAGGAATGTAAGGGGAGGAGACCCGGGAAGAGGCAGCAGGTGTGCTAGATCTTGTGCGCACAGCCTGTTGAGCCTCGCAGTCCCGTCCCCCTTACGATTTCACCTTCTCCCTTTTCGCTCAGCGGAGCGCCTCTTCACTTTCCAGCACAGTTCCTGGGCATTTAAAAAACGGCAGGACGACCAAGCAGCAAACACTCCTTTGCGAGCGGCTCCCGCAGAGCGGGGGCCGCGAGGAGTGAAGTAGGCGGTGAGGAGGGGAGGAGACCCGGGAAGAGGCAGCAGGTGTGCTAGATCTTGTGCGCACAGCCTGTTGAGCCTCGCAGTCCCGTCCCCCTTATGATTTCACCTTCTCCCTTTTCGCTCAGCGGAGCGCCTCTTCACTTTCCAGCACAGTTCCTGGGCATTTAAAAAACGGCAGGACGACCAAGCAGCAAACACTCCTTTGCGAGCGGCTCCCGCGGAGCGGGGGCCGCGAGGAGTGAAGTAGGCGGTGAGGAGGGGAGGAGACCCGGGAAGAGGCAGCAGGTGTGCTAGATCTTGTGCGCACAGCCTGTTGAGCCTCGCAGTCCCGTCCCCCTTACGATTTCACCTTCTCCCTTTTCGCTCAGCGGAGCGCCTCTTCACTTTCCAGCACAGTTCCTGGGCATTTAAAAAACGGCAGGACGACAAAGCAGCAAACACTCCTTTGCGAGCAGCACCCGCGGAGCGGGGGCCGCGAGGAGTGAAGTAGGCGGTGAGGAGGGGAGGAGACCCGGGAAGAGGCAGCAGGTGTGCTAGATCTTGTGCGCACAGCCTGTTGAGCCTCGCAGTCCCGTCCCCCTTACGATTTCACCTTCTCCCTTTTCGCTCAGCGGAGCGCCTCTTCACTTTCCAGCACAGTTCCTGGGCATTTAAAAAACGGCAGGACGACCAAGCAGCAAACACTCCTTTGCGAGCGGCTGTGAGTCAATATACAAAAGAAGGGGGTTCCCCGTGGGATCCTTAGGGATATAGGCAGGCCATAGGGGGGAAAAAAACCATAAGTAGAACAGAAAAGACCACCCTGCCTAGGGAGATAATGGCCCTTACTAGAGGGTCCAAATGATATATCAACTGGGGTGATTAAACCAGAGGCTGACACAGTACATAGCAAACAACAAGGTCAATTCAAGCAGGCTCCACCAAAGATATATTAGGAAAATATATGTTTTTATTTTTCTTATAATTTAGATAACACAACAATTTTTTTAGGGGTGAGAAATATATTATACTTAGACCCAGAATAAACGCGTGTCATTCATTTCACAGGAGGCCGATTGAAAAACACCATCATTCGGAACGACAAAACCCAGCCTCCACTCATCTAATATTCGGGCGTGTTTGTCTCAAGAATTCACAGGTAGTTATATTGGATGGATTTTCCAAGACTAATGGAGACGAGCGTAGAAACCCTGATTGTGAAAGTAGATATTGTATGCCATCACTGCCATTATTTATAACAAAAATCACGAAGGATCTTATCCTATCTCCTCTCCAGGACAAATACCCCGGGAGACTTGTGAAGGCGTGCATAGGGCGTGCACGAAGACATGTGATGTAGACGTCACAGAAGTGTCATAAATGGGTGGATACATGGAGGGGGCTACCTGGGCAGCTGGAACCTTTAACCTACTGGTGCGCGCAAACGGGCCATGACGTGTAACTAGGGAGAACTGGGGGCTCTGACTTCTGCACTAGAAGAGGAGACTAAAGTCTGGGATGTCAGGACGACATGTACCTATAGCATATCTGGTATCTGGTGTTTGGAGAACATGTTGCTAGAATCTAGAAGCTATCAGGGCAAAGGCTACTTGACACTAAGGCTGGTGCATGCATATATTCTACGTGTATTGCGTGTGCTATGAATCTTCTATGGATATTAATTCAGTAATTCTCTTACATGGAGACAGGAAGACTAGACTATAGCTGAAGATGTTTATGCGGTTCGTTAGCTTAGGAATGCGAAGCCGGGGAGCTGAACTGATAACTAGAGGCATAACATATTCTTGGCAGACAGGCAGGCAGGCCAGGCCGGGCACCGCGCTGCTTGGCAGAAAGTAAGCGAAGGGTCAGGGATGCGGGAGGGGCTGCATCGCTCCTCGGAGTGGTTTCAGGAGACTGGAGCTTGAATCTGGTGGCCGGGCCCTTTGAGGCCTAGAAACGGGGACAATTCGACGTATTAACGTGCATAATGTAAAACGTTGGCAACATAGGCCTAATACTCGCTGCTTTCACGAGGACTGGAAACTGGCATACTAACGTTGGACACAACTATAATTGCGTCTTTATTCGGTCAAGGGGGGAACATATGCATATCGGTCATGCACATATAACATATAATGGGGAACACGTAGGGACACATGACAAGGCAAAATTCAATTTTCCTCAGTTGTCTAATCATTGGTAGCTTTGCTGTAGTACAGAGAACGAATGAGACACTGATGCTAGTCGGATTGTAGTTCTGGGCACCGAGGTGGGTTTTTGGTACGCCGCAATACACTGAGGTCCTGGTTTCCTGCGCATAGTTCTGTGCATGCGCAGAATCCCTGCAACAGTTGACCTGCCAGCCAAGTCCAGGGTCACCAAATGTGAGGACCTTCAGGAGACATCATTGGGCTACGATGCACCAGGACACAAAGTCACCCCTCAGCCAACTACTCAATTGGCATTCTCATCTATTTCTGCATCTCATCATCCAGGGCCCAGGTGAAGACCTGTGACAACGGCCTTGTTTCATGTTTGACCCTGATACCTGTGCTTAAATACATCCACATCTTCTGAGGTGTAATCACTCTCAGAAATAACTAGCTTAGATAGGTAGAATATTGTGCAAATTGTTATCAACAATAGAACAGCATTCCTTTAGCCTTGAATGTCACAATTAATCTACGTTATTCATGAATAGATTGATGTCACTGTTTTTTTATAGTTTCTTCTTGCATATTTCTTATAATGATCATGATACACAAGCAACATAGAGATGCACCAAAAGATCACAAAGGACAATTACAAGAACATCAATACAATATACACTCCTTCAATATTTCTGAAATCCGTACCTCAGGAATGCTGTAGCGGCCTAATATTGAAGCCATTGCAATGGAATTCGGAGATGAACCACCGCCAACAAAGCCAAGCATGATCGGCAGAGGCTGGCATGAGAAGTTTGGGACCAGCTTCTCCCTTCCAGTGAGGATGGAAAGAACCCCTTCCACTGCTCTCTTCTCAGACAGACAGGAGTCAAAGACCTTCAAAGCCAGGGTGATGTTTGGCAGCAGATAGGGGTTCTCATTCACCTCAGTGACAGCAGAGAGTAACCCCAGCAGGTCTCTGTAGTACCGGATCTGAAAACTAGCAAAGGGTTAAAATTATTCATGTGGCGACCATGGTGAATAAGAGCAAGAGCACATAACCATGTACAGAGATGCAAACAATATAATTCTGGTACAATTATGTCTAATTGGAATGCAGGTGCTCAGACAGTGCAAATAAACCAACATAATGAGCGTATACATTTGGATTGAGCAGGAGGCATAGCATCTAATGGTCCTTCCAGCACCAAGGAGAGAATACCAGGTGGGAAAAATCACCATAAAAGTAGAGAAAAAACTGACAAACAAATGCCAAACAACAGGGAAGCAAAATGGATGCTGCAGTGCAAGTTCGGAGGAGAACCAGAACCCCAGAAGCCCCCCTGGAGGACCTGCCTGGGACCTCCAGGTCAGGGAAGAAGAAGAGTAGGAAGATGTGCCCCAATCGACAGGAAAACAGGATCCTAATAACGTAGGCGGCCGAACACCATCAACAACTGTTCCTCACCTCCACTGTGTCATTGGCAACAAAAAAGGGACTATGGCAGTCCATCATGGACAAGGTGAATGCAGTCGGAGTGCTGAAGAAGACAATAGACACGGTCAGGAGGTGCTGGAATGACGTCAAGTGCAAAACCAACTGAAACTCGCCAACAATCAGAAGGCAGCAATGCAGACTGGAGGTGGGAGTCCTGCGCCACAGGAGGAGCTGGACGAGATGGAGGAAATGGTGTCCACAGTCATCAGTGAGGAGACGGTGGCTGGAGTCGGGGGACCAGAAACTGCTCAACATGACCGGACACAACAGCACCAGGGTGAGTAGCGACCAGGGACTGGGGGACAGGGAGATGGGCACACTGGCACACATGCACAACTGAGCTGAGCACATCAGCAGAAAAACCATGCCCCAGATCCCAACTCCCGCCAAGAGACCAATGTACCCAAGTAGCAACATCTCAGCACAGTTAAAGCACAGAAGTCAACGGCACATCTTTGAAAAGGGATAAGGGGCAGCAGAACAGAGCAGCAGGGACTACATCCCCAAAATGCAGCACACACATAACATGCAGACCACATCAACACTGACAACAATGTGGCACTAACCACAAAACGTCCACAACACAACAGAACACATTTGGTGCCGACTGGGTGTAGACACTGGGCAATCACAAGGGGCATTGCAGGGAAATGTGAGTTGATAATGTACAAATACAAACAAACTCATGTCTGTTGTCAAAATTTCCACTGTCCCCCATCAAATAGGCAGCTCCACCCAAACAGCCTTGATGTACACAGTCATGCAGCCTGTATGTAAACATGTACAATGCGACAACACACATGTGAACACATTGTTAAACTGCATCTCCCCTTCACATTGCAGAGAGACAATCAACACCTCGTGCACAGCAGCCTGACCCTCTCTTCTCTGATGATGAAGAGGACCACCACAGCTTCAACTCTGATGCCCTACAAGAGTTCATTGACAGCCTCTGTAGTCCACCTCCAGGAGCAGGGCAGCCCAGCTGCAACGAGGACACCACGCCCCCTGCACAGACCACACAAGAGGCAGCACCCACCACCACGGCTGCCTTCCAGGACACCTACAATGAACACATGGACTTCCAACGCCCTGTGTTCAGATGCCAGGAGAAGCTGGCAGAACAGGTGTGGGTGGGCTTCGACCACATGGCAGAAAAACTAGATGCCATACTTGGGTGTCTAATTCCCATCAGGGACCACTCACAGTCTCTAACGGACTTCCACAGTCCACTCCATGATCTCTTACAAACCATGGCTGACATCGCTAGAGTCCTGATTCTGAGACAAGAATGACTGTCTAGTCAGCGTGGCTCCATTGAGCTCGCCCAGGAGTAGGGACTCATGCGGAGGCTCATGGATGCCATGTAGCGGGCCAATACAGAAAGAGCGGCTGCCATGGCTGCGCACCAGCGAGTGGTAGCTAGCTTCCTCAATTACCTCAAACCCATCCTCATGGCATTGCTGCCAAAAGGCCTGCAATGATGCATGCTGCTGTTACTTCTATATCCACATCCATTCCCCCTGAAGTGTCACTGCCACACAGTGCTGGAGAAAGGCCAGCACCACCCACACGTGAGGTACATGGAACTGCAGAGGATGAAGATGCGGATGAAAGTGCCTTCATGGTGAGAAGGACGTAGTAGCATTCATCTCTGCCATATGGCCAGTTTCAGCTTGGTTCTGCCCCCTGCATAATCACCTTCCACTGTCCCCCGATACAGTCTACAACCCTGACCCTCGGACTGCCATATTCTGTTTGATCGCCAACAACACATAAAACAGACTGCCGACTGAACTCTTCCTCTTCCTTTGGACTTCTCATTGCCTGAAGGACTCTGGCTGGCCCTCCATGGGCCAACATTGTAAAGGGGAGTTTGCATGGCCCTCTACTGCTCCAGATGCAACACTCAACTGAATGTGCATTAAACATTCTGAATCACAAAGATGTGTTGTGTCTATGGTCTTTCAAGTGTTGTAGTATGGATGAATGTAGGGTCAGTGAATTCCTCTTATGCCAATGTGGATAATGTCATTGGACTTAGGTCACAGGGTGACACATTGCCGAATGTTGTCCGGGTGGCGCCGACGCAACAACAGCGACACACGCATTTGTTACTTCCTTGTCCAGCCCCATACAGAACAATGCCCTGTGCACTGGTATGTCCTCTGCCATGGCGAAATCAAGACCCAGCATCAAAAGTGAGAACTGGTGGCCTGCGGAGTGGGGCTGCATGATGTGGAGGGTGCCATGTCCGCAGGCCCCGGCTTGTGGCTTACAGCGGCACATGGTGGGCCATCTTTTCTACACGCCAGTGGAGGAAGGTGAGCGGTGAGGCCTGGGTGCGCAGGGGCGGGCATGCACCGCTGGGCAGCAGAAAGGGCTGGGGTGTCGCTGCCTGGGTGCGCAGTGGCGGACAGGCGATGATGTTGTGTGCAATTGCATGTACTGCGCCATTCATGTATCTGGACTCCTTTTCAGATGACGGGTCGGTCTCAGATGTGGAACCCGGTGAACTGCACTACATACTAGCATGTGGTTGGAGACACATCGGTGGCAGCAGGTGAGCTGTATGGCCTGAGTGCGCAGTGTCTGCACACTCTCTCCCTGTCCCTCTTTTCTTTTCTCTATCTCTCTCTCCTCCTCTCTGTCTGGCTATCTCTTTCTCCCCCTCTCTGTCCGTCTATCTCTCTCCCCCTCTCTGTCCGTCCATCTCTCTCTTCCTCTCTTTCTCTCTCTCCCCTTCGCTCTCTCTCTATCCCTTAATGTGCGCAGGACACACCTGCTCATCATGACTTTTGTCTTGCAGGCTGTGACCTACGGATTTTCCAGAGGGGAGCCTCCATGTGTCTTTATTACTGCTCTGTGTTTATTTTATTACATTTTCATTTGTTGCTTCGAAAGTGAATGTGTGATGCTCATTTTTGTGAAGACTTTTTGTGCATGTCACCAGATGTGATTGTGCGACATCAGGCGGATTATTTGGTACATGATTCTGTGTAGTTGATGTGGCATGTCTTTGGCCGCGGGGAGGGGAGATCCTTGGGGGGGTAGAGCGGGGGAATGTTGTGGTCCTGTTGGGATTCCGAGCTGCCACTGACTACCACACAAAACAAGTTAGAAAAATGCTTTTTTTAACTTGTTGACAATTATAGATATTTCAGTCACACAAAATCCCTCACATTGAAATAAAATCCAAGATGTACCAGTAAAATAGTATAAAAACATATGACTGCCATTTTGTCCTCAGTTTTCTGTAGACCTGTGAGGAGCCAAAATCACTTTCCTGAAGTTGTTAAAAACTGAAGCAGAGAACATGCGACTAGCTGTCTCTTACTATAGGTAAATAAATACACATTTATGTGACAATTTACTATTTACAATAACTTTTTTGTTTCCTGTTTTCAAAAGAAAGTTTGAAAGTATGTTAGAACCTTCAAAAGTGAATTTATCTGCACAGCATACAGTGTTCTTCGACTGAACAAAATATGAATTCAAAAATTCATGGAAGAAAATCCAACAAACAAAATTAATTGCGATTAAAAAAAAACATTCCAGGCTTTATTTACAAAAGTAACATACACTTTTGAGTAATTTATATTTTTAAATAAATGTACTACTCTTTGGCTAATCAAAAAATCGCAGTGTAACTTATACTTTTGTGAATAATCAAAAAAGAGTAAACTCACTCAAAGTGTATTGCCCACAGGGGCTTCAATTAGCTGGAAACAAATGAGTTACATTTTTGAAGTAGATTTTCCATTGCAGTTTAGTTAACAGCTAAGCAGTAGCAAACTTACTCAAAAGTGTAAATTACTCAAAACTGTCAATTATCTTTGTCAATCAGTACCCTGTTTTCTACAGTCAAAGCTAAAAAACAATGACAGTATTTGGAACTAATTTAACAACTAGAGATTCTTTCCTCTGGAATGAATAGCAATTTCAACTTTTATTTAACAGATGAACAAATACAACTTGGTTTTAAAAACAAAAATTGATTGCATAACCGAGCAAAATGTAATTCTTTCAGGCAATAAATAATGGGAAATAAAAACAATATTAAAAAGGTTAACTTTTGTGGAAGAGTAAATTTTGCCATGTTATATGTGCCTACGTGTTCCCCATCTTATGTTATATGTGCATGATTAATATGCATATGTATCCCCCCCTGATCGATTAAAGACGCAATTACAGTTGTGTCGACCCCTAGTATGCCAGTTTCCAGTCTTCGTGAAAGCAACGAATATTAGGCCTATGTAAACCTACGTTGCCACGTTTTACAGTGTGCACGTTAATTCATTGAATTGTCCCCGTTTCTAGGCCTCAAAAGGGCCCGGACTCAGATTCAGCTCCTGTTTCCTGAACCCTCTCCGAGGAGCGATACAGCCCCCACCTGTATCCCTGACCCTTAGCTTACTTCTTGCCACGCAGTGCCCGGCCTGGCTCTGCCTCCCAGTCTGCCAAGAATATGTTATGTTTCTAGTTATCAGTCCAGCCCTCCTTCTCTGCATTCCTAAGCTACTGAATCGCATCAATAGTTTCCGTCATGGTCTAGCCTTTATGTCTCCATGTAAGAGAAATACTGTATTAATATTCATAGAATATTCCTCGCACACAAACTATATGTAGAATTATGCATGCACCAGTCTTAGTGTCTATTAGCCTTTCCCTGATGACTTTTGGATTCTATCAACATGTACTCTAAACACCAGATACTAGATATGCCTGGGTACATGTCGCTCTGACACTCCAGACTTTAGTCTCCTCTTCTAGCTCAGAAGTCATAGCCCCCAGTTCTCCCTGGAAACACGTCATTGCCCGTTTGCGCGCACCACTAGGTTAGAGGTCCCAGCTGCTCAGGTAGCCCCCTCCATGTTTCCGCCCCGTTTATGACATATTCTGTTACGTTTACATCACATGTCTATGTATACGCCTTGTACACGCCTTCTTGTTACATCATTTTACCCTTATCTTTCGCGACTGCTACGAAACCACGCCTACTGTATTGAATGTAATGTATTTGTTTAAGTATATATATTGTACTCGCATATTAAAGGTTAGCCTATTCCTGCCCCCGGCAGCTGCCATCCTATTCCCGTACAGGCTGTCCTGTTCCTGTCCTTTATGCCTGATTAAAGCCTGTAAACTTCAGCTACCTCGAATCTTGACTCTTATTTATTGAGCTACCTGTTTATTGATTATTCTGAAAAATAGATCCGGTAATTAATTATTTATTTACCACATAATGGCGCCCGAATAGGGACTTGCCCTTTCCCCACGCGCCGGAGAAGCCACGCAGGCCCCCTGATCCTCTGCAGCTGTGACGGAACCATACCGTGCACGTGCAGATATTTCTGCTTCAAGTATCCCTCAGGCCCACGGAGGAGACGGAGGTTGCGGTCCAGCGTCCAGACGAGGCGGTGGAGGAACGCGGCGAGTCCCGACCAGAGCCCAAGCCGAGAGTCCAAGGTCCGAGGTATCCGGAGGCCCACCTGTAACTGAAGTCCGAAGTTCGTTCGGCCGTCGTCGTAGCAGTCCAGTCCAGTCCGAGGCCTTCCGTTCTTGCTGCCCGGTGAGTACCGTTGCTGGGGTAGTATCTAGACAGGGTCAATTAATTTGTCTCTGGTCCGTGGGTTTGGGTACGCAGATCCAACACGAAGTGTTCACCTAGGTGGACGCGGGTCCTGACGTGTCTCTTTATGAGACCGGTAAGTTTCGTACTGTTTTAGCAGTGCATCTAGTCATTCTAGTAAGTTCTGTTCTCGAGAATTTTATGTGTTCTGTTTTCAGTATTCCAGGTAATATTCTGTCCGAACTGTTAGTTTAAATGTTATTCCATGTGTTTTCAATGTCGTGGTATGAGTGATTTGTTTTCCTAGTTATTATTGTGTCTATCGTGTATTGTATTGTGTCCAGACTCCAGTCTAAGTTATGCCTCTGTTCTCGAAGTTACGTCAGTTAAAAACTAGAAAAGGATTGCTAGAGGAAGCAGTTCCTGTCCCGCCTAGGGACAGTCCAGGTCATTTTATGTATCATAAGCATGGCATAAGTGCCATATTATATCTAGACTTATGGGTGGAGTACACCAAGGAATTAGAAGAGAAATATAGATGGCCCGTGTCAGGTACATGGGATGCCGAGTGTATCATGCGAGTAGAAGAAGCATTATGGAAAAAGAAAGCCAGACAGTCCCAGAAAGATGCCATCGAGTTATGGCGCAAAGAATCTCATAAAAGAACCGAAAAAGAAATCAGAAAGTCAGAATTAAGTAGGGAATCCTCAGAAAGAGCCCAAGAAAGGGAATTGATCGAAGCAGGTGAACGAGTTAAAGCCGAACAGTCAGACAGACAGAGGAATGCCCTCATTAAGGGTATGTATCCTCTTCTTGCCGAGGGCTTGCCGAAAGCAACCCCGGAAGCACCATGTAATTTTCCGCCGCCATTGGTTCCGATTAAGCTACGTCACAAACCGACCGCAGCTGATATTTTTCTCTCGTCCTACTTGGACGACACAGTCCCAGAATATGCAAATCCTGTTCCGCCAGCTCCTGTAAATAATGTAATCCCTGTTCCTCCAGCCACCGGGGCACCTGTTACAGCACCTGTCACGGTACCCCCGGTCCAGCCCACAGTACAAGTACCCGCTACATCAGTCACTCTGCCCGCCCGTACGATACCCGTTGACGATTCTAGTTTAGGAGCCGCGGGGGGAGATCCTCCTCGTACCCCGCCCCAACACAAACGTGTGACACTACTTGAGTTACATGAACGTGCGTTACAGCGTACGCCCAAACAGCAGTCCGTTGCAGATATCAAACGAGCTCTTACTGAATGCCGTTATGATCCAGTCCCTGGGGATGATAATATGGTCATATATTCATTGCGTGTAAGACGGGTGACCGAGTATTTGGACACCCTACCGAATATGAAAGAAGATCTAGACAGAATATATCGTTTCATCCGTACAGGAGTAGATCCAGGAAGTATTGGCGAAGCCATGTCTCAAAGGAAAGCCGAGACTCAGCTCATGCTATTAAAGTTTCTAATTAATTGTTTAATAAGGGAACAAGATTATCCGACTAAAGATCCGACCGAAATGAGAGTTCTGACAAAGTGGAGTGATCATATAGCCGAGGGAAGACACAAGACACTAAGTAGTATAGAGAGTATGTACAAGAAAATTCGTAAGGAAATAATAAGGTTACACGAAAAACGCAAAGCAGCACAAGTAAGCGAGAAAGAAGACAACTCTGATACTGAAGAGGTAGACGACGAGAATCCCACCAGAATAGCGTATGTAGGTAGAACTAGACTTCCCGACCGACATTCACGTCTAGAAAACAAGAAAGTTTTTCCTCTTCCAGCACCAGAACAAGGTTCTCTTGAACAAGTATTTCAAGCTACCGATCACATTCTGAAATCACGAATCGGTTATAGTGAACTTAGTACCATGCATGAACAAGAACTAGCCCGATCAGCAGTCCGATGGACTACTGATCCTACCACTTTTCCAGACGAAATAGTGGCACAAATGTTTCTGAAACTGCCCCCGGCCGAGCAGTGACTGGTGGGTATGTACATGATCCAGCACCTCATTACACTGTATGAGGGACAACATTCTGATCCAGGTCCGTTACATGATGTTCTGAACGAGTTACTCCAGTATAGATGGAGAGGTTTAGGTACAGATTTAATTAGTGTTATTCTAGAACAGCGCCACAAATATAGAACGTTTCTGAATCCGCATTTTGTTCATGTCTCACCTCCAGAAAGTAAACCATTTTACATAGATAGACAACATCCGTTACGAGAAGTACACCCAGTTAGGACAGCGGGTGGTGAAATGCAACGAGTATTTGTTTACACCCCTATCACAAAGATGGAACTCTTAGAGATGAAGAAATTAATTCCCTGTCACGACAAAGACCCAGCAGGGTTCCATCGAGAATTAAAAGACATGCTCCGTATGGGAGAGTACACGTATCCAGATATCATTAAAATGTTAAAGGTCCTGTTGCCCGCAGGGGTATATGAAAAACTCAAGGAAAAAGAATGGGAGGTGGGAGAGAAAAAGATTGATTGGACAGCTCTAGAAGCTGAAGATAAAATACGAGTACCAGGTACCGGTCTTGGGGACAAATGTAAAGAATTGCCCGAGTTATTGATACAAGTTTTGCCAAGGTTACTAGCCACGAAAAAGGAAGATTGGGATGCAATTTCAGCATGCAAACAGAAACAGGATGAAGACACTAGTGATTTTTATTCTAGATTTGAAAAATGTTTTATTATTAACAGTGGTTTGAAGACAAGTAGCGAGTCATACCCTCATCTTTTTGTTACTAAACTAGTCGAGAATTCAAGTCCACAAGTTAAAAATCGAGTTTTGAAAGTCGAAAGTACCTGGCAAGCTAGTACCCCGTCACAAATGCTTCAGATGCTCCAGTATCACCAGAACAGAATCAGGGAAGAGCAAGAACACGAAAAGAGACGTATGAAAGACACGAAAATGAAAGTACTAGTTGCACAATCTGTTCCACAAGACAGTCAGAAGAGGGGTCCGAATCAAGCCAGTCATCCTGCAGCTCCCGTTAAAGGGACTTGCAATTATTGTAAACAGCCAGGTCATTTTATAAACGAGTGTGCAGTTCTGAAACACAACATAGCAACTGGTAAGACCAAAGAAAGACCACGTCCGCCTAGACAAGAACAAGTTACACAGACTTCTCAGTCACCACAGAATGCACAACAGACAGTTCCAGCGCCGCAGCCTATCGCTGCAACACAGCATGTTACACAACAGATGTACCAGTATGCCCAGACAGAGTATCCAGAGTATCAGCAGTATTCATGAAACAGCCTAGAGAGGGAGGTAGGCTTGCCTCTCATCGAGATACCTGTAGATCAAGAGGGTCCCTATGTACACAGTCAAGTATTAGGGAAAGACAGAAAGTTTTTGATTGATACAGGGGCAAGTAGGACTACTATCAGTCATGACGAGGTTCCAGGGGCTCCGCTCTCAGGCTCTAAAAATGTTTCCCTTGGATTTTCAGGAAAGCCTATTGTTAACGAGATTTCAAAACCAGTTTCTCTAGAAGTTGGTCCACTGTCCCGAATTACTGATTTGTTACTTACGAAATCATGTCCAGAAAATTTGTTAGGCATTAAAACACTGAAAGAATTAGGTGCAGTTATTTGCTGCTCCCCAGAAGGAATCCGATTGTTTTTGCGTGACTTTAAAGGTCACTATGTATTACGTGATTTTGATCCGAGACTATCAAATGTACCGCAGCACTTATGGGCGCAAGGTCCAACTGATGTAGGTTTTATGCAAATCACACCCCATCGTGTGACTCTCAAGCAAGGTATAGTTTTGCCACGAATCAGACAGTACAGATTGCCACCTGAGGCTGTAGCAGCCTTATCCAAAATTATTGACGAGCTTATTGCTCAAGGAGTGGTTGTAGAAACTGACTCCAATGTATGTAATTCTCCTATCATTCCAGTCATGAAACGTACTGATCCAAATGCACCTCCAGTATATCGATTAGTGATTGACCTTCGAGAGCTTAACAAATGTATTATACCCCAGTATCCAGTAGTCCCAGATATTTCATCCCTATTGACAGCTATTGATTCTGAAGCTGCATTTTTCACTGTTATCGACCTCAAGAACGCATTTTTCAGTGTCCCCATTCATCCAGACAGCCAGAACCTTTTCGGTTTTTGTTTAAATGGAAGGAGCTATAAATTCACACGAGCTCCTCAAGGTTTCACAGAAAGTCCTAGTATTTACAGTCAAGCACTCAAAAGACAACTAGACAATATTCACATGCCAGCTGACACTGCCCTGCTCCAGTATGTCGATGATCTACTGATCACAGCCCGTTCTGAACGTGATTGCGAGCGAGCGTCACTTACAGTTCTGTATTTTCTAGCCGAGATGGGGCACAAGGTGTCCCCTTCGAAGCTTCAGTTCTGTGTCCAGCAAGTGATCTACTTAGGCCACTTACTGTCCAAGTGGGGTAGGCAGTTGACACCAGACCGTATCCAGTTAATAGCGAGTCTTCCACAGCCCAAGACACAGAAGGAGGTACGTGCTTTTATTGGCCTCACTTCTTATTGCAGACAATGGATTCCTCAGTATTCATTTCTAGCCAAGCCACTGATACAGTTAACGACACAGGAGGCAGCCGTATCGACTGTCCTCCCTTGGACATCTGAACATACACTTGTTTTTAATGAATTAAAGAAAGCCTTATGCCAAGCACCTGTTTTAGCAACACCGAACTACAGTAAGCCTTTTACACTTTTTGTTACAGAACGTGATGGTACTGCATTATCTGTTCTCACACAAGATCAAGCAGGACAGTACAAGCCCTGTGCTTATTTTTCTAGCACATTAGATCCAGTAGCCCAGGCTTTGCCTGCGTGCCTCAAGTCAGTTGCAGCCACAGCTCTAGCTATCAGACAAAGTGATTCCATAGTGTTAGGACACTCCCTGACAGTACAAGTTCCACATTCCGTGGAAGTTCTTTTAAACCGAACACAGACTCAGCACTTGACAATTGCACGTTTAACAGGTTATGAACTGACACTGTTCCAGCCACACATAGAAATCAGACGCTGCAACGTTCTAAATCCTGCTACACTGTTACCGTCAGTTACTTCAAATCCTGCCACACATAACTGTGTGGAAGTTGTTAACACTATGACAAAGCCAAGACAAGACCTGACAGACATTGCATTACCTAATCCCGACCTGACACTTTATGTGGATGGTTCATGTATGAGAACTAGTACAGGAGAACTAGTAGCCGCGTATGCAGTGACTACTGAAACCGAAGTTATAGAAACACACCGTATTGACACCCTGTCTGCTCAAGCAGCAGAGCTAGTTGCTCTGACCCAAGCCTGCATACGTGCCAAGAACCTGAAAGTAAACATATATACAGATTCACGTTACGCATTCGGAGTTGTACACAACTTCGGAGTGCTCTGGCAAGAGAGAGGTTTCATGACTTCTCATGGAACCAAGATTCAGCATGGTCTCCTCATTCAAGCTCTGTTAGATGCAATACATTTGCCGACAGCTATCGCTATCATGAAGTGCAAGGCACATACGAAAGTTACTGACATCATTTCCCAAGGTAACGATCTAGCAGATCGAACAGCCAAGCTTACAGCTCAGACCCCAGACATTCCAGTTACCAAGACACAGACATCCACTCCAGAACAGACTACTTGTATGACAGTTAAGGACCCTACACAAGATGTCATAGATATACAGTTACATGCTACTCCCGAAGAAATCAAGAAATGGTCCGAACAAGGAGGGGTCCAGACAGATCAAGGATGGGTGACGAAGGGAAAAGCCACATGGTTTCTCCCCGACTCTATGGTTCAAGTCATTATCAATACCGCACATAGTCCAGCACATCTAGGAGAAAAAAGCTATGTTAGACAGTATACAGAACGTTTGGTTCAACAAACACTTACGAGCTGCAGCCAAGCAGAAAGTCCGTACTTGTATGATATGTTGTCAATTCAATCCAGGTAAAAGTGTCCTGGTGGAACAAGGTGGATTCCAGCCTCCTGACCACCCTTTTGAAGTCCTCCAGATGGATTATATTCAGATGGAGCGATGTCGAGGTTTCAAGTATGTTCTCGTAGTTGTATGCGCTTTGTCCAGGTGGACAGAAGCATATCCAGTTCCAGATTACACAGCTGCGACCACTGCCAGGCAGTTGGTTCGTGAATTCTTTCCCCGCTATGGACTCCCTAGGGTCGTGTATTCTGATAACGGCCAGCCATTCTCATCCGAGTTAATGAAACATGTTTCCCTTTTGTTAGGGTACCAGTGGAAGTTCCATTGTGTGCGCCATCCTGAAGCAGCCGGTCTCGTAGAGAGACATAATCAAACCCTGAAAATCCGTATTGCTAAGACATGTAAAGAGAAAGGTGTAGACTGGCTAGTTGCCCTGCCAGTTGCATTATTTTATATGCAAATGGTTGCACATTCCAGATCAGGTCTGTCCCCTTATGAGGTCGTATTCGGCCGCCCCCCAAATATGTGGGGTACACCTAGACCCCGCAGTATTACAGATGTTTCCAGTAATATGTTGACAGATTACCTAGCTTCCTTGATGTCTGCCCTACACTCTTGTCGTTCACAGGTTGCCGCTGCATTTCCAGACAATACCGAAGTGAAACCGCATGAGGTCATTCCAGGCGACCTTGTCCTCGTCAGGAACTTTGATCGTTCAAGTCCACTGGAGCCCCGTTGGAAGGAGCCACGACTTGTCCTTCTGACCACCCGCACGGCCGTGAAGTTGGAGGGCCGCAAGGGGTGGGTCCATCTGTCCCACATCAAGAAATTCCATGGAATTCGTGAAAAAACATTTGCAAAGGACATTTCTAAAGACTGCCTGAAACCAGACTCTGAACTTAATTCTGAACTTAAAGTTCCTCTGTTAGAGAAAACTCCGCAACAGGAGTATAAGTTAAAACTCCGGTCTAGTAAAATAAGTCAGCCAGTTTAATTGTCTAAGTCCCTCTCGGGTGAAACGGTTAGACAGGTCCCTGACATGTATGAGATAGACCCCCATAGTGAGAGAGTTAGTCAAAACTCTATACGATGTATCGTCATTTTAAGTTTCTTATTGTTTCTAAGTTAAATGGTTACCTGCACAAGTTATGCATTACATTTATGTTTTCCAATTTCTCATGTAAATAAGTTTTCTAATGCTACAGTAGAGCACACATGTATTGATCTGCCTCCTCACGAGTTATCCTATCGTCTTGCTATGCGAAATAATACATTCATTAGAATGTTACACTATTCACACCAGACCAGCAATGCCACTAGTTGTTGGGTGTGTGGTCGACTCCCCCCTTTCCAGACACCGAAGGGAGTTCTGCCACTCTTTCCTTATCCATTTTCACATAATGGTTCGTGTGGAGCATGGTCCACGTTAACATCATCCTCCAATGATATGTCCCTTCTGAACAGAACATGTTTTCCAGACAAGCAAGGTCTCCCCCATAGAACAGGGTTAGATCTAGAAAACGAAGTTTATAATTTAGGTAATTATTCTTCGAATTTTATGGTCCTGAATGTTCAGTCTGATACTACTCCAGATTTGCCTGCTATTTCAGTACTACCAGTCAAAGGCGAATTATGTGTCAGAAAGAATGGTTCCGCACATGTAGGACATAGTGATTGCACTACTACTGTCGAGTATAGTGACAGTGGGAAATCTATTTTCAAAGCCTCACGTCATTCTTATTTTGTTTGTGGTCAGACCGCATATGTTCGTCTGCCCCTTGATTGGGATGGAACATGTTATATTGCCTTCCTACTGCCACCAGTTTTTCTAGCCCCATCTGATTATCACAGAAACACACATCTAGTACACGTCAGACCTAGAAGGGAGATCGAGTCCCCGATTGTCGATCAAACTAAAACTACTCTAGAACAATATCAAGACTTTAATAAAGGTTTCTTCTTCTTTATAGGCCCTGTCCAGAATAGTAAGTTAATCCGTAGGTTAACCAGAACCCTTGAAGCAGTAGTGAATGAGACTACTTCTGCTCTAGGTAACTTAACTGAAGAGCAATCTGCTATGAGATTTGTCGTGCTCCAAAATCGTCTCGTTCTTGACGTCATACTGGCCGATAGAGGAGGAGCATGTAGAGTCATCGGATCTAGTTGCTGCATTTTCATCCCTAATAACGCGCCGTCTGTTTATTCAGCTATAACCAGACTTCATAAAATTGCCCATCAGTTACACCAGAATCCAGGCACCTGGACATGGTCCGGTTGGCTCTGGAGTATCATATCTGCCTGGGGATGGAAAGTATTGTCATTTCTAGGTATTACAGTAATGATCATATTCAGTTGCTGCCTCTGTATACAATGTGGCCCTGCGATTTGCGGCATGTGCGCTACCTCTTGTATTCCTAGTCCTAAATCCCGTTCCAAGACAATTCGAGACAAGCAAATGATGCTATATGAAATGATAGATGGTATCATGAATATAGATGTTTCCTGATGGAAACGTAGGGCACAAGGAGGGAATGTGGAAAAGTAAATTTTGCCATGTTATATGTGCCTACGTGTTCCCCATCTTATGTTATATGTGCATGATTAATATGCATATGTATCCCCCCCTGATCGATTAAAGACGCAATTACAGTTGTGTCCACCCCTAGTATGCCAGTTTCCAGTCTTCGTGAAAGCAACGAATATTAGGCCTATGTAAACCTACGTTGCCACGTTTTACAGTGTGCACGTTAATTCATTGAATTGTCCCCGTTTCTAGGCCTCAAAAGGGCCCGGACTCAGATTCAGCTCCTGTTTCCTGAACCCTCTCCGAGGAGCGATACAGCCCCCACCTGTATCCCTGACCCTTAGCTTACTTCTTGCCACGCAGTGCCCGGCCTGGCTCTGCCTCCCAGTCTGCCAAGAATATGTTATGTTTCTAGTTATCAGTCCAGCCCTCCTTCTCTGCATTCCTAAGCTACTGAATCGCATCAATAGTTTCCGTCATGGTCTAGCCTTTATGTCTCCATGTAAGAGAAATACTGTATTAATATTCATAGAATATTCCTCGCACACAAACTATATGTAGAATTATGCATGCACCAGTCTTAGTGTCTATTAGCCTTTACCCTGATGACTTTTGGATTCTATCAACATGTACTCTAAACACCAGATACTAGATATGCCTGGGTACATGTCGCTCTGACACTCCAGACTTTAGTCTCCTCTTCTAGCACAGAAGTCATAGCCCCCAGTTCTCCCTGGAAACACGTCATTGCCCGTTTGCGCGCACCACTAGGTTAGAGGTCCCAGCTGCTCAGGTAGCCCCCTCCATGTTTCCGCCCCGTTTATGACATATTCTGTTACGTTTACGTCACATGTCTATGTATACGCCTTGTACACGCCTTCTTGTTACATCATTTTACCCTTATCTTTCGCGACTGCTACGAAACCACGCCTACTGTATTGAATGTAATGTATTTGTTTAAGTATATATATTGTACTCGCATATTAAAGGTTAGCCTATTCCTGCCCCCGGCAGCTGCCATCCTATTCCCGTACAGGCTGTCCTGTTCCTGTCCTTTATGCCTGATTAAAGCCTGTAAACTTCAGCTACCTCGAATCTTGACTCTTATTTATTGAGCTACCTGTTTATTGATTATTCTGAAAAATAGATCCGGTAATTAATTATTTTTTTACCACATAATGAATGTGGAAAAGTAAATTTTGCCATGTTATATGTGCCTACGTGTTCCCCATCTTATGTTATATGTGCATGATTAATATGCATATGTATCCCCCCCTGATCGATTAAAGACGCAATTACAGTTGTGTCCACCCCTAGTATGCCAGTTTCCAGTCTTCGTGAAAGCAACGAATATTAGGCCTATGTAAACCTACGTTGCCACGTTTTACAGTGTGCACGTTAATTCATTGAATTGTCCCCGTTTCTAGGCCTCAAAAGGGCCCGGACTCAGATTCAGCTCCTGCTTCCTGAACCCTCTCCGAGGAGCGATACAGCCCCCACCTGTATCCCTGACCCTTAGCTTACTTCTTGCCACGCAGTGCCCGGCCTGGCTCTGCCTCCCAGTCTGCCAAGAATATGTTATGTTTCTAGTTATCAGTCCAGCCCTCCTTCTCTGCATTCCTAAGCTACTGAATCGCATCAATAGTTTCCGTCATGGTCTAGCCTTTATGTCTCCATGTAAGAGAAATACTGTATTAATATTCATAGAATATTCCTCGCACACAAACTATATGTAGAATTATGCATGCACCAGTCTTAGTGTCTATTAGCCTTTACCCTGATGACTTTTGGATTCTATCAACATGTACTCTAAACACCAGATACTAGATATGCCTGGGTACATGTCGCTCTGACACTCCAGACTATAGTCTCCTCTTCTAGCACAGAAGTCATAGCCCCCAGTTCTCCCTGGAAACACGTCATTGCCCGTTTGTGCGCACCACTAGGTTAGAGGTCCCAGCTGCTCAGGTAGCCCCCTCCATGTTTCCGCCCCGTTTATGACATATTCTGTTACGTTTACATCACATGTCTATGTATACGCCTTGTACACGCCTTCTTGTTACATCATTTTACCCTTATCTTTCGCGACTGCTACTAAACCACGCCTACTGTATTGAATGTAATGTATTTGTTTAAGTATATATATTGTACTCGCATATTAAAGGTTAGCCTATTCCTGCCCCCGGCAGCTGCCATCCTATTCCCGTACAGGCTGTCCTGTTCCTGTCCTTTATGCCTGATTAAAGCCTGTAAACTTCAGCTACCTCGAATCTTGACTCTTATTTATTGAGCTACCTGTTTATTGATTATTCTGAAAAATAGATCCGGTAATTAATTATTTATTTACCACATAATGGCGCCCGAATAGGGACTTGCCCTTTCCCCACGCGCCGGAGAAGCCACGCAGGCCCCCTGATCCTCTGCAGCCGTGACGGAACCATACCGTGCACGTGCAGATATTTCTGCTTCAAGTATCCCTCAGGCCCACGGAGGAGACGGAGGTTGCGGTCCAGCATCCAGACGAGGCGGTGGAGGAACGCGGCGAGTCCCGACCAGAGCCCATGCCGAGAGTCCAAGGTCCGAGGTATCCGGAGGCCCACCTGTAACTGAAGTCCGAAGTTCGTTCGTCCGTCGTCGTAGCAGTCCAGTCCAGTCCGAGGCCTTCCGTTCTTGCTGCCCGGTGAGTACCGTTGCTGGGGTAGTATCTAGACAGGGTCAATTAATTTGTCTCTGGTCCGTGGGTTTGGGTACGCAGATCCAACACGAAGTGTTCACCTAGGTGGACGCGGGTCCTGACGTGTCTCTTTATGAGACCGGTAAGTTTCGTACTGTTTTAGCAGTGCATCTAGTCATTCTAGTAAGTTCTGTTCTCGAGAAATGTATGTGTTCTGTTTTCAGTATTCCAGGTAATATTCGGTCCGAACTGTTAGTTTAAATGTTATTCCATGTGTTTTCAATGTCGTGGTATGAGTGATTTGTTTTCTTAGTTATTATTGTGTCTATCGTGTATTGTATTGTGTCCAGACTCCAGTCTAAGGTATGCCTCTGTTCTCGAAGTTACGTCAGTTAAAAACTAGAAAAGGATTGCTAGAGGAAGCAGTTCCTGTCCCGCCTAGGGACAGTCCAGGTCATTTTATGTATCATAAGCATGGCATAAGTGCCATATTATATCTAGACTTATGGGTGGAGTACACCAAGGAATTAGAAGAGAAATATAGATGGCCTGTGTCAGGTACATGGGATGCCGAGTGTATCATGCGAGTAGAAGAAGCATTATGGAAAAAGAAAGCCAGACAGGCCCAGAAAGATGCCATCGAGTTATGGCGCAAAGAATCTCATAAAAGAACCGAAAAAGAAATCAGAAAGTCAGAATTAAGTAGGGAATCCTCAGAAAGAGCCCAAGAAAGGGAATTGATCGAAGCAGGTGAACGAGTTAAAGCCGAACAGTCAGACAGACAGAGGAATGCCCTCATTAAGGGTATGTATCCTCTTCTTGCCGAGGGCTTGCCGAAAGCAACCCCGGAAGCACCATGTAATTTTCCGCCGCCATTGGTTCCGATTAAGCTACGTCACAAACCGACCGCAGCTGATATTTTTCTCTCGTCCTACTTGGACGACACAGTCCCAGAATATGCAAATCCTGTTCCGCCAGCTCCTGTAAATAATGTAATCCCTGTTCCTCCAGCCACCGGGGCACCTGTTACAGCACCTGTCACGGTACCCCCGGTCCAGCCCACAGTACAAGTACCCGCTACATCAGTCACTCTGCCCGCCCGTACGATACCCGTTGACGATTCTAGTTTAGGAGCCGCGGGGGGAGATCCTCCTCGTACCCCGCCCCAACACAAACGTGTGACACTACTTGAGTTACATGAACGTGCGTTACAGCGTACGCCCAAACAGCAGTCCGTTGCAGATATCAAACGAGCTCTTACTGAATGCCGTTATGATCCAGTCCCAGGGGATGATAATATGGTCATATATTCATTGCGTGTAAGACGGGTGACCGAGTATTTGGACACCCTACCGAATATGAAAGAAGATCTAGACAGAATATATCGTTTCATCCGTACAGGAGTAGATCCAGGAAGTATTGGCGAAGCCATGTCTCAAAGGAAAGCCGAGACTCAGCTCATGCTATTAAAGTTTCTAATTAATTGTTTAATAAGGGAACAAGATTATCCGACTAAAGATCCGACCGAAATGAGAGTTCTGACAAAGTAGAGTGATCATATAGCCGAGGGAAGACACAAGACACTAAGTAGTATAGAGAGTATGTACAAGAAAATTCGTAAGGAAATAATAAGGTTACACGAAAAACGCAAAGCAGCACAAGTAAGCGAGAAAGAAGACAACTCTGATACTGAAGAGGTAGACGACGAGAATCCCACCAGAATAGCGTATGTAGGTAGAACTAGACTTCCCGACCGACATTCACGTCTAGAAAACAAGAAAGTTTTTCCTCTTCCAGCACCAGAACAAGGTTCTCTTGAACAAGTATTTCAAGCTACCGATCACATTCTGAAATCACGAATCGGTTATAGTGAACTTAGTACCATGCATGAACAAGAACTAGCCCTGTCAGCAGTCCGATGGACTACTGATCCTACCACTTTTCCAGACGAAATAGTGGCACAAATGTTTCTGAAACTGCCCCCGGCCGAGCAGCGACTGGTGGGTATGTACATGATCCAGCACCTCATTACACTGTATGAGGGACAACATTCTGATCCAGGTCCGTTACATGATGTTCTGAACGAGTTACTCCAGTATAGATGGAGAGGTTTAGGTACAGATTTAATTAGTGTTATTCTAGAACAGCGCCACAAATATAGAACGTTTCTGAATCCGCATTTTGTTCATGTCTCACCTCCAGAAAGTAAACCATTTTACATAGATAGACAACATCCGTTACGAGAAGTACACCCAGTTAGGACAGCGGGTGGTGAAATGCAACGAGTATTTGTTTACACCCCTATCACAAAGATGGAACTCTTAGAGATGAAGAAATTAATTCCCTGTCACGACAAAGACCCAGCAGGGTTCCATCGAGAATTAAAAGACATGCTCCGTATGGGAGAGTACACGTATCCAGATATCATTAAAATGTTAAAGGTCCTGTTGCCCGCAGGGGTATATGAAAAACTCAAGGAAAAAGAATGGGAGGTGGGAGAGAAAAAGATTGATTGGACAGCTCTAGAAGCTGAAGATAAAATACGAGTACCAGGTACCGGTCTTGGGGACAAATGTAAAGAATTGCCCGAGTTATTGATACAAGTTTTGCCAAGGTTACTAGCCACGAAAAAGGAAGATTGGGATGCAATTTCAGCATGCAAACAGAAACAGTATGAAGACACTAGTGATTTTTATTCTAGATTTGAAAAATGTTTTATTATTAACAGTGGTTTGAAGACAAGTAGCGAGTCATACCCTCATCTTTTTGTTACTAAACTAGTCGAGAATTCAAGTCCACAAGTTAAAAATCGAGTTTTGAAAGTCGAAAGTACCTGGCAAGCTAGTACCCCGTCACAAATGCTTCAGATGCTCCAGTATCACCAGAACAGAATCAGGGAAGAGCAAGAACACGAAAAGAGACGTATGAAAGACACGAAAATGAAAGTACTAGTTGCACAATCTGTTCCACAAGACAGTCAGAAGAGGGGTCCGAATCAAGCCAGTCATCCTGCAGCTCCCGTTAAAGGGACTTGCAATTATTGTAAACAGCCAGGTCATTTTATAAACGAGTGTGCAGTTCTGAAACACAACATAGCAACTGGTAAGACCAAAGAAAGACCACGTCCGCCTAGACAAGAACAAGTTACACAGACTTCTCAGTCACCACAGAATGCACAACAGACAGTTCCAGCGCCGCAGCCTATCGCTGCAACACAGCATGTTACACAACAGATGTACCAGTATGCCCAGACAGAGTATCCAGAGTATCAGCAGTATTCATGAAACAGCCTAGAGAGGGAGGTAGGCTTGCCTCTCATCGAGATACCTGTAGATCAAGAGGGTCCCTATGTACACAGTCAAGTATTAGGGAAAGACAGAAAGTTTTTGATTGATACAGGGGCAAGTAGGACTACTATCAGTCATGACGAGGTTCCAGGGGCTCCGCTCTCAGGCTCTAAAAATGTTTCCCTTGGATTTTCAGGAAAGCCTATTGTTAACGAGATTTCAAAACCAGTTTCTCTAGAAGTTGGTCCACTGTCCCGAATTACTGATTTGTTACTTACGAAATCATGTCCAGAAAATTTGTTAGGCATTAAAACACTGAAAGAATTAGGTGCAGTTATTTGCTGCTCCCCAGAAGGAAAACGATTGTTTTTGCGTGACTTTAAAGGTCACTATGTATTACGTGATATTGATCCGAGACTATCAAATGTACCGCAGCACTTATGGGCGCAAGGTCCAACTGATGTAGGTTTTATGCAAATCACACCCCATCGTGTGACTCTCAAGCAAGGTATAGTTTTGCCACGAATCAGACAGTACAGATTGCCACCTGAGGCTGTAGCAGCCTTATCCAAAATTATTGACGAGCTTATTGCTCAAGGAGTGGTTGTAGAAACTGACTCCAATGTATGTAATTCTCCTATCATTCCAGTCATGAAACGTACTGATCCAAATGCACCTCCAGTATATCGATTAGTGATTGACCTTCGAGAGCTTAACAAATGTATTATACCCCAGTATCCAGTAGTCCCAGATATTTCATCCCTATTGACAGCTATTGATTCTGAAGCTGCATTTTTCACTGTTATCGACCTCAAGAACGCATTTTTCAGTGTCCCCATTCATCCAGACAGCCAGTACCTTTTCGTTTTTTGTTTAAATGGAAGGAGCTATAAATTCACACGAGCTCCTCAAGGTTTCACAGAAAGTCCTAGTATTTACAGTCAAGCACTCAAAAGACAACTAGACAATATTCACATGCCAGCTGACACTGCCCTGCTCCAGTATGTCGATGATCTACTGATCACAGCCCGTTCTGAACGTGATTGCGAGCGAGCGTCACTTACAGTTCTGTATTTTCTAGCCGAGATGGGGCACAAGGTGTCCCCTTTGAAGCTTCAGTTCTGTGTCCAGCAAGTGATCTACTTAGGCCACTTACTGTCCAAGTGGGGTAGGCAGTTGACACCAGACCGTATCCAGTTAATAGCGAGTCTTCCACAGCCCAAGACACAGAAGGAGGTACGTGCTTTTATTGGCCTCACTTCTTATTGCAGACAATGGATTCCTCAACGACACAGGAGGCAGCCGTATCGACTGTCCTCCCTTGGACATCTGAACATACACTTGTTTTTAATGAATTAAAGAAAGCCTTATGCCAAGCACCTGTTTTAGCAACACCGAACTACAGTAAGCCTTTTACACTTTTTGTTACAGAACGTGATGGTACTGCATTATCTGTTCTCACACAAGATCAAGCAGGACAGTACAAGCCCTGTGCTTATTTTTCTAGCACATTAGATCCAGTAGCCCAGGCTTTGCCTGCGTGCCTCAAGTCAGTTGCAGCCACAGCTCTAGCTATCAGACAAAGTGATTCCATAGTGTTAGGACACTCCCTGACAGTACAAGTTCCACATTCCGTGGAAGTTCTTTTAAACCGAACACAGACTCAGCACTTGACAATTGCACGTTTAACAGGTTATGAACTGACACTGTTCCAGCCACACATAGAAATCAGATGCTGCAACGTTCTAAATCCTGCTACACTGTTACCGTCAGTTACTTCAAATCCTGCCACACATGACTGTGTGGAAGTTGTTAACACTATGACAAAGCCAAGACAAGACCTGACAGACATTGCATTACCTAATCCCGACCTGACACTTTATGTGGATGGTTCATGTATGAGAACTAGTACAGGAGAACTAGTAGCCGCGTATGCAGTGACTACTGAAACCGAAGTTATAGAAACACACCGTATTGACACCCTGTCTGCTCAAGCAGCAGAGCTAGTTGCTCTGACCCAAGCCTGCATACGTGCCAAGAACCTGAAAGTAAACATATATACAGATTCACGTTACGCATTCGGAGTTGTACACGACTTCGGAGTGCTCTGGCAAGAGAGAGGTTTCATGACTTCTCATGGAACCAAGATTCAGCATGGTCTCCTCATTCAAGCTCTGTTAGATGCAATACATTTGCCGACAGCTATCGCTATCATGAAGTGCAAGGCACATACGAAAGTTACTGACATCATTTCCCAAGGTAACGATCTAGCAGATCGAACAGCCAAGCTTACAGCTCAGACCCCAGACATTCCAGTTACCAAGACACAGACATCCACTTCAGAACAGACTACTTGTATGACAGTTAAGGACCCTACACAAGATGTCATAGATATACAGTTACATGTTACTCCCGAAGAAATCAAGAAATGGTCCGAACAAGGAGGGGTCCAGACAGATCAAGGATGGGTGACGAAGGGAAAAGCCACATGGTTTCTCCCCGACTCTATGGTTCAAGTCATTATCAATACCGCACATAGTCCAGCACATCTAGGAGAAAAAGCTATGTTAGACAGTATACAGAACTTTTGGTTCAACAAACACTTACGAGCTGCAGCCAAGCAGAAAGTCCGTACTTGTATGATATGTTGTCAATTCAATCCAGGTAAAAGTGTCCCGGTGGAACAAGGTGGATTCCAGCCTCCTGACCACCCTTTTGAAGTCCTCCAGATGGATTATATTCAGATGGAGCGATGTCGAGGTTTCAAGTATGTTCTCGTAGTTGTATGCGCTTTGTCCAGGTGGACAGAAGCATATCCAGTTCCAGATTACACAGCTGCGACCACTGCCAGGCAGTTGGTTCGTGAATTCTTTCCCCGCTATGGACTCCCTAGGGTCGTGTATTCTGATAACGGGCAGCCATTCTCATCCGAGTTAATGAAACATGTTTCCCTTTTGTTAGGGTACCAGTGGAAGTTCCATTGTGTGCGCCATCCTGAAGCAGCCGGTCTCGTAGAGAGACATAATCAAACCCTGAAAATCCGTATTGCTAAGACATGTAAAGAGAAAGGTGTAGACTGGCTAGTTGCCCTGCCAGTTGCATTATTTTATATGCGAATGGTTGCACATTCCAGATCAGGTCTGTCCCCTTATGAGGTCGTATTCGGCCGCCCCCCAAATATGTGGGGTACACCTAGACCCCGCAGTATTACAGATGTTTCCAGTAATATGTTGACAGATTACCTAGCTTCCTTGATGTCTGCCCTACACTCTTGTCGTTCACAGGTTGCCGCTGCATTTCCAGACAATACCGAAGTGAAACCGCATGAGGTCATTCCAGGCGACCTTGTCCTCGTCAGGAACTTTGATCGTTCAAGTCCACTGGAGCCCCGTTGGAAGGAGCCACGACTTGTCCTTCTGACCACCCGCACGGCCGTGAAGTTGGAGGGCCGCAAGGGGTGGGTCCATCTGTCCCACATCAAGAAATTCCATGGAATTCGTGAAAAAACATTTGCAAAGGACATTTCTAAAGACTGCCTGAAACCAGACTCTGAACTTAATTCTGAACTTAAAGTTCCTCTGTTAGAGAAAACTCCGCAACAGGAGTATAAGTTAAAACTCCGGTCTAGTAAAATAAGTCAGCCAGTTTAATTGTCTAAGTCCCTCTCGGGTGAAACGGTTAGACAGGTCCCTGACATGTATGAGATAGACCCCCATAGTGAGAGAGTTAGTCAAAACTCTATACGATGTATCGTCATTTTAAGTTTCTTATTGTTTCTAAGTTTAATGGTTACCTGCACAAGTTATGCATTACATTTATGTTTTCCAATTTCTCATGTAAATAAGTTTTCTAATGCTACAGTAGAGCACACATTTATTGATCTGCCTCCTCACGAGTTATCCTATCGTCTTGCTATGCGAAATAATACATTCATTAGAATGTTACACTATTCACACCAGACCAGCAATGCCACTAGTTGTTGGGTGTGTGGTCGACTCCCCCCTTTCCAGACACCGAAGGGAGTTCTGCCACTCTTTCCTTATCCATTTTCACATAATGGTTCGTGTGGAGCATGGTCCACGTTAACATCATCCTCCAATGATATGTCCCTTCTGAACAGAACATGTTTTCCAGACAAGCAAGGTCTCCCCCATAGAACAGGGTTAGATCTAGAAAACGAAGTTTATAATTTAGGTAATTATTCTTCGAATTTTATGGTCCTGAATGTTCAGTCTGATACTACTCCAGATTTGCCTGCTATTTCAGTACTACCAGTCAAAGGCGAATTATGTGTCAGAAAGAATGGTTCCGCACATGTAGGACATAGTGATTGTACTACTACTGTCGAGTATAGTGACAGTGGGAAATCTATTTTCAAAGCCTCACGTCATTCTTATTTTGTTTGTGGTCAGACCGCATATGTTCGTCTGCCCCTTGATTGGGATGGAACATGTTATATTGCCTTCCTACTGCCACCAGTTTTTCTAGCCCCATCTGATTATCACAGAAACACACATCTAGTACACGTCAGACCTAGAAGGGAGATCGAGTCCCCGATTGTCGATCAAACTGAAACTACTCTAGAACAATATCAAGACTTTAATAAAGGTTTCTTCTTCTTTATAGGCCCTGTCCAGAATAGTAAGTTAATCCGTAGGTTAACCAGAACCCTTGAAGCAGTAGTGAATGAGACTACTTCTGCTCTAGGTAACTTAACTGAAGAGCAATCTGCTATGAGATTTGTCGTGCTCCAAAATCGTCTCGTTCTTGACGTCATACTGGCCGATAGAGGAGGAGCATGTAGAGTTATCGGATCTAGTTGCTGCATTTTCATCCCTAATAAAGCGCCGTCTGTTTATTCAGCTATAACCAGACTTCATAAAATTGCCCATCAGTTACACCAGAATCCAGGCACCTGGACATGGTCCGGTTGGCTCTGGAGTATCATATCTGCCTGGGGATGGAAAGTATTGTCATTTCTAGGTATTACAGTAATGATCATATTCAGTTGCTGCCTCTGTATACAATGTGGCCCTGCGATTTGCGGCATGTGCGCTACCTCTTGTATTCCTAGTCCTAAATCCCGTTCCAAGACAATTCGAGATGAGCAAATGATGCTATATGAAATGATAGATGGTATCATGAATATAGATGTTTCCTGATGGAAACGTAGGGCACAAGGAGGGAATGTGGAAAAGTAAATTTTGCCATGTTATATGTGCCTACGTGTTCCCCATCTTATGTTATATGTGCATGATTAATATGCATATGTATCCCCCCCTGATCGATTAAAGACGCAATTACAGTTGTGTCCACCCCTAGTATGCCAGTTTCCAGTCTTCGTGAAAGCAACGAATATTAGGCCTATGTAAACCTACGTTGCCACGTTTTACAGTGTGCACGTTAATTCATTGAATTGTCCCCGTTTCTAGGCCTCAAAAGGGCCCGGACTCAGATTCAGCTCCTGTTTCCTGAACCCTCTCCGAGGAGCGATACAGCCCCCACCTGTATCCCTGACCCTTAGCTTACTTCTTGCCACGCAGTGCCCGGCCTGGCTCTGCCTCCCAGTCTGCCAAGAATATGTTATGTTTCTAGTTATCAGTCCAGCCCTCCTTCTCTGCATTCCTAAGCTACTGAATCGCATCAATAGTTTCCGTCATGGTCTTGCCTTTATGTCTCCATGTAAGAGAAATACTGTATTAATATTCATAGAATATTCCTCGCACACAAACTATATGTAGAATTATGCATGCACCAGTCTTAGTGTCTATTAGCCTTTACCCTGATGACTTTTGGATTCTATCAACATGTACTCTAAACACCAGATACTAGATATGCCTGGGTACATGTCGCTCTGACACTCCAGACTTTAGTCTCCTCTTCTAGCACAGAAGTCATAGCCCCCAGTTCTCCCTGGAAACACGTCATTGCCCGTTTGCGCGCACCACTAGGTTAGAGGTCCCAGCTGCTCAGGTAGCCCCCTCCATGTTTCCGCCCCGTTTATGACATATTCTGTTACGTTTACATCACATGTCTATGTATACGCCTTGTACACGCCTTCTTGTTACATTATTTTACCCTTATCTTTCGCGACTGCTACGAAACCACGCCTACTGTATTGAATGTAATGTATTTGTTTAAGTATATATATTGTACTCGCATATTAAAGGTTAGCCTATTCCTGCCCCCGGCAGCTGCCATCCTATTCCCGTACAGGCTGTCCTGTTCCTGTCCTTTATGCCTGATTAAAGCCTGTAAACTTCAGCTACCTCGAATCTTGACTCTTATTTATTGAGCTACCTGTTTATTGATTATTCTGAAAAATAGATCCGGTAATTAATTATTTATTTACCACACTTTTTTAAATTACAGAAGAAATTAAAAGTATACAAAAAGAAAAACTGCAATTCTACATATATATTAAGTACAATTTTATTATTTTAGTTTTAACATGAGAGTGTGTTGCATACAAAAAAGTGCTCACATTTGTTTTTTGCTTTTGAAAATGTATCTTTGAAATGCAATGAAAATATTAGTAGCTTCTTGTTCAAAACATGTAATGCTAATTAAATTCCAAATGTCAAAATAGAAAAGTTTTCTTTTTTTAAACAATATAGAGAGAGAAAGCATGCACAATATTACAAAAGCCAATCTATTGAAATGACACAACATTTATTAAAGCATGAGGGGTAAGCGTTATTTACTCTAACATGTGAGTGAAACACCTTCAGCGATTTGACTGTGCTATTCTTTTCATTCAGACTGTCAGCATGTCTACCCAAACATATTTTCCCCATCAGGATGGTCTACATTGTTTACTGCCATCAAGCTCTTGAAGAATGGATTCAAAACATTTTCTGCTTGACTTGCCTAGATGTATTGATATTCTATCCTCTGCTTCCTTGGATACTATTTTTCTTACGAGAACCGGACTCCTCACTCCCTGATCCTGTGAAACCCATGCCTCCAGATTATCCCATGTTGATTTACAGGATTATAAAGGCGGTCGAATTGCCATTATATACAGTCTTCTTTTGATTCAAATCCCGCCAATTTACCACAAACTAGACCCATCAGAAGCAGCTGTTTCCACCATTAAGTTTAAGGCTGAGTCTCTTCTTTGGGCCCCGATTTACCACCCCCTCTGGTTAATCCACATAGATCACAGACTCTTTAACAGATAGTGTTTTCCCTACTCTGTTCAGTATTCTAATATTACTGTGCTAGGGGGTTTTATTCTCAATTGTGACTGTCCCAAATAATGCACAGGCCTGTGCATTGCCTAAAGCTTTCCTTGCTTGGAATTTTAACGAATTGGTCCCTTCTCCAGCTCACTCAGCAGAACACACGCTTAATTTGATATTTTTGAACAGGCCATCTATTACCTTTGTTATGTCTTGTTATGTCTCTCCTGTTTGCCTGTTTGGATCACTTTCATGTGGTTTTTCATTTTAAGGATCATGACAACCAGTCCATGCAACATTTGAAAATGTCTTGAGCTTGCGGTAAGATTTGTGAGCAGTAGTCCCCAAATATAGCTTTAGCAGCACCCTCCCATCATGGAGGGGTCTTTTAAGTGTGTTGAGGATAATGTAAACTGCGTTCATATTTGGGGGAGCGTCGTAGAAGGTCTGAGGTGGAGGTGTAGGGTGTTTGGCAGCGAGGAAGGAGAAGGACCTTCCTCCAGTTCCAGTCTCATGGATCCGTGTAAAGGTGGCCAGGGTGAACTGGGCAGAAGCGAGGTGTCTTGTGGGTCCGTAGAAGGAGGGGCAGCAGTTCATATATGCTGGCCTGGCATTGTGTAGGACCAGTGTGGGTGAGGAGTTTTAAGGTTATTCTTCTGTGTGCCTGGAGACAGTGGAGTTTCCGGAGGTGTAGATTGATGTGGCTGTGCTGGTGGAGGTCGAGGATAAGTCTGGCTGTGGCGTTCTGGACATCTTGGAGCTTGCAGAGGTTTTTTTTGGTAACACCGGAGTAGAGTACTTTGCCGTAGTCAAATCTGCTGTTGATGAGCACTTGAGTGACGGTTTTTCTGGATTCAGTGGGGATCCTTCTGACGGTGTTTCACAGCAAATGAAGGGTATTGAAACAGGCCAGGGATACCAAGTTGAACAGGCGGTCCCTAGTGAGTGATGCCTCACGTATGATACTGAGGTTTTGTGTTTGGTTTGTTGGGGTAGGGCAAGTTCCTAGTACAGAGGGCCACCAGGCATCGTTCCATGTGGAGGGGGTGGATCCCAGGTTGAGGACTTCTGTCTTGCCTGAGTTGAGCTTAACCTAGGTGATGATTTCATCCCTTCTTGAATGTTGTGCCTGGTGACATTGGGTTCATTGGTGAGTGCTTAGGATGGGCCTAACATTCTACTGACTGCAACTGTTGCTGATGAAGCATGGGTATGTTGTACTGCTGGTAAAAAAACTTCAACAGTCCTAACAGCCTATTTAAGTATAACTCAATAATTTTGCTGCCAGCAGCCTCGAAGATGGCCAAAAATGTAGTGAGTTTTCAGCATGGGCTTCTTCATCTCTACTAGTCCACTTTTTGACCAAATCACAGTACAGATTCAACACTGCTCGAAGTGACCGACAATATTGAGCACAGTTTCGATCAAGGTTCTGTTGCAACTCTGTTGCTGTTGAATTCATCTGCAGCATTCAATACAGTTGTACGGTTCCTGTTAGTGCAGGCACAACTGTCCATTTGGGCAAGATAAGCAACACATACCATCAGAATATGTGGACCTAGTTCCTGGCTAGCTCACAGTGGATCATCTAGACCTCTAAACCTGGCAAGGTGCCGGATGGTGTCTGCAACCCCAGAACATGACAAACTAAATTAAAGGAAACAGATATACCCTTTCATTGTTAACTCAGGCTTACCCAAAGGGAGACATACGATTTTTGACATTTAAAATGTTTATTGAAGCAATTGGACTCTTCTGTAAGACATGCGCACTACAATGATTATTAGAAGGAAACAAAGCATGGTAACCAGCGTTAAAACAATGGCAAAAAAGGTGAACAATACAACCATTGTTTATTTGCATTGATTACATTAATACATATAGTGGTACTCCTACCTAGCTCTACCTGTCCAAGTAATCATAGGATGTGCAGGTCTGCCATATCCCTTTGAGTAGTCTAACTCCACTTTTTACCTGCAGGTGAGTGTCATTCGGTAGCCAGTATTAGTGTCAGGCCCCTGTGCTTCTCACAATGGTGATGGAATTCAACTGAGCTGGAATTTAGTTTGGGTAGCCTTAACAATCTATCTTAATGTTTCTCTGTATAAACAATGGATTGGTGTAGTTTATATAATATACGCGCCCCATTTGTTTTGTTCCTGAGCGCTATCGTTATTGATTTTACCACATCGCAATGTCGCTGATTGGGCAACATGTTGCACAGTGCAGCTAGTCCTTGTACAGAATGTTCTAATTGATAATAATATGCCTACGAAGAAATGTAACCGTAAGCAAACTATTTCTGAGCATATGGATGTAGATGCACAAGCAAATGTGTGTTAAAAGTCATTGTTTAAGAAGATGTCACTTCTAAAGGCGAGCAACTAAAATGGAAGTGTTTGTGCCCAGGACAGGTGTAACCTCACAACAATACAGTGTCACATCTTGTTTACATAACTTGAAAATGCTTAGTTTGTAACTGAAGCCAGCAACCACAACCACTCCTTTTCAGTCAAAATCTAAAGACCTAAACTATGAAGTGCCACAGGCATCTTCACTTCATTTAATGTCGGCATGGCCCCTATCGTTATAATTATTCAGTCCTATGACCTTAGGGTGGTTTTGTGTGTTGATGCTACACAACTGATGTTCTACATTGATAAACGTCCTGCAATTCTCAAGAGGTCTTCAAGCTATGCCTCACTCAGGTTGCTCAATTAACAAAAAACTGTTATTTGAAATTGGGAGATCCCCTTGGCCTGTTAGCATAGGGTAGAATCTGGGTGTCAAATTTGACGCAAAGTTATCCTTCCTCCTTCATATATTATCCCCTGCTGGTGCCTTGTTTAAAGAGATTTTCAGCCATCTTGCCTATCTCAGCTATATGTACTCTGGCTACATTGAAATTGAAATATATCAACTCACTTTATCTCAGTGTTTGGTTAAGCAGCTTCAAGTGGTGCACAATGCGGCAGCCACACTGATTTCAAAGATGCCACGCCATCAATATACACCACCTCATCTCAGGTGCCTAAACTGACTCCACATGAGCAAGAAAATTCAGTTCTGGTTACTGTAGTGTCATGATACTTATTTTTGAAATCTGGTGCACTTTACAAATGATGTATACATTCACTTACTCTAAGGATAGAAACACTGAACCCAGGGCTCACTCAACCCACTGCGGAAGCAGAGCAGGATTTCTGGGGGTCTTTACCGAAAGAGCCTCAGAGCATTACTACTCTGTCACTGTAGGAGATGTAGACATAAAAGAAACTATTCTACAGATAAATACACTAACTTCCACCTCCAATGAACATTTAAGTGCCCATATCGCTGCACACATTGCTGGAAAAATGTCTGCTTTTCCAAAATAAAAAACAAAATATTAGCAGTATAAGACGGTTTGTAATGCATTCCTTCCAGTTTGTGAAATTAACTTACCCAAAGAAGTTAAAACTACATTTCCCTTCTTTTTTTATAACAGCAAAATACCTCAAAAAAGAATCATGATATTTAGGTACATACATAACACAGTAAGAGTGTTTTGAATGATGATTAAACTTTTAAAAGAACACACCATTCATACTTCAGATGTATGAAATGCATGGTGAAATGCCTCTACTTAATGCCTTGTTTACTCGAAATGTTTGACTAGGGTAGAAGAAAAAAAGATGTAACAAAATTCCAATTAAATAAATATTTTACTTTATATTAGCTGTGATTTCAGTTTTTTATTTTATTTATATCAATGATGTTTTCTGTTTAATTTTCCAGAGGTAACTTGATGTAGCATACAAAAACATCCTTAGCATGAGAAAAAATCAAAGATAGCAATTTGCAAATTGAAAAAAAAACTGTTTATCTGTCTGCTCGGAAGAACTAGATATCTTCTACACAGCAATAATACATCCAGGTTAATACTCTCAAAATAAAGGATGATTGTTCCCTTTACGGAACAATTTTGAACAAACCTGGATTGGCAACTAAGCAGGTTGTATCTTAGTAGGGTTCCACATTGTCAAATTAACTGGTGGAACTGCTCCTCAACCTTTCTTGAGAGGGATTAAAAACAAATAGTGCCTTAGAGGGATAGCATAACTCCCTAACTCTATGGAATAATTCCACCCTAATTTCAACTACAACATTTCCAATGAAATGCGACAGGATCAATCTTTTTCAGACAGTCTGCAGCCTGAAGTGTCTCAAAGAGCAACATCTATGAACAGGAGACTTCTTTTTTAGCATTTCAACAATTTGGAAATTCTAGGAGAATTGACAACTTAAAAAAATTAAACCGTACACTTCTAATGTCTTATCACGACTAATAGTAAATAAATGTCCTTTCTTGAAAATCAAATATACAATTGTCTGAATCTGAGATGGACCTACATGGCTTGCATTGGAAGATGAACTATTGTACGTTCAGGGCTTGGTTAACTGAAAGGAGATGGACTATACATTTAAAGACTTCAGTCCCTGATTTTAAGTGATTAGATTTTAAGAAGAAGTTCTGTTTCAATGCCCTTATTTTTACTGTTTCTATTTCCTTCTCCATCTTCTCTCTGTGGTTTTCTCTTGTAGGCAAATGATGATGCACTTGAGCGCATTAATATAACAACACCAATGAGCCTGCTACATATGCTGTATATACAACTTTTCCTCTTCTTTTAGTACTTGCTCATGGAGAAGAAGCACAATACCAACACTGCATGGCTTGGGAGAAGAAAAGTGACTCACTAATGGTTGCACACATATGTTCCTGCATCCCATACATTATCTGCTTTCTCCACACTGTGTTCATTTGGTGTCCAGACTTGGGTTTCAGATATATGTGTACAAATAGCTATTAGGACACTTTTGTTTCTCAGATGGAACACAAATAATAAAGAACAGACACCATTCTCGTGGGGCTGATGACAGTCATGTACCTCATTAACAGGGGCAGAATATATTCTTAACCCTGAGGTGACAGAAATGAAAGGAGAGAAACACATCACCACTCACGGTTGAAGATCCTGTTCTTATCCCTGCAACGGGTCTGGCCTGAGAAGACAGACATAAATCTCCACTCACTGATGAAGATCTTGTTCATAACCTTGCTAGGGGACTGGCCTGACAGGAGAGACATACACCACCACCTACAGATGAAGATCCTGTTCATAACTTTTGCCAAGAGACTGGCCTGAGAAGACATACATACACCACTACTCACAGATGTAGATTCTGGTCGTATCTCTTACAGGAGACTCTAATCCTAGAGGGGACTAGCCTTAGAAGACAAACACATCACCACTCTCTCCTTACCTATTACATATGGCTTGCTCCGGTCTCTCCTTGTAGTTGATCTCTCTCAGTGTCACTCCAGTGAAAACATCAATGATGCCCCCCAGGAGAAGCTGCCCAGGTGTGGAGAGGGTTTCCAGTTCCCAGGACTGCAGAGTGCAGGCAGCTCTCACCAGTGACTTCAAAGTACAAAGGCTACATGTGATGACCAAGTACCTGTGGAGCTCCATGTGATGGGGAGCCTCTGAACTGCAAGTCCACCAGACGCTCTCTAAGAAGGAAGTAGGAGGTGAGCTAGGCAGAATGGCTAAAAAGACCAAGAGAGCCTGCCCTGCGGCTCAGATCTGTCTCTGACTTACTACGTAACTCCCAAGATATGCCGAAGGTCACCACAGGCTGTACAGGTTCACAGAAGCCCCATAGTGAGCCTCATGTGACACCACTTTCAAGGAAGCAGAGCAGGCATCTTATGAAGGAAAGATAATGACAAGTTCAGGAAACTTAATTACACAGTAGATGTCGCTATTTTCCTGAGCATCTAACACTGTTATTACAGAGGTGTGACCAAAACTTCCTCACTGAAAGAAAACACTACCCTGTACTTTCCAAAAGGAGAAGCTGTTCCCTGGGGACCTAGATGTTTACACTCTGTGGAGCAATGCTGACAAGAGCAGAGCAAACTCAGCTGAACCTAGAAATCAAATCCATGATGTTCATACATAAAGTGAAGGGCCAATAGTGATGTACTTATTCTTAGCTTTCTGCTCCTTGCACATTGGTGAAATTGTGCTTTTCCTGATTTACATATTGGCATGAAGTCAATATTGCCTTCACCATGCACCAGCATCCACATTAACCTCTTCCATGCTGGTGACGGAACCGCTCCGTCATTAGCCTCGGTCGCGCTGTGCTGGTGAAGGAGCGGTTCCATCACGGCCGGCTCGGCGCGCGGTGATGATTTTGCACTTGCTCGGCGCATTCTATTGAGCGGGCGGGGCTGTGACGGAACCGCTCCGTCACAAGCACAGCGCGCCCGAGGCTCGTGACGGAGCGGTTACGTCACGAGCATGGGAGCGCCACGCGGCCCCCCCTGCCCCCTAGTGCTGCGGCGGAATTGCCACCACAGCAAAGGGGTTACATCTTCATTAAGCTGCTGTATTTTTGTTAGTGTGCCATGATGCCGCATCCACCTGATATCCCAATGCACATCTGGCCATGTGTGGTCGAGCCTAAGATGGAGCCTTTTTAAGAGTTGGCCTACAGAGTCATATCACATAAATTGAACACAGCATCTACTTATTTATTTATTCCCAGCACCACATGGGAATTAGCCTCACGGCGAAGGGGTTAAACATAAGACATGTCTGCCTGTTCAACCGAATGACAGAGCACAACTAAGATTTGACTACCTATACGAGAAGCTACCCACTTTTTAAACTACCATCTTCAGATGCATAACACGTGAGAATACATGTACAAGTAAACATATACCTCAGTCACAAGAGCACACAGAACTTTAAACTTGACAGCTTGCACTTCCCATTTGAGTACAGAAAGAAGCAAGAGAATTACAGAAACAAAGAAGAGAGGTACAGAAAGAGTAAGAAATGTGCAGAAAGAGTCAAGAGAAGTGCAGAAAGAGGCAAGAGAAGTATAGAAAGAGGCACGATAAGTGCAGAAAGAGGCAGGAGAGGAGCAGCAACATGCAAGAGAGGTGCAGGAAGTGGTAAGTGAGATAACAAACGATGTAAGAGAAGTACAGAAAGAGGAAAGAGAAGTGCAGAAAGAGGCAAGGGAGGTGCAGAAAGAGGGAAGAGGGATGCAGAAAGAAACAAGAGGGATACAGAAAGAAGCAAGGGAGATATAGAGAGAAGTAAGAAAAGTGGAGAATGAAGCATCAGAGGTACTGTGAGGGTTTCGAACCCCCTGAGCCCTCACCCGGCCAACCCAAAATGGCCACCAAGGAAGAGGGAACCGGAAGTGTGATTGACGGTCCAGTTATTGAGCAACACCCAGGTGCAGGGACGGGTGAAAAGGGTAGAAAGCCGGGAACTTGGCGTTCGGATGGAGAAACGTGAGACCGAGAAGAGGACACAGACCTTCGAGAGTTGGAGGAGCCTCGAGGAATTCAGCGCGGGCCCGGAGAGGAGGACAAGGAGCTTAACCCCAGCGAGGAACCAGCGCGGGAGAGACGCGACATCGGACCGACCCAACAAGAGGAAACCGCTCTAGGAGCACCGTGCCCGGGACCAGGATTCTCCCCGACGGTGAGGCGGAGGGAACTCCCTTCACCACGGCCCAGGAGGGTCGTGGGAGCAGGCAAGTGCAACCTGCATGTCCGGGGTTAATACGGGGGCTGTGGGCACGAGTCACAGGTCACAAATGGAACCAAATGTTTCCCCAACCACATAGGCACATCTCGTTAGGAATTTGGTGACGGTGCACGACCCCTCCCTACTTTTCATGTGTAACCAAAAAGGACAAATAGCCTGAACCTCGCTTCTTTTCCATTGTTTTTTTGGGTCCATACACTGGCCGGGAGAAGGACGGCGGGAAGAGAGATCCCTGAAAGCTCTCACTGGAAGAGCTCTATAAGTATACAGCGTGTTTTTTTTTGGAGACTTACGAGACTGGCTAAAGACCTAACGCTCAAAAAGAATAAAGAGTATAAAACATACACATTTAGTTTGGGACTGAATACTTTAAAACAAGGAGTAGACAAACTGTTAAGAGTGTTGAAAATTACCACGACCACAGGTGCAGAAAGAGGCTAGAAGGGTGCAGGAAGAGGCAAAAGAGGTACAGAAATAGAGAACAGGTGTGCAGACAGAGGCAAGAGAGGTACATAAAGAGGGAAGAGGGGTGCAGAGAGAGGCAAGAGGGGTATATACATTTGCAAGAGAGATACAGAAAGAAGCAAGAGCCTTGACCTGGCCCCAAGATGGCTTTCCATAGTGGACTCCTACACACTGTTTTCATTCCCTGGGCCAACAATTGGACATTTACCAGACCTTGAACCTATCCCCTAACCTGCCTACTCATCAGGACTTGGAACCTGCAGAACTTACCCAAGACTGTGGAGACCTAGCGATTTGGCTGATGCCCGGTGGAGCTACCATATAGCTAAAGAGGAGATGGGTTGTGGACTTCCCCTCCCTGTTGTCACCTACCCAGCTGGACCTTGGGCAAATGTTCCCCTCGTCTCTACATCCTATCTTCCTCCTGCCCCTTTACCCTATCCCATTACCCTTCCTTGCTCCATTCACCTTCTCCCCTATGTTCTATAAATGCTTTTCTTGATACTTATGTAACTTTTAACTGATGTAAATTGCAACACTATTGTCCCTCATGTACAGTGCTCTGATTCTATCTGGTCTAGCCAGCGCTATATAATAACTCATTAATTATTTTTGTTCCCATTTAGTACTCTTTCTCACTTTGTCTTCCTCCCTAGCTTCTAGCTCCTATCCACTCTCCCCTGAACCTCTCACCTTGCCTGCTAGTCTGCCTAGCCCCCTGTCCTTTGTGCCCTTTGACTAAGTGGTCTTTTTTTTGCCAGTAGAGACAGTGAAATAGTGTGAGCATACACACACATATTGCATGCAGAGACAGACATGGTAGATTACATGTAACATCCTGGTCATGTGCCTAAGATCACACTGTGAGTCAAGCTTGATTTTAAATGGATCTGGGCGAATAATATGCTTAGTTGATGTCTTTAAAAATATGGAAGTACATGTTTTTTAAAGTCAGTTGGGCTTTAGTATATGTTCTAGTAGGGAATCTTAGGCAGCGTGTGTGTTAGGCCTCTTACTTCAGAAATAGGCTCTGAGCTGTGCAATCAAGATCCAGGGTGTGCCTTTGAATTGAAAAAAATAATGTTAGCTGGTGAAGTTTTAGGGAGATGTCCTAAGGCTCCAGTGTTTACTTGGAATTGTAGTAGTATTTGTAGTGTGCGACAGGATTAAATTGATTTGTTTCGCAGTTTCTTAGGGACATATACTAAGAAAAGTCTAAAACAAAAAATGAAAATTTTGCAAGAGTTGGATCCTTGTAGAGTGAGAGAAAAAACAGGTTTGCAAGGGCATTCACCGGCTTGTCTTTCAAGAAAAGTATGTCAGAGTATGTTTCACCATATTAGGATGTTAGAGTGCATCATAATAAAGTGAGGAAATTAGTGAGAAAAAAAAGTCCAGCACTTAAACTAAAACAGTTAAACACTGCTCTTTTGCATGGAACTGAATTAGATGTGAAAAACATTTGTGAAGAAATTGAGTTTGTTACTTTGGTGAAAAAGGGGACAGTGCAGAAATTGATACAGTAATAGAAGGTAATATATAAGAGAATGTAGAGATTTCAAGTACAGAAAAATTTGAACATGACATTACCAAGTTTAAGGTCAATTCAAGTGAAAGGCCTAATTTTACTTGTGTGTGTTGTCGACGAACTCATTATAAGCATCAGACTAGATTATTTGATTTATATGTAAAAAGCGAAAAGGTAAATAATAATGAGTGGAAGGATTTTGCAACTTATTTGTTGGTAGAAAATTGTTTTGATTTGGGTTCTGATCAACGTATTTGTAAATATTGTTATAATAAATTAAATGAAATCATAATGCCTGCTCGAGCTGTTCATAATAATCTGGAGTTGGTAGACATTCCTTCTGTATTGATGGATTTAAATACCTATGAGTCTATTCTGATTCAATGTGTGCATCCTTTTCAGGCTATTGTTCGCATGGAGCCTAAGACAGGGAAATTGCCTCCTTCAGACTTACAGAGAGGATTAAAGGGAAGAGTTGTTTATTTGCCTCTAGATTTTAAGAAAAATATTGATACAATTGGTGTAGAAAAAGTAGAGGAGGAACCTCTGGTTATTCTAGTTAATGGTGTACCGACAAAGAGTAAAAAAATCTGGCAAGAATTAGTGGATGTTAGGAAAGTCAAAAAGGCAACGTTGTATCTGGTAAAAAGTAATCAGTACTATACAAATGTGTATGTGGGAGAAGAGGAAATAACTGTAGAAGAGGACAGTGATTTCTCCGCTGGGCAAATAGAAAAAGTTGATGTCTCTAGAAGTGAAGAAATTTATGAACAATATAGTGTTTATCCTTTGCATTCAAAAGAAGTATTGGGGAATGCTATTGACTTGTTTCAAATGAAAGAAGCAAAAGGAAGTCCCATTAGTGTATGGGAAGAAAGTTTGGAAGCTCGTTGTTTTCCACAGTTATTTCCAACAGGTGAAGGTGGACGATATGACGACCGACCTGTTCAAATTCCTGCATCTCAATATCTGACTTCAAGATTATATGCAGAAGATCCAAGGTTTCGTCAATGCATTCCATATTTGTTCCATTTACTGTTTGAGAGTGACTTGTCTGGACTTTCTTATGCAGTGAACCATATACTGAAAAGTGGAGCAAATCTACAAAATGTTTCGGCAAAGGACTTTATGGATAAAGTGAAACTGCAAGACAGAGTTTTGGAATCTCAGCTAATTAATCTCATGGCATGTCAATGTGGTACTAACGAGTATTGGTACCATCGTCATGGGGAATTGAAATGTATGTTAAGAAACTTAGGAACTCCTTCATGGCTCTTCACTCTTAGCTGTGCTGAGTATGCGTGGGAAGACTTACTTGAATTTCTACGAGAGGCAAATATAAACATTGAAAATATTGAATACAAGACACCTGGAGAACTGTGCTCTTTGGATCCAGTTAATGTATGCAGGTACTTCAATCATAGATTTGAAGCTATGATGTCTTTTATTACAAACAAAAAAATATCCGCCGCTTGGAGAGGTGTTGGATTTCTTTTGGAGAAAGGAGTATCAAGCAAGAGGTGCACCACACATACATATGCTGCTATGGATTAAAGATGCTCCAACCTTTGGAACAGATTCAGATGAGAAAGTGATGAGTTTCATTGAGCAGTATTCTACATGTGCTGTTCCTAAAAGTACAGAAAAAAACAATTTAAGACATCAAGTTTTACGCTTTTAAACCCATCGTTGTTGAAAATACTGTCATCGTAAATACAAATTCAAGGACAAGTTCTACTCGAAATGTCGTTTTGCATTTCCACGTCCAGTAACATTGAAAGGAAGAGGGAACAATTTTATGTCTTCTCTGCGACATACTGTGACAAGAAAATCGCATAAAAATACATACAACCTAAGAAGGAATGAGGAGTCCAAATACATAAATGACTACAACCCAGTCATTTTGTCCATGTGGAATGCTAACATGGATATTCAATATGTGGCTGACAACTCTATTGCTGTGGCTCGATATGTGACGTCTTACATCACAAAATCTGAAAAGACGGAACTGAAGGAAATGTGGGAGGAAATTTCACATGAAAAGAGTCTAAGCAAGAAATGATACAGTTATAGTCTGAAGATGTTGTCGCATCGAAAAATTGGAGCATATGAATGTTCTGATCGGTTATCATCAGCAAGTCTATATGCCAAATCTAGAACCATCATTTGGGTGAATCTAGGTCTTTCTGCAACACGAAACCGAGTTTTGAAATCTGTACAAGAAATAGAGTATTTGGCGGAGAAAGAACCAGACAGTACAGATATTTTGAAGACAAACATGTTGGATACATACTATCCAAATAGAAGTACTCATCTTGAGAATGTTTGTCTCTATGAAGTTCTGCAAAGCTACACTTTTAAGAGGAATGTCACAGAAGATATCAATAAAGGTGTATATGCTGTAATTGGATGTGAAGGCTGTCTGGTGAAACAAAGAAAAGGCCATTTGATTAATCATCGAAAATTGAGTTGTGAATCTCCAGACAAAAGGGAATTTTATTACTTAGCTCTTTTGCAACTCTTTTAGCCTTGGCGTACAGAAGAGGAATTACTTGGAGGTTTTCTTACTTATGAAGATTCGTTCAATGCAACCAAGGATACCATAGAATGTCCTGTTTTTTCAAATTATCTGCAAATGTTGAACGCGAAAATACAGCAAGAAGCTACAATTGCAGCAGAGATTGCTAGAGACAGTTCTCAAGACAGTCAGAGTTCTGCTTCATTGAGACAGGATCCACTAGGAGGACCAATTATACAAAATGAAGCTGCCACTGCCATGGATGAAGTTGAAAGAGCCATGGAACAAGCTCAGGAGGATGTAGTTAACTTAGAAGATTTGGAAAAAGAATTAAACGTTGAGCAGAGACAAATATATGACGCAGTCACAGAACACATTGAGCATGGTTTATCTCATGAGAAAAAAGAGTGAATGAGGGCAATTTGTATTGCGCTACTAAAACCCGAAGGTGTCAAGGCGCCTACCAAAACAGAACAAGAAAAGGGCAGGGCACAACTATAGGTATGTCCGCACAAAGAGATGGGTTTTAAGAGCATTCCTAAAAAGCTGAAGAATAGGAAGGGACCTTAGTTCTAGGGGGAGGGCGTTCCACCACTTGGGAGCCAGATTAGAAAAAGCTTTACCACCCCATCTGGCTCTCCGAATACGGGGGACTGAAAGAAGGAGTCTGTTCGAGGAGCCCAGGTCCCTGCCGGGGCTATAGCGGGACAGAATGGAACCTATTCCAGTGGGGCTGCTTTTTGCTAAGGCCCTGTAGGTCAAGCACATGGTCTTAAACACTATTCGGTCCTCTATAGGAAGCCAGTGAAGTGGTTTTCTGGCAGAGGTAGCCGAGGTGGGCCGAGGTAGATTGAGGACAAACCTCGCCACTGCGTTCTGGACCACCTGCAAGCGCTGCAGCAGGTTTTTGTTTAGACCCGCATACAGCGCATTGCAGTAGTCCAGACGCGAACCAACCAAGGCAACAGCAAGTTGTTTCCTTGCCTGCTGTGAGAGGTAGTGCCTGATCCTCCTCAGTATGTGAATGATACCCCAACAGTTAGAAACAGTTCTGTTAACCTGTTTGCACATAGTGAGGGTGGGATCAATAATGACACCAAGGTTTTTAGCGGAAGGGGCAGGAGTTGGGCAGACACCCAGTGAGTTTTGCCACCAATCGGCTGACCATATCTCCTCATTACCTCCGAACACCATCACCTCTGTCTTCTCCCCGTTCAGTTTCAATGAATTAGATATCATCCATTGTCCGACTGCCTCCATGCAAGATCTAAAGTTGGAGGCAGTCGAGATTACTGACTGGGAGAGGGAGACGAGGATCTGAGTGTCGTCCGCATATGAAACTACCTCCATCCCAAAAGATCTAATTAGTCTGGCAAGGGGGGTCACATAAATGTTAAAGAGGGTCGGACTTAACGCCGACCCCTGAGGGACCCCACATTGCACAGACAGGGATGGAGATAGAAATTTGCCCAGCATCACTCTTTGCTCTCGTTGATCGAGGAAAGAGGTAAGAAGCCTGAGGGCCGTCCCCTGAACCCCAATCTCCCCCAGACGAGATGTTAAAACTGAGGGAGAAAGGGTGTCAAAGGCCGCCGTAAGGTCTAAGAGGATCAGAAGGGAGGTCTGACCCTTATCCACATGTGTGTGGATATTATCGAGCACTATGGTCAGGGCAGACTCAGTGCTGTGCTCCCTCCTGAAACCGTGCTGGGAAAGATCCAAACAGCCCGAGCTTTCCACGAAGGCGGCAATATGTTTATTTAGATGAGTTTCTAACATCTTCGCAGGAGCTGGGAGCAGTGAGATGGGGCGAAAGTTCTTTAATACCCCAGGATCAAGAGAGGGTTTCTTGAGTAAGGGTTTAACAACCGCATTTTTCCACTGTTGAGGAAAAATGCCATCCATCATGGCCCTATTCATGATGTCAACAAGGGGGGGCAAGAGGGATTCTCTACACTGCTCCAGGATCTTAAGCGGACAAGCATCTAGGGGGGATCCGGATTTGGTTTTATTAAGAAGAGTCTCTAGATCCTGTAAAGAGAGAGGAGGGAAAAATTCCATGCTTCCCAACAAGAGTTTCTCCGAAGGAGCAGGGACCAAATCAGCGGGTGCAGGAGGCTCAGAGGTGAGAGATCTCTGCAATTCCAAGGCGGAATAGATGTCCGAGATTTTGGTCTGAAAGAAAGAGGCTATGCTATCACAAAGTTCCTGTGAAGCAATAACCGGGTCAGGAGTCTAAAGAGTGGTGAGGGAGTCCACTATACTAAATAGCTCTTTTGGAGAAGAGAGAGAGGTAGTGAGAGCCGTAAAATATTCTTGTTTTGCTCTTATTACTTCCAGCTTATACTTCCTTATCAGTGCTCATGTACATCATTTATACCTGTCCGACTGTACGTGAGTGGAGAAGCAGGAACTGGAAAAAGTTTCCTGATTAAGGTCATTGCAACATATCTGCAGAAAAGAACGGAGTCATCGCTGTCTTGTGTTGTTACTGCTCCAACTGGGTTGGCAGCACACAACATTAAAGGGATTACTTTACATCTCTTATTGATGCTGCCAGTGGAGCATGATAATAAATTACAATACCACAAGCTATCTGGAGAAGCTTGTTGTGAAGTTTCAAGAGTCCTAAAGAAAATGAAACGTCTTATCATTGATGAAGTAAGCATGGTATCAAATGTAATGCTTGCTTTTGTGCATTTAAGAATTCAAGAAATTCTTAAAACAGAGTATGATGTGTTATTTGGAGGCAAACACATGATGGTTTTTAGAAATCTAATGCAACTAACTCCAGTGAAAGGACAACCAGTGTTTAAAATGCTTACGCATGAAGATACCAGGAAGTGCTTAGGAAGCATTTGAAATGCTAACATATGGTTAAATTTCAAATATGCAGAACTGCTTCAAAATATGCGACAGGCAAAGGATGAAGATTATAAAAATATTCTACAAGATGTAAGAATTGGAAAACTAACTGAGCATTGCAAAGAAGCTTTACATGGACGATTCATTTCAAATTTGTTTCCAAATGAAAATATTCTCCCAGCGAATATTTTTATGAAAATTCCTGAAAACAAATCTGTCATATGCTTGATGCCAACTCTGCAAGAATGTTCAATCTTCAACAACAAAATGTTAAAGTTGGAAAATAAAGACATTGTGAAACTGGAAGCTATTGATAAAATAAAACATGAAGGAGCAACTATTATTTTGTCAGAAAAGTTGCAGTCAAAAATGGATTCTTTAGAGAAGACAATATCTAAAACTGCTGGTTTGGAAAAGGCTCTGTATGCATCTTTAAATTGTCGTATAATTTTACGACGTAATTTACATGTGGAAAGAGGTTTAGTAAATGGAGCAATGGGTCATGTTGTTGATTTTGTGAATTACCGAAATAGAGATGGAATTGAATTTATAAAAATTAAATTTGATGATATTGAAGAAATACAACAAATCAGTCATTGTTCTGCCCGATTTTTGCTTGTGAAAGATTTATATGTCCGCAAAAAACAGTTTCCATTTCTTTGGCATATGCGGTGACTATTCCTAAATCTCAAGGTTTAAGTGTAGATAGTGCTTTGGTGAATATTGGAAGTTCTGTGTTCAAGGAGGGTATGGCATATGTTGCGTTATCTTGAGTCAGAACTTTATCTGGATTGTACTTGATTGATTTTGATGAGACAAAGATAAATGCAGATCTAAATTGTGTAAAAGAATATAATAGGTTAAGAAGAGAGTATGGTCCAAATTTACCTCAATATCCTCTATTTGAAAAGCGTGTGGTAGGCTGAAAAAGAAGAAATGAGAAAAATTGTAGTGAAGTTGTAGCAAAAAGAAAAAAAGTAGATGAACCAGTAATTGTATGCGGAAAGGAAAAGGATTCAGTTAAAGATGTTGTTGGATTTCAGTTTGAAAACAGTTCTGGTGTCAACTGCTATGCTAATGTAGTGGTTAATGTTGTTTTTCTTCTCCAAACTGTACAAGAACAGATTGTTGTGTGTGTGTATACATTTGTAATAAAGGTCTATACAAGTTTGACTGAGCGCATGTTGAAGTTTATTGAACTCCATGTGTTGAAAATCGAGATCAAAGATTGTGTTGTTTGTTGAATTCTGTGTTTGAGAAATGTAGCAGTGATAGAACGAAAATACAAAGTGTTTCTGAAATTCGAAATATTTGTTCTGGTCTAAATCAAATTTCACAGAATATTCAGCAAGATTGTCAGGAATTTCTATTGTATATGCTTGTTGTTTTGCAAGATGAAGGTGTAGATGTAGAAAATCTTTTTGGCCTTTCTTATAAATGGCAACATGACTGCGACAATTTCTTCTTTTCAAGTAGTACTACAATAGACACTGAAAGATTTATATATTTGACTTTACCAGACTGCAAATCAGTGTCATTTAATAATCTAGTTAGACAAGCAAATCAAAACATGGTCTGTACTCAATGTAAATCTAAAATGCTATCAACATTATTTATACAAAGATATGGACAGTATGTAAATTTAATGTTCCAACGATGTAGGCCTGATGGAACTAAATTTACAACTTTAATTAAAAATGTTGTGGCTTCTCAATTATCAATTTCAGGAAGAACCTTTGCAACTGCAGCAATTATTTACCATGATGGCCCTTCAACAACATCAGGACATTACACAGCCTATTTAAAATGTCAAAAAGGATGGAAACACTGTAATGATACTCAATTGACTTTCAAACAACGTTTGCCTTCTGACTTACAAAATGCTTACCTAGTGTTCTTACAACCGAAATTTTAGGGAAGGTAATTGGCCTATGAAGATTGGAGCAGTTAATAAAATTTAGTTTGTTGTTCAAAATTATTTTCAGAGTGAGAGTGATAAAGATAATAAAAAACATGTTGTTATCATAGAGGTAGTATAAGTGTATCACGTAGTGTGTGATGTGAGTATTGTAGGAAATGATAATGAAAAGTAAGTGAGGAGTTGGAAATAAAACTATTGTTTCATAATGTAAAAGATGTTGGAGCTTTTCTTTCAGAAACTCGGGTAAATGGGAGATTAAGAAAACTCTTGAGTAATTTCCAAAGAAAAGGACTTTCCATATACTATTTGGCCTCGTGGAAAAGTACGTGGATCAAAAGTGAGTTAAGAAATGTTTTTTCTAAATTTTACATTATTTATTGAAACGTTGTATGGGTTTTTTAAACACAATCATTTTGAGTGTGTTTTTTTTTGCCCGCTGTCATATGATGAGTAGTATTGAAGTCACTGTTTTAAGTGAAATTCAATATATTCTGGGAACAGCAAAAATAAACCATATAACATGTTGTACGAATTATTTTGTATTTTGTATTATCAAATATATATTATTCTCCCCTTGTCTTATGCTCACTCACCTTTTTCCATCCTTTATCACTCCTCTTAACTCACCCTCACTGGCCTTCTCTCACTCACCTCCCTTTCCTTATTCCACTTCCCTCACTTATCCTCATTCTCCATTTCTTCACTGCCCTTTCCCTCTCTCCCATCCACCACTTTCCAGCTCTCAGTCACTCTACTTCACTCCCCCTCCCCTTCTTTCCTTTCTTTGCTCCCTGAATAATTCCCGTTGTCTCACTAACCTTACTCCACTTCACTCATTCCTTCTTTCACTCCCTCTGTCCTCTCACATACTCACTCCCCTTCCCTCACTCCCTCTCTCTTAGCCTCACTCTCTCGGTCCCCTCACTCTCTCACTCTTCATCCATGACGCTCACTCCCTATAACTCACCCACACTCCCTCACTTACCTTTCTTTGCTCCCTTACTCAGTTCTTTTCTCTCACTCTTTCCTTCACTACCTCTATGTCCTCACTCCCTCAGTCCACTTGTCTTATATTCACTCGCCTTTATCTACCCTCTGTCACTCCTCTTTCCTCAACCTTACTGCCCTTCTCTCAGTCTACTTCACCCCCGTTCCTTACTCCACTTCCCTCAGTTATTTTCATTCCCCATGTTTACTGCCCTTTCCCTAACTCCCCTCCACACTCAACTTCTTTCAGTCTCCCTTCTTCACTTCCCTTCCCCTCTCTTTCTTTCCTTGGCTCCCTTACTCATTCTTCTTCCTTTACTCACCTTACTCAAATTCTCTCACTCCTTAAGTCACTCCCTCTGTCCTCTCACTTCCTCAGTCCCTTTCTTTTAGCCCTACTTTCTCTGTCCCTCGAGTCTCTCACTTCTCTTTTGTCTCGCTCACTCTCTATAATTCACCCACACTCTCTCACTTACCTTTCTTTGCTCTCTCACTCGGTCTCTTTTTGTTTCTCTTTCCTTCACTACCTCTATGTCCTCACTACTTTTTTTTCTCTACCACAAATATTACATTTACTGAAAATAAGTAAGTAAGTTTACATTACTTATAAGGTAAGTTTGACATACAAAATTTAGTTTTTTAACACTCTTTTCCTTAAACTCACTACTGTTCTCTCACCCACCCACACCCTGTTCCCTTACTGCGCTTCCCTCACTTATTCTCAATCCCCATGTTTACTCCCCTTTTCCTCACTCCCCTCCCACACTCACCTTCTTTCAAACCTTCGCCTTCATTTCTCTTCCTTTCTCTTCCCTTCCTTCACTCCTTCACTCTTTTCCCTTCCCTTATTCTCCTTACTCCACTTCACTAACTCCTTCTCTTACTCCTTCTGTCCTCTTACTTCTACAATCTCCTTCCCTCATTCTCTCTCTGTTAGTCTCATTCTCTCCGTCCTCTTAGTTTCTCACTCCTCTTCTATCACGCTCACTCCCTAAAACTCAGCCACACTCCCACACTCACTTTCTTTCAGCTCTCCTGTTTTACTTCCCTTCCTGTCTCTTCCCTTCCTTCACTCCTTCACTCTTTTCCCCTCTGGTACTCTCCTTACTCCACTTCAAAAACTCCTTCTCTCACTCCCTCTGTCCTTTTACTTACTCATTCCCCTTCCGTCACTCTCTCTCTGTTACCCCCATTCTCTCCGTCCTCTTAGTCTATCATTCTTTGCTCCCTCACTCAGTCCTCTTTTCTCACTCTTTCCTTCACTTCCTCTGTCTCCTCACTCCCTCACTCCCCTTGTCTCACGCTCACTTGCATTTATCCACTCCCTATCACCCCTCTTTCCTCAACCTCACTGCTCTTCTCTTACCCTTCCTCACCACGTTCCCTTACTCCGCTTTCTTCACTTATCCTCATTCCCCATGTTCACTCCCCTTCCCCTCATTCACATCCCACACTCACTTTCTTTCAATCCCCCTACTTCATTTCCCTTCCCCTCTCGTCCCTTTCTTAGTTCCCTCACTCATTTTCCTTTCCTCTCTCACTGCACTCCACTTCACTCAGTCCTTTTGAATTTGTAAAGAATACAACTCTTTTTGGAGAATTGGAAGTAGTTCTAAAAAGAACAGGTTTTTTTCTTCTTTTTTAGGTTTTATTTATTTTTTTACTTTTTTCGAACGTTTTTACATTTTTTGGGGGTTTTTTTCTGAACAAAAACAAAAATAGGGAATGCCAAACTGCTCAACAGGAGCAAATAAAAGGGGAAAAATTAGGGCGGGGGAGGGCACCGATGGTATTCTCTTTTGCGCACAATTAGCTTGATACTCTGCTCTCCATATTAAAGCAGTTTGTCACACTGCTTACATTTAATGGTGATGTCAAAAAATACTGGTTGAATGTTCGGTATCAGCTCCACTGCTCTTCCTCTCCCCGATGATGTTGCTCCTACGGTGGAAGTTGAGGCGCCATCTCTTGGGGGATTACGTGCCAGGTCCCTGACACTCTCCCGGGCATAGTTCTGGGGTGCCCCTTTGAACATGCCTGATCATTGTTGAGTTGCCAAAACTATATTTTTTTCTAGGGTCACCCCGTGAAAGAACAGTTTGGCAAATTTTGCACTCCACCTTTGGAGCATTAACCTTTTTCTCTCCTGGTGGAATAGAATTTTTTTTCAGATAAAGTGCTCCTTCACCTTTGGCTGAGGAGGGTCCTCCTGGATAAACTCATCGGAGTCCTCACTGCTGCTAGGTGGTCTTGCAGCCATTCTTTCTAAAGTAATGAAGAGAAATAGGGAACAGGTCTTGCTCTCTCCAAAGTGAAAGAGGTAGTGAAGGAAATGGTTGGGGTTTTCATTAGTTGTAAAAAAAACTGTAAAGAAAAAAATGAAAAGTGTTATTTTAAGGTCACATGACTTGACGCGCTTACGCTGCGCGCACCGGAGGGCTTCCGGGGGCGCTTACACGGCACGAACGTAGGCGCTTCCGGAGGCGCTTACGTGGCACGCCTAAATGATGTTTTGCTAGCTTTTTTTTGCCAAAATGACATTTTTTTGTCATTTGAGATGTCATCAGTGATGTCATCAGTGATGTCATTTGAGATGTCATTAGTGATGTCATCAGTGATGTCACTGACCATGTCATGAATGATGTAATATGTGACATCATCAGCAGTGGATTGTGGGCGCGCGAGTTATAGTGAGTATGAGTAAAATGTTCAGCTAACTATAACTGGTGTGAAACCTGTTTTTTTCAGTGAATATATATATATATATATGTATATAAAACTTTTTATATATGTATTTTTATATATGTGCTTTTACATGTGTCTTATATATGTTTGTATTTAACAGCCCTGATGAAGTCCCTCTTTGGGACATAACGCGTCGGCTATATTGTGCTTTACTTTGTTGAAATAAAGAAATCAAATTGAGGAACTTCTATCTCTGTGACTTATTGGAATTGTAAAACCAAAAGAATTTATCGAGCACTCAAAAGTCCAATCAAATACTCAGTCTTGTATTATCTTGCAAAGACAGAAAAGTTTTATTCCCGAATCATTCCAATTATCGTCTTCATTGGATACATCCTTTACATCCTTCTGAGTAGTACAATCTTCATATTACATGTAGCCACGCAATCTTGCAGCCAACACGTGTTTCGTCTGGTCTGTATATGACCTAATGACTTCCTCAGGGCTGCAACCCAAACATAATGCAATAATTCCAAATTATTAAAAATTATAATCGTAGATTAATAACATTCAAGGCATATTTACAGTTAATACGGGAAAACATCCCAAACCTTGAAAGGTGCTCCATAGTATCAATATGCAAATCAGGAAGGGCCAGCCACCAAGCTTGGTATCCAATGAAGACGATAATTGGAATGATTCGGGAATAAAACTTTTCTGTCTTTGCAAGTGCTCGATAAATTCTTTTGGTTTTGCTTAAGCTTCTGTGAGCTTATCTACAGGTCGTGGTAACCGACCTATTTTTTGTCTGGAGCACCGAATTTACTGTGGACGTTACTATTTCCCTTACCCGCTGTGCGCTTTTGCTATAACAGTTACCAACCTATTAGCATGTTATTGGAATTGTATACCAAATGCTAAATGTTGTGGTGCACCTGTGCTGTTATGACTAATACAATAATGCATTTAATAAGCAATTATTATTTTTTTCAATGATTTAAAGATACATAGTGGTATATTTCAAAGCATTGTAAAGGCATGTGTGTTAAACCATGATGTACTGTACTATGGTGTAATAACATGTATTTTTACAACTGGTATTCTCTCCTTGGCGATGGAAAGACAATTAGATGGTATACACTCTGCCTTAATCCAAATGTATATGTGCATATATTTAGTTTGTACTGTCTGAGCGCATTTATTGCTATTAGACTAAAATGTACCTGAATTAAACTGTGCTCTTTCTCCTATTCGCCATGGTCGCCTCACCAGATTGTTAATTTTAACCCTATTCTAGTTTTCAGATCCGGTACTACAGGGACGTGCTGGGGTTGCTCTTTGCTGTCACTGAGGTGAATGAGAACCCCAATCTGCTGCCAAACATCACCCTGGCTGTGAAGATGTATGACTCCTGCCTGACTGAGAAGAGAGCAGTGAAAGGGGTTCTTTCCTTTCTCACTGGAAGGGACAAGATGCACCCAAACTTCTCATGCCAGTCTCTGCCGATCATGCTTGGCTGTGTTGGTGGTGGAACATCTCCGAATTCCATTGCAATGGCTTCAATACTAGACCGCTACAGCATTCCTGAGGTACGGATTTCAGAGATATTAGAAGAGTGTACATTTTTTTGGTTTTCTCCTCATTATATTTTGTGATCTTTTGTTGCATCTCTATGCTGCCTGTGTAGCATGATTTATTTATAAACAATATGCAAGGAGAAACAAGGAAAAACACAGTGGCATAAATCATGGTGTTTATAACACACCATTTAAGGCCAAAGGAATGTTGTTCTGTTGTTGCAAAAATTGTGCTTAATATTCTATTTGTTTTGGCTGTTTTTTCCTGAGAGTGTTTACACCTCTGTAAATGTGGATTGCAGCACATGGGCAGGGTCAAAACTGAAGCATGATTGTCATCACAGTTCTTTCCCTGGACTCTGATGGTGAGGTGCTGCAACGGACAACAATGTCAGTTTAACAGTTTTCTGGGGGAGGGGTGGCTTCATGACCTTTTGCAGCAAAGTCCAATGATAACTCCTGAAGGTCCTCACAATCAGTGGCACCCTGGACTAGGCTGGCAGGTAAACTTTACCCCTGATAGATGCAATTCATTGTTATTGCTCTGCTTATCTCAAGCTTCTTTGAAGGTGGGTTATAGCAAAACTTCTGTTGGGAACTTGACCCATGCTAATTCTTAACCTGCAATAGAGAGGGCAGTCAGCACGACTCTACCCTTGGAACGCATTCTAGACACTGACAATGAATACGTTTGATTATTTTGAATTTGCGGAATCCCCTCCAATCCTGCAAGGGCTTGGGCATTGATTGAACACTGTAGTCTGGGACCAGGTCACACTATCCTCGCTCCTTGGTTGGTTTGAGCTGGCCATTGAGGAATGTTTTTTAGTGTTAGAGATGGGGGTCCCTAGTTGGCAATGGTATACACCTTTGACCAAATAGGGACCCTTGCTTCTAACTCAGGTAAAGGGGATTACACTACTCGATAACCCCTGCTCACCCCCTTGGTAGCTTGGCATGAGCAGGCAGGCTTATCTCAGCTGCAGTGCATTAAGCATTTGTGATCTCATACAGTAACACAGTGAAAACACTTCAGACGAACACCACACCGAGTTTTATAAAAATAAGTATTCTTTGTATAGATTTTCTGATTCTCAGGTCAAAGAGAAACGCATACTTCCGTAAGATCAAGCGCACCAAAGCCGATTACTTCTGCCTCCAACTTGACCATGCAAGAAACCATCCCAAAAAACTCTTTGAGTTGATCAAAACCCAATCTAAGGAAGCACTGCACCGACCACAAGATGTTGAAGGCTCGCAGCCAAACTGTGAAGAATTCTCCAACTTCTTCTCCCTGAAGACCGACACCATCAAGAAAGACCTCCTACAGGATCTAACCTTATATGCGAGACCAAATACACTTACCTCTACTGCTCCCAGTAACCCGCCAGGCCAACCCCCATCAAAGCCTATTCCTAAAAATAATGCAAGATGGTCATCATTCTCATCCTACTCCGAAGCTGCACTAGGCAAAATTCTCAGTGCATTGAACCCAGCCAACCATTCCGCTGACCCGATTCCGGCAAATGCAGTCAAAGACCTTACCCCACTGCTTCTACCTCTCTGGTCTAAGATCATAAATAGTTCCCTTCAACAAGGATGCATCCCAGACTTGCTCAAAGTGGGCCAGGTCTCACCCATTCTAAAGAAGCCCACAGCAGACCCCACGGACTTAAACAACTATCGCCCAATCTCCAATATCCCTACCCTAGCCAAGCTACTGGAAAAATGTGTACATCTACAGCTTACGAAACATATTGATCATTTTGACCTACTCAACAAACACCAATCAGGGTTTCGTGCTGGTCACAGCACAGAATCAGCCATGACTCACATCATTGACGATGCGCTTCAAATACTTGACCAAAATGGATCCTGTTTGCTCATCCTACTTGACCTATCCTCAGCCTTTGATACGGTTAAACACGATAACCTCTTAGACCTCCTGAAACACAGAATGGGCCTATCGGGGACAGTGCTTAGCTGGTTCACCTCATTTCTCCAAAATCGGACACAACCATTCAAAATCAAGAACACCCTGTCCAAACCCATCCCAGTGACCCTGGGGGTACCACACGGTTCAGCACTATCCCCTACACTGTTCAATCTCTTCCTGGAACCTCTAACTGAAATTCAACAAACATCTCACGTGCAATACCACATGTATGCAGATGATACACAGCTATATCTCAAGACACACTCCCTAGAGGACATCAAACTACTTAACATAGCACTTAGGAACACCCAAACTTGGCTGGCAGAAAATCATCTTAAACTGAACGCCCTAAAGACTGAATTTCTCCTAATAGCCCCGCCAGCTCAAATCCCAAAAATGCAAGACTGGATCAAACATATCACCGCGTTCAACGTACAACCGACTATCGTAGACTCAGCGAAGTCACTTGGAATTACTTTAGACAGTAACCTCAACATGCAAAAACATATCAGCAATGCTACTAAGGGAGCCAATCTTCAGATAAACACATTGAGGAAACTAAAACCCTTCCTACCACACAATCACTTTACGCAGGCAGTACAAGCTCTGGTTATACCCAGAGTGGATGTGTCACCCTCTGTGGCCTGCCCAAAGCATCAACCGCACCCCTTAGAGCTTCAATCAACGCGGCAGCAAGACTCATAACTGGGTCTAAACGTAGCTCCCACATTACTCCGGACCTTCAATCCCTGAACTGGCTACCCCTAGATGCGAGAATTCAGCTGAAAATTGCATGCATGACGCACAGAGCCATACATCAAAAGACCCCCAGCTACCTGGCACAGAAACTGACAATCTCTGGTGGGACCAGATCTTCTAGAAATGCGGAAAAATTACTACTGAAACCACAAAAAGTCTATAAGAAAAAAACCTATAACAGATCCTTCTCTGGGATGGCACCCAGAATCTGGAATGCCTTACCCCCAGAAATCAGACTTAACCTTTCTACTGCTGCTTTTAAAAATGAAGTTAAATCCATCCTCATGGCTAAATACACATGAGTATGGTCTACTGAATCAAGGTGGTGAAAGGCAGCTAGCTCCTAACCACAAGACAATTATTAGATTCTTTGTACCTCTGTGTGGATCTACTATTTTTTGCTTGTATATGTAACATTTTACTGTTTGTATAGCGCTCTGACATCCGCTAGGATCTTGTTCGCACTCTATAAAACTTTCAAATAAATAAATAATAGATTTATCACAAGACCACAAACAACAAAAAACCACAATACTGTAATCACAATTAATACTTCATGATGGTAGAAGTAATAGAAAAATAGGTTGTTCACTTAATCAGTCTTCAGCAACAGATAACCCCAACGGGAGTTATCACAACGTCGAGGTCAAAAAGTTCCCAAATGACGGCGCCGACCACGAGGTGCGCAGCATCAGACCCGGATTCAAAACGGACTCCACAGAACAGTACATTGGAAAGTGAAACAAAGACAGCTCACGGCGTCGTGGAGATGTGGTGTCGTTGGTGCGTGCAGTGTTTGTTCCTTGTTTCAGGGGAGATGATGCCTCATGTCCTGGATGCTTGTGTAGGCAGGGGAGGCGTCAGTTACTGACTGGGAAGGAAGTGACATTACGTTGGCGCCAAAACCACTGTTCCTTACAATGTCACATGTCAATGAGTTCTTGGCCATCTTCGTCGAGTATGGGTTCTGCAATGATGTCGGCTTAGGAGTCGATACAGCACAGCAGCAAGCGTAGGTGTACGCGTATAAGTCCGAGCAGCGCTCACAACTTCGATGCAGTTTGCAGGGATGTTCACTGACGTTCATGTTGCAGATTCCTTCTGTAGCGACTGAAAGAGCAAGTTCAAGAAGCAAGCAAACAGAAGGGGTGAAGTCCTTTGTTTTCCTGAGACTTCAAACAGGAGGCAAGCTCAGTTCAAGCCCTTGTAGAAATATTCTGCAGGATGATGAAAGTTCTGTTAAAGTTCCTTCTCCTTTCCTTGCAATGAAGACACCGCTGCAGGCCAACCCAGCAATAGCACACTGACAGAGGGGCAGTCCAATCTCCTACAGCTTATTTCGGTTTTTCTCCTCAGCAAAGGTTTGTCTTGTGTTCCTGGGAGTGATCTAAAGTCGTGCGGTCTGACCCCAATATTTATACTGCAAAATCCTTTGTCCTCTGAAGGCAGAGGGTCCTGTTCCTAGTCCAAACCAGTTCTGTTCAGTCCTGGAGAACTTTCTCTATAGGACGTCTTCTTTTCTTTGGTAGGGTGGGCCAGGGTCATCAAATGCAACACAAGAGGTGGAGCCAACATTGTGGAAGGCAGGTAAAACCCTATTCAGCCCTAGGTGCTACTCCTCCAACCACTCTACATGCAGATAGGTCTATTCAGCCCTGTGCTGACTCAACCTGTCTCCTGGAGCCCCCCAGACCCTGTCACTCACAAAACCAGACACAAAATACACACGCTAGCAGAGGCAGGCTGGATGATTAGCTAAGAATATACAGACTTTCTAAAAATTCTATTTTAAAACACAGAATGTTAACACCAACTTCACTAAAAGATATATTTTATCATTCTGAGTTCAGGCATACTAAACTTGAATCTCTACCTCAGCCAACGGGTCAGTTAGGATTATAAGATGTCATAATCTAACTGCCCCTTCTGGCCTATGGGGATAGGTAGCCTTGCAATAGTGAAAAATGGAATAGGTCATAATTACAAATGTTTTATCCACACAAGTTGTGGCTTGATCAGGGTGATCAGTATCTGCAATATCTGGGTATGTCAGACTCAAGGGAGGGTAAACTGCAGGTCCGCTGTCTTGTCAGCCGATCTGTCTAAGGTGAAGAGACTGTACACAATGTTTACACTGTGTTCTGGAATCAGGGCACACAATACTCCCTCCTGTGCTGGTTTCAGATGGCCAATGAGGAATGTTTAATGCCCTAGATCTGGTCTCAAACCCTATAGAAAGAGAGGGAGAGGCTGGCAAGGAATAGGCAGAGACACTGTGACTACTTCAACGACTACTGGGGATATTTCCCCTACACACAGATGTCAATCTTTATGGGTAGGAGAAAAGGTAATGCCAAACATACACATTCCCAGGTCTAACATGCATCCAGGGCATTGTTACATGCACATGGAGTTCAATAAACTTCAACATGCACTCAGTCAAACTTGTATAGACCTTTATTACAAATGTATACACACACACTACCCCCAGGAAGCATTAATGCTTATCCCTGGCATGATAGTTGTAATAAATACCCAATATTATGCACAACTCAATCTCCCTGTATGAGGTGCATCTATGTACAATCATGAGCTACTGATCAAACTATACAACAGCCTGGAAGATAACAAAGTTTATGCACAACTATGTACACATCTAGGGTTTTTTATTTATAATCAGCATGTAATAGTCTAACAGGGCTCTTATTGATGCTACCAGAGAGTTCAACAGCATATGAACAGTAAGTATGGGTGAAATTTGCTAATTCGCGGTGCGTGAATTTGCGCGAAAGCAAATTTGCGATCCGCAAAATCCACAAATTTTTTGCGAATTTGCAAATATTTTTGTTTTCACGGTTATTCAGGGAGTAGCAACAACATTGTTAACCATGACGATTGTGCCTTTTTAATAAAGTGTAAAACACATATATGTACACATATTTTATACACTAGGGGTTTATTACTACATTGTCTAAACTCATGTTTTTCTAGTGAGTTTCTATAAAAGTGATCTCTATAACCTATTTTCGATGTTCACAGTGATGCCAGGGATCACAATGATGTCAGTTTACGAAGTGATCGAGCCTTTTCCATAAAGTGTAAAACACATATATGCACACATATCACATTATTTTACACACTAGGGGTTTATTATAGTATTGTCTAAAGTCATGTTTTTCTAGTGAGTTTATATAGATGGATCTATCTCTAAAACTTATTTCTGTGCTTGAGGTGATGCCAGGGGACTCAATGATGTTGGAAACCGTGAGGATCATGCCTTTTTCATTGAGTATAAAACACATATATGCATACATATAACAGTATTTTACACACCAGGGGGCATATGTACAAGCCTCTATCGCCATGGGAGCATCACTTTTTGTGACGTTCCATGATGATAGGGGACTTGCCTTATGTACAAGACAGCGTTAAGCCACCTAACATGGATTAACGCTATATTGTACATAAGGTATCCTTTCACGCTATGTTTAGTGTGAAAAGGGCCTGCAGTGGATGTTGTGGTGGGCATTCCATTGCAACACCCATTGTATTTGACGATGCCCCCTATGTACAAAGGTGGCGTTCATAGGAGGCAGCGCCAAAATTAAGACTAGGAAAATCCTGGTCTTATGTTGGCAAAGCTGGCATTATTTCTCCTTGATTTTGCTTTTTTCATCTGTGCTGCCTTGTGCAGCACACATGGAAAAAGCAAAATGCCATGGTTTATTTATGTACTGGAAGGTGTCCCTTCCTGCACATAAGCAAACCTTTAAAAAAAATATCGTTTTGTAACTTTAATTTGTGCTGCTTAATCCTACTCAGCGGAGTTCCTGAGCGCTGGTCACAGGCCCAGCACCCTTTCTCCACCACTCTGCAAACATGACTACTAGTTAAAGAAGTGTTTGCAATGTGATAGGTTTTGAATTTGCGAGAGTTTGAGCTATTGGTGTTGTAAGTGTAAACTTTTTTACTAATGTTTTTGGGAGTGGAGTGGATGTACATTGTGTGTAGTGGAATTTTGTACTATATTGTACAGTGAAATTATGTGGATAGAAAGTATGTGGTATTTAGTGTGTAGGAATTATGTAGAGTGGGATTATGTGTTATGGAGAGTAATTATGTGGTAGGGGAGTCTGTGTTGTGGATTGGTAACCTCAGGTTTAGTCTTCCTCGTTTCCATAGAAGATCAACTATGAACTCAATGAGACAAAAAAAGAAGGAATCACTGAGGAGCACTTGTGGACCTAGTCAGAGGTATGAGCAGAGCCACTGGAACTACGTGACTGTTTGGCTGCACCAACTTTCGCACAATTATACATTTTCTGGATTAGCCACATAATTCATCATCTGCTCCCTAATCTGAATATTTGAACAAAAAAAGCCTTGTTTTGATCTCAAACGGCTCGAACGCTACCAAAAATGAAGCAACAAGTGTTACAGTGTGGTGGAAGACCCTTTGCAAACCTAGAATGGTCCCCTGTTACTTATTGCTAAATGTGGGTGAACATTTTCACTGTTTATGCGCCTCTCTTGCCTTGTTCTGCACCTCTGAGTTCGAGGTACTTTTAACCCCCCTGCCCTATAATGTACCAGGGTCCTACTGGGGAGGTCATGCCACTCACAGGGATACCCCAACCCATAGTGTACCCTAGTGTATGTAGGTGTTTTCACTGTATTCTAAGTGTCATTAAGCATAGCACTTGCTCCGGGTCTGGTTAGTCAGAGTCAGTTACAACCAGTAACAGTCAGTAAAATTTGGGGGCACAGGATGACTTTGAAACAAGACCTCTTTCTGCACCTATGTTGGTTCTCTCTGCATATCTCTTACTTCTTTCTGTTTTTTTGTTGTTGTTTTTCTGGACTTCTATTGACTCTTTCTGCATTACTGTTGCTTCTTTCTGTGCCTTTCTTCCCATTTCTTCACATGTCCTACCTCTGTAAGCATAGTTAGAAATTAGCATTTAAAAAACCAATAGAAATTCACTGACATTATAGTTAGTTGGACATTTCACTCGTAAAAAGACATTTGGCCGGTATAGTTAGTTGAGATAACTATAACTCGCACCCCCACAGTGCACTGCTGATGCCGTCACATATTACATCATTCATGACATGGTCAGTGACATCACTGATGACATCATCTCAAATCTCAAACTAGTTATAGTTAAGACCTAGTTTTCATAGGACAATGTATTTTTTGACTTGGGTATAACTTTAATGTTGTTTAACCAGTCTTCATCTAATGTTCCCTAAAAAGTGTCAAGGTAGGCTCTGATTGTCATGGAAAGTTTGAGGTGATCCGTGCAGTGGGGACTGAGCATTTGTGGCGTGAAATAAGGGTGTGTTTGTGATGTTAATTTCCATGGGAACAGACTTACACCAAATTTGGCAGGGAGGTAGATGTTGGTTCAAGGAAGTGCCTTTTGCCTATTTGGTGCAAATCTGTTCTGTAGGTTTTGAGACATTTAAGCAGAAAATGAATGTGATACCTCTGGTTGCATCTAATTTGCAGAGGTTTTGCGATGAAATGCGAATGCATCGCGCTCGGGTGTGGTTTGATTGTCTGGACAGATCCTGAACAGAAAGTTGCAGCTACTATTTTATTCATCGGGAACAGTTCCAGGGGCAGAAAATTTCAGCAAAGCTAACATGAGGAGTCAGAGAAGAAGTACTTTGACCCCAAATTGGAGAAATAGGGGTGTTAGTAACACAAGTTATGTGTCTAAAATGTAACTTTTTATAGCGTGCAATATTCGTGATGACAATGCAACCGCCAGCGTGGCCCCTAGTGTACCATCGTGGGGACATCACAACTATTGCGAAATCATTACAAATATTAATGAATATATGTTAAATAAAAAAAATTTGATTTGTACACACTAGTCCGTGACTGTCACACACTTCTGTACCTACTCACATATTCACTCAGACACTTATACACCTATTCACATACCCAGTCACACACTTATATATCCAGTTGGATACCCACTCAGATACTGATGCACCCACTGTCATACCCATTCAGGCACTCATGCATGCACTTACAGACTAACTTAGAGATTGAATGACCCATGTACAGACCCACTCGGACACATATACCCACGTACACACCCAGTGTGAGATATTTGCTTACACTGAGGACAGGACCACTTCCAAGCCTGTACCTTCCCAACCCCTGTGGAACTCGCTGAATAATTTTTTTATTAATAAAATTGCAGACATTAAGGCCAACATTCCCCCTCCCTCCCCAGCCTTCTTAAACCCTGACCCACCACTCAACACAAATCACCTTGATCACATAACTCCCCTGTCTAAAGAAATATTTCTTTCCTTGCTCCCCTGTGTCAAGTCTGGATCCCCTTCCGATATCTGCCCGGCCTATATCTTGCGCGATATCTTCCTGACTTCCCCTTCCCCTCCTCTTATTTTTCTCAATGAGACCCTCAAGTCAGGAATTGTCCCTCCTTCTCATAAATCAGCTACCGTCATCCCAATCTTAAAAAAAACAGGCGCAGATTCAACAGCATTAGTAAACTATCGGCCTATTTCCCTCCTCCCTTACCTGGCCAAAGTCCTTGAACGCCACGCCACTAAAGTCCTCAGTTCTTTCATCGAGGACAGTGGCTATCTCGCTCCATGCCAAGCAGGGTTCCACCCTCTCCATTCCACCGAAAAAGTGGTGGTCTCCGTCATGGACACACATAGAGAGGGGCTAGATGCTAACCTCCCACAGGCACTGGTTCTTCTTGACCTGTCGGCAGCCTTCGACACGGTGGACCATACCATTTTTCTTTCTCGTGTCGAGGTGGCAGGCATTTCCTCCCCTGCCCGTAAAGTGCAATGTGGCGTCCCCCAGGGTTCTTCTCTCTCCCCTCTTCTTTTTAATTTGTATATCTTTCCACTTATTTTTGCTCTGCAGAGGATGGAGGTCACGGTGTTTAATTACGCCGATGACCTCCAGCTAATTTTTAACCTCTCTGATTCTCCTGACTCTATTCACAATTTCCAGTCGGTGATGGTCTTTGTCAGGGATTGGATGAGCTTCAACCATCTTAAGCTTAACCCTGAAAAGACCGAGCTTCTCCTCACTGGTGGTAAACTCAACCCTTGGTCTTCTATTTTTTGGCCCCCCTCTTTTGGCCTTCCCCCTTCTCCTTCTCCCTCCGTTAAAACACTGGGGATTACGCTTAATCAACACCTTACCTTACACTCCCAGATTAGCACGGTGGTCTCTTCTTGTTTTTTTATTTTGCGCACCATTTGAAAGATCTCACGTTTTCTTTCCTTTTCAGCTCTTAAGCTGATTCTTATGGCTATGGTCCTTTCCCGTTTAGATTACGGTAACGTACTGTACATCGGTGTCCCTGCCTACGCCATCCGGCGGCTCCAACTTGTGTAGAACCAAGCTGCCCGCCTGGTCTACGGCCTACCTAAATCACATCACATTACACCTCTCCTCTGATCCCTCCATTGGCTCCTTATTAGAAAAGGCCCTTTTTAAGATGGGATGTATTACGTTTCAGGCCCTTGCGGGAACAGCTCCGACTTTTATTAAATCCAAAATTGAACCCTACATCCCCAGTAGACAACTGCGCTCCTCTCTGTCTCTCTTGGTGGTGCCCAGGTTCAGGAAGAGCAGAATGGGAGGTTCTAAGTTCTCTGTCCTTGCTCTGCTATATTGGAACTCTCTACCTCTCTCAATGAGATCGATACCATCCTATCTGGCGTTCCGCAGCACTCTGAAAACTCACAGGTTTTTACTATCTAAACCGCTCTGCCATCTGACTCAGGATTCCTCCCCCACAGCGCCATGAAACCGCCAGGTAAACGAGCGCTTAACAAATACCCTTAAATTCAAATTCAAATTCACTGAGACACTCACCGATAGACAGACCAACTCAGGCACTTATGCACCAAATCATCAATCCAGTCAGAGCCTACTGTACCCATTCACATATGTAGTCAGCAGCTCATAAACCCACTCAAAGACCTATTCAGACACTCACACACCCAGCCAGAGACTTACTCAGACATTCATGCATTTACTCACAGACCCTCTGAGAGACTTATAATTCTACTCACATACCAACTGAGACATTGATTTACCCCAGTCACAGATCCAGTCTGAAATTACATACTGACTCACAGAGTCACTGAGAGACTTATACTTCCAATGATACATTTGCACTCAGAGACTTATGCATCCAGTGACACACTTACTGAAAGACTGATGAGTGTACTGTTATATCCATTCATACACTTATATATGCAGTGAAAGACCCACTCAGAGACATATGCATACACTCACATAATAAATGAATAATTAATACAGACTGTTATAGAGATATTGAGATATTGATCAATGTTTATATAGAGTTAGTTAGTGATTTATCTAGTGAGATGGTTAGAATTAGTAAGATAGTTATATTTGTTGAATAAGGTGGGGGCTATCGAATTCCTGCTTTTGTGATGTGTAAAGGGAGATCGCGATTACCAACATCATTGCAAACTCAGGCGTCACCAATAAAACAGAAAATAGGTTTTAAAAGAATACTATAAGAAACCCCTAGTGTGTAAAATACAGTAAAAACTGTGGATGTATGTGTTTTAGGCTTTATGGAAAAGGTGCAATCATCACGGTTAACGACGTGATCTTGACATTCTGAATAACCCTGAAAATGGAAAGCTGGTCGGTAAGATGGTTTTTAATGAAACTTAGTATTAAAATATGAGTTTAAACATGCTTTCAAAAAAGCATGTATGTACTAATATGTGTATTGCAATATTCAGAATGGATTTTTAACATATTAGTTTTGGATGTGCTGATTTTATCTACTTAGTAAAATCATGTTGTCTTCATCTGTAAAGTGCATGTATTTCAAAATGCAGATTGTTGTTATAGTTACAGCCCGTGCGATGGTCTCTGAGGAATGCAGAAAAAGTTTTATTGGAATGTTACTTGTCTTTGTTAATCTGTGGACAGGATAGATTTGACCTCTTCCAATTCTGTTTTTGGTACATATTAGAGTACACTAAGACAGAGTGAGGGAAAAGGGACATCAGGTCTGGAAAGGTTTATTTCATTAGGATTTCCAGCCTTACTCCAGTCAATGTGCCTAGGTCATTGCTACCACAGTGTCCAATCATGAGATGAGGAGCTTGTGAATCCACAATAGATTTAACCAAAGCCACCAACTGATGAAACGTTAACCCTCTCAGGCCAAACCAAGCAAACAGCATATTTGACAAACCCTAGTCCCTGTAAATACCTCCCTTTTTTTGCAGCCCCTTTATCCTATTAGATATTCTGTGGTCCACAATCCATACTTTAAGCATGTATTTGGAAATGAAGGAGCAATAGTAGTCAGGAGTAGGGTAAACGGTCTAAATATCGACTTTTTTTATTTCGACACACAATAATATCGAGTCCAATGATTGCAAGGGTACGGTGCGTATGTGAATGTGTGGCTCTCCGTACGAATTGCTCATACAACGCTTTCCGTACGAATCGCGTTCTCGTTCCCCGGTCCGGTTCGTACAGCTTGTTTACGATTCGTACGGTTTACCGTGAGGGTCCCTTGGTTTTCAGACGGTTCGCAAACATTTGTACGTAGTCTTTTCCTACGGATCGTACTACACGGTTTGGACGCATTTGGACGATTCGTATGGAAATTGCTACGAATTCGAATAGTCGTACGGATTTTTTCCCGAATCGGAATCAACCCTGAAGTGTATTAATTTATTATTGAAGTGTGTTGTGAGGTTATAGAGTACTAGAGTGGGAAGTAATTTCATTGTAATTAAGTAAAAAAGTATTGGGTATTGATAATTACATTATTGCTAATCAATTAATAATTGGTAATACATGGTTATAAAGTATTTAATTATTTAATTTATTTAAATACGGGTTTATTAATTATTAATTGGTAATCACATTTTATTTTTAATAATGTATTGGTATTTATCAATAATTTATATGTAATTAATTATTAATTGCTAAATGTTTTTTCGACTAATTGGTTTTGGGTTTTAGCATTATTATTATATTGTTTTATTATTTATTAAGACATTTTAATCATTATTATTTAATTGTATTCATTTTAGGTGTTAATTACATTTTAATTGGTAATTATTTTATTGAATTAATTTGTTGTCATTTAATAATTAAATTGTTATTTTTATTTTTTTAAATATTCTTTTATTTATCAGTAAGTTGTTTTGACCCCTATGCTATCCAACACTTTCCCTACTATTGCACCCTCTGGAGTTGGAATAGTAATTGTTACCCCTATGCTATCCAACACTTTCCCTACTATTGCACCCTCTGGAGTTGGAATAGAAATGTTAGCCCCTACGCTATCCAACACTTTCCCTACTGTTGCACCCTCTGGAGTTGGAATAGTAATTTTAACCCCTACTCTATCAAACACTTTCCCTCCTGTTGCACCTTCTGGAGTTGTAATAGTAATTTTAATCCATACGCTATCCAAAACTTTCCCTATCGTTGTGTAGTGTAGTTCCTATAATCCTAATAGGCTCTGCGCATTGGAATGATACCTTCAATAGTATAGGCCTAGACCAGACGTTAACTAGGTCTACTACTGTCGATATTAGACTTAAAGTTTTGGGTTTGCCAGCTAGCTCAGAGTTCACTAGAAACTTTCTCGAATAGGCAAGGAGGAGTTGAACCTCCCTGGATAGACAAGAAGGGATTTAGTTTCTGACAACCATAGAACATGACAACTTTGCTCTCCCCTAATCAAGAGTGTATCTCTAGAGTCGTGTGAAAACAAAAGACGACTTATTTTACTCAGTCAGTACGTGCATTCTTAGTCTCACCAGATTGTAGAAAAAAGGAAGAGACGGGCGTGTTCAATAAAAGATGTTATTTATTGATCAGTCTCTTTTCTCATACAAGAGAAATGGATCGATATTATTGCAATACTTATGGTTAAGTAAAGTGCATACAATAAAAGCAGAAGTATAAAATAATACTGTAAAAACATTGATATGGTTTCTAAGCCATATGAAGGTTTAAAATGAATAAAATGAATACATACACATTTACATTTGACTAATCGTCCTCAACTGGTGTTTCTACCTACGCCTACCCCGTGTACCTGACCTAAGCCTAATACGTGGGCGGGAATAGAAAGTTACAGTTTAAGTTAAGTTTGTTTTGCCAAGTGACTGACAAAAGAATTCTCTGCAAGGGGTTATTCAGTTCTGTACCTGGAATCTAGGATGAATGAGGGATGGTATCTCTCGTCTCTGGTCTCGATATTCCAGGCTGCCTGCGAGGGCTACCCGGAAGCGCCGGAGCTGGATTTCTCGGCAGGAGAAAGCAGCGTCTCGTTCTCAGCGCGTCAGGAAGGCGGGGCTGCGCCAGCGGGGTCTGCTCTGCTCTGGGCTTCGGCAAGTCTGGCTGCTCCGATCTCGTCACCACCACGTGTGTTTGCATAGGGCAATATCGGTAATATTTATACCTTTAAGGTGCCGAGATTGACGTAAGGATGGACATAGATACGTCAATAAGGATGTCATACGACCTGGTCGTTAGCACATTCTTTTGCTGAAGTTCTCGGTGAAATCAAAATAATGGCCGCAGGGTTTTTCCCAAGGTGTCATAGGTTTGATTTGTTTTGAGAACTCCGTATGCCTTATCAGGGGCTGGAGGAATATCGCTTGTCTAATTAGATGGCAAGCGTTATGACTTAATCAGATAACACGTTCCTGTGCCGTAGTGTGGCTTAATCAGATAACGGTTTCTGCATCATGGGATGGCTGCTAGTTAACTTGTTAACCAGAATAGGGTCAGGAATAGGGGGATCGATACAGAACCTATAGGAATACATCACACCCACTCCACGCTAACTATGGACATATTTACGAATCTTATGCATAGTAAAACATACTGTAGAGTATCGTGTATACCTTACCACCCCAAAATACATAAATGCATTTTGAAATTAGCAAATATACGGAAAAAACAGTCACATGTAATATATGCACTCAAGCTGTAGAGTAAAGCTAAAGTAATCACGCATATCTATACATTATCACTAATTTGTATATGAGAAATTACACATGAAATGGCTCTTAATACAGAAAAAAGTTTCGAGACCATTCCATCACAGAATAAAATAATTATGAACATACCAGCGGGCAGCTAATGTCTATAAAGTATCTAAAAATAGAAATTTTAGTTCTCTAAGAATAGTTCTTACTTTAAGTAGAAAATAAGTGTCCCGAAAAATTCGTAAAAATATTTTGGGGCTGCTGAAAAAAAAATTGCTGTCCGTGAACTGGAGGGAAAATTGTTCATGGTATTTTGCTATTCTAGTTGAAGGCCAAATTCAGGGAACGCCGTGTGCGAGCTTGCTCAAAAGTCTCTATTTCTGCTCTGGTGAGAACATCATATCATTTAGACTCTCGAAAAAGTTGTCAACAGCTTCCTGGGAGAGTTCCACTAACTCGGAAAAAGGTGTAACCATGCATTCGTGCGCATGATTGTCTCAATTGACGTTTTGATTATTATTGCTGACAGAAGGTCGTACCTGATCAATGCTGCTTTCATCTTGAACTTCACTACCCCTTAATCGTAGTGGTGAAGCTTCCACGAATGCCGTCATCAGGATTGGTAGCCGTTGAGGGCAGCACAAAGTATGAGCCTTTATTGGACTCAACAATGCTTCTGCATCCATTGGCGCATCTGATTGTAGAGTCAGACAGGTGTCTAACACGCATTCTTCTCCGCATAGCAAGCACCTTAATACAGGTAAAACACATCGATGCCACATTGGTCGAAATGAAAGAAACCAAGTCATGTTCAGGTCTCTAAGCCTTGACAGTCCCAGGATTTTTGATATCCGGTCCCGGTATCCAATGGCTAGGATTGTTTCTTCCCTTGTCGCAGGTGTTTTGTCTGTGACATGGTTTGCCATAATGAAATATAAGGACTAAGAATAGGATTCCTGCAATTAGTCCTAAAATGAGGGGAAGTCCGCCAAAAATCGAATGGACGAAATCTGGAAAAATACCCAGTATGGCTTTGAATGGTGTTAATGCCATCGAAAATACTGTCTTAAATACTTTTGAGACTCCACTGGTATCAGAAATATTTAAGATTTCATTCAGGATTTCTGCGAAATGTATGGGGGAATTAGTTGATAATAAGGAGTGAATCTCTGCAGTCGTCCTTGCGACTAGGAGATCATACGTTTCTTTTGATGACGTGAGTCTGGTCGGCGTCTGAAGAAGCACTGTTTTCATTCTGCTTAAAGTATCTATTCGAATAGAAGTAATTTTCAAGTTGGGCCATGCCCTGGCCTCCCTGTCTGGAAGGGAGCTGGGGAACAATAAGCGTCCACAGCACTTGACCTTCGCAGTCGTAGTTACGAGATAAGGAGTCCCGGGCATAAGACTACAGCATCTGCGATCTACAATTAGAATGTAACTCCCATTATAGAGTCTCTGAAAGAATGGTTCTATCTCTGTTGCAGGTGCGCCTAGCTGGTGACATGAAAGGTTATTTGAGTTCCCTTCACAGGCTCCATGCAAACTAATTCCATTACACAGAAGTGTACCGCTCAGTGACATTGCACAATTATCGCCACTAAGAAACACTTTCTGGCCTTTATTACTGACACATGCATGCGAATAGGGCAGGTTCCATGTTGTTTTAATGTACCCCTTTCCCAATTTCTCGTACATGCCAGCCTGTATATATTTTTGGCAGTATTGAAACCTGAAGGTTGATATAGAAATATTAATTATCCCATGTATTATCCATTCACTGACAGGTCGTTCTGACATTGTCACTGGTAATCTCTCGAGTTTCTCAATGCTCAGGATTGTATAATCAGCACCCTTCTGGGCCATACTGATTTGTTTATCAGTAAGGTTAAAGATATTGAATAGTGACGTTGGCACATAGCCTGAACGCAGATTTTGTAACGTCCAGCCAAGCTGTACAATAGAACGCAATTGAGACTGACCGTGTTGTAACAACAGTAAGTCTTGCGATATTATGTCGATTGCTGAAGACACAATGCTGTCCAGAGAAAAAATTCTGGAGGACAGAGTCATTAACCCATTGTCCACTACAGAAAGTGATTTTTCCAAATTAATACGGTCAATTTCCCGTATTCTTTCTGCTGTCTCAATTTGAGTCACCTTCCAGGCCTCGTTGTATGCTGCATATACAGAGGCTGCTATGAAACGTTTCTGACGCTGTTTGCGCGGTCCCATAATGAAATCACGCAAGTCAGCACCATCAGTAAGTAAAGTTAGGTGTTGTTTAATTTCTGCCAGTGTGGTAGTCTGTAGCCACTGAAGGCATAATTTGCCCACACTGTAGGTGGTTATTATTCCTGGGTGTTGTCTTTGGGAATATCTAGGGTCTGGCCTGGTCATTTTGAACCCCTGTGTTTTGTTCAGGAATCTGTCTTGACAGTTATTGGTATCTGTGGGCCAGATCAACCACTGTTTCCAATCAGGATGTGTTCTGTTTTGGTTTAATACATAATTTACGTCTATTTCTTCATCTGTGGAGCTATTGCTGTTCATTGTTGGTTTTGGAAAAGACGGTGTATTTAAGTCTTTGATTTTGGCTAAGCCAAGACAGGTAGTTTGTTGAACAGTGTCATTTAAAAATATAATTTGTTCTGGGATCATGCAGGCTCTAAACAAAGATTCTATACCCTGTACTTGCCATTCTTTTGTACCCCAAACACTTTTTACTTCAACATTTTTGTCCCAATAATCAAAACCAAAAGTATTCATTTGTTCAAAGAATGAGTATGAATATATCAATTTCGTGTTTGTTATCATGGTCTTTGTCCCTGTCTTATTTGACAATTTGAAATAAAATGTTTCGGCATTACTTGTGTTAAAACCTGAAAAGTATGAATATTTGTCATAAACGGTTCTTGAGCTTCCTTTTGGAGGGGTTGCACAATGTTCCCATTGATTATAATTTAAAACATTTCTAGGTTGTGCAGATCTATGTAGAAAATGGTTACCATAGTGGTTATAACAGTACATACTATCATAATTTGTCGAACCCTGCAAATAATCATGTTTGGTAAATTTAGCAGACATCACTAAGTCAGACATCATATTATTTATACTTTCAAAGTCCCAATCATCAGCAAATGAGCTTGGTTTTACAAAGTCACTCAACGAGATCTTAATTTGGTGTGGATATTTCAGGATTTCAACCGGACCATAAATTTCGTAGTCAGTTGTGTCCCATGCTACCCCACCCGGTATAGGATTGGCTGTGAAGTTGACTGAAGAAAGTTCTCTTTTCTCGACGTGTGAAGATGTGTGTGGTTTGAGGATCAAGTTGATTTTCTGACTTGCTGTGTCCATTTTAGCATATATTCCCTCAATGAAGCGTCCCAAAGTTAGTACCATGATGAGCCAAAGTATGAGGATAAATGCACCAAAACCCACCCAAAATTCAATCCATGGAGAAATTAGATATGTTTCTTTCAGTTGTTTCAAAAGTACTTTAACTTTATCTTTAAAGGTTTTTGTTGATGGCTGTGTTTTTGATTCAGTGAAGCCTTCAGAGGAATCATCGAAGTTTATGAAGTAGCCGGATGCAGTTCTGTCAATTGTTCCAATAGCTTCAGGATTACTGTTTCTTGCATAGTCGTTTGTTACTTCATTATAGATTGGTGTGTCTCTGCTAAATGTTTTTATTTGGGTTTTCAGAGGTCTAAGTTCCATTGCATTGTTGCATAGTCCTTGTTGTAGTTCTGTAGGCGTTTCGAATGTGATTAGCCTCTTAGATTGAACCTCTGTGTTAGTAGCAAATCTTGGTGTTCTACTACTTCTCGGGAGTCCACTTGGCCTACTATTTGTTATCGGCCACATGTTGTGGTTTTACCAGGTCGATGGATACAACTCGGTTCTCCTTTTTACCAGCAAGCGGCGGTAGTACAACTGATCTTGTCCCGTTGACAGACAAGACAGGAACTGTTTTTCTGTAAGAAGGCCCAAATTCCTTCTTTACCGCGATCTTTTCTCTGACTAGATCCCCGACTTTTGGAATCCAGACAGGTCTTGCTGGGACAGGTGGTGGTTCTTCAGTGGTTGTTGGCTGCTGTTTCAACTTTATGTTGCTCAGGTCTTTTCTTGTTTCGTTTAAGTCCTGCAAAATAGCCAAACGATCTTTGATATCAAAGCATTTTTCCTTCACCACTGAAGTCTGACTGTCGAGATCTAAGACTAACATCCTAGTTCCAAATAATAATTCGTACGGACTGAATCCCCTCAGAGAATTTCTTGGCAAGTTATTTAGACTATGTTGGACACTTATTAGATGTTTGACCCACCCAGCTCCCGAACCTAATACCTTTGCCGTTATAGATTGCTTTATGTCACGGTTTTTTCTTTCAACAATTCCGTTCCCCTCAGGGTGAAATGGACAAGAGTACCGCAATGTAACACCCATGCTGACCATGGCCTCCTTATAAGCCCTAGAGCTAAAAGCAGGACCATGGTCCGAATGCAGCATGCCAATTGCGTATGTGCCGATAAAGACTCGCAAATCTTTTATAACAGTTCTGGCGTCAGCCGTTCGCTGGGGCCACATCCATATGAATCTCGTGCATGAGTCCACTGCAACCAAGATGTATTTATAGTTACCATCCCTTTGTAAGGGACCACAGTGGTCTAGGTAAACACAGGCTAATGGTTTATCCGAGATTAGAAGGGGCGTCTGCGCTGGTCGTCTCACCGTTGATACTTTCATTCTTTGACATATTTCACATTCTAAAACATAGTTCCTTGTTTGTCTTCTCATTTGTGGCCACCAGTATCTCTGTTTTAATAATGATACTGTGGCTGAGACGCCAGCATGTATAGAAGCAAGCCCTTCGTGTGCCGCTATTATCAGTCCTAACCTATGTTCCATGTTTGGAATTGCCCTATCCCCCACTCCAGGGATTCGAGCAAAAGGAACATTGTTTGCATCAGTTATGTATGAGTATTTTACTGGAAAGCCTTTCGGGAGTGTTTCTATCGAATCCTTTTCTGTAGCGCTGACAGCCTGTAATATTTCGCTGTCTATTTTTGTTTTTGACCGTATAATGGCAGCTACGGAAGCCGTTTGCACAGCTGCCTTCGCGGCCTCATCAGCCAATGAATTCCCTGCAACGTGAACGCCATCACGTTGATGACTCAGCGTATGTATCACGTGAGTCTTTGGTAGTTCTTTTTGTAATAGAACTACTTGTTCCCAGAGCATCTTATGCTTGATTGTGCCTCCTTTTGCATCCCTAAAGCCATTCTGAAGCCAGATCTGCAAGTATTCATTGTAAGACTGAACGCAGTAATACGAATCGCACACTATGAGTGTGGGGAATTCTCGATCGGTATTTTCAAGCGCCATCTTAAATGCCAGTAGTTCAGCTCGCTGAGCTGTACAATCTCCTAGAGATTGTGTCTTAGTGATAGCCGGTTTGAATTTTCCTTCGTGCCAGCGACCTTTAACAATCGCGCACGCAGCACTGTAAGCTTGTTTACCCCTACTGCGGGTTGTACTGATCCGTCTGTATATATTATACAGCCGTAATGTTCTAGAGGCAGAATTTCGGTCGGCGGAGGACATTCAAATTCATATTGGAGAAATTCTTGTGTTTTTAAGTTAGGATCAAATTCGTATGCCACGTCTGTTGCAGCAAGAGAATTAGCCCATTGTATCCATCTCGGATGGAGCGCTTTAGCATTTGGAATGCTTGCTTTTGTTATAGCCTCTAGGGCTGGTATTGGTGTCACGATTATTATTCGTTTACCTTGTGCCAGGGCTCGTTCTTTTGCTATAGCTGTCTGTGTTGCAGTAAGAATTTTTTCCGTTGGGCTAAATTTCATTTCAGCCTTAGTGTACAAGTGTGATTTGAATGCAATTGGTACCTTTTCTCCCTCATTAGAGGTCAGGTATGTGAATCCGCATCTTCCTGGGATGACTCGAATCACAAGATTGCGTGTGTTATCACGTGTTTCTAATTTTGTTTTAATTAACATGTCTGTTTGTAAGGATCTCAAAATTTCTGTGTGTATTTGAGTCCAATTGGTTCTTTTAAAATCTGGTTTTATTAGATCATAAAGGGGTTTGACCCTTTCTGCGTAATTTGCAATGTATGTTCTTCTGAAATTTAGGAAGCCTAGAATTGACTGTAGGTTTTTTAGTGTTCTAGGTGCTTGGAGTACGGCACATTTCTCTAAGAAATTGTCAGCCAGGCTTTTGCCTTCACTTGATAATTCGTATCCTAAGAACAGGACTGTTAGATGGGCAATTCTGGATTTTTTAAAGTTGAATTTGTAACCCTCTGCTGCGAACCCAAGTATTATGGTGTTCACTCTCTTCAAGTGAGTATCCAAGTCATCATCTGTTAAGTATATGTCGTCGACATAAGATAATGCTTCGTCATCATATGTTTGTAGTAACTCTGTTACTCTCGCTGAGAATACCCCTGGGCTATTCTTGTACCCCTGGGCTAACCGACAGAATTGTTTTTGATTGCCATTTATTGAGAATGCAGACAAATATCTGCTCTCTGGTGCTATGTTTTGACAAAAGAATCCATTAGAGATGTCTAATGTTGTTTTGTATTTTTTGCGCACTATGTTATTCATTGGTGCAGCACTATGCGAGTTTTGCACTGCAAAAGTTTTGCAACATGAGTTAAGGTGTCGGTAATCCAAAACTAGACGATATGAATTGTCTGGTTTGGAGACTGGAAACAAAGGGTTGTTCATTTGTGAGGTGCAAGTTTCAATCACCCCCTGGTATTCTAGTTGATCTAGGATTTCTTTTACCTGTTTTTTAGCTTCTTGCTTAATTGGGTACTGTCTTTGTGCAGTAGGTTGTGATTTTAACTGGATTTTGTGAGGAGGAGAGTCCTCATCCCATCCTACATGATTTTTATATAAAGCAGGAGCTAGAGCTACTGCCCACTTTCTGGCAAGTGTGTATTTTTTATGAATTGGGATATGATTTGAGAAGGCAGGCATAATTATTTCTTCGCCATGAGGGCACTCCCTGACAAACTCTGGTGGCCAGTCTTTTTCAGCTAGAAGGATGTCATAGCCCTTGGAGAGATTATCCCAAAATAGTCCCCTTATTTTTCTAGTCTTATCCCCTTCTATACGTAAAGTTATTTCATATATTTTGTGAGGTTTGCTAACTCTGGTGTCTGCAGTTTCCACTTGAAGATATTCATTTGTGTCCACTGTCTCCAGAAGATTCATAAGGACTTTGTGAGCTATGCTCACTTCTGCTGCGCTGTCTAGCATTGTCTGAGCCCATTCTCCGTTTTTCAGTTGTGTCCTCAGTATTCTCGGCATTGTTAACTACCTTGATACTGGCTACCTTCTTTTTTGGAAATTGTAATTTCTTTTTTAGATGAGCAGGTTCCTTGTCTTTGGACTTGGCGTGCTCTTCTCTTTGTTCTGATCGTCCTCTTCTTTCCGATTTCTGCGAGGAAGTCTGAAAAGATTGAGAGGGATGTGTATCAATGTCTTGATATCTATCAGGCTTCTTTATATTATCCCTATTTCTAAGGTTATATCTTTTCCCAGAGGGGTCACTTTGGGGTGACCTGTGTCTCTGGTTCGGAGATTTTTCTCTCCGCCGAGGAGACCTTCCTCTGGACTGGAATTTCTTTTCTTTAGGATTGTATTGTTTGTTTCCATCCCAGCTCTTTTTTTGTGATGTTGAATTATTATTAAAAAATATTTTTTCGGGACTTTCAATCAGTTGTGGTTTTACTGGTGTTCCACCTAAACTATCTCTACCTAGTTCCTCATAGGATTTTTCTATAATTCTGGCCATTTCAGCTGGTTGGTCTGCTATATCTGTCTCTTTTAACCTCTGGCGGATCGCCACGTTTGCTGCTTCTCCCTTTATGTTGGCTAATAATATAGCCGAGACCTGCTTGAAGTCTTTTAGTAATTTCATACCAAGAGTTAAAGCGGGTTCTGGACCGTATTCGTCTTGAATTTGTTTTAGCACATCTGGTATTACCGAAATGGATGGAACACCGTGCGTTTTTGTGTAGATGGAAGCAAAGACTGTACCCCAAGTGTCACAGTCCTCCACGTGTGGTGCGATTCCCATTGGAAGACAGATAGTCAGAATCCTGTGTTTTTCTAACTGGGTGGTGTCTGGAAACACCGCCTCTATTTGGGTGATTTTTTGTGCTAACCAGAATGGTATTTGTTCCCGTTTAGCTGGTACTTTACCAAGGCAGGATTGTATGTTCTGTGGTGTAATTTTATTTGTGTTCCCCTGGTGAGGGGTCAGCTGTGGAATTTTAATTGCTGGTCGAATTGTTGAAGTCCGCATCACATATTGGACTAATTGTCTATGTAATTTTATTAATTGTTTTAGCTGTGTTAAAAGCTCTGCTTGAGACATCCCATTGATGTCTGGATGTGGTGTGTATCCGGCTAGGACCGGCTACGTTGCTCCTGGTCTACCTAATGGACCGAGTCTGGTGATGTGATTATTATGTTTTAGGGCGCCATTAAATAAGAGCAGATGCTCTTGAAATTTAAGTGGTACTTCCACCTCCTCGAAAGGAGTGTACTCATTAGGAGGGTCCTCTGTTTTGTAATAGTGGAAGTACTTTGTTACAGCATTTGCTGCTGGAAAATGTATCCATGAATAATATACCTCTGTCTGCCGATATTCGTGTGCCTCAATCACGAATATGACTGTGCCACCTCTAGGTGTCAGTCCATTTTCTATAAGTTTTAAAGTTATAGATTTCCTCTTGATGACCGGGATGAGTATTATATCCGGGTCAGCGTCTTGCAGTGCATTATCAGCTGCTGCGAGTTCAGTTGCTATCCTAACTGTCTCTCTTTCTTCTTCAGTGTCTGACATTCTACTGTCAGGAAGGTTATTTTGTTTGTTTGCAGATCAGGTTTCTTATGGAAACAAAGATTAGATGCACAATATTTTGGAACAGTGTATCCTTCAACATTGACTAAACCAAGGACCATACATAGGAGTTTCCTCCTGCGAGGTCTGGCGGATATTACCTTTTACCCACTCCAGACGTCTTTGGAGTATTATGGGAAAAAAAGGGGTCTGAGTGAAAAAGCACGACTGAGTTACTCTAAATGTCTTACGTTAGTTTTATCGCCCTTCCAAACGCGTTGGGCGCCATGTAGTGTAGTTCCTATTATTCCAATAGGCTCTGCGCATTGGAATAATACCTTCAATAGTATAGGCCTAGACCAGACGTTAACTAGGTCTACTACTGTCGATATTAGACTTAAAGTTTTGGGTTTGCCAGCTAGCTCAGAGTTCACTAGAAACTTTCTCGAATAGGCAAGGAGGAGTTGAACCTCCCTGGATAGACAAGAAGGGATTTAGTTTCTGACAACCATAGAACATGACAACTTTGCTCTCCCCTAATCAAGAGTGTATCTCTAGAGTCGTGTGAAAACAAAAGACGACTTATTTTACTCAGTCAGTACGTGCATTCTTAGTCTCACCAGATTGTAGAGAAAAGGAAGAGACGGGCGTGTTCAATAAAAGATGTTATTTATTGATCAGTCTCTATTCTCATACAAGAGAAATGGATCGATATTATTGCAATACTTATGGTTAAGTAAAGTGCATACAATAAAAGCAGAAGTATAAAATAATACTGTAAAAACATTGATATGGTTTCTAAGCCATATGAAGGTTTAAAATGAATAAAATGAATAAAATGAATAAAATGAATACATACACATTTACATTTGACTAATCGTACTCAACTGGTGTTTCTACCTACGCCTACCCCGTGTACCTGACCTAAGCCTAATACGTGGGCGGGAATAGAAAGTTACAGTTTAAGTTAAGTTTGTTTTGCCAAGTGACTGACTAAAGAATTCTCTGCAAGGGGTTATTCAGTTCTGTACCTGGAATCTAGGATGAATGAGGGATGGTATCTCTCGTCTCTGGTCTCGATATTCCAGGCTGCCTGCGAGGGCTACCCGGAAGCGCCGGAGCTGGATTTCTCAGCAGGAGAAAGCAGCGTCTCGTTCTCAGCGCGTCAGGAAGGCGGGGCTGCGCCAGCGGGGTCTGCTCTGCTCTGGGCTTCGGCAAGTCTGGCTGCTCCGATCTCGTCACCACCGCGTGTGTTTGCATAGGGCAATATCGGTAATATTTATACCTTTAAGGTGCCGAGATTGACGTAAGGATGGACATAGATACGTCAATAAGGATGTCATACGACCTGGTCGTTAGCACATTCTTTTGCTGAAGTTCTCGGTGAAATCAAAACAATGGCCGCAGGGTTTTTCCCAAGGTGTCATAGGTTTGATTTGATTTGAGAACTCCGTATGCCTTATCAGGGGCTGGAGGAATATCGCTTGTCTAATTAGATGGCAAGCGTTATGACCTAATCAGATAACACGTTCCTGTGCCGTAGTGTGGCTTAATCAGATAACGGTTCCTGCATCATGGGGGTTTTCTGCCTCATGGGATGGCTGCTAGTTAACTTGTTAACAAGAATAGGGTCAGGAATAGGGGGATCGATACAGAACCTATAGGAATACATCACAGTTGCACCCCTCTGGAGTTGGAATAGTAATTTGTACCCCTATACTATCCAATATTTATTGTTTTAGTTAATATTGTGTCTCATTTATTTAAAATTAATTTTTAAAATGTGTTATATATTTTGATATTTTTATTTGTATTGTTGTTCATATGTATATATGTATTTTTTATTTAGTAAGTATATATGTTATATTGTATATGTATATGATTATTTGTTTTACAGTATATGTATTACTTATCATTTAAAATATATTTTAACTATGTTTATTTTAATTATATGTATTATTTATTGAATTTGATATTATTTTTAAATATAAAAAAACGATATTTTTACAACAATATTTTTTCTCGATATTTTTGTAGATAGGTCTTCGATATTTGTGATGTCAATATTCACACTCTGATATTTTTGACGTCGATATTTTTGACGTTGATATTCTGTCAGTGATTCCAGGAGTAGGGTGGAGCTGAATGAGGTAGTTGTCCAATATAAAAATACTCACCACAATACAGATTGAAAGGTATAACTTTACCAATGCATCCTGTTACTTGTAGGTTGTAGTTTGGTTAAGTGATGCAGGAGATTTAAAGCACCTGTGTCTTCACACTGCTAATACCTCGATCCTATGACTAAGGCATCGCTGACGAAACGCGCCAGGAAATGAAAGACTTTTTAATCTGCAGCCATGCTTCACTTGGAGAATAAATACTGTGAGGCAGATTTACAAGAACTGGTGTATTCCTACATATTAGCAGGGATGAGCCAGTCAAAATGTGACATGTAAAAAAACCCTTGCGCCACCATGGATGCACTACAATTACAATGCAACGCACCGTGGTGCAAGGATAGACCGATAGGTGGTGCATCTGTCGGCATAGAGGTGACGCAGTGCTGGAGTCGGGTCGCAAGCATGACACAACTCCAGCACTGATCAGTGGCAGCCTATAATTGCTATGCTGCATCATTCCTTACACCTGCTACAAGCAGACATAAGGCTTTGACGCAGCAGGGTTATAAAAGTAACTCCACAAAATCTTGTAGATTTCACTGCATCACTCTTATAAAGCTTTGCTGCGATGGAACGACCACGCTGCATACATTATACCTGAAGCAGGTATGATGTAGTGTATGGCTTTGCAACGTGACGCATCTTCCTAGATGCAACACATTGTAAATATGTTGCATAGTAGCACATTGTTTATGATGCCGCTGCATCAAAGAAGTGACGCAACGGTGTTGTAAAGATGTTGCAAGGGACTGACAAGCCAAGGGAGAGAGGCATGTGTTGAGAACCTGCTAGGAGCCCCCACCCGACAGGCACTTTTCATAGATAGGATAGAAGTGAGTGAAATGCAGTTAGTGCCCTGGAGTTCATCCTGATTATTTCCCCAACTACTGCTAGAGTACAGAAGGCGGTGGGCAGTCCGATGGATCCTGACAGTAAACCCCTTCCAAGGCCTGGTGACAGGGCCGGGTTTGTGGGGGTTGCGCTGATAGAATATATGTTATATACGACTGTTACGTATATTCCATCAGCGTAACCCCCACAAACCCGGCCCTGTCACCGTTCAGCCACAAATATTCTCTTTGAAGTAATTCAAGTTTTTTCGTGATTCCATGATGACCAGAAAGTGGAGAGTCATGCACTACCCCAAGGCTTCATGTTGAAGAGCTGGTGTGGGCAGAGACAAGTGTTTTAATGGCATAATATACCCTTTACCACTTCTCTGTTGGGTTGTTCCTTTATGCTTTTTCTTGATTGAACTGAGCAGAGGCTTGTTGTATTTGTTCAAACCATGAAACATCTGTGATGTTGATCACAAAGTTTTTTTATCCGTTGAAATAGAGGTTCATTTGGTTGTTCTGCCTCTAAATTGGGTTGGGAAAGAGCGGCAACCTTTCTGTTCTTTCACCCAGTTCATAATGTGATCACAAAGGAGAAATCTGCGAAAAACAACAACCAGCATAATTGCCTGGGCGTAAACGCTTTGACTGATTTCAAGAACTGCAAATTCCCCTGGTCTGTGTAGAACGTGACTGGATGTTTTGTGCCCATATGATAATGTCTCCTTTCCCGAAAAGCAGCCTTGACAGCCAATAGTATAAGAGCAATATTTGAGGCATTGGCTTCTAGATACAATGGTTAGTTTAACTCAGGGTGCAAAATAATAGGTGCAAACGTAAAGGCCTCTTTGAGATGTTGAAAAGCCTGCTCCGCTTCTGGGCACCACCAGAATTTTTGACCTTTGCAAAGAAGAGTTGTGATGGGGGCAACTTTTTGAGAAGTCTGTGATGAAGCGCCAATAGAAATTGGTGAAGCCAAGAAAGCATTGGACATCTTTCACGCAACTGGGTGCTGGTGATGGAGCAAGGACCAGTATAAAAGAGACTTGCTTGGATGTAATCCTCTCATGTAAACCTGTAATGTAGTATTAATAATGTATTGTGATACTAATATCTACCACATAATCATATAATTGTAGCAAGATGAAGCTTGCCTATGTGTTCTTCTAACAGGTAACCCGAATGACACTTAAAATGGCTGCTAATGCAGGAAACTGTATTGCGCATGCATTAACTGCATCTAGGCAGAATTACGTCTTTACGCCTGGAGGGAAAATGTTGCTTCTGCGCAAATGCATCTAAAATGGCCGCTTGCAGACTCACATGCTACGCGTCTGCTTTGCTGAAATTGCAATGAGTTATATATTAAATGCTGATGCAGGGAGAGTCTCTATAAGTAAATGGGATTAGAGTAGAGATAGGTGGTACACAGTGAAACTATTTTATTCTGAAATTATTACTCGATGTTTTGACCTCTCTATTAGTTCGTATTTTGGCCTCTGAATAATTCTAAAGTGTACACTGCATGTGATTCCTCACGCAGGCGCAAAGATGACAAGTCAGAAACAGTGATGTCAAATCTTGAAACCCGTCCAAGGCCATTCTCGGTACATGTCCTGGGAACCAGATGGACATCCTGAAGCCTCAATGGACAACTGTAAAATGTATACATTGTTGTTGATAAAAATGATGAATACAGGTGGGAAATAAAGTTTGGGAGTACAAATGAATGGGCTGGAACATAAACCAATAAACTAAAGAAAAAATATTAAAACTTAGCATGTAGTGATGATCATCCCTTTAGCTTGTCCAATCAGAAATAGGAGTTTAATGAAGTTGAAAGATTTAGGGGTGATACATGTCATTAGAAAATTATAATTGAGGTAGTTAGCTAGATAGATTAGAAGTCAGTTGCTGGAAGACAGACCGGGATGCTGTCCGAATGCTAATCGAATATTTGGAGTAACAGACTTAGAATTTTTAAGCGAAATTAATTAGAAGAAGATTGCAGGAGAATCAAGGAGGTAAATAGTTAGAAGATCGCGGAAGAAGCGAGGAGGTAACCTAATTAGAACAAGATCGCGGAAGAATCGAGAAGGAAGTTAGTGTCAGAGAGAGGTGAGATGCATGCATCGAATCCAGAAGAGCAAATTTATACGGCCCTGAATCCTGTACTAAAGTCCCTGTCACTTGTTCTTTTCCGGGGATCCACTAATGTCTTGGCCAGAGGGGTCTTATATTCACACCATCCTAGGTAATTATATCTCGGTGTATTGTGTCAATGTGCTTTTCTCTCTATCCTCTTTTTCCTGAGGCACTTGTTGTTGTGAAATCTCATTTAAATAGAATACTAAATTGGGTAAATGATCTTACTTCCTCAAAAAGATGGAGTTAACATTATAATTTGTTTTGCTCATATGATATAACCAGATAAAACAATTACACTTTTCCAGAGTCTGTGGTTATTCAATAAATAGGAGATGCATTAATCTATGTCATATCACCATCAACTAATTCCAAATAAATAGGTCCATTGACTAAAAGGAAAGGCTTGTTTATGATCAGTGAAAACTGATCCTAATTAAAGCATCTATAAAAATTGACCCCTAGGTGTAATAACCATCCTATATGAGTAAATGTGTATATGGGCACAGATGATTATATAGTGATAGATGTTCGCAGGTTGGTAGCCCGTTGGATCAATTTGCTGGTAGCAGAGTTATAGTTTTTATATATTAGTTTGGTGATTATTGGTTATTGATTTATGTTTTAACAAACCCGTTTGTATATTGTTTTATGTTGTCTGGAAAAATCCTGGGAAGTGTACAGCGGGTGGTAGATGGAAACCACACTGTAGTGAGGTTTCTTGTCTGTTTAGAAATAGTAATTTTGAGAATAAGTGAGAGTGATTGGCAATAAAGAGTTCTCTGGTGAAATTCTGGAGTTCTATCACATAGAAAGGGTAACACTAGAGAATTAGCAGGTTCTTCTGAGCTTGAATGAAGAGTACGAAGAGTGTATGAAGAGTAAGCCAAAGGTTTTACTCATAGCAAAATAAATCAACCATTCTATAGTTTAAAGAAACAGAGAGTAGCAAATGTGTTTGTGTTGTTATTAATGAAAATCATGGTGAAAGGTTAAATGAAAATGAGTTCTCTTATTATCTAGTGAAGGGAGGGTCAGCTGCCGGAGTTGTGCTGATGTCACAGAGTGCCGAGGTGGGATTGGTTGAGACAGCGGGCATGTAATTGATGGAGTTTGTAATGGAGGGGTCAGTAGTAAGGAGTGATACTAACGTCACAATAAAGCTGCGCTAGTATTGGCTAAGCAAATTTTGTAAGCTTTAGCTTGATTGGATGAAAGATTAAAAGTCTCAACAGGATTGGTGAGAACTGAATGTAAACAAAAGGACTAATTGGTTAACAAACAAGAAGCAGTATTAGAATTTGACAGTGGAGTTTGTATGTGGAAATACGATCCAACATTAATAGGGAATCGCCCAGATAGAAGATATTTTGGTTTTGTAAGAGAAGAACATATAAGAGGATCTTCTCCTAGAATATACAGAGAGAAAAGACAAATTTTGCTTGTGCAGAAAATCAGAAATGAATTAAAAAGATAAGCCCATTAAGACTAGAGAGGAAATACTTATTCCACCACCTAAGACTCCTGCCTCATTTATGATGATGGGAAGAGGCTATCATACCAGTGTGTGGTTAGACAATTGGATTGAATATACTAAAATTGATGGAATATAAGCTTTTCCTGAGAATGGTACGTTCAATGGGAGAATTCTTTAAACTTTAACACCTTGGCTGCTAGAGATATTTTCCTCCTGTGCTGCATTCCATGATTTTCCATTGTTCATGACAAGGTCAGCTCGTCATGAGCATGGAAGGGGTTAAGGATGAGGAGGAACGAATTAGAGTCCAGACCCAGACTAACACAGTATGAAGCTTTAGAAACATGGGAAACAGAGGCATTTGAGCAAGACAGATCTAGAAGTATTAGGAGTTATAGAGGCTGTTACCCTAAAAGAATGAGTGAATCACTTGTCGACCAGGTGGAAAAGTAGCGGACGGTCTTTCCATCCGCCGCAGACCCCCAGCCATGTTAATAAGGCAGGGGGTCTTTGCAGCAAGGATGGCGGACGGATAGCCCCCGCTGAGGCAGCTGTGGCTATCCGGGGATGATCCACCCACCATCCTAATGGGGACCTAAGCATTTAACAATGACAGGTTGTGGGGAATCAGAAGATGAATTTATGGAAGATATCCTAGCAAAGAATTCTCCACCATATCAGGAGGGACCCAGTAGGACTACTCCAAGTGCCCCGCTTTAGAAACACCATTGGTTCCACAAGTATTGCATGATTCAATAAACGAAAGGGTACACCAGGAAAAGGAAAGGAAAGCAATAAATAAAAATAGAGAAGAATTAATACAGAAAATAAACCAACTGAGTGTACACCGTGAACCCTTGACCATACCAGCGACCATAGGTTCTGTTGTTCCATTATATGTATGTATGTATGTATGTGTGAAAGGAATGTGTACAGCGCAGGAATCACCCGCGCATGGGTATCTCCATGCTAGCATAGAAAACAGAACAGACAGGCACAGACTTCCATAGCTCAAGCCTTGAAAAATTCCGTCTTCAGAAGTTTTCTGAAGCGAGCGAAACTAGAATATTTATATAACTCCTCTGGCCAGGAATTCCATTGTTTTGGAGCCAGATAGGCAACCGTTTTGCCTCCAGATCGAATTTTCATAAAACGAGGGACCACCAGCAGCCCTTTACCTTCTGATCTGGGACACCGGTTCAGACAATACAGTTTAAACTTATCCGCCATGTAGCTTGAGCTTGCAACGAAAATGTCTCATTGAGTAAAACAGCAGAGCTTGAACTTTATTCTCTGGCGGATAGGAGGCTAATGGAGAAATTTCAATAGTGGCCCAGGGGAGGTGCAAGGTTGTTTATTAAGGACTAAGCGTGCGGCCACATTCTGAACGATATGCAATCTGCTAAGAAGCGCCTCGTTCACAGAGGTCAGTAAAAAATTACAATGGTTGAGGCGACCTATTATCAGAGCCTGAACTAGGGTTCTACATACTGAGAGGGGCAGCTAAATGAACACGCAAAAGGCTCAAGGAATAATACCAGGTCCCAGCAGTGGTCATTATTTGATCTTTCATCGATAACCGTGCATCCAGCTGGACACCTAGATTTTTTGCCACCAAGGAAGGAGAGGGGGCGGGCCTAAAACTGTTGGCCACCAGGCAGGGGTCCAGGAAATAAGTATAGGACCAAACAGCAGGATTTCGGTTTTGTCCGCATTTAGCTGGAAGAAGTGTTCAGTCATCCGATCGGCTATGGCAGACATGCCTTTATCAAAACGCTGATCGACTGACTCCATATCATTATCAAATGATAGGAGTAATTGTGTATTGGCTGCGTAGGAGAACTGCATGAAGCCGTACTCTCAGATGACTTTAGCAAGGGGCCCCACGTAGATATTAAATAAGGTCAGGCTCAAACCCGGACTGTGAGCGATCAAGGATGCTGTTTTTCTCAAAGTAGTCCATTAACTGCGTGTTCACATGACTCTCCGCCATTTTGCCCATTAGAGGAAGTAGCAAAATTGGACTGTAGTTGGACAACACTTCGGCAGGCACCTTATCTTTCTTCTTGATGGGAAGAACTTGGGCGGCCTTCCAATCTAAAGGCACACTGCCTTCACTTAATGACGAGTTTAAGAACTCAGCAATAGGGGCAGCCAAGAAAGGGGCGAGAAGGGGTGATATGGGGATAAGGCAAATTGTCCAAAACTACCAGTCATGACCACTCCTGTAAAGAACCTAGAAAACAAAACATAATAATTGAAGATCAAGTCAGTGAATGTGAATCAGTAATTTCGTTAATGGATTTGCCAATTAGAGAACAGATAAATGAAACTCTGAGAAGAGTTACTCCTAGTTGTTGAAAAGAAATACAATTGGAAACATCTAAAGGAAGTAAAAGAGCCACTATTGTATCTCCAGAAGAATTAGAGAGGTGGGCACAGGGAATAGACAAACTGAACCAACAGCCATAGATTTCAGAAATCTTCTAACATCATTCTAACATGACAATCAAAGAAAAAGCTGTCATTCGTAAACTGGCACAGAATCCTAACATCATCTGTCAAAATGCAGATAAAGGAGGAGCTCTCATCATTATGGACTACCAATTCTACAAGGAACAAGTCAATCTACATGTTCATGACACTAACATCTACATGTCATTGGGATTCAATCCCACTAGCCAATTCGAAATTGAACTCAAGAAAATCATTTCTCATGTGGTTATCAAAGGAACCATCACTAAAAAAGTAGAAAAATTTCTTATTCAACTCAATCCTAAGTCACCTACCATCTATATGTTACCCAAGGTACAAAAAAGATCTGGAACACCCTCCTTTCAGACCCATAGTATCTACTCGACGCAGTATCCATGAACCTATTGGTAAATTTTTGGACGGACATCTTCAGCAGTTTGTCAGGAACATGAGCACTTACGTACGTGACACTGCAGATTTCATTCTAAAAATTAATCAACTACAATTCCAACCTCAAGACGAAATTTGGTTATGCTCAGCGGACGTGAAATCCTTATATACATCAACACCCCATGATCTGGGTCTTGAAGCAATAGAACACGTATTGTTAAGATCAAACATTGATACTGATTTACAAACTTTTCGTATTGGAACTCCTTAACTTTACTCTATACCAAAGTTACTTCACTTGGGACAACGATTGGGTTTTACAACTTTCGGGGACTTCCATGGGAAATCGTGCAGCGCCCACATATGCTAACATTTACATGCACCGATTTGAAGAAAATCACATCATACACAATGAACCCTGGAAAACGCAAACCAAAATGTTCTTATGATACATTGATGACTTGTTCACTGTATGGTCAGGTAACAAAGACGATTTATCCAATTCTCTTGCACAACTCAACACCATTGATGACCGCACTCAATTTACCTATGAGATACATCAAAACAGCATTCAATTTTTGGATGTACACATTATGCGACAAGATGATCACCTTCAAACTATGATTTTTCGCAAAAAAACTGACAGAAACAGCACTCTTCACTTTCATAGTTTTCACAGACCAAACTTGAAATGTAACCTTCCTTACTCTCAATTCCTCAGAGTTAAGAGAATAGTTTCTGATCCCATTGAATACAACAACCAAATTGAAGATATGCAAGCTAGATTCAGAAAAAGAGGTTATCCACCAGAAGTTCTTCAAAAGGCTATAGAAAGATGTCCTCAACACAAAAGTGAAGATTTACTAACACCAAAGATCACAACTCAACAAAACAGGATGGTCATCACCTCAAAGTACTCCACAATGAGTTTTCAATACAAAAAAATCATTATGAAACACTGGCCCATACTCACAGCCGAACCAGATTTCCACAACATATTCTCTCAACCTCCTATTTTTGCATATGTAAGAGGTCCCAACCTCAAGGATATGTTAACTGAACCTGATCAAACATCATTGTCTAAAAACTACAAAGGCCTTCAACCTTGTTTAAACTGCAGCAATTGCAATAATGTTATAAGTGGAACCACTTTGAAACATCCCATGAAAGTCTCACCTATCAAACTCAAGGTTAATGCCACCTGCAATACGACCTAAGTAATCTACTTGATCAAGTGCCCTTGTGGCTTATGTTACGTTAGAAAAACGTCTCGCAAAATTTAAACACAAATCTTGGAGCACAAAAGCAATATTCGCTTGAAAAACACTAAAGCTGCATTATCCGCCCATTTCACTAACTTGAAACCCAACATTTCCCAATTGAAGTTCTTAATATTGAAACACGTTGACAATAAGGAAGGAATTGATTTGAACAACCGTTTCCTCCAAAGAGAGAACTTTTGGATCCGGTATCTGAACACTATGCAGCCTAATGGTCTTAACGACAGAATTGAATTTCTTTGCTACCTATAATGTACTGCTGTTACCCTTTCCTATTGACTTTCTTACTCTATTCAATTTTGTTTTTCTATACACCATGTGATATTGTTCTTCATCATGCATTATCAGTCGTTATACTATTGTATATCTTGTTCCATTTCCATACTTTATACCTAATTATTCATCTTGCACTTTTGACTTCTATCTTTCATACTGTCATCAACCGGATTTTTATACCTCTACTCTTTTTCCTCTATATTGTTTGTTACCTCTATATACGTTTCTGATACCATGACTACGATCATCTTCTTATATTGTACTTATTCATTAGTTTTTCACCTGCTTCATTGTACATTTCACTGATCTTTGGAATACTTATCCCTTCTTGGCTTAGTTGAAGTTTTAGTCTTATTAGTTTGTTGTATTTTCCCATTCCAAGATGTCTGCCACTTTCAGCGACGTTCACGTCACTTCACTTCCGACTCTTGTCTCTTTTTACTATTATGCACTCGTGTTTATCGACAGCACCACACTTGACTCGAGCACTGAACACGCTGCTGTGGACTTTTAGATTTCACATTTCTGCACTTCGCTTGCATCCGCATGTAAGTTAAATGAACACGCCATTCTATCCGTTGTCACCCTACCATTTTTCGTGTTTTTTAATGTTACACTCCATTGCATTGCAGCTTTTGGCTCGTCGCAACTTTTTGGACGATGTCGACCAACATAGAGTCGAACCTCTAGTGATAATTGGCAATAAGAAGAGCTTCGTCTTCTTTATTTATTTTTTGTTTCCTTGGTGGCACGTTATTCCTGGTGATAGACCGACTAGGTTTTCACTGTTGATTTATCTCCATTTTTAAACATCACGGTTTGATACACGTTTTGACTTACCCAGCATGTTTTGCATCTCGGACGACTGTACAGCTAGTTCACCATTTCACATACTATTTACCAATTGATTTATTCTTTTTGTCACTCTCTCGGCATTCACCTCGTAATTGGGAGCACCACTTTGGCACTGATATCTTTACACTGTGATATGCATATTTTCAATACCACATGATGGATATAGCGCCTTTCTTTTTGGTTTTCTTTGTAGATTTATCCCTGAAGAAGGGCACTGCGTTGCCCGAAATGCATCGGGAAATAATTTAGTTGTTTGCCTACTATTGAACATATTCGATTCATCATACCAAGACTTATTGGATGATCTGAAAATTATAAACTTCATCAAAATAAACTGTTGAAATTATTTTGTTCATCATGTAATTCAATGAGTGCAACTATATAAGCTACCACTGGCCTTTCATGCTGTGACCTGGGGGACAGACCCTAAACAGGGTCTGCTTTTCATTTTTGATTCTCATTTCTACACTCTTCTGGTCTGGTGAGTGATACCCCAGGAGCACGCCAATTGTTACACCTTGTTAAGCACCTTCTGGCTGTGCGTATCTCCTTTTTGATTGTTACGTAACAGCAGACATCCCAAACCTACCCCTCTCGGGAGAAGCCATCTAAGTGGGAGGTGTTTCAAATAGACAGATTAGAACTCCAATAACAGAACCAATGGAGGAACGCGTTGGCAATTTTAGGAAAATGCAAAAATGTGTTTTATGCGATTCTAGTCCTGTAAACTTGTTCGGAAGAGACTTACTGTGCAAGATGAATTGAACAATTTATTGTACACCGGATGGTGTTGCGATTCAGACCCCTGATGAAGATGGTATTTAGAAAATAATGCTATCAAAACAAGGTACAGAAGTAGACAAAATGTATTCAATGATAACAAAAGACGACTTACCAGATGCATTGAAACTAATAGTAAATCCAAGAAGTGTGGGATTTCACTGGAAAGGAAGTAGGGTTAATGGCAGATGTATATCCGGTGAAAGTGACTGTAAAAGAGGGTGCTATCGACCCAAACACAAGACAATACAAAATGAGCCCTGAAATTAAACCAGGTGTGATGGCAGAATTAGAAAGAATGATTGAAGAAGGCATTTTAAAAGAAATAATGAGTAATCCTTGTAATTCACCTGTAATTGGCATTACGAAACCTAATGGGAATATCAGATAGTGCAGGATTTACAAAAAAATTATAAAATGGTGGTGCCTTATTGTCCTGTAGTGCCAAACCCTGCAGTAATCCTTATCAAATACCATGGAATACAGGATGGTTTACTGTAATTGATTTATGTCATGCCTTTGTCTCCATCCCATTACACCCAGATAGCCAGTATCTTTTTTCATTCAAATTTGAAGATCGTATTTTTGTGTGGAATCGGTTTACTCAAGGGTACACAGAAAGCCCTTCAATCTTTAATCAGATTTTTAAAAAGTGTTTAGAAGCTTTAGTAATGCACAGGAATTCAGTTTTAGTTCAATATATTGATGATTTGCTTGTCACATCAAAGTCACAAGATGATTGTGTCACAGATTCCATTGCATTATTTTGTTGTAGACAAGAAAATTGAGCCTTACCAGTACCAACTCAGCGACATGGTTTGATGCGATGGCAGTAGCATATTTTTCTGCTACCTTGGACCCTGTAGCGTCAGCCTAGCTGCTGCTTGCATGAGTCTTGAACAGAGTGAGTCCATTGTGATGGGACACCCCGTAAATATTTATGTCCCACATTCCGTAGGAGCAAAAACTATGTCAGTAATCATGTGTACAGTCCTAAACCCGGCTACCCTATTGCCTGATGTACATGGGGAAGAAGTGAGAGATAAAGTTGAGCATGATTGTCGCCCAGACATGCAGGAAGAGCCTCTGAAAGAATGTGAAAATGAGCTATTTGTAGACAGCTCGTGCATGAGGCGTGAGGAAGGAGGATTAATTGCTGCTCATGCCATCTGCACATTGGCTGGTGTAGTTGAAGCATTCTACTTACCAGGAGTCAAATCTGCACAAATAACCAAATTGATAGCTTTAATTAAAGCATGTAAGATTGGGAAAAGTTAGAGAGTAACCATTTAGACTGATAGCCACTATGGTAACTGGGTTGTGCATGACTTTGGCCAACTCTGGATGCTGAGGGATTTCATGACTTCTTCAGGAACCACTATTAAAAATGGAAACTTTGTAAAATAACTTTTAGAAGCAATACAATTACCAAAGGAAGTGGCAGTGGTCAAGAGTGCTGCACATCAGTCTGGAGATGACTATGTGGTAGCTGGTAATTGATACGCAGACCAAGTTGCCCAGTACTGTGCCAGAAACAAAGTGGCAGTAAACAAGAACATTGAAACAAGTGGAATCAGATGCCAACTTATGCTACTCTCAGCATTAGAAATATGGGATGAAGTAAGACATTTGCAGGATGAGGTGGAAGTGAGTGAAAAGAAAGGTTGGATAAAATCAGGGTGTCAAAGGAGACCAGAAGATGACGTCTGCATTTATCCAGATGGTAGACCAGTAATGCCAGATTGTTTGCTCTCACAAATGGCCAGGATGTACCATGGTCACAAAACTGGTACAATCTGAAGTTTAAAATGTCGCAGAGAGTCTTTGCCAAGATGTTTAATTTGTCAACAGATAAACCCAGGCAGGAAAACAGTGGTCAGTTGGGGAAGAATTGGAAAGGCAGAAGGACCATTTGTAAGGTTGCAGATTTTATTCAGTTACCACCATGTAAAGGATTGAAGTACATTCTTGTCATAGTTTGTTTGTTCTCATGATGGGTGGAGGCATGCCCTACCAGAAGAAATGACAGCATAACATTTGCTAAGTAACTGTGAAGAGAATTAATTCCACGTTTTGGTTTTCTAGTAACTGTGGAATCAGATAGAGGATCTCACTTTAATAATGAAATAATTTGTTTAATCTTTGAAGCATTTAAAATGTAACAACAATGGCACTGCGCCTACCGCCCTGAGGCTTCTGGAGTGGTAGAACAATTGAATGGCACAATAAAATCAAGTCTGGCAAAAGTGTGCACATCCACATCACTGTGTTGGGGCTCAGAAACATTCCTGATTGAAATACAGGGTTGAGTCACCATAAAATACTTATGGGAAGAACAATGAGAGAGATCAGTCTTCATATCAGGACACAAACTGTTGAGTATAACTGATGATCTGGTGTTAGATTATTGTAAAAGATTGGCTGACCAGGTTGGAGAAGACACAGTTGCCAGGCAGCCGGATCAAGCACATGATCTCAATCCTGGTGACTGGGTGGTAGTGAAGAATCAAACCCCGAGAAACGTGTCTAGCACCCAGGTGAGATTATACCGAGACAGGTTATACTGGTTACAACCACAGCAGTGAAATGTGCAGAGTTGGCCTAACTGGATACATGCTAGTCATACAAAAAGGGTACCAGCTCCTGAGGAAGGAACCCAACAACTCATACCAGCGGTTGGGGGTGCTGAAGGTTATGCAGCTGATGAATATAGAATAACTGATTCTGAGGTAGCTGATCAAGAACAACCGAGCACAAGTCAGGGAGATTGGATACCAGTGATAGACATACCTGATGTAAATATCAAAACAAGCAACAGAATAAGATTAGAATAGGAAAAAGCTAGAGAGGACCAGATAGGTGTAGAATAACAGGCTCAGGAAAATGAAATTGAGATTGCTGTAAGCCCTGAGCAGGATCAGATAACGAAAGAAAAATATACTCAGACAGAGGTCGACCAACATATTCACAAATCTGAGGAGGGACAGACAGGCTTAGAAGAACACGTTCAGGCAGCAAATAAGCAAAGTGCAATAAGACCTGAACGTGAATGAAGTTACCAGTCAGTCAGAACAATCAATTGAGAAAGCCAGGAGAAGAAGTCGGAGACTAAAAATACTGAATAATAAATGTAAATAGCCTGAGTGGACCTATGTGATTCTTGAGGAACTTTAGAATTTAGATGTAAATGAAGAAAGTGACAAAGAAAAAATTACACAACTGATTGATGAAGGGGAAGTGAGATCTCCTTGAACAAATAAAAGAAATAGAATTACGAAAATGTTATGTTATGTTACTGCCATTTTTATAGCGCAACAGCTGCCCCAGCAAAGGGGCATCCCAGCGCTATCAGCAGAGCCACAAGCATAGAGAGAAGGCAGAAACTACACAGTGGGGAAAAGATGTGTTTGTATGGCCTTCCTAAAAGCCAGATAGATAGTATGGCTTCAAATGTGACTGGGCAGTGATTTCCAAAGAAGGGATGCACTACTGCAGAAGGTACGGCCTCCTGCCCGCACTCTTTGAAACCTTGGTACCCTCACCAAGTGTTGGCCCAGTGAGTGAAGCTGACGGGTGGGGATGTATGGGATGACTAGGTTAGGCAGTATCCCTGGAGTGTTGAACTTCAGGGTTTTCAAAGTGATGCAAAGCGCCTTAAAATCAATTCTCCTAGCCACCGATAGCCAGTGTAGCCGATGGTTAGTACCTGACACCAAGCAAGACCTGCGCAAGCCAATCAGCGGTCTAGCTGCTGCGTTCTGTACCCTTTGGAGCCAAGCAATCTCGACCTTATATGCCCCCAGATACAGAAAGCAGGCATAATCCAGTCTGAACATTATGGCTGCCTGAACAATAGTCTGGCGCTTAGGGGGATCAAAGAACCCCAATAGGGGTCTAAGCACCCAGAGGAGCCCAAAGCAAGTCCCTGCTACCTTTTTAGTTTGGACTTGAAAGCTGAGCGATGAGTCTAGCCACACCACCAAGGTTTTGACGGCTAGTTTAGAGGGGGGGGGCTACCCAGGGTTTTTGGCCACCAATGTTCACTCCATAGACCATGTTCCTTTTCCACCAAGAACACTTCTGATTTACTGGCATTCTGCTGGAGGCAGTTGGCGGTCAGCCATTCAGTGACCACAGCCAAATCAGGGCATCGCTCTTGGTGTTGCTAGAGAGTGCCACCACCAGCTGAGTGTCGTTGGCAAAGGAGGCCATGGTCAGTCCCCTGTTTCCAGCCACCGCAGCCAGCAGTTGGACATAGAGATTGAATAAGAGGGGACTGAGGGAGGAACCTTGTGGCACACCTTGTCTAATAGGGTGGATGCCCGAGACAAATGGGGAAACACTAACCATAAAAGACCTCTCACTGAGGAATAAAGTGAACAACTTCAAGGCTGAGCTGACAATCCCCGTCTCCACCAGACGTTGAAGCAAAATGGCGTGGGATCAGCACCGACATTTGCCCAGCGTCCAGAGCAGACTAGAGGTGTTCTGTCACAGCCAGGAGAGCCGACTCCATGCTGTGAATAAAGTGAAATAAAGAAGAGAAATCTTCTTAAAATGGCTGAAGCTAGAGTTGATGGAAGTCCAAAACGAATGTGCTTAAAGAAATGTTGTAGAATATGAACATGTAGCATTCTTTTTTTTAATTATATTTTGGTGTTTTTTAACTATAGCAGTCCCTTATTTAATGAAAGTAGAAAAGAAAAATAATACTGACACAGATGGAAAGCTAGCTAACATAAAAGAAGATAGAATAGAGTTAGAAGCATCAGATGAGTCAGAAATACATCACACTTTGACATATAATAAAACTTCTTTAAACTTGTTCACACGTTATTGTTTCAATTTGTAGACATTATGGAAATTAGTGATTTTTATGTATGTATGAAATTACCAGCATCAGTAGCAGAAGATGTCACATATCACCATTTACCACTAACACATGGCATTTCATGTAGTGCATTAACAAGTCTGTTTTATAAAACAGGAAAATTACAATATTCTTATTCAAATGTAGATGTAATATTTCCAGAGGTTACTATTCCAAAGAATATGAATCCAGTGGTTAGTAATCAAGATGCTCAGTTTATGGGTGAATTTTTCCTAACACAAAAGGCAATAGATATAGCAGAAGCTCATAAGAATAATCTAACGTGCTTATTAAAAGAAGAAAAAAATATATTTTTAATTTAGTAGAAGAACGGAGACATGATTTTCAGAAGAAAGTCATTGAACAGAAAAGCCATATTCCACCATGGGCTGAGAAGGAAGGAATGTATACACCTGGCACGACTCATGGTGCGATGTCTCTAGATTCCGATAAAAGAAAGGGAAGATCTGTCTCCATAGTTTAAAGACTGACTATAACAACTTTTTTATTGGTTCCAGTTAATGTGAACATAACTTTTTGATTCTTGGAGGTTGGGGACTATAAGGGGGAAATGATCCAGTATTTCCTGGAATTTATTATGTATCTGTGGATAAAGCTCATTTTAAGCTAACAGCACAATTGTATAGGAGTTGCTATTTTAGAATAGTAATACCTAAAGTTTATTATGTGAAAAGAATAACTGGAAGCATGAAAACAGTAAAGAACTAATCTGTAATAAAAGAGCTAGTTTTTCTGAAATAGTAGGTGATATATTAAGTGCATTGATACCTTCAGTGGGAGTAATTCTGAATTCACGTAGAATTTGTCAATTATCGACAGTAGTTGATCGCTTATCGACCGATGCTGCTGGAGGTTTTGTAATGATTAATAGAGAAGTGGTTGCAATTAGATCAATGGTTTTACAAAATCAACTTGCTCTTGATATATTATTAGCAAAAGAGAGTGGAGTGTGTAAAATTGTGAAAGCGCAACTTTATTGCACTTATATTCCTGATAAAAGTGTAGAAATTGGGAGATACATTAAAAATGTTACAAAACTAGAGGAAGACTTGAAACCACTGGAAGTTGATAATGTCTGGAAGAAATTAACAAATAACCTAACATCGATAGGGTCTTGGTTTGCTAATATAGGCAAAAGAGTTGTAGCCCAAATAATATTACCTATATTTGGAATAACAATAATAGCTTTAGTAATAATAGTATGGTGAAAATGTTGTAGAAGGAGAAGAAGGTATGAAGTAAATAAACAGGTAAAGAAAAGAAAATATTAAGAAATTAAGATTGAAGAAATGAGAGGAGAATTATACAAGACGATGGAAAATTTGAAACACAGAGATGTAGTGGAGAATGAAAAGACAGGGATGGGAATTGAGAGCCATTAGAGGACGGTGTATACCTTGGCGGAATCCATAGCCAAACCTTCAGGTGAAATAACAAATCCCAAAAAGTGCACGTTAGTGATATAAGAGGCACATTTTTCCATTTCAGGGAATATTTGGTTTTCACGAAAAGCCTATAATACTTTTTGCACATGTTCAATATGTTCGTAAAAGTGAGTGCGAAAATATCAAAATGTCATCAATGTACACTAGTACAACAAATATCCCAAAACTCTTGTAGAACACTGTTCACCAAATCCTGGAAGGCCGCCGGGGTGTTGCATAGACCAAACGGCATCACCTGGTACTCAAAAAGCCCAAATGTGGGGCTAAAGGCCATCTTCCACTCATCATCTTTTTTCAACTGTACCAGATGATATGCTCCACGTAAATCCAATTTGGTGAATATGGTGGTGGATTGTACTTGATCCATCAAGGACGCAATGATTGGTAAGGGGTATCGGCTCTTAATGGCCACCTGGTTTAAGGCTCGATAGTCATTGCAAGCACAGAGGTCCCCTTCCTTCCTGGGTACGAAGAAAAAGGGAGAGGAGGCCGGTGATTTAGAATGGTGGATAAATCCATTAGCCAGATATTTGTGTAGGTATATTTTTAAGAAGTCGTTCTCCTTTTCCATCAAGGCGTGAATACAGCTACAAGGAACCCGCCCCCCTGGTTCTAGATCAATTTGACAGTCAAGTTCCCAATGTTTTTTGTTCATCAAAAACATCAGCAAAGTCTTGATATTCATTTGGCAGACCAGTAAGTGTAGTGGCGATAACTTGCTTTTGAGATGATAAAGAGGACGTGGTACGGGTGCAGAAACTTGACTTATACAAAACCTAGAAAAGTACTCAAACAGAAAGATGGTGGTCTGTTTACACCAGTCTTTGGTGGGGTTATGTTTTACCAGCCATGGGATGCCGAAAATAACACCGTACTGGGGGGCATCTATTAAATGAAGTTGGCACTATTCTTTATGCCCTGTGATTGTTTCTATGACCAAGGAGATAATGCTAAGAGAAAGGGGCCCAGAGGAAAATAGGGAACAATCAACAGCACAGACTTGTTTGAAATCCCCAATCACTGAAGTTTCCTGTGGCCCCTGAATCATGACTAGCAACCTCTGGAGGTGAAAATTGGGACCAGATAAGGATCCATTTAAAGTGACATGGGTGATGGCAATCTGGTTGTTGTTGGCCACAGTACCCTTCTGGAAGTTTGCTGTTCTCCAATCTTTCTTATGTTTCTTGGTACAGTCTTTCACAAAGTCACCACTTTTGCCACAATACACATAAAGGTTGTCGCACCGTATTTTCTCCTTTTTGGTCTTGGAAAGGAGAGGTTGAACCAACAAGGTCTGCATGGGTTCTCCACTATCAATTGTCGCATTTCGGAATAGTCAGGAATCAGTATGGGGCAAAGGTGGTGGTACTCTGCACATTTCTACTCCCCTCCTCATTCCACCAACCGATGGTCAAATTGAAGAACCAGGTTTATGAGCGCATCGCAGTCTCAAGGGCAGTCACCCACCTGAGCTAACATATCTTTGAGTTCATCATGCAATCCTTTGTAGAATAATGATATCTTTTGTGTGACTACTGTGGAGAAGTGTGGCTCACTGGTTAGAGGAGGCAGACCCGGACGCTGAGATCAGACCCGGGACCAGGGTTCAATTCCCGACGCGGCAGGGTCTTGAGCTTAAAATGTCCACGGACTCGGTAATTCTCGCTTCGGTGCCTACTCGAATCACAGGTTCACACTCTGCAACTCTGGGCAATAGCTTGCTTAATCTCCACTACGGCCCCCTGCGGCGGGATGCCTGGCTTTCACCTTGGGGATACCCAGTAGGGGCTATCTCACAGGGAAAAACCAGGACGGGTTCCCAATGCAAAGCGCTTTGAGACCTGGCGGTGATATTGCGCTATATAAAAACCCATCCATCCACTACCAGTGGGCCTCCGCCACTAGTCTGTTAAACTGTGCGAGGTAAGCAAGGAGATCTCTATTCCTTTAGTGTGGATCCAATAGTTTGTTGTCTACTGTCTGTGTGGAAGTTTGTCTGTCGAATATGTACCTGAGATCCTGCTCAAAGTGCTCAAAGAAATATAACACAGGATCATCATTGGCCACAAGGGTTGTGGACCAGGCTGCTGCATCCCCAGATAGATTTTAGAGTGAAGGCTACTCTAGACTCAGGTGTTGGAAACACAGCTGGTCTACATAATATTTTTTATTTACATTGTGTAGGTAAAATATGTAATTTCTTAGGACCTCCTTGATAGTGCTCAAGGGGGTGCCAAAGGAACCGCTATTTGTTGACATGCCTGTAAGTGACAACTAAATGTTCCTCCCATAGGAAGGCTAGGTCCAGAGCTAGCTCCCCCATTCTTTACTCAATCTAACCTTTGGGACATCCCTATTACATGTGACCGCAAGGTTTGGTTTTCTACTCGCGCAACTCTACCTGCCTCAAGGTGTCGTTAGGAGCAGAAACGTCAAAAGTCGGCATGCTGGCTGGGCGGGACAAGATATTGTTTGTTTTTAGGGGCTTCGTATTCTATCAGAAACAAATTTGGGAAGATGAATGTTGGAACGCGTTCTTCTTTCTGCTGGACACGCAAAAGCAACTGGACCCCAACAATCCCCAGAAACAATCCAATGAACACTGAACTAGATACACCAGTGCTCATCTGATAATCTCAAGGGAAGGGGGTTTGGGAACAAACAATAAACTAAAATAAATAGTTAAAATAAAAAGCTAATTTAAGGAAAGAAACAACTGGTGTGCATTTGTGCTGGTGGAGAAGCAAACTCTGGGTCACAGAACAATCTGGGACATCTGTTCCAAAGCTAGGAATGAGTATTAAGACCAGCTCCTGCAGCAGTAGTAAAAGACGTAAAAACGAACACTAATGATCAATGACATAAATCATGCATAAACATCTGCATTGGGTCTTGATAAAAGAGGTCTTTTAGAGCGATTAGAATAAATCAGAACTGCACTCACACCATATGGCGCCAAAAATAAATACCCACGCGCATAATATTGCGCCAAAGATAAATACACATTCACACAATAGTGTGCTAACGAAGATTACACATAAGCACACCATCATTTCTTATTTCAATGAGATAAGACATAATCTGTATACTTCAGTTGAAATATGTTCAAGGCTTGAGAGCATTACCAAGACCTTTTTTCAGTGAGACAAAACTGAGACGCAAAAGGGTATAAACACTGCAAAATTAATATACACTTCTATCGGCAAGAACTATGCATGAATTACATAATGATATAAGGAGGAAATTACGAAAATCCAGGCAAATTAGCGTAAAGTAAGCTGAGCTGGAACAAGAGGGAACTGTGATATTGGAAACAAGAGTTTCATGCGCAGTTACCCAAGATCTCCCCGATAACAAGAAATGAGCCAGGAGTCAAAACAATGGAATTCCACTGAGCACAAGAGTGAAATGTAGCCCAAAAGGGATTTAGACTTATCTGCGAGTATCAGCAGCAAGGATGGACCAGGGCTCGTCAGACCAGCAATTGCAGAAAAGAGCCATCACGCCACAGGATCTTCAACAGGAAACTCAATGCGAAGGACGGAAGACGAGACTGGGTGAGGGTTATATACAGTTCACCAGGCTGATGAGTCCTGTAGGCTGCTGAGTCATAGAGGTTGCTAAGTCACGGAGGTTGCCAAGTCATGGAGGTTTCTAGAGTCATGGAGGGTGCTGAGTCATGGAGGTTGCTGAGTCATGGAGGCTGCTGAGTCATGGAGGTTGATGAGTCACTGAGGATTTGTTGAGCCACAGAGACTGCTGAGTCGAGCTCTGGCGTGGCCTGCGAAACAAAGATAAGGAAAACACCCCCACATACCAGAGCAGAGAATTAAAGAAATATAAGATAGGTTTTCTTCCTTAGGCTACACAGGTTGTGAAATAGGGGATGAGCCAAGGGCGAGAGGCATGTGTTGAGAACCTACTAGGAGTCCCCACCTGGCAGGTAGTTTTCCTAGATAGGATGTAAGTGAGTGAAATGCACCTAGCGCCCTGGGGTTCACCCTGATTAGTTTCCCCACTACTGCTGGAGTGCAGAAGGTGATGGGCATTCCAATGGATCCTGACACAGAGAGGCAATCATCGGCACACCAACCAACCTCTAGTTGCTTTTCAGGCAGTGACACACTAAGAAGTTTTCCTCCCGAATTTGGAACTTCTTTACGATTAGCAAGTAGGATGATACCTTTGCAATATGCTTCAACAACCCATATGAAAAACATTACACATTCTGCTAGGAGGTACACCTTAAAGAAATTCCTGCATGTGGTGGTGCTGAAGGTAAGGAGAGTGGGGACTAAGATCTAATCATGGTAGGAGGCAAAGGTGATAAGGAAGAAGACGGTGATAGTTTTATGCAAATCAGCCCTGTACCCAGCAGTTTCCCAGTATCACCTACCTCAGCAACCTCAAAATAGCACAAGAGTCAAAAGGAGATACCATTGCATATAGTGACTGCCCCAACACTCACATTGATCCTACCAACTTCTAATTTTCTCCGATAGTCACCTGTGTCAGTGACACTACAAAAGAAAAACATCCAGGCTACTTTTACATTCATATTTTCAGAGGAGAGGCTGTGCAACTGCACATTTGTACAACAGGAAGCTAGCTAAAACTTTAGTGCTGGACCACCTCCTTTTTTAGGTCTCGCTGGCGTTGCAGGGCAAAGCCCTGCCGCCAACGAGACTTATAGTCACCGTGTTTGCCTCCAAGGGAGGCAGACCTGGAGACAGACCTGTGCACGAGCCGATTCTAGTATGGGCACGAGCTCAGGTCTGTCTCCAGGTCTGCCTCCCTGAACGCGCTTCAGGCTTTGCAGGGCCGCCACAGGCACGAGCTGCACGGAACGCCAACGTGCACACTCACGGCATCACGCTCCTGCTCTCCCGCATCTCTTAGAAGGCTATTCTGCGCTCTGGGCCGACTTGTGTTTTTTTGGATCCATTTCATGGTGAGCAACTAAATCAAAACAACCGTGACGTCTTATGTTATATGTGCTTGTGCAAACTTATTTTTCCCAGAGGAGGTAAGAGTTGTGAGTACTGTATGTTGCACAAAAATAGACTGAAATCATGCCCTACACCTTCATTTGAGTGGCAGAGCCTGCTTCGCACTGTCTTCAATCTCTGTTTATATGATTATTTCTTTAAGGAAAGATTGCACGCTTTCATCTCCCTCGCCCTCCATCTTGCTTTTGTAGAAGTTCAGTTCATTGGGAGGCTTGTTGAGTTACGCAGTGTGCCAGCCCTAAGTGAGTACTAAGTGGGATGGGTCTTTGCTTTCGGGCACGGTAATAACCCAGGAAATTGCATGCTTCTACTTCCTTGCAACCCTTGAACTTCCGATGCAGGCTGACAAGGCGCCATTGCGTTAGGGGCCGGAGTTAAAAGCCTAATGTTGTATTAAGAGCTGCCAGACTCTGAGAGGCCAGGGCTGGAAGGATTCTTGTCTCAGCATTAATCGCCTGCAGCTGGCATGCCTGATTAACGCCAATTAATGCAGCCAGGAGAAGCAGCTGCTACCCTTTGCATGCTCTTTTGTACCCCTAGCAATACTCCTGCTACCCCTGGTCTCAGGGATCATGAAGGCAGCGTCAGGAATAGGATGGGACCCGTTTTCTACCCCGTCAGCAGCTAAATGTACCATGTTCAGAAGGTAAATGTGGGTCAAAGGCGGAGTTCGAGGTGGGCAGGAACTATTGGGATCGGAGTTCAAGCTTTTTTTTGTTTTCTACACGTAGTATATATATATATATATATAATATATTACCTACTGGCGGTCGCCAGTAGGTATATATAGTTAGGATTTTTTCTCTATGGGATTTTTGAAAATTCTATGTCTAATAACTTTGGCGTTTGTGGACGGAATTGGCTGAAATTTTCAGGAAAATGGAACATTTTGTTTCTGAGCAGCCCCTGAAAATTTGGGGGGGGTTCGTCAAGGGGGGGCCGAGAAAAAAGGGGGGTCCCAAAACGTGTTTTTAACATTGAGTTTTCCATAGGGCGGTTGGCCTCACTTTTAGCCCGAACGGCTGAATGGATTTGCACGAAACTTGGCAAAATTGTAGGGACTGGTAGCCCGATGTGCCTTTGCTAGGTCTCAATATATGTGTTCCAATGGATTTTGAGAAATTAACGTTCAAAAAAAGATATATATCTGTAACAGCGGACCAGGCAGCGCTCCGGTTCGCGGACTTTACGCGTTACGGAGCTTTGTGAAGCGAAGCTGATTGGTTCTCCGGCGTCTGTAAACATTCCAAACAGTCCGTAGCAGCCGCCATCTTGTCTCTCGGTAGGATCGAGAGACAAGAGGAGGCCAAAGCGAAGGGGCAAATGACCATAAGGGGGCATAGTAGATCCTCCCTGACCCTCTAGGTTTGATGTGGGGGTTTTAAAAGGGCCCCGCGGGGCAAAAAAAAAAATAATAATAATAATCGAACGGCTGAATGGATTTGCACGAAACTTGGCAAAATTGTAGGGACTGGTAGCCCGATGTGCCTTTGCTAGGTCTCAATATATGTGCTCCAGTGGATTTTGAGAAATTAACGTTCAAAAAAAGATATATATCTGTAACAGCGCTCCGCTTCGCGTACTTTTCGCGTTACGGAGCTTTGCGAAGCTGATTGGTTCTCCGGCGTCTGTAAACATTCCAAACAGTCCGTAGCGGCCGCCATCTTGTCTCTCGGTAGGATCGAGAGACAAGAGGAGGCCAAAGCGAAGGGGCAAATGACCATAAGGGGGCATAGTAGATCCTCCCTGACCCTCTAGGTTTGATGTGGGGGTTTTAAAAGGGCCCCGCGGGGCAAAAAAAAAAATAATAATAATAATCGAACGGCTGAATGGATTTGCACGAAACTTGGCAAAATTGTAGGGACTGGTAGCCCGATGTGCCTTTGCTAGGTCTCAATATATGTGCTCCAGTGGATTTTGAGAAATTAACGTTCAAAAAAAGATATATATCTGTAACAGCGCTCCGCTTCGCGTACTTTTCGCGTTACGGAGCTTTGCGAAGCTGATTGGTTCTCCGGCGTCTGTAAACATTCCAAACAGTCCGTAGCGGCCGCCATCTTGTCTCTCGGTAGGATCGAGAGACAAGAGGAGGCCAAAGCGAAGGGGCAAATGACCATAAGGGGGCATAGTAGATCCTCCCTGACCTCTTAGGTTTGATGTACCATTTTGCCAAGTTTGGTGTAATTCCGTTTAGCCATTCAGGCTGTAGACGTATCTAAATGTCCTATGGAAAATTGCATGGGGAAAACACATTTGAAAGTGTTGAAATTTAGAACCAATTAAAATGTTACTTTGGTTTTGTATTTGTGTGTGATGAAAGTTAATTGGTTATGTATATATCTAAAATGAGAGGAAACCACAGCCATTTTGTGATACTACTGTCTGAGGTACATTTGTGAGGAATTTTTGGTGGTCAATTGCTGGTGTTTGATTTACACAGTACTAACACTTCTCCTACTTTTAAAAAGGTGAGTTGTTAATTTGTAAGGGGAACTATGTTGTACACTTTAAGATAATTTGAAAAATGTTTTCTGTTATTTATTTACAGTCCTTCTGTTATACTAAATACTTGATAAAGTTAGTTTTATATTATGTATTACTAAAAACGATAAATGAAAGTGATTATTTTTTTCTGCAATTTACAGCAAGCAATTTCAAAATAAAATGGCTCACAATGAAGAGACCGTGGCAATTTCTTTTGAATTATCCACTACATGTATTGAAATTGAGAGCACCAATAATGAAATATTGTCACAAGGAGATGACTTGAATGATTTTTTGGATCAATCTGTTGATGGCGAAATTATTGAATGTTTGGAGACCATAGAGTTAGAAGAATCATCATTGCAGACTTTTCATGAGGAGATTCCAGATGAGATGATTGAAGAGGAAATTCCTGATGAGGACATGTTACTAGTTCTTTCAAATTTTGAAAATTCAGAAGAATAAATTTATATTTAGAAATCAAAAATTGTTTGAGACATTATTCATTTTTATTTTTAATTTATGAGGTTGTAGCGAAGTGATTGTAGTATAAAATGAGACTTATAGTATAGAGTGCAACATTTTTATGTTACATGGTAAGTTTACTCATATTTACTTTCCTTCTCCCACTATATTATCTCCAATGTGTATTTGACATCTCTTCTTCATCTCCGGCCTCCTTTCTCTCACTGTCTGTCTCTGATGCATCTTATCGCTGCCATTTTGTGTAATTACAGAAGAGAGTAAAAAAAAATAGTTCGGAACGTGAAAAGGGGGCAAAGTAGAGTACCCCTCACCTCCTAGGCCTTCTCAGGCGGTCCCAAAAGGATCAGTTTCTGCTTTCCTGAGAGATTATGGTATGAGTTCCATATACCACAATAACTTGCATTACAACATGCAAGATATCTATCTCCTATTACCAACTTTTGGAGATATTCGCGCTAAGCGCGAATATCTCCAAAAACTAACACCTGCCCTGAGCAGTTCTTAGCCATGTTATCCAATGGGAGGTGGATAACATGGCTAAGAGCATTAGCTCGGTAATGCATGAATATCGCTGACTTTTTAGCGATATTCATGCATTGCGGCCGTTTTTTATCGCATTTGCGATAAACCTTGATAATAGCAAGGTTTATCTTCGATAATTTCTGACGATGCTTAGCGGTAAAAAATTCGTTGCTAAGCATCGTTAGCGATAAATATCGCTTAACTTTGGTAATATGCACCAACGTCTGTTAACGTTCGATTCGAAGGAAATGAGGAAGTGTTGAAAAACATTGTCTGCGCCATCTTGCCTTTTTTGAAATGCCACACTTTTGTCGTGCACGGCAGCCATTTTAGATGCCTTGACCAGACCCACTCTCTGCACGCTGTCGATCCTTAGCATGGCTCCCCACCTTCGCAAGCATCTTCCCCAGGCACTGGTCACCCCCGCTCTCTGTGTTATGCATGGGCAATAAACCTCCCCCCATCTGCGCTGCTCTTCCTTGAGAATCACACTCTGTGCCCGCCCGACACCTCCCTTTCGCCCTATTCACTACCGCACCCTCTGACACTCCTCTTCCTCTGTGTCCGATTGTCCAGGCTATCAGCTAGCCCTGCAGATGTAGTTTATGGCCCCAGCTGTAAAGAATCACCCCTCTTCAAAGGAGTTATAGTAGATCAAGGCCCACACCCGATGAGATCCGTCACACCACACGTGTTCCTACTATCTGAAAACCATCCTGTATTGTGATTGGGGAGGGGACCGAGCCTGAAGCGGAAGATTCCAGGGATGACTCTTTGTACATCAAAGTTTTTACAATTATGTGTCATATTAAAAATATATAGCACTCCAACAAAGTAGTAGGATTATAAAACTTTAATAACTTATAAATATATACAACAAAACAAAAACAGTAAAAACATTTAAACAACGAAGAGAACGTGGCAATTTTTTTTGAATTATCCAATACATTTATTGAAATTGACAGCACCAATAATGAAATATTCTCACAAGGAGGAGATGACTTGAATGATTTTTTTGATCAATCTCTTGATGGCGAATTTATCGAATGTTTGGAGACCATAGAGTTACAAGAATCATCATTGCAGACTTTTCATGAGGAAATTCCTGATGAGGACATGTTACTAGTTCTTTCAAATTATGAAAATTATGAAAAAATTATTGTTGCCTGGGTGCCGCACTGATTTGGGTATCCGGCGTGGGGCGTCCCGGGGGGTGGATTGTCAGTAGCGGTCTGTTGTGCGAATAGTTCCAAGGCAGCAGAAAGCGCTGAAATCTGGATGTCACGAAGGTGATGTCTAGTAAGTTGCCGCCCAGCAAATAACGGCGTGGGGCGCCGCGGGGGTGAGTGAGTCCAGTAGGCACCACAGCTATACTTATCGGCATTGCAGAATTACTGCTGGGGACAATGCCTGTGCTGTAGCAGGGTCACAGCAGAAACAAAAAGGATTCTGTTGAAGATATTGTTGGTTTTCAATTTGAAAACAGTTCTGGTGTCAACTGCTATGCTAATGTAGTGGTTAATGTTTTGTTTTCTCTAGAAAATGTAAAAGAGGGGGAGGCAGTCCATAGTTCCGGTAAAAGGGCAAAGGAAAGGATCGGTGGTTTGAACTATCACTCAAAAAGGGGAGGGGGTGCAACAATTTTTCCTACCGGGTCACACTGTGCTTTCACCGGAACTGAGGTCTGCAGGATTCTAGTCATTCAAACTGAGGCTGGTGGCAGCATGGGAGCGCCGACGTCCCGCGGATACAGTTTCGTCACTCCACGGGCGATCATGGCAGTCATTCCCCATTGGGGGTGTCTGCGGGGGTCGGAGACTCCCGCGGCTCCTCTAGAATCTTCAAGGTCGTGGAGGACTACGGTGGTGGAGTCAACCAGTGACCGGGCCATTTCTTTATGCTGGGCCCGCTCTTGCCAGGTCGACCGCCATTTTGAGAGTTCGGTAGCTACTGGCGATCGCGGGGTCAAATGAGCGGACGGGCTCCACCCTGCCGGGCGAGACGTTGCAGCATCGCCACAGTGGAAGAACCCTTTTCCGGGCGCCTGGAGCGCTGAGGGTGCAGCTGGGAAGCCTTCACCTGGGGAGGCGGGAGAGGCCTGTTCGCATCGTCTCTCCCTCCCAGTGCACCCCACGGCGTCTCGCTTGACATTTGTTATGGCCGGACCAGGCGATGAGGATGAGGGGGGGGGTCGGAGGCATGTGCAAGACATCCCCCCCCCAGTGTTGTCGCAGCCATTATAAAAGAAAGAAGAAATGTCCCGTCCGTCTTTGGGCCGCACCTCCGGTGGATGGCGGCCGGACGCCCTTTGCTCTGGCCCCATGAACGGGTTCCTTGGCTCATCGGCTGCAGCCGGATCCCGTCGGCCCCAGCCCCCGGCCGTTGGTGGCCGGACCGGGAGAGAGTGTGGAGGGACAACCTGCAACTCTCAAGGGCCACCGCGGCCGGACTGGGAGAGAGAGGGGAGGGTCGAGGACACGGACATTCCCCCCCTGAAACTCTCCAGTGTTGTCAATCCCCGTGGCCGGGTCCCGCTGGCCTCGGCCTCGGCCTCTCCTCCGGCTACACCCTACGTGATGATCTCCTGGCCGAGGCGTGGCAGCAGGACCCGCCTTATATGTGTTGCTTCCGGCTGGGCGTAGCCGAAAACCCGTTGCCCTTTGGAAGTTTCTAGAATGGGGCGGATGTCTGCTGACTTCTATCTTTCCCAGTTTGCCGTTATTTGGCCGTGGCAGGCGGTGGGACAGACACGTTTTGGGGCAGTGAGGGGCGATGTTTTCAGGTTTCTTATTACGGGCTTACTTCTAACGTTTCTTGTTTCTAGGACAATAATAGGTTTTATCATTACGTATTGTTATCGTTTCTTTGTTTGTTATTTAATAAAAAGTTCATCAGTGGCCTACTGATTTTCGTTTTCCTATTCTTTTCTTTCCAGGTTGTTTCATGCTAAAGTTTCTGTTAACAGGATACAGTGATCACTTCGTTATTATTGCATATGTCCTTTTCACTAGGGGTGTTCTCTGGTCGGGCCAGATGACCTATCTCTAGTAAATGGTCCGGGTGAAACAGGTGCATCAATCAGTGGGGAGTAGATAGGCATGACAGATTACAACGGGGGAGAAAGGTCCGCATTACGTACCCTTTCACTACTTGCAAAGATTTTCCTACGTTTATTTGCAAACAGGGAATACCTCCAAAAAGAACTAATTCCCAAACAGTCAATGTTCGGACAATCAATCAATCAATGAGGAATGAAATAGGTACGACGTGTTAAAGGCTTGCGTTACCTACCCTTCACTATCTGCAAAGGGAGAGAGAATATTCCTATTCTTCCTCGTTTGCAGGCAGAGAAGATCCTTAAGAGAACCAACTTCGAACAATTCAATGCTCGATTCAAACAATCAACAAGGGGTACTGTGAACAGAAATGAACGCCGCTTATGTACATACACATTGCTATTTTCAACAGGTTGTTCCTAATGTTTCTATTTTAGCGAGGTCAAAAAGAGATCCCATTAGTGGCCTACTGATTTTGCTCGATTCCTTTTGTTTTTTTACACGATTTTTCGCTATCTGCAAAGACTAAACAGAGTATTGCGACTCTGTGCTTGTTTGTAAATAGAGAATGAACCAAAGAGAACAATCAATCAAATGGAGAGAGAAGCAGGCACGACGGATTACAACGGGGGCAAAGGCCTGCGTTAACTACCCTTCACTATCTGCAAAGAGAGAGTACTCCTAATAGAAATGAGGGGTGGGGGGCAGCATTCAAAGCAGATCAGTGTGCATAAACACGAAAATGTTTTTACTTACCACGTACTTGACATTCGACAGTGTATGATATTTGCTATTAAAAAACCATTGAAATTCACTGAAAAAACCATAGGTTATAGACCATATATAGTTAGGAATTAGCATTTACAAAACCTTGAAAATTCACTGAAAATACCATAGGTTATAGACCATATATAGTTAGGAATTAGCATTTACAAAACCTTGAAAATTCACTGAAAAAACCATAGGTTATAGACCATATATAGTTAGGAATTAGCATTTACAAAACCTTGAAAATTCACTGAAAAAACCATAGGTTATAGACCATATATAGTTAGGAATTAGCATTTAAAAAACCTTATTTTACTCACACAAAACCATTGAAATTCCATATATAGTTAGTTGCACTAACTATATATCGCGCACCCGCAATCCACTGCTGATCATGTCACATATTACATCATTCATGACATGGTCAGTGACATCACTGATGACATCACTGATGACATCTCAAATGACATCACTGATGACATCAATGATGACATCTCATTTGACATCATTCTTGTGCTAATACGATAAACCTCTTCAGAGTCTAATATAACCTTAGATACACTCAGTGTATACAGACACTCACACACTGTCACTCATCCATGGAGTTACTCACACACCTAGTCAGTCATGCAAATAAACAATCTCACCTCCATTTCTTCAACTATACAGTTATACACACCTTACGTATTCAAACATATACTAACACATATTTACTCTCTTATACAATCCCTGATACAAGTTCACAATGATCCATACAACCACTCACACATTCAGTGGCTCTCATGCACAGTTATTTATATATGCCAACTCTCACATGTACTGTGTTTTACATATGTACTTACTATGACATGTAGCATTGAGATATCCATTCACTCATCAATACACTCATGCACACAGTCAACTGCCCATGTAGCTGTTTCCACATGCACTCTTGAACTCATACACCTAGTGAATCAACTGCTCACACATCTATGCACAGAGTCACACACCTCCCAGCCACCCCTACACAAACTCAATCTCCCATACAGATATTTGGGCAACCAATCAATAACACATATAGCCTCTCGTATAGCTAATGATCAACACATGCAGCAGTTTACATCACAACAGACATTATGATGCACAAATTAAGACAGTTTAGTCACTAACCCATGCATTCAGTGAGACACATTTAATCACTCACTCACCTATGGTTTTTTCAGTGAATATATATATATATATATTCACTGAAAAAACCATAGGTTAGAGACCATATATAGTTAGGAATTAGCATTTAAAAAACCTTGAAAATTCACTGAAAAAACCATAGGTTATAGACCATATATAGTTAGGAATTAGCATTTAAAAAACCTTATTTTACTCACACAAAACCATTGAAATTCCATATATAGTTAGTTGCACTAACTATATATCGCGCACCCGCAATCCACTGCTGATCATGTCACATATTACATCATTCATGACATGGTCAGTGACATCACTGATGACATCACTGATGACATCTCAAATGACATCACTGATGACATCACTGATGACAACATCCAGTGACTGTATGTTTCTGTAAAGTTAAAATATGTCTTACATATTGAAGAATGAGTAGATGTATAAGTGTCTGGACGAAGGATTTAGTAGGTGCATGACTGAATGTATGAGTGAGTGATTAAATGTGTCTCACTGAGTGCATGGGTTAGTGACTAAACTGTCTTAATTTGTGCATCATTATGTCTTTTGTTCTATAAACTGCTGCATGTGTTGATCAGTAGCTATATGAGTAACTATATGGGTTATTGATTGATTGCCCAAGTATTTGTATGGGAGACTGAGTGTGTGTGTGGCTGGCTGGGAGGTGTGTGACTCTGTGCAGATCAATGTGTACTTGTATCAATGATTGTATAAGAGAGTAAGTATGTGTTAGTATATGTTTGAAAATGTAAGGTGCTCTATGTTTAACTGTATAGATTAGAAAATGGAAGTGTGATTGATTCTTTACAGGACTGACTAGGTGTGTGAGTAACTCCATGGATGAGTGGCAGAGTGTGAGTGTCTGTATAGGTGTATGAGTGCATATGATAGTGTTGTAAAGATGAGTGATTGTATGTATGAATGATTGTATGGGTGAATGAATGAGTGTTTGTGTAAACATAGGAATCAGTGAGTGCGTATGTAGTAACTAGTATTGGTGTGTCAATGGTTTAAAAAATTATACTCTGTATTTAACACTGGGTGTAACAGAGGTTATATGAAAGTGTGAGGAGATGCATTGTATTGTCACATGAATGATATCATCAGTGATGTGACCAATGATGTCAAATGAGATGTCATCAGTGATGTCATCAGTGATGTCATTTGAGATGTCATCAGTGATGTCATTTGAGATGTTATCAGTGATGTCATTTGAGATGTCATCAGTGATGTAATCAGTGATGTCATTTGAGATGTCATCAGTGATGTCATCAGTGATGTCATCAGTGATGTCATTTGAGATGTCATCAGTGATGTCATCAGTGATGTCACTGACCATGTCATGAATGATGTAATATGTGACATCATCAGCAGTGAATTGCGGGTGCGCGATATATAGTTAGTGCAACTAACTATATATGGAATTTCAATGGTTTTGTGTGAGTAAAATAAGGTTTTTTAAATGCTAATTCCTAACTATATATGGTCTATAATGGTTTTTTCAGTGAATTTTCAAGGTTTTTTAAATGCTAATTCCTAACTATATATGGTCTCTAACCTATGGTTATTTCAGTGAATTTCAATGGTTTTTTAATAGGAAATATCATCAATCAATCAATCAATCAAGTCATTTGTATAGCGCACTACTCACCCGTAGGGTCTCAAGGCGCTGGGAGGGGGGGGGTGCCGTTACTGCTCGAACAGCCAGGTCTTGAGCTTCTTCCTGAAGGAGAGGTGGTCTTGGGTCAGGCGCAGGTCGGACGGGAGTGAGTTCCAGGTCTTTGCAGCCAGGTGGGAGAAGGACCTTCCTCCTGTTGTCGATCTTCGGATGCGGGGGACGGCGGCGAGGGCGTGGCTGGTTGATCTGAGGGGGCGCGTGGGAGTGTAGAAGTTGATCCTGTTGTTGAGGTAGCTCGGGCCTTGGTCGTGTAGGGCTTTGTGCGCGTGGGTGAGGAGGCGGAAGGTGATCCTCTTGTTGACCGGGAGCCAGTGCAGGTCTCTCAGGTGTCCGGAGATGTGGCTGTTTCGTGGGATGTCGAGGATGAGTCTGGCTGAGGCGTTCTGGATCCGCTGGAGTCTCTTCTGGAGCTTGGCGGTGGTTCCGGCGTAGAGGGCGTTGCCGTAGTCCAGTCGGCTAGTGACGAGGGCCTGGGTGACAGTCTTCCTGGTCTCGGTGGGGATCCACCGGAAGATCTTCCGTAGCATGCGCAAGATGTTGAAGCATGACGAGGAGACGGCGTTGACTTGTCTGGTCATGGAGAGGGAGGAGTCCAGGATGAAGCCCAGGTTGCGTGCGTGGTCCGTCGGTGTGGGTGCGGTGCCCAGGGCGGGGGGCCACCAGGAGTCGTCCCAGGCGGAGGGCGAGGAGCCCAGGATGAGGACCTCCGTCTTGTCTGCGTTCAGTTTCAGGCGGCTGGTCGTCATCCATTCGGCAACCTCTCTCATCCCTTCGTGCAGGTTGGCTCTGGCGGCGTCGGGGTCGTTGGTCAGGGAGAGGATCAGCTGGGTGTCGTCGGCGTAGGAGATGATGTTCAGGTTGTGTTGGCGTGCGATGGTCGCGAGGGGGCTCATGTAGACGTTGAAGAGGGTTGGGCTCAGCGAGGATCCCTGGGGTACGCCGCAGATGACTTCGGTGGCCTCTGACTTGTACGGTGGTAGACGGACTCTCTGTGTTCTTCCGTCGAGGAAGGAGGTGATCCATTCCAGTGCCTTGTCCTGGATTCCGATGTTGCCGAGGCGCTGTACTAGGGTGCGGTGGCAGACTGTGTCGAAAGCCGCGGAGAGGTCCAGGAGGATGAGGGCCGCTGTTTCCCCGTTGTCCATCAGAGTTCGAAGGTCATCGGTGGCGGCGATGAGGGCGGTCTCGGTGCTGTGGTTCGCTCGGAAGCCCGACTGTGAGGGGTCGAGGGATCCATTCGTCTCGAGGAAGGCGGCCAGTTGTTTGTTGACGGTCTTCTCGATGACTTTGGCCGGGAACGGGAGGAGCGAGATGGGACGGTAGTTCTTGAGGTCGGTGGGGTCTGCTGTGGGTTTCTTGAGAAGGGCGCTGAGTTCGGCGTGCTTCCAGCTCTCCGGGAAGGTGGCGGTGCTGAAGGAGGTGTTGATGATGTCCCGCAGGTGGGGTGCGATGACAGCGTCGGCCTTGTTGAAGACGTGGTGAGGGCAGGGGTCGGTCGGCGATCCGGAGTGGATGGAGTTCATTGTGCGGATGGTGTCTTCGGTGCTGATCGGAGTCCAGGTGCGGAGGGTGGTGGTGGGTGGCGTTGTTGCGGTTGTGGCTTCCGTTGGTTGGTTGCTGAAGCTGTTGTGTATGTCCGCGATCTTGTTGTGGAAGTAGGACGCGAGGGAGTTGCAGAGGTCTTGCGACGGGGTGATGTCGTTGTTAGCGGCGTTCGGGTTGGAGAGCTCTTTCACGATGTTGAAGAGTTCCTTGCAGTTGTGTGCGTTGTTGTCCAGCCGGTCCTTGTAGGTATTTTTCTTGGTGGCGCGGATCAGTTGGTGGTGTTTCCGGGTGGCGTGCTTGAGGGTGGTCATGTTGTCCGTGGTTGGTTCCCTTCTCCAGGCTTTCTCGAGGGCTCGACAGTTCTTCTTGGAGCTCTTGAGTTCTTCGGTGAACCATGGTGTTTTTCTGCTGCAGGGTCCGCTGGGTGGGGTTCTCAGAGGGGCGAGTTCGTCTGCGCAGTTGTTGATCCACCTCGTGAGGTTGTCAGCGGCCTGGCTGGGGTTCGCTGAGCTGGCGGGAGGGTGCTGGCTCAGGGAAGCGGTGAGCTGGTCGGCTGTGATCTTGTTCCAGCTTCTTCGGGCAGCCTGTTGCTGGTGGTGGTGGATCGTCGTTCTTTTGAAGGTGAAGTGGACGCAGCTGTGGTCCGTCCAGTGGAGTCCTGTTGCGTGGCTGAAGGTGACGTCTTTGCTGGATGAGAAGACTGCGTCGAGTGTGTGTCCGGCGAGGTGGGTGGGGGAGGTCACCAGTTGCTTGAGTCCGAGATTGGCGAGGTTGTCGAGCAGGCTGATGGTGTTGCGGTCGCTGTTGTTCTCCAGGTGGAAGTTGAGGTCCCCCAGGAGGATGTAGTCGGCGGAGGGGAGGGCATGCGGGCTGACGAAGTCGGTGATGTCCTCGCTGAATCGTGTGCGTGGTCCCGGAGGTCGGTAGATCAGGGTGCCTCTGAGGGTGGTCTTCGGGTCGGTGTGGATCTGGAAATGCAGGTGTTCAGCGGTGGTTAGGGTGTCGTCGGTGTTGGTCGTGATGCGGATGGTGTCTCTGTGGATGATGGCGATGCCTCCTCCCGTCTGGTTGTCGCGGTCTCTTCGGATGATCTTGTAGCCCTCCGGGATGGCGATGGCGATGTCTGGGGCTGAGGAGGCGTTCATCCAGGTCTCGGTGAGGAAGGCAACGTCAGGGGCGGTGGTGTCGAGGAGGTTCCAGAGTTCTACGGCGTGTCTGTGGACGGAGCGGGTGTTGAGCAGGAAGCACTTGAGGTGGTTGCTGCTGATGTTCGGCTTGGCGAGTGCTGGTGCAGGGCAGGTCCGGATGCAGGTGAACCTGCAGGCGTGGCAGCTGAAGGGTCCGTGGGTGTGCTTCGGGGTGGCTTGATGACATCCTGGGGTGCGGCCGGCGTTGAGTGCGAGGAGGTCCGCGGCGTTGTAGGTTCGTCGGGTCGGCTTCCGTCGGTGGGGACCAGGGGTTCTGGCACTGGGCGCGGTCCAGGCGCGGACGGGCGCAGACGGGCTTACCTTTGGCGCGCCTTCGGCGCACAATCGGCGCGCCCGCTGCGCGTGACCGCTGCGCGTTCGCACGGTCGCCATATAAGGCGAAGTGCGCGGGTGGGCGGAGCAGCTGGGAGGCGGGAGCGGGGAGGGAACAAAAGAGAAAGGGGCGGGGTAACTGGCGGTGGCGGGAAGCGGGGAGGGAGAGCGGCGAGGGCGGCGGGAAACGGGAAGGCGTGGCACAGAAATACAAAGTCACAGAAACAGGCCCAAATTACGGGGAAACAGAAGACAAGCACAAATTACGGTAAAAACAGGCAAAACGGGGAGAAAGAGAAGAGAACAAGCACAAATTACGGCAGAAACAGACTAAACGGGGAAAAATAAACAAGCACAAATTACGGCAAAAACAGACTAAACGGGGAAAAATAAACAAGCACAAATTACGGCAAAAACAGACTAAACGGGGAAAAATAAACAAGCACAAATTACGGTAAAAACAGGCAACGCTTAGGGGGAAAAGAAAACAAGCACAGATTCCGGCAGAGCAGCTGGAGCCGAGCGCACAGGGAGACGCAAGGCGGCCGGCGGCTCGGCAGTCAGGCACAACGGGGCAGAGGGGCACACGCAGCAGCTGGTGGCCGTGCGGCGCGGGGGGTGTCCCACAAGTGGGTCACACTCACCTGTGTCGCACGGTCGCCATATAAGGCCAAGTGCGCGGGTGGGCGGAGCAGCTGGGAGGCGGGAGCGGGGAGGGAACAAAAGAGAAAGGGGCGGGGTAACTGGCGGTGGCGGGAAGCGGGGAGGGAGAGCGGCGAGGGCGGCGGGAAACGGGAAGGCGTGGCACAGAAATACAAAGTCACAGAAACAGGCCCAAATTACGGGGAAACAGAAGACAAGCACAAATTACGCTGTCGAATGTCAAGTACATGGTAAGTAAAAACATTTTCGTGTTTATGCACACTGATCTGCTTTGAATGCTGCCCCCCCCTCCCCCTCATTTCTATTAGGAGTACTCTCTCTTTGCAGATAGTGAAGGGTAGTTAACGCAGGCCTTTGCCCCCGTTGTAATCCGTCGTGCCTGTTTCTCTCTCCATTTGATTGATTGTTATCCAAGCATTTACTGTTTTAGAATTGGTTCTCTTTGGTTCATTCTCTATTTACAAACAAGCACAGAGTTGCAATACTCTGTTTAGTCTTTGCAGATAGTAAAAAATAGAGGAAAAAAACAAAAGGAATCGAGCAAAATCAGTAGGCCACTAATGGGATCTCTTTTTGACCTCGCTAAAATAGAAACATTAGGAACAACCCCTCATGAGAAATACGAAACTAGTGAGATGAACTGAGCTCCACACCATGATGGCTGCAAGACAGCTCGGCTCCGCCACCCACCCCGCCCAAAATAACGATAAACTCTATGCAAATATTACAAATATATACAACACACCAGCAAAGTAACAGGGTAAAACATTTTATTAAATAACTATTTACATAACTATTTTATACTTTTTGGTGCCCGATCCGGCAAACTCAATCGATCGAGCATGAAACTCATGCACTCTGATAGTTCAAAGTTTTGAGGAGTGCTTGTAACACTGTCTGAAGCTTATTTGCACTTGCTACAGCTTCACTATTCTCAATGTAAGTGGGGGCTGTTTGAGGACGTGACTGCATTTTAAAACAATGTGATGCGGTGCCACCCTGAACCGCTTGACGGAGGCCCCCGAGGGACGGTGTGATGGCGCGGACTCGGAGGGGGCGCTTGGCTCCGGCCCCCTCCCCAAGTCGTGTTGCCCTGGTGTGGCCTGAGATCGCCCCCGACATAGGTGGCCGGCTCCCAGGGTCAAGCGGATCTTTTTGCCTTTTGGTGACTCTTCCATTCTTGACCTTGTCCCACAATCCGTTTCACCTAAAGACACGCTGTAGTGGGGCGCCCCTTTACCGTTTCAGTTGACATTCCGCCCGCTTTTGCTACACTGTGCCTCTTCCGCTATTCAGCTGTTTACCGCCCGCTCTTTCGACTACAGCGTCTCGCACACCATGTAGTTGAGTTGCTCCCGCTCTTGCGGTGCAGCGATAGGCGGCTGCCACAGGACTCTCAAAATGGCGGCCGGCTCTTCAGATTTGGGCGTGGTCCACTAAAATGGCCCTGCGACACCTTGGAACTCGGACGCTTGTCTGCTAGGGCTTGGGCTCCATTCTCGAAAGCGTCCCCTCAGCCTTGAAGATTCTACAAAAGTCTTGGGGGCCCCCGACTCCCGCAGGCTTCTGGTGGGGAGCGGCTGCCATGATTGCTCGTGGAATGGCCACGACGGAGCTACGAGATGGTGGTGCTCTCCTGCTGACGCCAGCTTCAGTCTGAAACATCCAGAAACACTGTAGACTACCAATTCGATCAGTTCCGGTAGCGCCCCAACGTGACCCGGTAGAGAAGAACTTGCCCTCCCCTCTTTGACTGATGGTTCTTGTTGCCTGTCCCTTCTGTTGTCATTTAACAGAACTATTTAGCCTGCTGAAAGGGGTTGTGTTCCAACCGCTGGTTGGTGGAGACATTTTGACTATATTCTGGACCTGCGTTGTCGCGTAATGCGTCATATGACGCGCCGCGTTAGCGCATCCGGAAGTGCTCCGGTGCGCGAAGCGCAGCTTCCCAGCAGCGATCCGGGGCGCGGCGCGCAGCGCGTAACGTAAGCATAACAGGTCATGTGACTTGTTAATAAAACTTTTCACTGGTTCATTTACTTTTCTTATTCTAATGATGAAAGGCTTGGTCATATGACCTAAAAATTACGCTTTTTATTACTTTCGAAAAAAAAATTTTCTTAAACATATGTTATAATGTTCCAGGCTAATGTACTTTCCCGGAAAATTTACAACTGTTCTGCAAGTAAAATATATTCCTTTTTCGAGAAAAAGGGCGTTTCTTCGTCCCATGACGGAGCCGTTGAGCAAAAGAGGCTCGGCCTGCTGTCTTAGTCGCCGATACGCCTGAATATCAGATTCTTATCGATCACTTTATGTTGCAGGAGTAGAAAACACAACAGCCCTTGACCATTTATCTTTACTGTGTTCCTGCGTATTATACCTTTTACCCTTCATGTAATTGGACTGCTTTATTTCACTTGCCTTTTACTGATTCTAAAACAGTGACTATTATTAAAAACTTTACCAATGTAAATACTACTACCATGTTTTCTTTTAAAAACCTTTATTGTGAAAATGTCACTATACAAATACGGGCCTATAACCACGTGGGCCGGCCACGGAGCAAACTGTAATCGTATATGATGAGTAGACATTTACACTGTAGAGGAACGTAACGGGCGGGCCATTAGGTTGCAAGAACTAAGGTGTCTAACAGTTGCGGAATCGGTGGACGTACATTTTATAATTAAAATACGACAGGGCCAGTTACAATAAAATTATCTAGATATACATTTGCGGGCAAGTACCATGGGTGACGTTAATTCGAACTTTCAATAGTACAGTAATCAATAACACATCAGAACTTAATATCAATAGGGATGTCGAAATATTCAATCAATTCTCGTCCCCGCCCGCCATGTGCTTCAAAACTGCATACGTATCTCGTGATATCAAGGTTGTGCAACCAGTATACAACAAGGAGTTACGAGTCCCATTTATTCCGGCGCCATTTTGGGCAAGGACGGGCAGGTCCAGGATATAGTCAAAATGTCTCCACCAACCATCGACTATGATGATGTTCATATGCTGTATTTATTAGAGTAACACTCATCTGTCCACATGAAATTAATTTGCCACAATCTAAACATGTCATTTTAATCTTTCCAAAGTTCTTCTAAATATTTGGGACCGTTTCCCTTGCCTCTGATGCTGTCAGTGCCACTTCTTTGGTGAATGTACTGGCAGGTCGGGGGTTCTCCTCCAAATCTCTCTTTTGTGCAGCACTATAATTAATCGGTGCCACCTCTCCATATGACGATGCATGGTATAATTACCATAACTATATATTTTTTCGGTTCCTCTGGAGAGTACATCGTGGCAGATGAGGCAGGTAACGTACCGGGCATTTACCTTTTTTGCATGTAGAGAAAAGGAAAACAAATTCGAGCGTCTGAGTTCTAAGGTGTCCCAGGGCCATTTTAGTGGACCAGGCCCAAATCCAAAGAACAGGCCGCCATTTTGAGAGTCCTGTTGCAGCCGCCTGTCGCTGTAGCATCAAGAGCGGCCAAAACTCAGCTGAATGGCAACTGAAACGGTAAAGGGGCGCCCCACTACAGCAGACGAGCCTCCACCTGGGGAGGCCCGTTCACGCCGCCTCCCCCCCCCCTTCGGGCACACCACGCCGACTTTCGGTGCAGCATTGTAGGATGGCCACACCAGTGCGGCAACTTGCTGGACCCCACCTCGGTGCCATCCGGATCTTGGCGCGTTGTGCTGCCTTCGGCCTATTCGCACATCGGTCCGCTACTGACGCCGCCTCACAGGCCAACGGGGCGCCCCACGCCGACTTTCGGCGCAGCATTGTAGGATTGCCACACCAGTGCGGCAACTTGCTGGACCCCACCTCGGTGCCATCCGGATCTTGGCGCGTTGTGCTGCCTTCGGCCTATTCGCACATCGGTCCGCTACTGACGCGAACTCACAGGCCAACGGGGCGCCCCACGCCGACTTTCGGCGCAGCATTGTAGGATGGCCACACCAGTGCGGCAACTTGCTGGACCCCACCTCGGTGCCATCCGGATCTTGGCGCGTTGTGCTGCCTTCGGCCTATTCGCACATCGGTCCGCTACTGACGCCGCCTCACAGGCCAACGGGGCACCCCACGCCGACTTTCGGCGCAGCATTGTAGGATGGCCACACCAGTGCGGCAACTTGGTGGACACCACCTCGGTGCCATCCGGATCTTGGCGCGTTGTGCTGCCTTCGGCCTATTCGCACATCGGTCCGCTACTGACGCCGCCTCACGTGCCAACGGATTTTCTACGCTTTTTATACCCTATGCCGCATAACAGGTCATGTGACTTGTTTATAAAACTTTTCATTGGTTCATTTTACTTTTGGTTTCCTAATGATGGAAGGCTTGATCATATGACCTAAAAATAACACTTTTCATTGGATGAAAACTTTTTTTTTTCCCAAACGATGAAAGCCCCACCTTGTTTCTGGATGTTTCAGACTGAAGCTGGCGTCAGCATGAAAGCACCACCATCTCGTGGCTCCGTCGTGGTCATTCCGCGAGCAATCATGGCAGCCACTCCCCACCGGAAGCCTGCAGGAGTCGGGGGCCCCCAAGACTTTTGTAGAATCTTCAAGGCTGAGGGGACGCTTTCGAGAATGGGGTCCAAGACCTAGCAGACAAGCGTCCGATTTCCAAGGTGTCCCAGGGCCATTTCAGTGGACCAGGCCCAAAAAGGAAAGAGCCTGCCGCCATTTTGAGAGTCCTGTGGCAGCCGCCTATCGCTGCACCGCAAGAGTGGGCGCAACTCCGCTGAATGGCGGATTTTGGCACAGTGTACCAAAAGCGGGCGGAATGGCAACTGAAACGGTAAAGGGGTGCCCCACTACAGCAGATGAGCCTCCACCTGGGGAGGCCCGTTCACGCCGCCTCCCCCCCCCCCCACCCGGGGCGCCCCACGCCGTTATTCGGAGCAGCATTGTAGGATACCAAAACCAGTGCGGCAACTTACTGGACATCACCTGGGTGCCATCCACATCTCAGCGCGTTCTGCTGCCTTGGGACTATTCGCACAACAGACCGCTACTGACGAGGCCACCCCCCGGGAAGCCCCACGCCGTTTTTGGGAGCTGCATTGTAGGATACCCAAAACCAGTGCGGCACCCAGGCAACATCACCTGGGTGCCGTCCAGAACTCAGCACGTTGTGTTGCCTTGGGACTATTCGCACAAAACACAGCTACTGACCATTGTTGCTTCTTTTTTCCTAAAAATGTTTAAATGTTTTTACTGTTTTTGTTGCGTTGTATATATTTATAAGTTATTAAAGTTTTATAATCCTACTACTTTGTTGGAGTGCTATATATTTTTAATGTGACACATAATTGTAAAAACTTTGATGTACAAAGAGGCATCCCTCGAATCTTCCGCTTCAGGCTCGGTCCCCTCCCCAATCACAATACAGGATGGTTTTCAGATAGTAGGAACGCGTGTGGTGTGACGGATCTCATCGGGTGGGGGCCTTGATCTACTGTAACTCCTTTGAAGAGGGGTGATTCTTTACAGCTGGGGCCATAAACTACATCTGCAGGGCTAGGTGATAGCCTGGGACCGGCCTGGACAATCGGACACAGAGGAAGAGGAGTTTCAGAGGGTGCGGTAGTGAATAGGGCGAAAGGGAGGTGTCGGGCGGGCACAGGGTGTGATTCTCAGGGAAGAGCAGCGCAGATGGGGGGAGGTTTATTGCCCATGCATAAGACAGAGAGCGGGGGTGACCAGTGCCTGGGGGAGATGCTTGCGAGGGTGGGGAGCCATGCTAAGGATCGACAGCGTGCAGAGAGTGGGTCTGGTCAAGGCATCTAAAATGGCTGCCGTGCACAACAAAAGTGTGGCATTTGAAAAAAGGCAAGATGGCGCAGACAATGTTTATCAACACTTCCTGATTTCCTTCGAATCAAACATTAACAGACGTTATCTCTCCCACACTACCGGTCCCCCTCGGCTTAAACGCCGAGATGGTAGGGACTGCATCCCGTGGAGATAGGCCGAGACGTCACTCAGCAGAAAAAAAAGAAAAAAAAAAGTCTATAAACATACAATAAGTTAAAAGTCAATCATTCTTGTTTCCTTGTAGTACGCTGCCCAGTCCGCTTCCCGTTACGCGAACCGGGCGCACCCCACGAAAAAAAAACGTTTTTTTTTTTTTTTTTTTGCCCCGCGGAGCCCTTTTAAAGCCTCCACATCAAACCTAGGGGGTCAGGGAGGATCTACTATGCCCCCTTATGATCATTTGCCCCTTCGCTTTGGCCTCCTCTTGTCTCTCGATCCTACCAAGAGACAAGATGGCGGCCGCTCCGTACTGTTTGGAATGTTTACAGACACCGGAGAGCCAATCAGCTTCGCTTCGCAAAGCTCCGTAACGCGAAAAGTACGCGAAACGGAGCGCTACCCGGGACGCTGTCACAGATATATATCTTTTTTTAAACGTTAATTTCTCAAAATCCACTGGAGCACATATATTGAGACCCAGCAAAGGCACATCGGGCTACCGGTCCCTACAATTTTGCCAAGTTTCATGCAAATCCATTCAGCCGTTTGATGTTTTTTTTTTTTTGCCCCGCGGGGCCCTTTTAAAACCTCCACATCAAACCTAGGGGGTCAGGGAGGATCTACTATGCCCCCTTATGGTCATTTGCCCCTTCGCTTTGGCCTCCTCTTGTCTCTCGATCCTACCGAGAGACAAGATGGCGGCCGCTACGGACTGTTTGGAATGTTTACAGACACCGGAGAGCCAATCAGCTTCGCTTCGCAAAGCTCCGTAACGCGAAAAGTACGCGAAACGGAGCGCTACCCGGGACGCTGTCACAGATATATATATTTTTTTGAACGTTAATTTCTCAAAATCCACTGGAGCACATATATTGAGACCTAGCAAAGGCACATCGGGCTACCAGTCCCTACAATTTTGCCAAGTTTCGTGCAAATCCATTCAGCCGTTCGGGCTAAAAGTGAGGCCAACCGCCCTATGGAAATTAACATGGGAAAAACGCGTTTTGGGACCCCCCTTTTTTCTTGGCCCCCCCCTGACGAACCCCCCCCACATTTTATGGGGCTGCTCAGAAACAAAATGTTCCATTTTTCTGAAAATTTCAGCCAATTCCGTCCACAAACGCCAAAGTTATTAGACATAGAATTTTCAAAAATCCCATAGAGAAAAAATCCTAACTATATATACCTGGCGACCACCAGTAGGTAATATATATATATATATATATATATATATATATATATATATATATTCACTGAAAAAACCATAGGTTATAGACCATATATAGTTAGGAATTAGCATTTACAAAACCTTATTTTACTCACACAAAACCATTGAAATTCCATATATAGTTAGTTGCACTAACTATATATCGCGCACCCGCAATCCACTGCTGATGATGTCACATATTACATCATTCATGACATGGTCAGTGACATCACTGATGACATCACTGATGACATCTCAAATGACATCACTGATGACATCACTGATGACAACATCCAGTGACTGTATGTTTCTGTAAAGTTAAAATATGTCTTACATATTGAAGAATGAGTGGATGTATAAGTGTCTGGATGAAGGATTTAGTAGGTGCATGACTGACTGTATAAGTGAGTGATTAAATGTGTCTCACTGAGTGCATGGGTTAGTGAGTAAACTGTTTTAAATTGTGCATCATTGTGTCTGTTGTTCTGTAATCTGATGCATGTGTTGATCATTAGCTATATGACTAACTATATGGGTTATTGATTGGTTGCCCAAGTATTTGTATGGGAGACTGAGTGTGTGTGTGGGTGTCTGGGAGGTGTATGACTCTGTGCATAGATGTGTGAGCAGTTGATTCACTAGATGTATGGGTGCAAAAGTGCATGTGGAAACAGCTGTATGGGCGGTTGACTGTGTGCATGAGTGTATTGGTGAGTGAATGGATATCTCAGTGCTACATGTCAAAGTAAGTACATATGTAAAACACAGTACATGTGAGAGTTGACATATATAAATAACTGTGCATAAGAGCCAGTGAATGTGTGAGTGGCTGTATGGATCATTGTGAACTTGTATCAGGGATTGTATAACAGAGTAAATATGTGTTATTATATGTTTCAATAAGTAAGGTGTGTATAACTATATAGTTGATGAAATGGAGGTGTGATTGATTCTTTGCATGACTGACTAGGTGTGTGAGTAACTCCATGGATGAGTGACAGTCTGTGAGTGTCTGTTTACACTGAGTGTATCTAAGGTTATATTAGAGTCTGAAGAGGTTCATCGTATCATCACATGAATGATGTTATCAGTGATGTGATCAGTAATGTCAAATGAGATGTCATCAGTGATGTCATCAGTGATGTCATTTGAGATGTCATCAGTGATGTCACTGACCATGTCATGAATGATGTAATATGTGACATCATCAGCAGTGGATTGCGGGTGCGCGATATATAGTTAGTGCAACTATATATGGTCTATAACCTATGGTTTTTTCAGTGAATTTTCAAGGTTTTGTAAATGCTAATTCCTAACTATATATGGTCTATAACCTATGGTTTTTTCAGTGAATTTCATAGGTTTTTTAATAGCAAATTTTTATAGTTTTTAAAAATAATAAATTTTAAATCGAATTTTATATTGCATAATTATGTCATTTTTTTTTTTTATTCTTTTTGGTGCGCTCCCGGGGCGCGGACCAGTGAACGCACGGGTAAGCGCAATCTTGCGGCGCGCCCCGGGGCGCGTACTGATGAGCGTCCCGATAGCGCTATTGCCGCGAACGAAAACAACATCGTGACGTATTGCGTAGCCGCCACGCCTTGCGTCATAAGCGCGTATCGCGTAGCCGCGAGATGCGTCTTATGACGCACCGCGTAAGCGCACCCGGAAGCGCATACGATCGCGCAACGTAAACGCCCTGATGCGCTTACGAAACATGCCCCGGGACGTGCCCCGGGGCGCGTAGTGTAAGCGCGTCAAACCATGTGACTTTAAAATAACACTTTTCATTGGTTCATAACTTTTTTTTTTCCAAATTGTGTGAAACCCACCCATTTCTCTCACTATTGCTTTGTACTTGGAGAGAGCAAGAGCTGTTCTGTGTACTGTGTTCATCTCCTACTTTTCTGATCTACAGCAATGGCTGCAAGAGAGTCATCCAGCAGTGATTCCGACGGATTTTTAGATGAGGACCCTCCTCAGCAGAAGAAAAAAACCCATTTCATCTGGAAATTCTATGACATCCCTGAAGGACAAAAAAAAGTCAACGCTCCAAAAGTAACCTGCAAAATATGTGGTAGTACTTTATCCAGAGGCAATCCTCTGAAAAAATATAGTTTTGGAAATGCTAATTTAATCAGGCATGTGAAAAGAAGACACCCTAACAACTTTGCCAGGGAGAGTGTCAGAGAGCTGGCACGGAATTTACCCACAGATGGCGGCAGCACCTCCACTGGTGGAGCAACACCTTCGGGACCACCCCGTGGAAGAATGGTCCCTAACATTCAGCCGGTGTTTGCAGGCATCAAATTTCTGTGCACGGAGTGTGACGAACTGCTCTGCTATGGGGAGCAGAGTGTTGAACTCATTGCCATAAAGAAACAGCAACACCGCTGCCCTGCCAGTCCCTAAATGTTCAAATTTGTTTGCTCCTGTTGAGCAGTTTTGGAATCCCTGTTTTTGTTTTTCCCCTGACAAAAATCCAAAAAAATATAAAATCGTTTTAAAAAGTCTAAAAAAATATAAAACAACAAAAAAAAAAAAAAGGTATTTTCAGAACTACCTCCAATTTATAAAAAAATGCTTTTTTTTTTTTTTTAAAAGTGTCATTTTTTATCTCCATGGTACGCTCCCCCGTACGCTCCCCGGTGCGCGTACCTGGCGCTCCCCCCGCGAAAATCGAATTTTTTTAATTTTTTTTTTTTTACCCGTGGGACCCTTTTATGGCCCCCACATCAAAACTAGGGGGTCAGGGGGTGTACCCTGCCCCCTTTTGCTCATTTCCCCCTTTGATTTTTGCCACCTCTTGTGTCTCAATCCTACCGAGACACAAGATGGCGGCCGCAGCGGACTGTTTCGAATGTTTACAGACACCTGAGAACCAATCAGCTTGCCGTGCGCAAGTCGCGTGGCGCGCCCAGAGCGCTCCCAGGTACGCGCACCGGGGCGCGGCTCTAGATATATATCTTTTTTTAAACCTAATTTACTCAAAATTCACAGGAGCACATATCTTGAGACCTAGCAAAGGCACATCGGGCAAACAATATCTACAATTTTGCCACGTTTCGTGGAAATCCATTCAGCCGTTCGGGCTAAAAGTGAGGCCAACCGCCCTATGGAAATTAACATGGGAAAAACACGTTTTGGGACCCCCCTTTTTTCTCAGCCCCCCCTTGACAAACCCCCCCCAAATTTTCAGTTGCTGCTCAGAAACAAAATGTTCCATTTTCCTGAAAATTTCAGCCAATTCCGTCCACAAACGCCAAACGACAAGATGTGGTGAAAAACGAAGGGGGGAATGAAGGAAAGGGGGCAAGGTAGACCCCTCCTGACCCCCCTAGGATTGATGAGGGGGATATTAAAGTGCCCAGCGGGGGGAAAAATAAAAAAATAAAAAATTTCGCAGTAGAGGCGCGTCCCGGTACGCGAACCGGGCAGCTCACCGGGAAGCTAACCGGGCAGCTAACCGGCAGCGTAGCTGTCAACATTGTAAACAGTCCGGAGCGGCCGCCATCTTGTTTCTCGGTAGGTTCGAGAGACAAGATGTGGTGAAAAACGAAGGGGGAAATGAAGGAAAGGGGGCAAGGTAAACCCCTCCTGACCCCCTAGGATTGATGAGGGGGATATTAAAGTCCCCCGCGGGGCAAAAAAAAAAAAAATTGCGATTTTTCGCGGTAGTGGCGCTTCCCGGTACGCGAACCGGGCAGCTAACCGGCAGCGTAATGGGAGTCCGCCATCTTGTGTTTTTGGAGCGTCCGGTTCGCGTACCGGGTAGCGTCCCGGTAAGCATAGCAAGAGAAACAGTAAAAAAAAAAAAATGGAATAGATTATCAAGAAAACTTTGAAAAATTGTAGGGACTGTTTGTTTGATGTGCCTTTGCAAGGCCTCAAGATATGTGCACGTGTGGATTTTGTCTAATTAAGGTTAAAAAAGATATATATATCTGTAAGCGTGCTCCGGCGCGCTTACGTTACGGGTTTTGTTTGCGCTGCAGAGCCGATACGTCACGGTTATGCGACGTGTCATGAGGCGTCTCACGTGGCTACGTGATACGTCACGTAATAAAGAATATATTTTACAGATATAGATATTAGCTTTTAAAAAACCAATGAAATTCACTGAAAAAACCATAGGTTATAGACCATATATAGGGGTCGATCAGGATGGCGGACGGAAGAGCCACCGCGGCCCTGGAGTAGGCGGAAAAAGCCTTTTCCGTGTCCGCCTGCCGCGGATACTCCGTCCGCCATATCAGGATAGGAAAACGTGTCAAATTTCCGTCCGCGACGGAAAAACACGCTCCGCCGGCCAACTACACACGACCACGCGGCGGACGGAACACATCCAAACGCTCCGCCGTACGCACTGACGTCGAAGACCGTCCCCCAAATCAAGATGGCGGAAAACACACATAAAACCGCTGCGGAAAAACAACCTGTCTTAACACGGCGGAATCCCCACAGCGAACATAGGTGACACAGCCGAGATACCCACCGCAAGCTGACCACCACCATGGACCCGGCGCTACACGCTTTCCCGATGCTCTTCGCGATCCACCACGTCCTAGTCATGGCCTACTATGGACGACGACGCAGGTAAGGTACAAACCATTGGCTGTCTGGAGGGGAATACCAGCAAGGGACGTGACGTAGGGAGGGGGAGTGTCATGTTACCGAAACCACTGATGAGAAGCATATACGAATACACATTAGCAGGACGCAAGCAGGAATGACAACGACAGACCACGAGACTTGATAGACTACCTTTATTGTCAAATAATAGGGGTCAAATCACAGTGTATGCGTGAACATGGGCAAAGTGGGCACCAGAGCAGGTACAACATAGCAGGTAACGAGAGGGCAGTATGCAGTATCAGAGCATCAACAGGGCATTGTGCATTACAGAGCAGGTACATCAGAGGCAGGTAACGAGAGGCCAGTATGCAGTATCAGAGCATCAACAGGGCATTGTGCATTACAGAGCAGGTACATCAGAGGCAGGTAACGAGAGGCCAGTATCAGAGCATCAACAGGGCATTGTGCATTACAGAGCAGGTACATCAGAGGCAGGTAACGAGAGGCCAGTATGCAGTATCAGAGCATCAACAGGGCATTGTGCATTACAGAGCAGGTACATCAGAGGCAGGTAACGAGAGGCCAGTATGCAGTATCAGAGCATCAACAGGGCATTGTGCATTACAGAGCAGGTACATCAGAGGCAGGTAACGAGAGGCCAGTATCAGAGCATCAACAGGGCATTGTGCATTACAGAGCAGGTACATCAGAGGCAGGTAACGAGAGGCCAGTATGCAGTATCAGAGCATCAACAGGGCATTGTGCATTACAGAGCAGGTACATCAGAGGCAGGTAACGAGAGGCCAGTATGCAGTATCAGAGCATCAACAGGGCATTGTGCATTACAGAGCAGGTACATCAGAGGCAGGTAACGAGAGGCCAGTATCAGAGCATCAACAGGGCATTGTGCATTACAGAGCAGGTACATCAGAGGCAGGTAACGAGAGGCCAGTATGCAGTATCAGAGCATCAACAGGGCATTGTGCATTACAGAGCAGGTACATCAGAGGCAGGTAACGAGAGGCCAGTATCAGAGCATCAACAGGGCATTGTGCATTACAGAGCAGGTACATCAGAGGCAGGTAACGAGAGGCCAGTATGCAGTATCAGAGCATCAACAGGGCATTGTGCATTACAGAGCAGGTACATCAGAGGCAGGTAACGAGAGGCCAGTATGCAGTATCAGAGCATCAACAGGGCATTGTGCATTACAGAGCAGGTACATCAGAGGCAGGTAACGAGAGGCCAGTATCAGAGCATCAACAGGGCATTGTGCATTACAGAGCAGGTACATCAGAGGCAGGTAACGAGAGGCCAGTATGCAGTATCAGAGCATCAACAGGGCATTGTGCATTACAGAGCAGGTACATCAGAGGCAGGTAACGAGAGGCCAGTATGCAGTATCAGAGCATCAACAGGGCATTGTAGAGTACAGAGCAGGTACATCAGAGGCAGCACGTGAGAGGGGCCAAGTGCATCAACAGTCCATTGCACAGAACAGCTCCATCAGAGGCAGCACGTGAGAGGGGCCAAGTGCATCAACAGTCCATTGCACAGAACAGCTCCATCAGAGGCAGCACGTGAGAGGGGCCAAGTGCATCAACAGTCCATTGCACAGAACAGCTCCATCAGAGGCAGCACGTGAGAGGGGCCAAGTGCATCAACAGTCCATTGCACAGAACAGTCACATCACTGGCAGCACATGAGAGGGCAGAATGCAGTATCAGAACAGCAACAGGGCAGTGTGGCCAACAGAGCAGGTACATCAGAGGCAGCACGTGAGAGGGGCTAAGTGCATCAACAGTCCATTGCACAGAACAGCTCCATCAGAGGCAGCACGTGAGAGGGGCCAAGTGCATCAACAGTCCATTGCACAGAACAGCTCCATCAGAGGCAGCACGTGAGAGGGGCCAAGTGCATCAACAGTCCATTGCACAGAACAGCTCCATCAGAGGCAGCACGTGAGAGGGGCCAAGTGCATCAACAGTCCATTGCACAGAACAGTCACATCACTGGCAGCACATGAGAGGGCAGAATGCAGTATCAGAACAGCAACAGGGCAGTGTGGCCAACAGAGCAGGTACATCAGAGGCAGGTAACGAGAGGGCAGCATGCAGTATCAGAGCATCAACAGGGCATTGTGCATTACAGAGCAGGTACATCAGAGGCAGGTAACGAGAGGCCAGTATGCAGTATCAGAGCATCAACAGGGCATTGTGCATTACAGAGCAGGTACATCAGAGGCAGCACAACTACGTGTCCCTACCAACCCGTCACAGGGACCACAAGAGTGCCACGCAGTTCTCAATGGACACACCATGTGAATTAACATTTGAGTGAAGTGTACAGCACGTCACATCACAGAATCAGGGGGGACTGCGTGAACTACCTGCCTCGGACACACTGGCAGCACCAGCAACAGGAGTGTGAGACACAGCCACAGCCCGAGTGACACACACATGGGCCACGGACCCAGACACACTGGCAGCACCAGCAACAGGAGTGTGAGACACAGCCACAGCCCGAGTGACACACACATGGGCCACGGACCCAGACACACTGGCAGCACCAGCAACAGGAGTGTGAGACACAGCCACAGCCCGAGTGACACACACATGGGCCACGGACCCAGACACACTGGCAGCACCAGCAACAGGAGTGTGAGACACAGCCACAGCCCGAGTGACACACACATGGGCCACGGACCCAGACACACTGGCAGCACCAGCAACAGGAGTGTGAGACACAGCCACAGATGTAGTCACTGACACGTGAGCCACTGACCCAGACAGACTGCCAGCACCAGAAACAGGAGTGTGCAACACAGCCACAGATCTTCTAACTGACACGTGAGCCATAGACCCAGATACACTGCCAGGACCTGCAACAGGAGAGGGCACAACTGACACTGTGCCACCATCTGATACATGAGAGTCAACTGCACCGGCGCCACTGGGACAACTGAAATGATGAGCCACAGGGCTGTATGGGCCAGGAGGCAGGGTGGGCCTGGGAGCTGGGGATAGCTCACCTAGAGCCAAATCGGGGTTTGCAGGTGTCAATGGTGTGTGTCTGCGTTTCTTAGGGAGGTGTGAGTGCACCCTGGACAGGACAGGACTGCCAAGTGGTGGGGACTCCAAAGAATCACCACCCAGTATAGGTGGAGCAACTGCTGCCGGGGATCTGGTTTCGGGGGACGTGCTGGAGCCTGCTTGTCGTTTGCTCTGTGCCTGCCGCCTGGACTCGGAATGATGTGTAATGGGGGATGCAACAACAGGGGACACCCTCCTCTGCTTCTGACTGGCCTGGATGGGAGTGGAGGTATGGGGGGACTCCGCCGCGGAGACATCAGTTTGGCGTTTAGTAGAAAACATCAGCCTCAGTGCAGCCAGGGGTGAAGTATGCCTGTCCTTGATTGCGCCATTGTCCATGCTAGATGCCTTGTCCGTAGGATGTGCCTTATCCTTAGGTGGAGTGTTGTCTCTGGATGTAGCCTGTGCCCTGCTCGCCGCCCTGTTCCTGCCAGCAGACTTGTCGTCTGTGGTGCACCTGCCTCCAGCAGACACCTGCTCCCTGTGTGTGTCGCTGCCCTTGGGAGTGTTCCTATCCACTGCTGTGGGCCTGCTCTTGGGGGTCTCCCTGCTCTCAGTAGGTGCCTTAGTCTTCTCACTGTCCTTGGGAGTGTTCCTATCCACTGATGTGGGCCTGCTCTTGGGAGTCTCCCTGCTCTTAGTAGGTGCCTTAGTCTTCTCACTGTCCTTGGGAGTGTTCCTATCCACTGCTGTGGGCCTGCTCTTGGGGGTCTCCCTGCTCTCAGTAGGTGCCTTAGTCTTCTCACTGTCCTTGGGAGTGTTCCTATCCACTGCTGTGGGCCTGCTCTTGGGGGTCTCCCTGCTCTCAGTAGGTGCCTTAGTCTTCTCACTGTCCTTGGGAGTGTTCCTATCCACTGCTGTGGGCCTGCTCTTGGGGGTCTCCCTGCTCTCAGTAGGTGCCTTAGTCTTCTCACTGTCCTTGGGAGTGTTCCTATCCACTGATGTGGGCCTGCTCTTGGGAGTCTCCCTGCTCTTAGTAGGTGCCTTAGTCTTCTCACTGTCCTTGGGAGTGTTCCTATCCACTGATGTGGGCCTGCTCTTGGGAGTCTCCCTGCTCTTAGTAGGTGCCTTAGTCTTCTCACTGTCCTTGGGAGTGTTCCTATCCACTGCTGTGGGCCTGCTCTTGGGGGTCTCCCTGCTCTCAGTAGGTGCCTTAGTCTTCTCACTGTCCTTGGGAGTGTTCCTATCCACTGCTGTGGGCCTGCTCTTGGGGGTCTCCCTGCTCTCAGTAGGTGCCTTAGTCTTCTCACTGTCCTTGGGAGTGTTCCTATCCACTGATGTGGGCCTGCTCTTGGGAGTCTCCCTGCTCTTAGTAGGTGCCTTAGTCTTCTCACTGTCCTTGGGAGTGTTCCTATCCACTGATGTGGGCCTGCTCTTGGGAGTCTCCCTGCTCTTAGTAGGTGCCTTAGTCTTCTCACTGTCCTTGGGAGTGTTCCTATCCACTGCTGTGGGCCTGCTCTTGGGAGTCTCCCTGCTCTCAGTAGGTGCCTTTGTCTTCTGACTGGCCTTGTCCAAGGAACAGTCCATGGACATGTGAGTATCCCTTGCCTTCGGAGTACCTTTCGTGTTGAATGCCTGTGTAGCTCCGGAAGGCATGTCCCCCAACAACACTTGTGGATCCTGTGTGTGTACTCCAGTGCATCTGACGTCGTCTACGTGAACAGATTTAGCTGATCTAGGGGATGGGGTCTGTGCCCTGCGTGCCCTGACGTGCTGTCTGACGCTGCTTCTAGTGCAATAACCTGTATTTGAGTCCTGCTCTGAATAATCACTACCCCCTGAGACATCCAGCGGTGTAGATGGGGAAACAGAAGTAGCACCCTGTTCATTCGACTGTACTATTGCAGACGACACACTGCTTGCCAATGACTGCACTGTCCTGTGTAGACCTGCAAGATCGCCATGCATCCCTTCCATGAATGCCACCACCTGCCCCAACTTCCTATCATGATCCTGGAAAGCATTTGTCATATTGGTCTGACCCACACACAGCTGTCGCAGCAGATCAACGGCCTCAGCACACAGTGCATTTTGGCTCACCGTGGCAGGGGCAGCGGTGCCTGCACCGAACGCCACTCTGCTCCCCCTACTCCTTCGGCCACGAACAATACATGGTGCAGTTGGCGGAAGTGTGGGCCCTGTGTGCTGTCTTCCGACAGAAGGTGATGAGTGCCCACTCCCAGTCTGTGACAACAGTGCAGGCTCACCAAGAGTGTCCGACGAGGAGGACGATGGTGTCTCCACATGCGAGTCCTCAGGGACGGTCCTGTCCCCCTCTCCGGCGCTGGCCTCCTCCGTGTCAGTCTGCGTGTGTGCGAAGTCTGAGCCGGACTCATTTCCTCGGCTACTCTCCACCGTCTGTGGCTGAGTGTCCTCTGTCAAAGCTGAAATGCACAGAAAAGATGTGTGAGTCATGGGCACACTCACGTACAGAAGGAACAGGATAGCCAAATCACATAGCAGACAAAGGTTCATGAGCCCTCAGCCTGCACATGGCCCACCCCTACCAGTCATCCTCACATTTTCTGCCATGGGGACATGGACCACTAGGGGATGTGCTTTAACACTCAACTACTAAGCAAGTGGCGTGTCAACATGGCGGACCTGGATGTCAAATGAGTACCACCCAATGGGACCAAAATGCCATCACAGGCATACATACGCAACACGGAACTCAATGGTGTGTCTGTGCACCAATACATGCATAGCACTCACAAGTTTCCTACACAGACAGTATGCTCACCGCTAGTTTGCTGTTGATCGGCACTCAGACGTTCGGCCAGTTCAGGATGCGTCACTGCAATGATACGGTGCATGAGAGGGGTCATGGAGCGTCGGGCCAGACGGGGCGTCCTTGGAATCAGGCCCAGTGTTACTTCCGCTACATTCTTGCTCAGCCTGGAAATGTCGTCCCAGCGTTTGTGGCAGTGTGTATGTCGTCTGTTGCACACCCCCAATGCCCGTACTTCCCGTGCTATGGTCCTCCACAGGTCCTTGCGAAGGTGCAGCTTGACCTACCATGATGGGAGACAAAAGGGTTTAAGTCAGTGGACAGGTGGCCTGTCACACACATAGGGGCAAGACGTTACTGTCAGCAGCCATGCAGAATCAGGAACATATGTCTAGCCCACACTACACAGCTAAGATATAAATAGGCCTGATCATTTGGCCCCCTCATGCACACCAACATGTCCCACACTGCACTTACCACCCGTCCCGGTGCGCCGTAGAGGCGTCCATAGTTGCGGAGTACACCGTCCACGAGGACATCAAGCTCCGCGGCGGTGAAGGGTCGAGACCGGATCTCTTTGCCTCTCGACATGGCAAGATCACGGAGTATGGCACTAGAGCAGCAGTCGGTGGTCAGCTCAGCAGCAGCAGCAGGTCGAGGTGATGGTCACAGGCAGCAGTCGGTGGTCAGCTCAGCAGCAGCAGCAGGTCGAGGTGATGGTCACAGGCAGCACTGGTCCCCAGGGTAGGAAGTTTCATGTTGGCCAAGACACATATATAGGGCCCTCAGCACGTGTCAGTGGCATACGTCGCCAGCAATTGGTCAGCCCTGGGAGCGTGATCGTGAAATGGGCCAATGACTGGCCCTGTTGTTGCGGTGCACAGCTTCCGCTACTTGCGATTGGCCGTATGCGGCCAGCGTCCCTCTTCCCATTGGCTGCATGTGCAGGGACCGTGACGGGCACACATCGGCAACCGCACGTGCAAGCTTCAGGCACGGATGCTTCAGTTGCAACAATGTACTATCACTGGCGCCTCCATGGCGGGGCACGTACACAGCGGGGGAGGTGCAGGCCTATACACCCTGCAGATGTACTCAATGGACATGCCAGTTCATGACCCCCCTTACAGTCACCTTGCATCATCCACCGTACACCGGCCGGAGCGGCCGGCCCATGAACATCCGCCGTGCCCGGCCATGAACACAACCGCCATGGCCGGGACCGGCGGTTGTTCATGGCCGGGCACGGCCATGGCGGTTGTGTTCATGGCCGGGACCGGCGGTTGTTCATGGCCGGGCACGGCCATGGCGGTTGTGTTCATGGCCGGGCACGGCGGTTGTTCATGGGCCGGCCGCTCCGGCCGGTGTACGGTGGATGATGCAAGGTGACTGTAAGGGGGGTCATGAACTGGCATGTCCATTGAGTACATCTGCAGGGTGTATAGGCCTGCACCTCCCCCGCTGTGTACGTGCCCCGCCATGGAGGCGCCAGTGATAGTACATTGTTGCAACTGAAGCATCCGTGCCTGAAGCTTGCACGTGCGGTTGCCGATGTGTGCCCGTCACGGTCCCTGCACATGCAGCCAATGGGAAGAGGGACGCAGGCCGCATTCTGCCTTTGGGAAGTAGCGGAAGTTGAGCACCGCCATGGCGGCGCCAAATATGTGATCTTGTCAGACGCTGCACCGTGATGTGTTGTGTGCAGTTGCGTCATGAGGGATGTGAGCGTGATTGTGAAAGGTCATATGTCATACAATATAGCATGTGTGTCCATACAATGGACATCGGTCGGCACACAATGGCCAACAGATGTGCATTCGTACGTGTTGACGTCGGGTTTGACCCTACAGACGTTGTTACATCTTCACAACTACACAGTACATCACGGCTGTGTGGCCAATTCATGCATCTGTTGTCGGTTTATTGTTGTGTCGAGGTGACTACAGTGGTGGTGGTACACATGCATTCCGTGTATGTGATTTATACGTTCTGTCACCATGCATGTCATTACCGTATGCACATCATCATTGGTGGTGGCATTTGTGCTTGATGACATGGCGTGTGTAAACTTATCGTTTGTGTGCATGCAGTTGCATGAGTGTCTGTGATGTGTCTACGATACATTAGGGTGACGACTGGAGTTATGTCAGTAAGGTACACATGTGATGGAGTTGTACACGTATGCGTCGTTTGTACGTTGACCTAAGTTACATCTCTCTCCCACACAGGAGGGCTCCAAATGTGCATCGCCCATACACTCAGCTGGAGGATATGGTAGACGAGGAGGTGATTCGGAAATTCAGGCTGGATCGACGTCGGTTGCTGGAGCTTGTGGCTCAATTGGCTCCTCATCTGCAGCCACGTAGAACGTATCCTGGCTCGTTTACACCCACTGCAAAGGTCATGGCGGTACTACATTTCTTCGCTACTGGCACATTTCAGTATACAGTTGGAGGTGCCGGGGGTATGTCACAGGCAATGTTCAGCACGGTTCTTCGGGATGTGTTAACAGCTATGATGCTGTACAAGGATGAGTACATACATTTCCCACGTCCGGAAGAGTTGCCAGCTGTCAAAGCTGGTTTCTATGCACTGGGCCACATACCTCACGTTGTGGGCTCAATTGATGGCACGCACATCGCGCTCATTCCACCACGGGCACGCGAACAAGTGTTCAGGAATCGGAAACACTTTCATTCGCTGAACGTGCAGGTGGTGTGCCTGGCGAGCAACATCATCTCCCATGTGTGTGCAAGATTTCCTGGATCCGCACATGACGCCCACATCATGCGAACCAGCAATGTCCCACGACTCATGGCAAATCTGCCACCCGGTCAAGCGTGGCTTGTTGGTGAGTGTGCAGTGGGGACTCTTGTGATCTCTGTGTTGCATGGGGTACCCACCATATCTTGTTCTGATGTTTGTCTCTGTCATCCCCCTACATAGGCGACTCGGCTTACCCAAACCGGCCCTGGCTCCTCAGTCCCCTACGTAATCCGAGGACGGCGGGTGAAATGCGGTACAATGAGGCACATGGAAGGACACGGAGAGTCATCGAACGTACCTTTGGACTGCTGAAGTCTAGGTTTCGGTGCCTCGATAAGACCGGAGGGGCACTGCCTTACTCACCAGGAAAAGTATGCAAGATCGTGATTGCCTGCTGCATGCTCCACAACCTGGCAGTACGCAATGACATTGAACTGCTGTTGGACCCTGAAGACGAAGGAGTTCCTCGGCCTCCCATCCCACCCATGTCGACTGATGAGGATAGTGGTGAGGAGGAAGGTGTGGACCAGAGGCGCCAGCTCATTGATCGCTACTTCCCTTGAATGTAAGTATCTACCTCTAGTGGCGGTTGACAATGCCTCATGTATGTTTTCTGGTGTTGTGTGGATATGGGGTTATTCAGCTGGGTGTGGTTTGTGATGGTTGCACATGTGTGTCTTCATGTCTTTGGACATAGGAGTGTCCATGATGTGTGTGCTCCCATCCCATGCTTGTGTGATGGTTGTCGTTTGTGTAATGTTGCTGTGCATTGTGTTGTGATGTGTGTGAATCTCTTTACTGACGTGTGTTTGCTGTCTCTGGTTTTCTCTAGGTCACTCCCGCAGCGCCATGATCATGTGCGACTATGATCCCTGTACCTGTTTACGTCTGTATCTGATGGCAATCATGTGAATAAACATGGAGGCAAAACATCATTGTGTGAGTAAATGCAATTTATTGACAGGTTGTGCTTTTGTGCTGGTGAATATATACAAGTAAGTGGGAGGGAGGGAGTTGGAGTTGTAGGTAATGGCAGATGAAATGTCCGTGCTGACACCACATTGGGGGGTGTCAGGCTAGTCCAGCAGACCAGTGGCAATGATTGTCTATGTGGGACAGGATGGTTTGCAGGGTGAATGTCTGGCACAGGCAGTGGCATTGTCAAGGTCGTCCCCTCTTGGAGCGTGTGCCTGGCGCTCCAACACTGCTCTCAGCAACTTCCTGCCTCGGACGCCCCCTCCGTCTCGGAGGTGGTACAGAGGCAGCTGGGAGGGCAGGTTGGTGATGGGCCACATCCGTCGCCAGGGGCTCAGGTGGTGGTGGCGGCGGTGGAGGCGGAGGCGGAGGCGACGGGGGAGGCGGAGGTGACGGTGGCGGTGGCGCTGACACACATGGTGGAGGAGGGGGGGGGTTGTTCCGGGCAACCCATTCCCTCCACATCGTTGCCTGCTGGCCCATGATCACCAACATCTGGCCAAGGATGCCAGAGATCTCGCGCAGGCTGTTGGTGTTGTCCACTGAGTCCTCGTGAACACGATCAGCGTTTGCCTGGGACCGGTCGTATGAGGCCTGGCACCTGGCAAGAGCTTGTAGGGACTGTGCCACTGGCTCGGGTAGCTGTCCCTCCTCTGACCGGCGGTGTGTGGGTCGCCTGATTGGCAGTTGTCCCGTTGCCTGTGTTTGTGGCCCACTCACCCTGCTTGTGTGTGGGGCCGTTGGACCAGCGTTGCGCGCTGGGTCATGCTGGGTGGCACCGGCAGGAGTCGTGGTGCTCGTGGTAGTGGTGGTAGTGGTGGTACTGGTGGTACTGGTGGTACTGGTGGTGGTGGGGACTGTGCAGATCACAGAGACGGGTGCCGCGGGAGTCACACATGCGACGTTGGTCGGTCCCGGGAGTCCCTGTGAGCCAGATGGCCCTGGCTGCGTGCTTGGTCCCGCTCCATCCTCCGCCCCGGAGCTGCCTGTGTCGTCGTCGGCAGAGAGTCCTGTAGGTGTGGGAGGCGAGGCTGGCGGCCGGGTACTGCTTTCCCCAGTCAGTTGACGATCACCTGAGGGACAAGATCGAGCAGGTCAGTAATGTGGACAGTACATGGTTACATTGATTTGTAGACATTTCTGTTTCCTGTCGCACACACCCCACCCTCCACCACCACCGCCACCCTCCCCGTGCACATGGGGGCCTGTTGGGAGTTGTAGTTTGGGCCTCTCACACACCCCACCCTCCACCACCGCCACCCTCCCCGTGCACATGGGGGCCTGTTGGGAGTTGTAGTTTGGGCCTCTCACACACCCCACCCTCCACCACCGCCACCCTCCCCGTGCACATGGGGGCCTGTTGGGAGTTGTAGTTTGGGCCTCTCACACACCCCACCCTCCACCACCACCGCCACCCTCCCCGTGCACATGGGGGCCTGTTGGGAGTTGTAGTTTGGGCCTCTCACACACCCCACCCTCCACCACCGCCACCACCACCACCACCCTCCCCGTGAACATGGGGGCCTGTTGGGAGTTGTAGTTTGGGCCTCTCACACACCCCACCCTCCACCACCGCCACCACCACCACCACCCTCCCCGTGAACATGGGGGCCTGTTGGGAGCCATGGACATGTTAGTGTGTTGGTGTCCGACGTGCATGGGTTGGGGCGTGGGGGATGTTTCTTCTCAGTTGTGTGAGCCTGACCATGTCGTGCTGATCGTGGTGCTTGGTTTGTACTCACCAGTCTCTTCTCCTTCGTCAAGGCCGTCTAGGCTCTCTGGGTGTAGTATCACCAGCACCTTCTCCTCCCAATCGGTGTAGGGTATGGGCTCCGGGGGTGTGCCACCGCCAGTAAGATTGGCTCTGGCGTGGTTTTTCGCTCGGATGCCCTTGACCCTGGTCTTAAGGTCATGCCACCGCCTCTGAATGTCGTGCTTGGTCCTCGGCACAGTCCCCGACGCATTCACACGAGTGACGATCCTGTCCCACATGTGGTTCTTTTGCGCCACGGTCGTCTGCTGGACTTGGGCCCCGAAGATGTTGGGCTCCACACGGATAATTTCATCTACCATTACCCGCAACTCTGTCTCCGTGAATTTGGGTTTTTTTTTGGGTGCCATGGTGTGTGGTGCTCAGTGTGTGAGTTGAGTGAGTTGGGAGGTGCAGGTGTGTGGTGTGTGATGTGTAGGATTTGTGTGGTGGGTGTTTGTGTGGTAGGGTGGTGGGTGGGTGTCTTCTATGTGATTTTATGTGAGTTCGCAGTGTCTCGAATGGCCCTCTTGCTGGCAGCAATGCTGTGGTGCAAGGGATTGTGGTTGTGTGGGGGTGTCTTTTTATAGTCGTGTCTCGATGGTTGTTGGCAGTCAGGTGGTAGGTGGGCGTGTTGACTTGTGTGCATTATTGGATAATTGGGACGTGTCATGGTGGCTTGTGCTGGGGGGGGGGGCCTTGTCAATGTTCGTATGTTTGCTTAGGACTTGCGGTGCACTTTCATACATTTGTTAGGCGCTAGGGATGTTGTGCGTGTTGGCCTTCCGCCCTGATGCTGTGGTTCTCGTTGCATTGTTTCCGCCGCGGACGTGGATGGCTGTGAGTTCCGTTGTACGGGCGGATTTATCCTAATTGCGGCCACGGAGTATTCTCAGGGATGGCGGTACATGTTTTATTTTCCGCGGTCATTTCCGTCCGCGGCAGTGGTTGTTCATTGGACTCCGTCCGCCGCGGACGGACTTGGTTGTGTTCCGTCCACCGCGGACGGTGTTGGTTGTGTTCCGTCCGCCGCGGTCGGAGTTTCGTGACATGAATATCCTAATCCCAACCGCGGTTTCTCCGCGGCGCTGCCGGGAGTAAAATTTCCCCCACCATGGCGGACAGTACCCATTTCCGTCCGCCATCCTAATCGGCCCCATAGTTAGGAATTAGCATTTACAAAACCTTGAAAATTCACTGAAAAACCATAGGTTATAGACCATATATAGTTAGGAATTAGCATTTAAAAAACCTTTTTTTACTCACACAAAACCATTGAAATTCCATATATAGTTAGTTAGTTGCACTAACTATATATCGCGCACCCGCAATCCACTGCTGATCATGTCACATATTACATCATTCATGACATGGTCAGTGACATCACTGATGACATCACTGATGACATCTCAAATGACATCACTGATGACATCACTGATGACATCTCATTTGACATCAATGACCACATTACTGATGATATCATTCATGTGACAATACAATGCATCTCCTCACATTTTAATATAACCTCTGTTACACCCAGTGTTAAATACAGAGTATAATTTTTGAAACCATTGACATACCAATACTAGTTACTACATACGCACTCACTGATTCCTACGTCTACACACACATTCACTCATTCACCCATACAATCATTCATACATATAATCACTCATCTTTACAACACTATCATATGCACTCATACACCTATACAGACACTCACACTCTGCCACTCATCCATGGAGTTACTCACACACCTAGTCAGTCCTGTAAAGAATCAATCACACTTCCATTTTCTTGTCTATACAGTTAAACATAGAGCACCTTACATTTTCAAACATATACTAACACATACTTACTCTCTTATACAATCATTGATACAAGTACACATTGATCTGCACAGAGTCACACACCTCCCAGCCAGCCACACACACACTCAGTCTCCCATAGAAATACTTGGACAATCAATCAATAACCTATATAGTTAATCATATAGCTACTGATCAACACATGCAGCAGTTTACAGAACAACAGACATAATGATGCACAAATTAAGACAGTTTAGTCACTAACCCATGCACTCAGTGAGACACATTTAATCACTCACTCATACATTCAGTCATGCACCTACTAAATCCTTCGTCCAGACACGTATACTTCCACTCATTCTTCAATATGTAAGACATATTTTAACTTTACAGAAACATACAGTCACTGGATGTTGTCATCAGTGATGTCATCAGTGATGTCATTTGAGATGTCATCAGTGATGTCATCAGTGATGTCACTGACCATGTCATGAATGATGTAATATGTGACATGATCAGCAGTGGATTGCGGGTGCGCGATATATAGTTAGTGCAACTAACTAACTATATATGGAATTTCAATGGTTTTGTGTGAGTAAAAAAAGGTTTTTTAAATGCTAATTCCTAACTATATATGGTCTATAACCTATGGTTTTTTCAGTGAATTTTCAAGGTTTTGTAAATACTAATTCCTAACTATATATGGTCTATAACCTATGGTTTTTTCAGTGATTATATATATATACTGCTCTGCCCTGCCTATGGCTGAGTTTGTATTGTCGTCCAGGGCAGACAACCAAAGGAAGAAAATAATTTCGCGAAAGGCGTGTATTGTATTGTAGCTGAATGTATATAGTGCGTCTTACCTCTGAGGAAGTGCACTAGAAGAGGGGTAAGCACACTTCACCGCAGGGAGTGTATCATGGGAAGAGTGCAGTTTCAGAGTGCAGATTGTGAGTGCAGATTGTGAGTGCAGATTGTAGAGTGCAGATTGAGAGTGCAGAGTGCAGATTCAGAGTGCAGATTGAGAGTGCAGATTGAGAGTGCAGATTCAAAGTGCAGAGTGCAGATTGAGAGTGCAGATTCAGAGTGCAGAGTGCAGATTCAGAGTGCAGAGTGTAGATTCAGAGTGCAGAGTGCAGATTCAGATTCAGAGTGCAGAGTGCAGATTCAGAGTGCAGAGTGCAGATTCAGATTCAAAGTGCAGAGTGCAGATTCAGAGTGCAGAGTGCAGAGTGCAGATTCAGATTCAGAGTGAAGATTCAGAGTGCAGAGTGCAGATTCAGAGTACAGAGTGCAGATTCAGAGTGCAGATTCAGATTCAGAGTGCAGATTCAGATTGCAGATTCAGAGTGCAGAGTGCAGATTCAGATTCAGAGTGCAGATTCAGAGTGCAGATTCAGAGTGCAGAGTGTAGAGTGCAGATTCAGAGTGCAGAGTGCAGATTCAGATTCAGAGTGCAGAGTGCAGATTCAGAGTGCAGAGTGCAGATTCAGAGTGCAGAGTGCAGAGTGCAGATTCAGATTCAGAGTGCAGATTCAGAGTGCAGAGTGCAGATTCAGAGTACAGAGTGCAGATTCAGAGTGCAGATTCAGATTCAGAGTGCAGATTCAGAAAGAAAATAATTTCGCGAAAGGCGTGTATTGTATTGTAGCTGAAAGTATATAGTGCTTCTTACCTCTGAGGAAGTGCACTAGAAGAGGGGTAAGCACACTTCACCGCAGGGAGTGTATCATGGGAAGAGTGCAGTTTCAGAGTGCAGATTGTGAGTGCAGATTGTGAGTGCAGATTGTAAGAGTGCAGATTGAGAGTGCAGAGTGCAGATTCAGAGTGCAGATTCAGAGTGCAGATTGAGAGTGCAGATTCAAAGTGCAGAGTGCAGATTGAGAGTGCAGATTCAGAGTGCAGAGTGCAGATTCAGAGTGCAGATTCAGATTCAGAGTGCAGATTCAGATTCAGAGTGCAGATTCAGATTCAGAGTGCAGAGTGCAGAGTGCAGATTCAGAGTGCAGAGTGTAGATTCAGAGTGCAGAGTGCAGATTCAGATTCAGAGTGCAGAGTGCAGATTCAGAGTGCAGAGTGCAGATTCAGATTCAAAGTGCAGAGTGCAGATTCAGAGTGCAGAGTGCAGAGTGCAGATTCAGATTCAGAGTGAAGATTCAGAGTGCAGAGTGCAGATTCAGAGTACAGAGTGCAGATTCAGAGTGCAGATTCAGATTCAGAGTGCAGATTCAGATTGCAGATTCAGAGTGCAGAGTGCAGATTCAGATTCAGAGTGCAGATTCAGAGTGCAGATTCAGAGTGCAGAGTGTAGAGTGCAGATTCAGAGTGCAGAGTGCAGATTCAGATTCAGAGTGCAGAGTGCAGATTCAGAGTGCAGAGTGCAGATTCAGAGTGCAGAGTGCAGAGTGCAGATTCAGATTCAGAGTGCAGATTCAGAGTGCAGAGTGCAGATTCAGAGTACAGAGTGCAGATTCAGAGTGCAGATTCAGATTCAGAGTGCAGATTCAGAAAGAAAATAATTTCGCGAAAGGCGTGTATTGTATTGTAGCTGAAAGTATATAGTGCTTCTTACCTCTGAGGAAGTGCACTAGAAGAGGGGTAAGCACACTTCACCGCAGGGAGTGTATCATGGGAAGAGTGCAGTTTCAGAGTGCAGATTGTGAGTGCAGATTGTGAGTGCAGATTGTAAGAGTGCAGATTGAGAGTGCAGAGTGCAGATTCAGAGTGCAGATTCAGAGTGCAGATTGAGAGTGCAGATTCAAAGTGCAGAGTGCAGATTGAGAGTGCAGATTCAGAGTGCAGAGTGCAGATTCAGAGTGCAGATTCAGATTCAGAGTGCAGATTCAGATTCAGAGTGCAGATTCAGATTCAGAGTGCAGAGTGCAGATTCAGCGTGCAGAGTGCAGATTCAGAGTGAAGAGTGCAGATTCAGATTCAGAGTGCAGAGTGCAGATTCAGAGTGCAGAGTGCAGATTCAGATTCAAAGTGCAGAGTGCAGATTCAGAGTGCAGAGTGCAGAGTGCAGATTCAGATTCAGAGTGCAGATTCAGAGTGCAGAGTGCAGATTCAGAGTACAGAGTGCAGATTCAGAGTGCAGATTCAGATTCAGAGTGCAGATTCAGATTGCAGATTCAGAGTGCAGAGTGCAGATTCAGATTCAGCGTGCAGATTCAGAGTGCAGATTCAGAGTGCAGAGTGTAGAGTGCAGATTCAGAGTGCAGAGTGCAGATTCAGATTCAGAGTGCAGAGTGCAGATTCAGAGTGCAGAGTGCAGATTTAGAGTGCAGAGTGCAGATTCAGAGTGCAGAGTGCAGAGTGCAGATTCAGATTCAGAGTGCAGATTCAGAGTGCAGAGTGCAGATTCAGAGTACAGAGTGCAGATTCAGAGTGCAGATTCAGATTCAGAGTGCAGATTCAGATTCAGAGTGCAGATTCAGAGTGCAGATTCAGAGTGCAGATTCAGAGTGCAGAATGCAGATTCAGAGTGCAGAGTGCAGATTGAGAGTGCAGATTTAGAGTGCAGAGTGCAGATTCAGAGTGCAGAGTGCAGATTCAGAGTGCAGATTCAGATTCAGAGTGCAGATTCAGATTCAGAGTGCAGAGTGCAGATTCAGAGTGCAGAGTGGAGATTCGGATTCAGAGTGCAGATTCAGATTCAGAGTGCAGATTCAGATTCAGAGTGGAGATTCAGATTCAGAGTGCAGATTCAGAGTGCATAGTGCAGATTCAGAGTGCAGAGTGCAGATTCAGATTCAGAGTGCAGATTGAGAGTGCAGAGTGCAGATTCAGCTTGAGAGTGCAGATTGAGAGTGCAGAGTGCAGAGTGCAGAGTGCAGGTGCAGATTGAGAGTGCAGAGTGCAGGTGCAGAGTGCAGATTGAGAGTGCAGATTGAGAGTGCAGATTGAGAGTGCAGAGTGCAGGTGCAGAGTGCAGATTGAGAGTGCAGATTGAGAGTGCAGATTGAGAGTGCAGAGTGCAGATTGAGAGTGCATATTGAGAGTGCATATTGAGAGTGCATATTGAGAGTGCATATTGAGAGTGCATATTGAGAGTGCAGATTCAGAGTGCAGATTGAGAGTGCAGATTGAGAGTGAGGTCAAAGGCGGAGGTGGGCAGGAACTATTGGGACCGGAGTTCAAGCTTTTTTTTGTTTTCTACACGTAGTATATATATATATATATATATATATATTACCTACTGGCGGTCGCCAGTAGGTATATATAGTTAGGATTTTTTCTCTATGGGATTTTTGAAAATTCTATGTCTAATAACTTTGGCGTTTGTGGACGGAATTGGCTGACATTTTCAGGGAAATGACACATTTTGTTTCTGAGCAGCCCCTGAAAATTTTGGGGGGGTTCGTCAAGGGGGGGCCGAGAAAAAAGGGGGGTCCCAAAACGCGTTTTTCCCATGTTAATTTCCATAGGGCGGTTGGCCTCACTTTTAGCCCGAACGGCTGAATGGATTTGCACGAAACTTGGCAAAATTGTAGGGACTGGTAGCCCGATGTGCCTTTTGTAGGTCTCAATATATGTGCTCCAGTGGATTTTGAGAAATTAACGTTTAAAAAAAGATATATATCTGTAACAGCGGACCGGGCAGCGTCCCAGGACGCGTACTTTTCACGCAACGGAGCGTTGTGAAGCGAAGCTGATTGGTTCTCCGGCGTCTGTCAACATTCCAAACAGTCCGTAGCGGCCGCCATCTTGTCTCTCGGTAGGATCGAGAGACAAGAGGAGGCCAAAGCGAAGGGGCAAATGACCATAAGGGGGAATAGTAGATCCTCGCTGACCCCCTACGTTTGATGTGGAGGTTTTAAAAGGGCCCAGCGGGGCAAAAAAAAAAAAATAATAATAATCGAACGGCTGAATGGATTTGCACGAAACTTGGCAAAATTGTAGGGACTGGTAGCCCGATGTGCCTTTGCTAGGTCTCAATATATGTGCTCCAGTGGATTTTGAGAAATTAACGTTCAAAAAAAGATATATATCTGTAACAGCGCCCTGCTTCGCGTACTTTTCGCGTTACGGAGGTTTGCGAAGCTGATTGGTTTTTCGGCGTCTGTAAACATTCCAAACAGTCCGTAGCGGCCGCCATCTTGTCTCTCGGTAGGATCGAGAGACAAGAGGAGGCCAAAGCGAAGGGGCAAATGACCATAAGGGGGCATAGTAGATCGTCCCTGACCCCCTAGGTTTGATGTGGAGGCTTTGAAAGGGTCTCGCAGGGCAAAAAAATATATACCGTTTTTTTAGTTTTTTTGCGTGGAGTGCGCCCGGTTCGCGAACCGGGAAGCGTTCTGGGGAGCGTACTTTCTTGAAAATTAGTGAAAAAAGTTAGAGTAAAATAATAATTGTGAGTGATCAGATGTAGGGTAGCTCTGAGAAGAGCTTTTGGGTTTATGGTACATTTAGGTACTTATAAGTAGGTACCAATGCACAGTCTTAAATTCAGAGTGAAAACTCTGTTGCCCTCATCTGAGAAGTGAACTCCATCTCCTCTGTAGATATCTTGCATGTAGTAACGCAAGTTATTGTTGTACAGGGAGCCCATTCCATGGTCTCTCATGTAAGCTGAAACAGATTTGTTTACATGCTTCCTCGATTTCTCAATTTGTGGACAAAATTGGTTCGACCACCTCCATTTCTGTCTTTGGCATATATTTGAATATACCAAGGCAGTCTGAGGAAAAAGTGCCATCAATTGCTCAAAGGTGTCCTTTAAAAGCATTTCCAGACCTACCCCAGTCAAAGTGCCCAAATCATTACCTCCACAGTGCACAATTAACAGGTCAGGTTTTGGCAAATGCATAAAGGTTTTCACCAATGGTATCAATTGGTGACATTTTAATCCTCTGTGGCCAAACCACTTAATTTCCACATCTTGTAAATTGAGGTTAGGTAAATTCCTGTTTTCAGCGTACCTTTGAGCCCAATATATGTAACTATGTCCAACAATCCAGACAGAAAACATGGTGAGAGAAGGTTCTGCTGCAGTCAGATGAAGTGTGGCAATGAAATGGCAGTTGAAAAAATGAGAGTGTAAAATGAAAAAAACTGAGGAGTTTCTGTGTTAATGAAGCAGTAAGAGTGATTGGTGGATTTTGATTGCTGAAAACAGAAAGTTAGTGTGCATGGATGAGTTCGTTGAAAGATGTATTTTGAGTGGCGAAGAAAAAATCATTAAATGAAAGAATGCTTTGGATATGCAGGTGCACTGAGAGTTCAGAGTTCAATTGCAACATTGTTGTGTGAGAGGTCTTGCAAGAGGTGGTTGCTATGCAGAAAAAGCAGAGAGGGGGCAGAGGGGGGAAGGGTTTTGCTTTGAAAAAAAGTGAGGGAAGAGTTTTGATTGGGTGACATGAAGAATATGTGTGAGGAATTACAGCATTTCTGTGCTTTTGATAGCTGCAGACTCTGGAGTGCATACCTTTTGCTCTGCTGAAGACAAATTGGTGTGTTTCTGAGACTGTTTTGAAACTCAAAGTATTTGCTAAGGTGAGAAAAGATTTCTTTAATTTAGATAGAAAATAGTGTGCTTTAAGGAGAAAATTATGAAGAAAGTTGTGTTTTTCAAATGTTGCTTTGTCTCAAGTGTTTCACAAATAGATTTTGTTTCTTTGAGAAATTGTAATTGGAGAAAATGTGAAGTATTAGTACTGACAGGGCTTTTATGTGCATAGGAGCTGTGGAGTGTTTTCAAATTATGACTTGTAAATCGTTTTTGAGAAAAAGCAATGGTTTTAATATTGATGAGAAGGACATAATGGTGTCTGCTGCTTTATAAGGTAATTGAGAGTCTCTGATGTTATTTTTACCATTTCAATGTAAGAAGTTTGTCTGTGGAGCAAATTGCTTGTAAATATGCTCCCACCTGTGCATGGCAAATTTAGATTTTGAATGTTTCCGTTACATAGGCATGTTAAAGGTGACTGAAACATGCTGCAAAGGCAATCAAAAAATGCTTTTATGTGTCTTAAGGACATTTTAAGTAATTTCCCCATGTGCAGTGTTTTCAAATTATGAGTTGAAAATCGTTTTTGAGGTAAAGGAATGTTTTCAAAATGTATGTGCGCCATATGACCCCAAATTTCTTTTTCAGGGGTGCAGCAGGGTGTTCTTGAGACACCCCTGCACCGTCGGAAAAATTCGTAATTTGCGATGAGGTAATTGCTAATCGCAAATTGCACCTTCATTCCTATGGGCCTCCTGCTGCATGGAAATGAATGGGTAATTTGTAATTAGCAAATAGGTCATCGCAAACTAGGAATGGTAAAGAATCGCTATTTATTCCTTAAAGTTCGCTATTTAGGAAATGCAAAAAACTTTGATGATACATATGGCGGTTTATCTCTAACAAGATAAGAAGCATAGGGATAGATTTATGATGACTGGCGCATCACCAGGGATGTGTTAGTCATTCTGTGCCGCTGTTCCGTCACCTATGGTGTGCTGCATTTACAATGCGGCGCATCATGGGGCAAAAACAGCACAGATGCGTGACGTATTTGTGCCGTAAAGTTGGCGCATTGCTGGAGTTGTATCGCAAGTGTGATGAAGCTCCAGTAAGGTTGAGGGGTGCCCCTGTCGCAGGGTTTCTGTTCTGACACAGAACTGTGGACAGAGGATTGGAACCTCGGCGAATTAGGGTGTCCCAAAACTCACCTTAGTAATCAAAACCCCTTAGCAAGCTAGGTACAGTGTCACATTGGATATAACAAACTCTCAATGTTTAGACAATCCAGAATATGAACTTATAGTACCTCAGGATACGTGGAACTCATGAACAGTCGGTCGTTATATATTTCTTAGAAACAAGAACATGGAGTTAAGAAGAACACATGTGTATTTGAAATGTTTATTTACTAATGCCGTCTTCTCAGGCGTAGTATCTTAGATTATACAAGTACACATATTATCAGTAGCAAAATTACCAGCATAGTCAATAGTACATAAAAAGCGAATGGTGACAGTATGTTAACATGCTGTAAATGAATAAGAGTTAGCAACACTTATAAGCAGCCGCGGGCCGTGGAGGGTGTTACGGTGGGGCAGGGAGGCGGGGAGGGGGAGGGGCAGGGTGGAGAGGGCTCCACCCTGCCCCTCCCCCTCCCCGCATCCCTGCCCCACCGTAACTCCCTCCACGGCCCGCGGCTGCTTATATCTCACCCTCCCTAATACACATAATATATTATTTGCTAAGAAGGTCTTTTTGTGTTGGTTTAGGGCGTGCCGATACTTTAGTGTCTTAGATTTGAAGGAATCACATCAGCATAGAAAAGATAATCCATATGCCGTGCTTAATATCGCCAACGGCATTGTGCCATAATATTCTAGCATGCGATTGCGGAACAGTGTCAGCAGCTGCAGGGCGGGAGCTTGCACAGGAGGGACATCCATATTTAAAAATGTAAAAAAGCACAAGAGCGTCCGCTGGTAATGCAAGTAAAAATGGGAATCCACGAAGCAGAGTGGAAAAAATAGAATGTAAGAAAGCAGGGATGACTCCAAAGATTTTCTCAAATGAAGTCACGAGACCACTGGTAACAACTTTAAAAAAGTGCGCCAGGCCCTTTGTGGAGGACGCGTTAGAGATAGTCCGAACCATCTTGCTGAAATGGAAAGGCGAATCTGTATTTAAAAGGGTCTGCACCTCTGTACGGGTGTTCGCTGTGTGAAGCACGAAAGTTTCACGGGCCGAACTCAAGGCCACCTCTCTCTGAGACAAAATAGCTCTTATTCTTGCCATGCCGTTGAAATGTGCTCCCAAGGTTGGTATTTGTGGCCAGATTGAAAACTCCCTATGTTCATGTGTGGGAGGAAATAGAACATTTCTGCAGCAAATAACCCGTTCATTTACTGTTACGATAAAATGAATACTTTTAATTAACCCAGAACAATCTTCATTATTGAGCATCAAATAACTACCATTTTCCAAGAACTTGAACGTGGGGATGATAGCAGGAACTGGTGTGCCTTGCAACACGCAAGCCATATTTGGTCGGTGTTTGTTGCATGAACCGTGTAACTGTATGTGCCTACACATTAGTGAATGATCTGGCGTCTCAGTGCATTCCTCTCCATTCAGATAAAGTTCTTGATCATCTTTGAAAATCTGTATGTGTATGGAAGCGACCAGACTTCATGAAGAAAACCACTACCTAAAGGTTAATAACGACCTATTGGTATATATTTCATACAATTTGAAAACTTATATAAAGCAAAAGGCAGCGTTATTAAACCGTGGATAAGGCACGTTGCCAAAGCAGTCAACCTTTTGGATTTATACTGGAAATGTTAAAGGAAGAATTACGGAGTAGGGCCTGTAAATCTTTAATAGACAATGAGTAAAATTACTCCAACCATCATATTCCTCTAACTCCGGGATAGTAGGGGTGTTTAATTTTTTAGAAGTAGCCAATCCAAAGCATTTGGTCTGGGAAATTGTTTCATTCACAAACAACATATGTTTTGGGATGAGACATGCACGGTGGAAAGCCTCAGTGCCTTGTACCTGCCAGGTTCGTGAACCCCAAACTGATGTAGATCCTGGATATTTTTACTCTGTATTACGTTAGCATGGTCTCATTACTGGTTTAAACGCCATTTTTCCTTTTTTGTAACTTCTGCACACGACACTTAGTTGTTGCTTTAGCTTTCAGCCTACCTGCGTCAAGATCTATGCCTGCTTCAAGCAGGCGCAGGGTTTTGATGTAGCTTTGTCCTATCTGATTGTAAATGCGGCACACCGTGGGTGGCAGAGCAGCGGTGCACGTTAACTGGTGCATCCCTGGGGATGTGCTAGTTAATATAAATCTGCCCCTTTACATTTAATTATGTGCAGGGGACACAGAGTAGGTGAGGTTTATCCAAGGTTAAGAAGAGATGAGTCCTGTTCAGTGAAAAATTGGAGATAGGCTTCAGTATATTATATACTTAAGTAGTGTGTTAAGTTTTTGATGACTGTTATTAATTTACTGTTGGGTAATAGTGGTTAATAACATTTTTTATTATATTTTACCACAGATTCAACTGCAGATTATTTCAAGATTTTAGGATGCCTAGCAAAGAAAGAGTAAGAAAGGCTGCAAAACGTCAAAGACAGCAGGACCATGGAATAATGCAGTAGTCCTCTAACAAAAAGATTTGTCAAGTCACCAAGAAAGCACCGGGTAAGAGTCGAAAAACAGTCATAAGAAATATGTGTAGTAAAAAAAATATTACTACAGAAAATGTTTCAGTCCAGAAAAGGAGAAAGAATTCAAATGGTAAGGAAAGGCCAATGAGAAATGTTACTGCTAGAGTAAGAGATAACTCTATGCATGAAAGTAGAAGGAAACAACAGTTTAGGGATATTCGTAAACGAATGTTCCGCCACAGGATAATTTGGAATTTGTTAAAAAATATTAAGAAAGGTTAGCAGAAAGTGGTTTTTTATAAGAGAAAAAAAATAGTTGAGAAAGTTATTGATCAGGCATTTGAAATTAAACGTAAGTTATTTATTTTGACAATCAATAGAATTAGGAAGCTAAACAAGGTAATTTATGATTTCAAAAGAAATAGTAGATGGAAGAGAATAGTTAATCGTAGTAATTTTTGTGAAGTTTTTTCTGGAGAATGGATGCATAGTTCAAGCTCTGAGGCATTTTTTAATGAGGAGAGTTATTTCCAGGATAATGATTTGGTGCATGCAGTTGACACCAGTGGTCGAGCTTATGAAGTGAAAGATGGTTGTCCAGTTGAAAAAGAAAAACTTGTGAGAACAGAGATAGAAGAGGTTTTAGGTAATGAGGTTTTAGGGAGACGTCCTAAGGGTCCTGTGTACACCTGGAAGTGTAGTAGTATTTGCAGTGTACGACAGGATTCCATCAATTTGCTTTGTGATTTTATACGGTCATTTAGTAAGAAAAGTTTGAAGCAGAAAATGAAGTTGTTGCAAGAATTAGATCCTTGCAGAGTGAGAGAAGTGATAGGTTTGCATGGTCATTCACTGGCTTGTCTTTCCAGGAGAGTATGCCAGAGTGTTTTTCATCATTTCAGGATGCTAGCAGTGCATCATAATAAAGTGAGGAAATTAGTTAGAATGTTGTATTATGCTAAGAGTCCAGCAATTATGCTTAAACAATTATGCGCTGCTCTTTTGCATGGTTCTGAAATAGATGTGAAGAATATATGTGAAGAAATTGAGTTTTGTTACTTTGGAAGTAAAGAGGAGAATGTTGAAATTGACCAAGAAGAAGAGAGTAATGTGGAAGATAGTGTACAGGTTTCCAGTACAGATAATTTCCAGAGGGAAATTGCGACGTTTGAGGTGAAATCAAGTGAGAGGCCAAATTTCACTCGTGTGTGTTGTCGACGCACTTATTATAAGAATCAGACTAAGTTAGTGGATTTATATGGAAAAAGTGAAAGGGAAAATAATAGTGAATGGAAGGATTTTACAACATACTTGATGGTAGAAAATTGTTTTGATTTGGGATTGGATCAACGTGTGTGTACTTATTGTTGTAACAAATTAAATCAAAACCAGATGCCTGCTAGAGCAGTTCATAATAATCTGGAATTGGTTGAGATTCCTTCTGAATTGAAGGATTTAAATACTTATGAATCTATTTTGATTCAAAGTATCCATCCCTTTCAGGCTATTGTAAGAATGGAGCCAAAGACAGGGAAATTGCCTCCATCAGATTTACAGAGAGGATTAAAGGGAAGAGTTGTTTATTTGCCTCTAGATTTGAAGAAAAACATTAACACAATTGGAGTAGAAAAAGTGGAAGAGGAACCTCTTGTTATCTTAGTTAATGGGGTTCCAACAAAGAATAAGAAAATATGGCAAGATTTAGTAGATGTTAGGAAAGTCAAAAGGGCAACATTGTATTTGAAAAAATATAATAAATACTATAAAAATGTATATGTTGCAGAAGAGGAAGTAAGTGAGGAAGAGGATAGCGATTTGTGTGCTGGTCAAATTGAGAAAGTAGAACCCTGTACTAGTGAAGAAATATATGAACATTATAGTGTTCATCCTTTGCATTCCAAGAAAGTCATGGGGAATGCTATTGAGTTGTTTCAAATGAAACAAGCGAAAGGGAGTCCCATTAGTGTTTGGGAGGAAAGTTTGGAAGCTCGGTGTTTCCCACAGCTTTTTCCAACAGGTCAGGGAGGAAGATATGATGAGCGACCTCATCAAATTCCTGCTTCTGAATACCGGACTTTGCGATTGTATGCAGGAGATCCTAGGTTTCGACAATGCATTCCTTATTTGTTTCATCTCCTGTTTGAAAGCGATCTGTCTGGACTGTCATATGCAGTGAACCACATCTTGAAAAGTGGTATACACATGCAAAACATCTCGGCAAGTGACTTTATGGATAAAGTCAATGTCCAAGACAGTATTTTGGATTCTCACCTGATTAATCTCATGGCGTGTCAGCGTGGTACTAATGAGTACTGGTACCGTCGTCATGGTGATTTAAAATGTATGCTGAGGAACTTAGGAACTCCCACATGGTTCCTCACTTTGAGCTGTGCTGAGTATGGCTGGGAAGACTTACTTGAATTTCTACGAGAGGCAAATGCTAACGTAGAAAACATCGAATTCAAGACACCCGGAGAACTGTGCTCTTTGGATCCAGTCAATGTATGTAGGTACTTCAATCATAGATTTGAAGGTATGATGTCTTTCATCATGAATAAGAAGAATCCACCTCTTGGAGAGGTGTTGGATTTCTTCTGGAGGAAGGAGTACCAAGCAAGAGGTGCTCCTCATATACATATGTTGCTGTGGATCAAGGATGCACCTAAATTTGGAACGGATGCAGACGACTCAGTGATGAGTTTCATAGAACAGTATTCTACGTGTGCTGTTCCAAACGCAAAGGAGAAAAAAAGCCTAAGAGAAAAAGTTCTACGTTTCCAAAGCCATCGATGCGGAAAGTACTGTCGTCGTAAATTCCGGAACAAAGACAAGTTCTACACCAAATGTCGTTTCGGCTTTCCACGATCAGTGATTTCTAAAGGAAGAGTGAACAGTTTGATGTCTTCGCTGCGACATAATGTGATGAAGAAATCACCTAAAAACACATACAATTTGAAGAGGAACGAAGAGTCTAAGTACATCAACGACTACAACCCGGTGATTTTGTCCATGTGGAATGCTAACATGGATATACAGTTTGTGGCTGATAACTGTATGGCTGTGGCTCGGTATGTGACATCTTACATCACCAAAAAAGAGAAGACAGAATTGAAGGATATGTGGGAGGACATTTCCCATGAAAAGAGCCTCAGCAAGAAGTTGTACAGTTTCAGTCTGAAGATGTTGTCGCATCGAGAAATCGGAGCTTACGAATGTTCTGACCGGTTGTCTTCAGCAAGTCTCTATGCCAAGTCCAGGAGTATCGTTTGGGCGAGTGTTGGTCTTGCTGCAACGCGTAATCGAGTTCTGAAACCTGTGCGGGAAATTGAGTATTTGGCGGAAAAGGAGCCAAACAGTACCGACATTTTGAAGAGCAACATGTTGGATACATATTATCCAAATCGAAGCAGTCACCTCGAGAATATTTGTCTGTATGAGGTTCTGCAAAATTACATATTCAAGAGGAACATCAAAGAAGATACTGAGAAAGGAGTGTATGCTGTAATAGGAAGTGAGGGATGTCTGGTCAAGCAAAGAAAATGCCACTTGATAAACCATCGAAAATTGAGTGGCGAATCTCGTGAAAAAAAGGAGTTTTTCTATTTAGCACTTTTGCAACTTTTTTAAGCCTTGGCGTGCAGAAGAGGAACTGCTTGGAGATTTCCTTTGTTACGAAGACTCATTCAATGCTGCCAAGGAGACCATAGAATGTCCTGCTTTTCCCAAATATGTAGAAATGTTGAATGTGGAAATTGAGCAGGAAGCAACGATTGCAGCCGAGATTGCCAGAGACAGTTCTCAGGACAGTCAGAGTTCTGCTTCATTGAGTCAGGATCCACTAGGAGGACCTCTTATCGAAAATGAAGCTGCCACTGCTATGAATGAAGTGGAAAGAGCCATGGCACATGCTCAGGAGGATGCGGTTAACTTAGAAGAGTTGGAAAGACAACTCAACGTTGAGCAGAGGAAAATATATGACGAACTTACCATGCAAATTGATCATGGATTAAGTCATGACAAGAAAGAGTGCTCATGTACGTCGTTGAAGCCTGTCCGACTGTACGTGAGTGGAGAAGCGGGAACTGGAAAAAGTTTCCTTATTAAAGCAATTTCATGTTATTTGCAGGAAAGGACAGAGTCATCGCTGTCTTGTGTTGTCACCGCTCCAACTGGACTGGCAGCACATAACATTAAAGGGATTACTTTACATCGTTTACTGATGCTGCCAGTGGAGCATGACAACAAATTAGAATATCACAAGCTATCTGGAGATGCTTGTTTTGAAGTTTCAAGAGTCTTGAGGAAAATGAAACTTCTTATCATTGACGAAGTAAGCATGGTTTCCAATGTAATGCTTGCCTTTGTGCATTTGAGAATGCAAGAAGTTCTCAAAACAGAGTATGATGTGTTATTTGGTGGCAAACACATCATTGTTTTCGGAGATCTTCTGCAGCTGACACCAGTGAAAGGGCAACCTGTGTTCAAAATGCTCACGCATGAAGATACCAGGAAGTGCTTAGGGAGTATTGGCAACGTCAATATATGGTTAAACTTCAATTATGCTGAACTGCATGAAAATATGCGTCAGGCAAAGGATGAAGTTTACAAGACTATTCTACAAGATGTTAGAATTGGAAAAGTGACCGAGCATGGGAAAGAAGCTTTACATGCACGATTACTGACAAATTTATATCCAGACGAAGATGTTGTGCCTGAGAATATTTTTCAGAAAGTTACTGAGAAAAAATCTGGAATATGTTTGATGCCAACTCTTGCAGAATGTGCCAAATTCAACAACAAAATGTTGCATTTAGAAAAGCAAGAGATTGTGAAATTGGAAGCTATTGACAGAGTAGAGCATATGGGATCAACAATTATTTTGTCTGAGAATCTGAAAACAAAATTGGATTCATTAGAGAAGAGTATATCTAAAACTGCGGGTTTTGAAAAGACTCTAAATGTGTGCTTGAACTGCCGTATAATTTTAAGAAGGAATTTACATGTTGAAAGAGGTCTGGTAAATGGATCAATGGGTAATGTTGTTGATTTTGTGAAATACAGAAATAGAGATGGAATTGAATTTTTAAAAATTAAATTTGATGGCATTGAGGAAGTACAGCTAATTGCTCGTTGTTCTGCTAGATTTTTGCTTGTAAAAGACTTATATGTTCGTCGTAAGCAGTTTCCTGTTTGCTTGGCATATGCGGTGACAATCCATAAATCGCAAGGTTTAAGTGTAGACTGTGCATTGGTGAATATTGGCAGTTCTGTGTTCAAGGAGGGTATGGCATATGTGGCATTGTCACGAGTTAGGACTTTATCGGGATTGTACTTGATTGAGTGTGATGTCACAAACATTTGTGCGGATCTAGATTGTGTTAAGGAATACAATAGGTTGAGAAGAGAGTATGCGCCACATTTGCCTCAGTATCCTTTGTTTGAGAAACGTGTGGTAGGCCGGAAACGAAGAAATGTGACCAATACTGGGGAGGTTGTAGCAAAAAGACGAAAAGTCGATGAACCTGAAATTATAAGCAGAAACAAAAAGGATTCTGTTGAAGATGTTGTTGGTTTTCAATTTGAAAACAGTTCTGGTGTCAACTGCTATGCTAATGTAGTGGTTAATGTTTTGTTTTCTCTACAAAATGTAAAAGAAGAGATTGTGGTCAATTCTGATCAAAGATTTTGCAGTTTGTTAAATTCTGTGTTAGAGAAATGTAGCACTGATAGAACAAACATAGAAAGTGTGTCTGAAATTCGAAATCTGTTAGACAAATGTTCAGGCCAAACACAATTCTCTCAAAATAGTCAGCAAGATTGTCAGGAGTTTTTAATGTATATGCTTGATGTATTGCATGCTGAAGGTGTAGATGTAGATCACCTGTTTGGGCTTTCTTATCAATGGCAGCATGACTGCGAGAACTGTAGGGTATCAAGTAGTACTAGTGTAGACTCAGAAAGATTTATATATTTAACTTTGCCAGACAGTAAATCAGTCTCTTTTAATAAGCTAGTAAAAGCAGCTGATCACAATATGGAGTGTAGGCAATGTAAATCTGAAATGATGTCCACATTATTTATACGAACATATGGCCAGTATGTCATTTTAATGTTCCAACGATGTAGGCCTGATGGAACAAAATTGACAACTTTAATTAAAAATTTTGTGGCTTCACAGTTGTCAATATCAGGAAGGACTTTTGTAACTGTAGCAATTATATATCATGATGGTCCTTCAATAACATCAGGACATTATACAGCTTATTTAAAGTGTAGAAATGGCTGGTCATTCTGCAATGATTCTGTTTTAATTTTCAAAAAAAAATTGCCATATGACCTTAAAAACTCTTACCTGGTGTTTTTAAAACCAAAATTTTAGGGAAAGAATCTCGGGATGTGCTCTGAGGAATTTCAAGAAGTTCTCATGGCTCCTACACTATTTGGCCTTGAGGATAAGTGTAGTACAGAGACATAACTTTTTACCATAACACTGGACGTTATTGAGAAATACGTGCACTTTGAATGAGTTCAGAAAAACTATTTCTTTTTATAAGCTAATTGAAGCAGCCAATCAAAACATGGAGTAGAGGGAATGTAAGTCTGCAATGCTGTCTACTGTTTTACATTGCTTTGTGATTAAAAGTGATGTAGAGAATTAAATAATTGTACTAGTCATAAAGGTAGTGTAAGTCTGCTTCATAGTAAGCAGTATCAGTGTGATAGGAAATGTAGAACATGATTGAGCAAGAAGGGGAAGATATTACTAGTCCAGGATTGTGTAAATGATCTTCAACATTTTAATTCTGAAAGTTGCGGAAATGCGAAAAGACGGGATTGGCTAACAAGAAATCCAAGAGTTATACATGGCTCTGACAAGATTTGGCCTTGTGGAATCTTGTGGTAGAGAGCAAGAAGTCATTTATTGTATGTAACATGTTTTTGAAAACGATGGAGGTTTTCTTTCAGAAAGTGGCGGGTTGAAAGTAATAACAGCACAACAGAGTGTAAGCTGTTCATAGGACATCCTTGGCCGTCATGGAAAGTAAGTTAACTTTAAGGAGTTCTGAATTCTGATTTGTAATGTTGTATGGGTTTTTTAAACACAATCATTTTGATTGTGTTTTTTTTTCCCCGCTGTTATATGATGAATACCTTCAAGTCACTGTTTTAGTGAAATTTGATACATTCTGAGAACAGCAAAAATAAACCATTTAACATGTATAATTAATTCTGTTCTGTTTGCATTTATGATGTACATGTAGAACTGTGTAGGAGGCATGGAGAAGGTGAGGCTTCTGTAAGTGTCAAAGTTGTTGCATACAGTGCTCATATTCTACGTAGTCTTTTATATTTCATTACTTTCACTGTTTCTGACTGATCTAAAAATTTTTTTTTAAAAAGAACAGTAAGTATAAGGGAAGGAAACACACAGTTATGTTAAAAGAAACACAGCTATAGGGAATAAACTAGGGATACTGTTACCCGCAATCCTCTGCTGATGATGTCACTGAGCATGTCATGAATGATGTAATATATGACATCATCAGCAGTGGATTACGGGTAATAGTATCTCTAGTTTACTCCCCTATAGCTGTCTTTCTTTTAACATAACTGTCTGTTTCCTTCCCTTATACTTACTGTTCTTTTTTAAAAAAAAATTTTTTGGTTCGCTTCCGGTTCGCGTACCGGGGAGCGAACTGGGAAGCGAACTAAGAGAAATAGAGGTTGGCACAGTTGCAAATATTGTACCAATTTTTTAATAACGGGGAGGTAGTTCTGAAAAGAACTTTTTTTTAAATTGTTTTTGTTGTTTTATATTTTTTTTATTATTTTTCTGAACATTTTTTTACTTTTTTTGAATTTTTCTGAACAGTTTTATATTTTTTTTGTTTTTTTTTCGGAGGGGGCAACGAAAACGATTCATTGTAAAGGGCTCAACAGGAGCAAGAAAACAAAAAAAAAGAATTTATTGTTTGGGGAGTTTCGGACAAACATGAGCATGATTGTCAATAGCTCTGTTGATCAGAGTGATGCTACTTTCTCCGTAGCAAATGAATCCACTGCAATGTACGCAGACTTGTTTTACTTCACGAAATCTCGTTTGTATATTTGGCACCATCTCCCTGCCCTCTGGTCCCGTTACTTCCGGTACAACAGATCTTCTGGCCATAATAGGGAGATTATCTAGGTCGTCCTGTTCCTCTTCTTCCTCTTCTTGCTGAATTATAACTTTAGCAGGTGGTCCACTCTTCCTTGGATGTGGTGGAGGTGGTGGGGAAGCACCAGCTGAAGCTAGTAAAGAAGCCATTGCTCACTGGTAACAAAGGGTCTTTCTCTCACAATGATGAAAGTCAGAGTGAGGAAAGAAGGAGGGATTTTCACCATTTGGGAAAAAAAATAGTTCTCAACCAATGAAAAGTGTTCATTTTAGATCATATGACCTAGTCTTACATCATTAGGAAACCGAAAGTGAAATGAACCAATGAAAAGTGTTATTACCAAGTCACATGACCTGCTGTGTTTACGTTACGCGCTTTGCAGGGCCTCCCGGTTTGCTTCCAGAAACCTGTGCTTTGCGACTCGGTAAGCGTACGAGTTCGCTAACGTAGCACGTCATATGACGTATCACGCGACAACGCGAAACGTCATGCGGACGGGAGGCGTCACGATGTTGTTTTCTAACGCGGCAGTTGCGGTAAAGAAACGTTTACCGGCTCGCGGTCTATTTCGCGGCATCAAGGTCAGCTAACGGGAAGCTTCCCGATTCGCGAAGCGGGAACGAAGAAAAAAAAATATTTAAGAAAAATTAATTAATAAACATATAAAATATATTTTTGGATTTAAAGAAGAATACATTTTACAGCTACAGATATTAGCTGTTAAAAAACCAATGAAATTCACTGAAAAAACCATAGGTTATAGACCATATATAGTTAGGAATTAGCATTTACAAAACCTTGAAAATTCACTGAAAAAACCATAGGTTATAGACCATATATAGTTAGGAATTAGCATTTACAAAACCTTATTTTACTCACACAAAACCATTGAAATTCCATATATAGTTAGTTGCACTAACTATATATCGCGCACCCGCAATCCACTGCTGATGATGTCACATATTACATCATTCATGACATGGTCAGTGACATCACTGATGACATCACTGATGACATCTCAAATGACATCACTGATGACATCTCACTTGACATCAATGATCACATCACTGATGATATCATTCATGTGATAATACAATGCATCTCCTCACACTCTAATATAACCTCTATTACACCCAGTGTTAAATAGAGAGTATAATTTTTGAAACCATTGACACACCAATACTAGTTACTACATACGCACTCACTGATTCCTATGTCTACACACACATTCACTCATACAATCATTCATACATACAATCACTCATCTTTACAACACTATCATATGCACTCATACACCTATACAGACACTCACACTCTGCAACTCATCCATGGAGTTACTCACACACCTAGTCAGTCCTGAAAAGAATCAATCACACTTCCATTTTCTCATCTATACAGTTAAACACAGAACACCTTACATTTTTGAAACATATACTAACACATACTTACTCTCTTATAGAATCACTGATACAAGTACACATTGATCTGCACAGAGTCACACACCTCCCAGCCAGCCATACACACACTCAGTCTCCCATACAAATACTTGTGCAACCAATCAATAACCCATATAGCTACTTATATAGCTACTGATCAACACATGCAGCAGCTTGCACAACAACAGACATACTGATGCACACTTTCAGACAGTTTAGTCACTAACCCGTGCATTCAGTAAGACGCATTTAATCACTCACTCATACAGTCAATCACGCACCTACTAAAACCTTCATTCAGACACTTATACATCCACTCATTCTTCAATATGTAAAACATATTTAAACTTTACAGAAACACATAATCACTGGATGTTGTCATCAGTGATGTCATCAGTGATGTCACTGACCATGTCATGAATGATGTAATATGTGACATCATCAGCAGTGGATTGCGGGTGCGCAATATATAGTTAGTGCAACTAACTATATATGGAATTTCAATGGTTTTGTGTGAGTAAAATAAGGTTTTGTAAATGCTAATTCCTAACTATATATGGTCTATAACCTATGGTTTTTTCAGTGAATATATATATATATATATATATATTCGGCTCTGCCCTGCCTATGGCTGAGTTTGTATTGTCGTCCAGGGCAGACAACCAAAGGAAGAAAATAATTTCGCGAAAGGCGTGTATTGTATTGTAGCTGGATGTATATAGTGCTTCTTACCTCTGAGGAAGTGCACTAGAAGAGGGGTAAGCACACTTCACCGCAGGGAGTGTATCATGGGAAGAGTGCAGTTTCACAGTGCAGATTGTGAGTGCAGATTGTGAGTGCAGATTGTGAGTGCAGATTGTGAGTGCAGATTGAGAGTGCTGAGTGCAGATTCAGAGTGCAGATTCAGAGTGCAGATTCAGAGTGCAGATTCAGAGTGCAGAGTGTAGATTCAGAGTGCAGATTCAGATTCAGAGTGCAGATTCAGATTCAGAGTGCAGATTCAGATTCAGAGTGCAGATTCAGAGTGCAGATTCAGAGTGCAGAGTGTAGATTCAGATTCAGAGTGCAGATTCAGAGTGCAGATTCAGATTCAGAGTGCAGATTCAGAGTGCAGAGTGCAGATTCAGAGTACAGAGTGCAGATTCAGAGTGCAGATTCAGATTCAGAGTGCAGATTCAGATTCAGAGTGCAGATTCAGATTCAGAGTGCAGATTCAGAGTGCAGATTCAGAGTGCAGATTCAGAGTGCAGAGTGCAGATTCAGAGTGCAGAGTGCAGATTCAGAGTGCAGATTTAGAGTGCAGAGTGCAGATTCAGAGTGCAGAGTGCAGATTCAGAGTGCAGATTCAGATTCAGAGTGCAGATTCAGATTCAGAGTGCAGAGTGCAGATTCAGAGTGCAGAGTGCAGATTCAGATTCAGAGTGCAGATTCAGATTCAGAGTGCAGATTCAGAGTGCATAGTGCAGATTCAGAGTGCAGAGTGCAGATTCAGATTGAGAGTGCAGATTGAGAGTGCAGAGTGCAGATTCAGCTTGAGAGTGCAGATTGAGAGTGCAGATTGAGAGTGCAGATTGAGAGTGCAGATTGAGAGTGCAGAGTGCAGCGGCAGATTGAGAGTGCAGAGTGCAGGTGCAGAGTGCAGATTGAGAGTGCAGATTGAGAGTGCAGATTGAGAGTGCAGATTGAGAGTGCAGAGTGCAGATTGAGAGTGCATATTGAGAGTGCATATTGAGAGTGCATATTGAGAGTGCAGATTCAGAGTGCAGATTCAGAGTGCAGATTCAGAGTGCAGATTGAGAGTGAGGTCAAAGGCGGAGGTGGGCAGGAACTATTGGGATCGGAGTTCAAGCTTTTTTTTGTTTTCTACACGTAGTATATATATATATATTCGGCTCTGCCCTGCCTATGGCTGAGTTTGTATTGTCGTCCAGGGCAGACAACCAAAGGAAGAAAATAATTTCGCGAAAGGCGTGTATTGTATTGTAGCTGGATGTATATAGTGCTTCTTACCTCTGAGGAAGTGCACTAGAAGAGGGGTAAGCACACTTCACCGCAGGGAGTGTATCATGGGAAGAGTGCAGTTTCAGAGTGCAGATTGTGAGTGCAGATTGTGAGTGCGGATTGTGAGTGCAGATTGTGAGTGCAGATTGTGAGTGCAGATTGAGAGTGCTGAGTGCAGATTCAGAGTGAAGATTCAGAGTGCAGATTCAGAGTGCAGATTCAGAGTGCAGATTCAGAGTGCAGATTCAGATTCAGAGTGCAGATTCAGATTCAGAGTGCAGATTCAGAGTGCAGATTCAGAGTGCAGAGTGCAGATTCAGATTCAGAGTGCAGATTCAGAGTGCAGATTCAGAGTGCAGAGTGCAGATTCAGAGTGCGGAGTGCAGATTCAGAGTGCAGATTCAGATTCAGAGTGCAGATTCAGAGTGCAGATTCAGAGTGCAGATTCAGAGTGCAGATTCAGAGTGCAGAGTGCAGATTCAGAGTGCAGATTCAGATTCAGAGTGCAGATTCAGAGTGCAGATTCAGATTCAGAGTGCAGATTCAGATTCAGAGTCCAGATTCAGATTTAGAGTGCAGATTCAGAGTGCAGATTCAGAGTGCAGAGTGCAGATTCAGATTCAGAGTGCAGATTCAGAGTGCAGATTCAGAGTGCAGAGTGCAGATTGAGAGTGCAGATTGAGAGTGCAGATTGAGAGTGAAGATTGAGAGTGCAGAGTGCAGGTGCAGAGTGCAGATTCAGATTCAGAGTGCAAATTCAGAGTGCAGAGTGCAGATTCAGAGTGCAGATTGAGAGTGCAGAGTGCAGATTGAGAGTGCAGATTGAGAGTGCAGAGTGCAGATTGAGAGTGCAGGTTGAGAGTGCAGAGTGCAGATTGAGAGTGCATATTGAGAGTGCAGAGTGCAGATTGAGAGTGCAGATTCAGAGTGCAGAGTGCAGATTGAGAGTGCAGATTGTGAGTGCAGATTCAGAGTGCAGAGTGCAGATTGAGAGTGCAGAGTGCAGATTGAGAGTGCAGAGTGCAGATTGAGAGTGCAGTTTGAGAGTGCAGAGTGCAGATTCAGAGTGCAGATTCAGAGTGCAGATTCAGAGTGCAGATTCAGATTCAGAGTGCAGATTCAGATTCAGAGTGCAGAGTGCAGATTCAGAGTGCATAGTGCAGATTCAGAGTGCATAGTGCAGATTCAGAGTGCAGAGTGCAGATTGTGAGTGCAGAGTGCAGATGCAGAGTGCAGATGCAGAGTGCAGATGCAGAGTGCAGTTGCAGAGTGCAGATTCAGAGTGCAGATTCAGAGTGCAGATTCAGAGTGCAGAGTGCAGATTCAGAGTGCAGATTCAGAGTGCAGAGTGCAGATTGTGAGTGCAGAGTGCAGATGCAGAGTGCAGATGCAGAGTGCAGATTGAGAGTGCAGATTGAGAGTGCAGATTGAGAGTGCAGATTCAGAGTGCAGATTCAGAGTGCAGAGTGCAGATTCAGATTCAGAGTGCAGATTCAGAGTGCAGATTCAGATTCAGAGTGCAGATTCAGAGTGCAGAGTGCAGATTCAGAGTACAGAGTGCAGATTCAGAGTGCAGATTCAGATTCAGAGTGCAGATTCAGAGTGCAGAGTGCAGATTCAGATTCAGAGTGCAGATTGAGAGTGCAGATTTAGAGTGCAGAGTGCAGATTCAGAGTGCAGAGTGCAGATTCAGAGTGCAGATTCAGATTCAGAGTGCAGATTCAGATTCAGAGTGCAGAGTGCAGATTCAGAGTGCAGAGTGCAGATTCAGATTCAAAGTGCAGATTCAGATTCAGAGTGCAGATTCAGAGTGCAGATTCAGATTCAGAGTGCAGATTCAGAGTGCATAGTGCAGATTGAGAGTGCAGAGTGCAGATTCAGATTCAGAGTGCAGATTGAGAGTGCAGAGTGCAGATTCAGCTTGAGAGTGCAGATTGAGAGTGCAGATTCAGAGTGCAGATTGAGAGTGCAGATTGAGAGTGCAGATTGAGAGTGCAGAGTGCAGCGGCAGATTGAGAGTGCAGAGTGCAGGTGCAGAGTGCAGATTGAGAGTGCAGATTGAGAGTGCAGATTGAGAGTGCAGATTGGGAGTGCAGAGTGCAGATTGAGAGTGCATATTGAGAGTGCATATTGAGAGTGCATATTGAGAGTGCATATTGAGAGTGCATATTGAGAGTGCAGATTCAGAGTGCAGATTGAGAGTGCAGATTGAGAGTGAGGTCAAAGGCGGAGGTGGGCAGGAACTATTGGGATCGGAGTTCAAGCTTTTTTTTGTTTTCTACACGTAGTATATATATATATATATATATATATATATATATATATATATATATATATATATATATATATATTACCTACTGGCGGTCGCCAGTAGGTATATATAGTTAGGATTTTTTCTCTATGGGATTTTTGAAAATTCTATGTCTAATAACTTTGGCGTTTGTGGACGGAATTGGCTGAAATTTTCAGGAAAATGGAACATTTTGTTTCTGAGCAGCCCCTGAAAATTGGGGGGGGGTTCGTCCAGGGGGGGTCGAGAAAAAAGGGGGGTCCCAAAACGTGTTTTTAACATTGAGTTTTCCATAGGGCGGTTGGCCTCACTTTTAGCCCGAACGGCTGAATGGATTTGCACGAAACTTGGCAAAATTGTAGGGACTGTTAGCCCGATGTGCCTTTTGTAGGTCTCAATATATGTGCTCCAGTGGATTTTGAGTAATTTAGGTTCAAAAAAAGATATATATCTGGGCGGAGCCTAACCACACATCTGATCTGATTGGCTGTCAGCACTTCATCCAAGAAGTGTTGGCAGCCATCTTGGGACCAATATACATGATAGCACCTCATTAAAAAGCATTGTAGTTAATAGAGGGTTTTAGGACTTTAGTTACATTATAAATCATTTGTTGATGGTACCATACTCGTTTTAGGAATTGTGGTGGGTTCTAAGGTGATTTTACCATGTGAAAAAACCTTCTGCTGTGATATCATGAATATTGTTTGAAAGAAAACTAATATCTCATGATTTTCCCACAGTGGTTTGGAAGGGGATCTATAAGCTAAACTGAAAGCATATTTTCTGTAAATTCACATTATCTTTCTCAGTCATGTGAAAATGAAGTCTGACATTCTCAGTAAAACATGTACATCCAACAAGGACAGAGACTGTCAGTTGATTCCTTTGTGTTCTACTGCAGCCTCCTAGAGTGTTCTAAAGAACAACTAGAGCGCTAACAGTCCTACTTATTACAAAGGTATGGCACACCTGGAGCCATCGTGATGGGAATAAAGTGGTAACTCTTAAAACATTTAATTTAAAAAGGAACAATATGAGGGGGTATATTATGCAATAGAAGGTATTATTAGTGCTGCAGAAAGAAAAATTAGGCCACATTTTGAGTGACTTTTCAAATCCTCTTCTATTTCATTAAAAAATTCTGACATGCAGTCTCCCAAAATGGCCACCAGAGACAAAAGAGCCCAAATGTAGCCCAAATATCACCCAGATGTAGCCCAAGTATAGCCCAATGACAGAATGTCCCAGAGAGTTCTAAAGAACAACTAGAGCGCTAACAGTCCTACTTATTACAAAGGTATGGCACACCTGAAGCCATCTTGATTGGAATAAAGTGGTAACTCTTAAAACATTTAATTTAAAAAGGAACAAAATGAGGGGGTATATTTTGCCATATGAATTATGATTAGTGCTGCAGAAAGAAAAATTAGGGCACATTTTGAGTGACTTCTCAAACCCTCTTCAATTTCATTAAAAAAATTCTGACATGCAGACTGAAACATGCACTTTGAATACCAGCAGCAGACGTCCCTGGTGAGCAGTAGCTTTACTACAGTGATCTAATGTGCAACTAGAGTGCTAACATTCAGAATTTATGGCAAATGTGTGACACATCTGAATGCCTTCTTGATGGAACCAAAGTAAACAAGCATTGAAAATGCAATAGATCTCGCCCTCGTTTAAGTTAAAGCCATTCTGTTTGTAATGAGGTGGCTTTTTAGCTTTGCTTTTATTAGTGTTTTTTCAACTTTCATGTAAATAACATGCATCTGTATGCATATAAGTATATGTATGCATGCATTTATGTTTGTATTTATATAGATATACAGATGATATATGTTTATATATGTATGTATATATATATATTCACTGAAAAAACCATAGGTTATAGACCATATATAGTTAGGAATTAGCATTTACAAAACCTTGAAAATTCACTGAAAAAACCATAGGTTATAGACCATATATAGTTAGGAATTAGCATTTACAAAACCTTGAAAATTCACTGAAAAACCATAGGTTATAGACCATATATAGTTAGGAATTCGCATTTACAAAACCTTATTTTACTCACACAAAACCATTGAAATTCCATATATAGTTAGTTGCACTAACTATATATCGCGCACCCGCAATCCACTGCTGATGATGTCACATATTACATCATTCATGACATGGTCAGTGACATCACTGATGACATCACTGATGACATCTCAAATTACATCACTGATGACATCACTGATGACAACATCCAGTGACTGTATGTTTCTGTAAAGTTAAAATATGTCTTACATATTGAAGAATGAGTGGATGTATAAGTGTCTGGATGAAGGATTTAGTAGGTGCATGACTGACTGTATGAGTGAGTGATTAAATGTGTCTCACTGAGTGCATGAGTTAGTGACTAAACTGTCTTAATTTGTGCATCATTATGTCTGTTGTTCTGTAAACTGTTGCATGTGTTGATAAGTAGCTATATGAGTAACTATATGGGTTATTGATTGGTTGCCCAAGTATTTGTATGGGAGACTGAGTGTGTGTGTGGGTGGCTGGGAGGTGTATGACTCTGTGCATAGATGTGTGAGCAGTTGATTCACTAGATGTATGGTTTCAAAAGTGCATGTGGAAACAGCTGTATGGGCGGTTGACTGTGTGCATGAGTGTATTGGTGAGTGAATGGATATCTCAGTGCTACATGTCAAAGTAAGTACATATGTAAAACACAGTACATGTGAGAGTTGACATATATAAATAACTGTGCATAAGAGCCAGTGAATGTGTGAGTGGCAGTATGGATCATTGTGAACTTGTATCAGGGATTGTATAAGAGAGTAAATATGTGTTAGTATATGTTTGAATAAGTAAAGTTTGTATAACTGTATAGTTGAGGAAATGGAGGTGTGATTGATTCTTTGCATGACTGACTAGGTGTGTGAGTAACTCCATGGATGAGTGACAGTCTGTGAGTGTCTGTTTACACTGATTGTATCTAAGGTTATATTAGAGTCTGAAGAGGTTCATCGTATTATCACATGAATGATATCATCAGTGATGTGATCAGTAATGTCAAATGAGATGTCATCAGTGATGTCATTTGAGATGTCATCAGTGATGTCATTTGAGATGTCATCAGTGATGTCATCAGTGATGTCACTGACCATGTCATGAATGATGTAATATGTGACATCATCAGCAGTGGATTGCGGGTGCGCGATATATAGTTAGTGCAACTAACTATATATGGAATTTCAATGGTTTTGTGTGAGTAAAATAAGGTTTTGTAAATGCGAATTCCTAACTATATATGGTCTATAACCTATGGTTTTTCAGTGAATATATATATATATATATATATATTACCTACTGGCGGTCGCCAGTAGGTATATATAGTTAGGATTTTTTCTCTATGGGTTTTTTGAAAATTCTATGTCTAATAACTTTGGCGTTTGTGGACGGAATTGGCTGAAATTTTCAGGAAAATGGCACATTTTGTTTCTGAGTAGCCCCTGAAAATTGGGGGGGGGGTTCGTCCAGGGGGGACGAGAAAAAAGGGGGGTCCCAAAACGTGTTTTTAACATTGAGTTTTCCATAGGGCGGTTGGCCTCACTTTTAGCCCGAACGGCTGAATGGATTTGCACGAAACTTGGCAAAATTGTAGGGACTCGTAGCCCGATGTGCCTTTTGTAGGTCTCAATATATGTGCTACAGTGGATTTTGAGAAATTAACGTTTAAAAAAAGATATATATCTGTAACAGCGGACCAGGCAGCGCTCCAGGACGCGTACTTTTCGCGCAACGGAGCTTTGTGAAGCGAAGCTGATTGGTTCTCCGGCGTCTGTCAACATTCCAAACAGTCCGTAGCGGCCGCCATCTTGTCTCTCGGTAGGATCGAGAGACAAGAGGAGGCCAAAGCGAAGGGGCAAATGACCATAAGGGGGAATAGTAGATCCTCGCTGACCCCCTAGGTTTGATGTGGAGGTTTTAAAAGGGCCCCGCGGGGCAAAAAAAAAAAAATAATAATAATAATCGAACGGCTGAATGGATTTGCACGAAACTTGGCAAAATTGTAGGGAGTGGTAGCCCGATGTGCCTTTGCTAGGTCTCAATATATGTGCTTCAGTGGATTTTGAGAAATTAACGTTGAAAAAAAGATATATATCTGTAACAGCGCACCGCTTCGCGTACTTTTCGCGTTACGGAGCTTTGCGAAGCGAAGCTGATTGGCTCTCCGGTGTCTGTAAACATTCCAAACAGTACGTAGCGGCCGCCATCTTGTCTCTCGGTAGGATCGAGAGACAAGAGGAGGCCAAAGCGAAGGGGCAAATGACCATAAGGGGGCATAGTAGATCCTCGCTGACCCCCTAGGTTTGATGTGGAGGTTTTAAAAGGGCCCCGCGGGGCAAAAAAAATAATAATAATAATAATCGAACGGCTGAATGGATTTGCACGAAACTTGGTAAAATATTAGGGACTGGTAGCCCGATGTGCCTTTGCTAGGTCTCAATATATGTGCTTCAGTGCATTTTGAGAAATTAACGTTCAAAAACAAGATATATATCTGTAACAGCGCTCCGCTTCGCGGAGATAAAATTATATCTGTATTACCTAGCTGTTGCTAACACCAGTTAGCGACGGCTAGTAGGAGATAGAGACCATCTTGGGCCCCACTTTGCATGTGAGTGATATTTATCACTAATGACATGCAAAGTGGGCATGCCAAGATGTTAGCGACTGGAAACAGTCGCTAACATCGCTATCTCCTATTATCAACTTTTGGAAATATTCGAGATAAGCGCGAATATCTCCAAAAAGTAACAGCTGCCCTGAGCAGTTCTTAGCCATGTTATCCAATGGGAGGTGGATAACATGGCTAAGAGCATTAGCTCGGTAATGCATGAATATCGCTGAGTTTTCAGCGATATTAATGCATTGCGGTCGTTTTTTATCGTATTTGCGATAAACCTTGATAATAGCAAGGTTTATCTGCGATAATTTCTGACGGTAAAAAAATCTTTGCAATGCATCGTTAGGGATAAATATCGCTTAACTTTGGTAATATGCCCCAACGTCTGTTAACGTTCGATTCGAAGGAAATCAGGAAGTGTTGAAAAACATTGTCTGCGCCATCTTGTCTTTTTTCAAATGCCACACTTTTGTCGTGCACGGCAGCCATTTTAGATGCCTTGACCAGACCCACTCTGTGCACGCTGTCGATCCTTAGCATGGCTCCCCACCCTCGCAAGCATCTCACCCAGGCAGTGGTCACCCCCGCTCTCTGTCTTATGCATGGGTAATAAACCTCCCCCCATCTGCGCTGCTCTTCCCTGAGAATCACACCCTGTGCCCGCCCGACACCTCCCTTTCGCCCTATTCACTACCGCACCCTCTGACACTCCTTTTCCTCTGTGTCCGATTGTCCAGGCCGGTCCTAGGCTATCAGCTAGCCCTGCAGATGTAGTTTATGGCCACAGCTGTAAAGAATCACCCCTCTTCAAAGGAGTTATAGTAGATCAAGGCCCACACTCGATGAGATCCGTCACAGCAGAAGCGTTGCTATTATCTGAAAACCATCCTGTATTGTGATTGGGGAGGGGACCGAGCGTGAAGCGGAAGATTCCAGGGATGACTCTTTGTACATCAAAGTTTTTACAATTATGTGTCACATTAAAAATATATAGCACTCCGACAAAGTAGTAAGATTATAAAACTTTAATAATTTATAAATATATACAAGAAAACAAAAATAGTAATAACATATAAACATTTTTAGGGAAAAACAACGAAGTAGCGGTCGGCTGTGCGAATAGTCCCAACGCAGCACAACGTCCAGATTTCCGGCGTGGGGCGTCGCGGGGGGTGGGTCATCAGTAGCAAACTGTTGTGCGAATAGTTCCAAGGCAGCAGAACGCGCCGAAATCTAGATGACACGAAAGTGATGTCTAGTAAGTTGCCACCCAGCAAATAACGGCGTGGGGCGTCACGGGGGGTGGGTCATCAGTAGCAAACTGTTGTGCGAATAGTTCCAAGGCAGCAGAACGATGGCACCAAGGTGATGTCCAGTAAGTTGCCGCACTGGTTTTGGTATCCTACAATGCTGCTCCGAATAACGGCGTGGGGCGCCCCGGGGGAGGCGGCGTGAACGGGCCTCTCCAGGTGGAGTGTCATCTGTTGTAGTGGGGCGCCCCTTTACCGTTTCAGTTGCCATTCCGTCCGTTTTTGGTCCACTGTGTCAAAAGCCGCAATTCAGCTGAGTTGCGCCCACTCTTGCGGTGCAGCGATAGGCGGCTGTCACAGGACTCTCAAAATGGCGGCAGGCTCTTTCCTTTTTGGGCCTGGTCCACTGAAATGGCCCTGGGACACCTTGGAAATTGGACGCTTGTCTGCTAGGTCTTGGACCCCATTCTCGAAAGCGTCCCCTCCGCCTTGAGAATTCATCAAAAGTTTTGGGGGCCCCGACTCCTGCAGGCTTCTGGTGGGGAGTGGCTGCCATGATTGCTCGCGGAATGACCACGACGGAGCTACGAGATGGTGGTGCTCTCATGCTGACGCCAGTTTAGTCTGAAACATCCAGAAACAAGGTGGGGCTTTCATCGTTTGGGAAAAAAAAAAGTTTTCATCCAATGAAAAGTGTTGTTTTTAGGTCATATGATCAAGCCTTCCATCATTAGGAAACCAAAAGTAAAATGAACCAATGAAAAGTTTTATAAACAAGTCACATGACCTGTTATGCGGCATAGGGTATAAAATGCGGAGAAAATACGTTGGTACGTGAGGCGGCGTCAGTAGCGGACCGATGTGCGAATAGGCCGAAGGCAATACAACGCGCCAAGATCCGGATGGCACCGAGGTGGTGTCCAGCAAGTTGCAGCACTGGTGTGGCCATCCTACAATGCTGAAAGTCGGCGTGGGGCGCCCCGTTGGCCTGTGAGTTTGCGTCAGTAGCGGAACGATGTGCGAATAGGCCGAAGGCAGCACAACGCGCCAAGATCCGGATGGCACCGAGGTGGTGTCTAGTAAGTTGACGCACTGGTGTGGCCATCCAACAATGCTGAAAGTCGGCGTGGGGCGCCCCGTTGGCCTGTGAGATGGCGTCAGTAGCGGACCGATGTGCGAATAGGCCGAAGGCAGCACAACGCGCCAAGATCCGGATGGCACCGAGGTGGTGTCTAGTAAGTTGTCGCACTTCTGTGGCCATCCTACAATGTTGAAAGTCGGTGTGGGGCGCCCCGTTGGCCTGTGAGATGGCGTCAGTAGCGGACCGATGTGCGAATGGGGCCAAAGGCAGCGCAACAATATTTTCTGACTGACACCACAAGGCGCTGAGATGCCAAGATCCGGATGGCACCGAGGTGATGTCTAAATTGCGGACTGATGTGCGAATGGGGCCAAAGGCAGCGTAACAATATTTTTTGTATGGAAGATACCACTAGGCGTTGAGATGCCAAGATTCGGATGGCACCGAGGTGATGTCTAGCAAGTTGCTGTACTGGTGTGGTCATCCTACAATGCTGAAACTCGGCGTGGGTCGCCCCATTAGCCTGTGAGATGGCGTCAGTAGCGGACCGATGTGCGAATAGGGCGAAGGCAGCACAACGCGCCAAGATCCGGATGTCACCGTGGTGGTTTCATAGTTGAGAGGCACTTCATCTGCAGTGGGGCGCCGAGATCCGGATGGCACCGAGGTGATGTCTAGCAAGTTGCTGTACTGGTGTGGTCATTCTACAATGCTGAAAGTCGGCGTGGGGCGCCCCATTAGCCTGTGAGATGGCGTCAGTAGCGGACTGATGTGCGAATGGGGTCAAAGGCAGCGCAACAATATTTTCTGAAGAGAAGACACCAAAAGGTGCTGACATTCCAAGATCCGGATGGCACCGAGGTGGTGTCTAGCAAGCTATGCAGTTGAGTTGTGTGCGCACTTGCGGCGAATAGGTCGAAGGCAGCATAACAATGTTTTTTGAATAGAAGACACCACAAGGCGTTGAGATTTGGTTACCACCGAGGTGATGTCTAGCAAATTGCCGCACTGGTGTGGCCATCCTACAATACTGCTCCGAATAACGGCGTGGGGTGCCCGAAGGGGGGGGGAGCCGGCGTGAATGGGCCTTCCTAGGTGGAGGCTCGTCTGCTGTAGTGGGGCGCCCCTTTACCGTTTCAGTTGCCATTCAGCTGAGTTTCGGCTGCTCTTGATGCTACAGCGACAGGCGGCTGCAAGAGGACTCTCAAAATGGCGGCCTGTTCTTTGGATTTGGGCCTGGTCCACTAAAATGGCCCTGGGACACCTTAGAACTCGGACGCTCGATTTTTTTTTCCTTTCCTGTACATGCAAAAAAAGGTAAATGCCCGGTACGTTACACGCTTCATCTGCCACGATGAACTCTCCAGAGGAACCGAAAAAATATATAGTTGTGGTAACTATACCATGCATCGTCATATGGAGAGGTGGCACCAATTAATTATAGTGCTGCATAAAAGAGAGATTTGGAGGAGAACCCCTGACCTGCTAGTACATTCATCAAAGAAGTGGCACTGAGAGCTTCAGAGGCAAGGGAAACGGTCCCAAATATTTAGAAGAACTTTGGAAAGATTAAAATGACATGTTTAGATTGTGGCAAATTAATTTCATGTGGACAGATGAGTGTTACTCTAATAAATACAGCATATGAACATCATCATAGTCGATGGTTGGTAGAGACATTTTGACTATATCCTGGACCTGCCCGTCCTCGCCCAAAATGGCGCCGGAATAAATGGGACTCGTAACTCCTTGTTGTGTACTGGTTGCAGAACCTTGAAATCACGAGATACGTATGCAGTTTTGAAGCACATGGCGGGCGGGGACGAGAATTGATTGACTATTTCGACATCCCTATTGATATTAAGTTCTGATGTGTTATTGATTACTGTACTGTTGAAAGTTCGAATTAACGTCACCCATGGTACTTGCCCGCAAATGTATATCTAGATAATTTTATTGTAACTGGCCCTGTCGTATTTTAATTATAAAATATACGTCCACCGATTCCGTAACTGTTAGACACCTTAGTTCTTGCAACCTAATGGCCCGCCCGTTACGTTCCTCTACAGTGTAAATGTCTATTCATCATATACGATTACAGTTTGCTCTGTGGCAGGCCCACGTGGTTATAGGCTCGTATTTGTATAATGAAATTTTCACAATAAAGGTTTTTAAAAGAAAACATGGTAGTACTATATACATTGGTAAAGTTTTTAATAATAGTGACTGTTTTAGAATCATTAAAAGGCAAGTGAAATAAAGCAGACCAATTACATGAAGGGTAAAAGGTATAATACGAAGGAACGCAGTAAAGATAAATGGTCAAGGGCTTTTGTGTTTTCTATTCCTGCAACATAAAGTGATCGATAAGAATCTCATATTCAGGCGTATCGCCGACTAAGACAGCAGGTCGACCCTCTTTTGCTCAACGGCTCCGTCATGGGACGAAGAAACGCTCTTTTTCTCGAAAAAAGAATATATTTTACTTGCAGGACAGTTGTAAAATTTCCGGGAAAGTACATTAGCCTGGAACATTCTAACATATATTTAAGAAAAAATAATGTTCGGAAGTAATGAAAAGCGTAATTTTTAGGTCATATGACCAAGCCTTTCATCATTACAATAAGAAAAGTAAAATGAACCAATGAAAAGTTTTATTAACAAGTCACATGACTTGTTATGCTTACGTTACGCGCTGCGCGCCCCGGATGACTTCCGGATGCGCTAACGCGGCGCGTCATATGACGCATTACGCGACAACGCAGGTACAGAATATAGTCAAAATGTCTCCACCAACCAGCGGTCGGAACACAACCCCTTTCAGCAGACTAAATAGTTCTGTTAAATGACAACAGAAGGGACAGGCAACAAGAACCATCAGTCAAAGAGGGGAGGGCTAGTTCTTCTCTACCGGGTTACATTGGGGCGCTACCGGAACTGATCGAATTGGTAGTCTACAGTGTTTCTGGATGTTTCAGACTGAAGCTGGGGTTAGCATGAGAGCAGCACCATTTCGTAGCTCCGTCGTGGTCATTCCGCAACCAATCATGGCAGCCGTTCTTTATCGTTATTTTGGGCGGGGTGGGTGGCGGAGCCGAGCTGTTTTGCAGCCATCATTGTGTGGAGTTCAGTTCATCTCACTAGTTTTGTATTTGTCATGAGGGGTTGTTCCTAATGTTTCTATTTTAGCGAGGTCAAAAAGAGATCCCATTAGTGGCCTACTGATTTTGCTCGATTCCTTTTCTTTTTTTTTACACGATTTTTCGTTATCTGCAAAGACTAAACAGAGTATTGCGACTCTGTGTTTGTTTGTAAATAGAGAATGAACCAAAGAGAACTAATTCTAAAACAGTAAATACTTGGATAACAATCAATCAAATGGAGAGAGAAGCAGGCACGACGGATTACAACGGGGGCAAAGGCCTGCGTTAACTACCTTTCACTATCTGCAAAGAGAGAGTACTCCTAATAGAAATGAGGGGGGGGGGCACCATTCAAAGCAGATCAGTGTGCATAAACACGAAAATGTTTTCACTTACCACGTACTTGACATTCGACAGCTTATGATATTTGCTATTAAAAAACCATTGAAATTCACTGAAAAAACCATAGGTTATAGACCATATATAGTTAGGAATTAGCATTTACAAAACCTTGAAAATTCACTGAAAAAACCATAGGTTATGGACCATATATAGTTAGGAATTAGCATTTAAAAAACCTTATTTTACTCACACAAAACCATTGAAATTCCATATATAGTTAGTTGCACTAACTATATATCGCGCACCCGCAATCCACTGCTGATCATGTCACATATTACATCATTCATGACATGGTCAGTGACATCACTGATGACATCACTGATGACATCTCAAATGACATCACTGATGACATCACTGATGACATCTCATTTGACATCATTCTTGTGCTAATACGATAAACCTCTTCAGACTCTAATATAACCTTAGATACACTCAGTGTATACAGACACTCACACACTGCCACTCATCCATGGAGTTACTCACACACCCAGTCAGTCATGCAAAGAAACAATCTCACCTCCATTTCTTCAACTATACAGTTAAACACACCTTACTTATTGAAACATATACTAACACATATTTACTCTCTTATACAATCCCTGATGCAAGTTCACAACTCTCACATGTACTGTGTTTTACATATGTACTTACTATGACATGTAGCATTGAGATATCCATTCACTCATCAATACACTCATGCACACAGTCAACTGCCCATGTAGCTGTTTCCACATGCACTCTTGAACTCATACACCTAGTGAATAAACTGCTCACACATCTATGCATAGAGTCACACACCTTCCAGCCACCCCCACACAAACTCAATCTCCCATAGAAATACTTGGGCAACCAATTAATAACACATATAGCCTCTCGTATAGCTAATGATCAACACATGCAGCAGTTTACAGAACAACAGACATAATGATGCACAAATTAAGACAGTTTAGTCACTAACCCATGCATTCAGTGAGACACATTTAATCACTCACTCATACAGTCAGTCACGCACCTACTAAATCCTTCATCCAGACACTTATACATCCACTCATTCTTCAATATGTAAGACATATTTTAACTTTACAGAAACATACAGTCACTGGATGTTGTCATCAGTGATGTCATCAGTGATGTCATTTGAGATGTCATCAGTGATGTCATCAGTGATGTCACTGACCATGTCATGAATGATGTAATATGTGACATGATCAGCAGGGGATTGCGGGTGCGCGATATATAGTTAGTGCAACTAACTATATATGGAATTTCAATGGTTTTGTGTGAGTAAAATAAGGTTTTTTAAATGCTAATTCCTAACTATATATGGTCTATAACCTATGGTTTTTTCAGTGAATATATATATATATATTCGGCTCTGCCCTGCCTATGGCTGAGTTTGTATTGTCGTCCAGGGCAGACAACCAAAGGAAGAAAATAATTTCGCGAAAGGCGTGTATTGTATTGTAGCTGGATGTATATAGTGCTTCTTACCTCTGAGGAAGTGCACTAGAAGAGGGGTAAGCACACTTCACCGCAGGGAGTGTATCATGGGAAGAGTGCAGTTTCAGAGTGCAGATTGTGAGTGCAGATTGTGAGTGCAGATTGTGAGTGCAGATTGAGAGTGCTGAGTGCAGATTCAGAGTGCAGATTCAGAGTGCAGATTCAGAGTGCAGATTCAGATTCAGAGTGCAGATTCAGATTCAGAGTGCAGATTCAGATTCAGAGTGCAGATTCAGAGTGCAGATTCAGAGTGCAGAGTGCAGATTCAGATTCAGAGTGCAGATTCAGAGTGCAGATTCAGAGTGCAGATTCAGAGTGCAGAGTGCAGATTCAGAGTGCAGATTCAGATTCAGAGTGCAGATTCAGATTCAGAGTGCAGATTCAGAGTGCAGATTCAGAGTGCAGATTCAGAGTGCAGAGTGCAGATTCAGAGTGCAGATTAAATTCAGAGTGCTGATTCAGAGTGCAGATTCAGATTCAGAGTGCAGATTCAGATTCAGAGTGCAGATTCAGATTCAGAGTGCAGATTCAGAGTGCAGATTCAGAGTGCAGAGTGCAGATTCAGAGTGCAGATTCAGAGTGCAGATTCAGAGTGCAGAGTGCAGATTGAGAGTGCAGATTGAGAGTGCAGATTGAGAGTGAAGATTGAGAGTGCAGAGTGCAGGTGCAGAGTGCAGATTCAGATTCAGAGTGCAAATTCAGAGTGCAGAGTGCAGATTCAGAGTGCAGATTGAGAGTGCAGAGTGCAGATTGAGAGTGCAGATTGAGAGTGCAGAGTGCAGATTGAGAGTGCAGGTTGAGAGTGCAGAGTGCAGATTGAGAATGCATATTGAGAGTGCAGAGTGCAGATTGAGAGTGCAGATTCAGAGTGCAGAGTGCAGATTGAGAGTGCAGATTGTGAGTGCAGATTCAGAGTGCAGAGTGCAGATTGAGAGTGCAGAGTGCAGATTGAGAGTGCAGAGTGCAGATTGAGAGTGCAGATTGAGAGTGCAGAGTGCAGATTCAGAGTGCAGATTCAGAGTGCAGAGTGCAGATTCAGAGTGCAGATTCAGATTCAGAGTGCAGATTCAGATTCAGAGTGCAGAGTGCAGATTCAGAGTGCATAGTGCAGATTCAGAGTGCATAGTGCAGATTCAGAGTGCAGAGTGCAGATTGTGAGTGCAGAGTGCAGATGCAGAGTGCAGATGCAGAGTGCAGATGCAGAGTGCAGATGCAGAGTGCAGTTGCAGAGTGCAGATTCAGAGTGCAGATTCAGAGTGCAGAGTGCAGATTCAGAGTGCAGATTCAGAGTGCAGAGTGCAGATTGTGAGTGCAGAGTGCAGATGCAGAGTGCAGATGCAGAGTGCAGATTGAGAGTGCAGATTCAGAGTGCAGATTCAGAGTGCAGATTCAGAGTGCAGAGTGCAGATTCAGAGTGCAGAGTGCAGATTCAGAGTGCAGAGTGCAGATTCAGAGTGCAGATTCAGAGTGCAGAGTGCAGATTCAGAGTGCAGATTCAGAGTACAGAGTGCAGATTCAGAGTACAGAGTGCAGATTCAGAGTACAGAGTGCAGATTCAGAGTGCAGAGGGCAGATTCAGAGTGCAGATTCAGATTCAGAGTGCAGAGTGCAGATTCAGAGTGCAGATTCAAATTCAGAGTGCAGAGTGCAGATTCAGAGTGCATAGTGCAGATTCAGAGTGCATAGTGCAGATTCAGAGTGCAGAGTGCAGATTGAGAGTGCAGATTGAGAGTGCAGATTTAGAGTGCAGATTGAGAGTGCAGATTGAGAGTGCAGAGTGCAGATTCAGAGTGCAGAGTGCAGATTCAGAGTGCAGATTGAGAGTGCAGATTGAGAGTGCAGAGTGAGAGTGCAGATTGAGAGTGCAGGTGCAGAGTGCAGATTGAGAGTGCAGGTTGAGAGTGCATATTGAGAGTGCAGAGTGCAGACTGAGAGTGCATATTGAGAGTGCATATTGAGAGTGCATATTGAGAGTGCAGATTCAGAGTGCAGATTCAGAGTGCAGATTCAGAGTGCAGATTTAGAGTGCAGATTGAGAGTGCAGATTCAGAGTGCAGATTCAGAGTGCAGATTCAGAGTGCAGATGCAGAGTGCAGATGCAGAGTGCAGTTGCAGAGTGCAGATTCAGAGTGCAGATTCAGAGTGCAGAGTGCAGATTCAGAGTGCAGATTCAGAGTGCAGAGTGCAGATTGTGAGTGCAGAGTGCAGATGCAGAGTGCAGATGCAGAGTGCAGATTGAGAGTGCAGATTCAGAGTGCAGATTCAGAGTGCAGATTCAGAGTGCAGAGTGCAGATTCAGAGTGCAGAGTGCAGATTCAGAGTGCAGAGTGCAGATTCAGAGTGCAGATTCAGAGTGCAGAGTGCAGATTCAGAGTGCAGATTCAGAGTACAGAGTGCAGATTCAGAGTACAGAGTGCAGATTCAGAGTACAGAGTGCAGATTCAGAGTGCAGAGGGCAGATTCAGAGTGCAGATTCAGATTCAGAGTGCAGAGTGCAGATTCAGAGTGCAGATTCAAATTCAGAGTGCAGAGTGCAGATTCAGAGTGCATAGTGCAGATTCAGAGTGCATAGTGCAGATTCAGAGTGCAGAGTGCAGATTGAGAGTGCAGATTGAGAGTGCAGATTTAGAGTGCAGATTGAGAGTGCAGATTGAGAGTGCAGAGTGCAGATTCAGAGTGCAGAGTGCAGATTCAGAGTGCAGATTGAGAGTGCAGATTGAGAGTGCAGAGTGAGAGTGCAGATTGAGAGTGCAGGTGCAGAGTGCAGATTGAGAGTGCAGATTGAGAGTGCATATTGAGAGTGCAGAGTGCAGACTGAGAGTGCATATTGAGAGTGCATATTGAGAGTGCATATTGAGAGTGCAGATTCAGAGTGCAGATTCAGAGTGCAGATTGAGAGTGCAGATTGAGAGTGCAGATTCAGAGTGCAGATTCAGAGTGCAGATTCAGAGTGCAGATTCAGAGTGCAGATTCAGAGTGCAGATTCAGAGTGAGGTCAAAGGCGGAGGTGGCCAGGAACTATTGGGATCGGAGTTGAAACTTTTTTTTGTTTTCTACACGTAGTATATATATATATATATATATATATATATATTCACTGAAAAAACCATAGGTTATAGACCATATATAGTTAGGAATTAGCATTTACAAAACCTTGAAAATTCACTGAAAAAACCATAGGTTATAGACCATATATAGTTAGGAATTAGCATTTAAAAAACCTTATTTTACTCACACAAAACCATTGAAATTCCATATATAGTTAGTTGTACTAACTATATATCGCGCACCCGCAATCCACTGCTGATGATGTCACATATTACATCATTCATGACATGGTCAGTGACATCACTGATGACATCACTGATGACATCTCAAATGACATCACTGATGACATCACTGATGACATCTCAAATGACATCACTGATGACATCACTGATGACGTCATCCAGTGACTGTATGTTTCTGTAAAGTTAAAATATGTCTTACATATTTAAGAATTAGTGGATTTATAAATGTCTGGATGAAGGATTTATTAGGTGCATGACTGACTGTATGAGTGAGTGGTTAAATGTGTCTCACTGAGTGCATGGGTTAGTGACTAAACTGTCTCAATTTGTGCATCATTATCTTTGTTGTTCTATAAACTGCTGCATGTGTTGATCATTAGCTATATGATTAACTATATGCGTTATTGATTGGTTTCCTACGTATTTGTATGGGAGACTGAGAGTGTGTATGGGTGGCTGGTAGGTGTATGACTCTGTGCATAGATGTGTGAGCAGTTGATTCACTAGATGTATGGGTTCAAAAGTGCATGTGGAAACAGCTGTATGGGCGGTTGACTGTGTGCATGAGTGTATGGGTGAGTGAATGGATATCTCAGTGCTGCATGTAAAAGTAAGTACATATGTAAAAAACAGTACATGTGAGAGTTGACATATATAAATAACTGTGCATAAGAGCCAGTGAATGTGTGAGTGGCTGTATGGATCATTGTGAACTTGTATCAGGGATTGTATAAGAGAGTAAATATGTGTTAGTATATCTTTGAATAAGTAAGGTGTGTATAACTGTATAGTTGAGAAAATGGATGTGTGATTGATTCTTTCCATGACTGACTAGGTGTGTGTGTAACTCTATGGATGAGTGACAGTCTGTGAGTGTCTGTTTACACTTACTGTATCTAAGGTTATATTAGAGTCTGAAGAGCTTCATCGTATTATCACATGAATGATGTCATCAGTGATGTCATCAGTAATGTCAAATGAGATGTCATCAGTGATGTCATCAGCGATGTCATTTGAGATGTCATCAGTGATGTCATCAGTGATGTCATTTGAGATGTCATCAGTGATGTCATCAGTGATGTCATTTGAGATGTCATCAGTGATGTCATCAGTGATGTCATTTGAGATGTCATCAGTGATGTCATCAGTGATGTCACTGACCATGTCATGAATGATGTAATATGTGACATCATCAGCAGTGGATTGCGGGTGCGCGATATATAGTTAGTACAACTAACTATATATGGAATTTCAATGGTTTTGTGTGAGTAAAATAAGGTTTTTTAAATGCTAATTCCTAACTATATATGGTCTATAACCTATGGTTTTTTCAGTGAATTTTCAAGGTTTTGTAAATGCTAATTCCTAACTATATATGGTCTATAACCTATGGTTTTTTCAGTGAATTTCATTGGTTTTTTAAAAGCTAATATCTACAGAAGTAAAATGTATTCTTCTTTAAATCCAAAAATATATTTTATATGTTTATTAATAATTTTTTTTAAATATTTTTTTGGTTTCGCTCCCGGTCCGCTAACCGGGAAGCTTCAAGTTAGCTCAATTCGATTCCGCGATCCCGTCCGCGAACCGGTAACAAATCAACATAGTGACGGTATTGCGTTGCCGCGTAATGCGTCTTATGACGTACTGCGTTAGCGCACCCGGAAGTGCCCCGGGGCGCGGACCGAGGCGCGAAACGCAACTCCCCGGAAGCGATCCGCGGCGCGAAAGCGCGACGTATCGCGTTGCCGTGAAATGCGTCTTGTGACGTACTGCGTTAGCGCACCCGGAAGTGTCCCTGGGCGCGGACCGAGGCGCGAAGCGCAGCGAACCGGAAGCTAACCGGGGAGCGTTCCGCAGCGCGTAACATGAAAGTTAGAGTCATGTGACTTGTTAATAAAGCTTTTCATTGGTTCATTTCACTTTTAGTTTCATAATTATGGAAGGCTAGGTCAGGTGACCTAAAAATAACACTTTTCATTGGTTGAGAAGTATTGTTTTTTCCAAATGATGAAAACCCCTCCTTCTTTCCTCACTCTGACTTTCATCATTGTGAGAGGAAGACCTTTATTAATACTTGAGAAATGACTTCAGTACTTGCTTCAGCTGGTGCACCCCCACCACCACCTCCACCTCCTCATGGGAAGAGAGGACCACCTCCCCAGGTCATGACCAACACAGAGGAGGAAGAGGAAGAACTAGAGGAAGAGGAGAGAGAAGAACCACAGTTCTTGGAAGAGGTGCCCCGGGTTTCCCATAGGAAAGCCAGTTTCATCTGGCAGTTTTATTCAATCCCTCCAGGGCAAAAGAAAGTGAATGCGAGGTATGTCACCTGCCTCATCTGCAAAGAGAAATTATCAAGAGGGACTGATAAAAAGTATAGCTATGGGAACTATACCATGCATAGGCACATGACCAGGAAGCATCCACTTAATTACAGCCGGGCGGAAATACGGGATATGGAACAAAACCCAACAGCAACTCCTGTGGCCAGGTCAACATCGTCAATATCATTCACACCAGCAGAGGCACGGGAAACTGTGCCAAACATCCAAGAGAATTTTGGGCACATGAAACATACTTGTATGCACTGTGGTGCGTTGATATCATGTGGTAACATGAGTATTAATGCCATCAACCTGGCTTATGACAATCATAATTGCCCTAACCGCCCCCAGTAATTTTTTTTTGCTCCTGTTGAGCCCTTTTCAACGCCTGTTTTTTGTTGTTCCCCCCCCCAAAAAAAACCAAAAAAAATATAAAATCGTTCAAAAAATACAAAAAAAACAAAAAATGTTCAAAAAATACAAAAAAAATATAAAACAACAAAAATATTAAAAAAAAAGTTCTTTTCAGAACTACCTTCCCTTTCCAAAAAAATTGCTAGAATGTTTAGCACTCTGGCAAGCTCTATTTCTTTTGGTTCGCTTCTGGTTTAGCTTCCCGGTACGCGTACCGGGAGCTAACCAAAAAAAAAACTTTTTTAAAAAAAAGAGTAAGTATAAGGAAAGTAAACAGAGAGTGATGTTTCAAGAAAGACAGCTATAGGGAGTAAAGAAGAGATACTATTTAATAGATCTATTTACCAAAGAACAGACAGAAGATGGTATAATTGTGAAAAACAAAATAGATAACGAAGTGAAAGAAAAACAAGCATTGGCATAGCCAATAGGTATCGACTTTTGGACCTTCTAAGTCTTTAGTTATGCAGCATAATATCCTTGGTGCAGCAACATCAACTGTTGCATGGCTAAACACGTATAAGGTCCCAAAGGCGAGACCTATTGTCTATGCCAATGCTTGTTTCTTAAGTAGAATTGCAATACGTATGGCTCTTCCATGTAAAAAAATCTTATCTTGTGCTCTAAAGATTGCTAAAGTCTCGACAGAGAACAGGCTAGATTGTAAGTAGGGTAAATTGCGCTTGGTGATCTGTTTGAGGGAGCGTCTGCTTTGCCTGGTGTCTTTGGAGAGCAATTTTGATTGTTATACTGGACAATATAGCCCTAATGTAAATAACATAGGGGCATATTATCAACATAGGCAATAAAAGTTTTGCAGCTTTTATCGGCAGAAATGTGTCGCTAAAGCTGCTTTTGCGGCAGAAAACTGCCGCTAAAGCCGCTTTTGCACCAGTTTTCTGCCAATAAAAAGAGCAATAATTTTATTGGCTGCATTCATAATATGCCCCTTAGTGTGCTTCAACTACACAGAGAAAGCATTATGAACAAATAGTGATACAGTGATCAGTCAAAGACACTAAGAGTAATAGAGACGGAGTGAGTGAACAAGAGTGAGGAACTATGAGAAGAGAGGGACTGAGAAAAAAAGTGGAAGGAGTTGAGTAAGTAGGTAATAGAGAAAGGAATGAGGGAAGTAGCAAAGGCAGGAAACTGAGGATTAAAGAAATGAAGCAGTGGAACTAATAGTAGTTCAATGTGATAGAAATGTAACGAAAAGAGTACAAAATACTTACCTTATAATTGTCGTTAAATTCCTCACTTTTTATTTTTATACTTTCAATCTGTGAAAGAGAGAACAAACATTTGAAAAATATAAAAACATGTATTAAAAAATTACAAAAGACAAGGGCAAAGATTGAAGGACAAACAGTTTTTCAATAACTTTGACACTTACAGAAGCTACACAGTCCTAAAGATATACATTTTAAACTAACACTATCTTGATGCAGATGAAGTGAGGCCTATCTTAAAACATGGTGCATCTTTTGCATTGCTGTTGTCTCAGAAAAGTGTCGCAAGACACTAAAATTTAAAATAATTGCTTCAGGATGCCAATAAGATGTCTACTATCCAGAGTTTTGTTTCAGGTGAGGCCTACTCAGGGTTGCAGATGAAATTTCGAGTTGTTGAAGAGAATAGAGGACATAATACATGTGAAGGTCTACCAATGAAGTGAGTCATGTCCACTGCAATCTTCAACAAAGTCCAAACCTCCTATGTTTCCCTGGACAGACCTAAACTTGATCTGCACAATGTGATTCGTAATGATAGGAAACACACATGATGTAATTGAAATACATGCAATTTATTTTGCTCATTTCACAATCACGTCACTTGTGTTTCCTTTGCTTATTTATCTCATTGTGCAGATGTAGTCTAGCATATCAAAGAATACGCAGAAGTGCAGCACTGCATGCAACAACTTTGACACTTACAGAAGCCTCACCTTCTCCATGCCTCCTACACAGTTCTACATATACATCATAAATGCAAACAGTACAGAATTAATTATACATCTTAAATGGTTTATTTTTGCTGTTCTCAGAATGTATCAAAATTCACTAAAAACAGTGACTTGAAGGTATTCATCATGTAACAGCGGGGAAAAAAAAACACAATCAAAATGATTGTGTTTAAAAAACCCATACAACATCAGAAATTAAAATTCAGAACTCCTTAAAGTTAACTTACTTTCCATGACGTCCAAGGATGTCCTATGAACAGCTTACACTCTTTTGTGCTGTTATTACTTTCAGCCCGCCACTTTCTGAAAGAAAACCTCCATCGTTTTTAAAAACACGTTACATGCAATAAATGACTTCTTGCTCTGTACCACTATTTTCCACAAGGCCAAATCTAGTCAGAGATATTTATAACTCTTGGATTTCTTGTAAGCCAATCCCATCATTTGGCATTTCCGCAACTTTCACAATTAAAATGTTGAAGATCATTTTCACAATCCTGGAATAGTAATATCTTCCCCTTCTTGCTCAGTCATGTTCTACATTTCCTATGACACTGATACTGCTTAATATGAAGCAGACTTACACTACCTCTATGAGTAGTACAATTATTTAATTCTCTACATCACTTTTAATCTCAAAGCAATGTAAAACAGTAGACAGCATTGCAGACTTACATTCCCTCTACTCCATGTTTTGATTGGCTGCTTCAATTAGCTTATGAAAAGAAACAGTTTTTCTGAACTCATTCAAAGTGCACATATATCTCCATGATGTCCAATCCTATGATTAGAAGTTATGTCTCTGAACTACACTTATCCTCAAGGCCAAATTGTGTAGGAGCCATTAGAACTTCTTGAAATTCCACAGAGCACATCCCGAGATTATTTCCCTAACATTTTGGTTTTAAAAACACCAGGTAAGAGTTTTTAAGGTCATACGGCAATTTTTTTTTTTAAATTAAAACAGAATCATTGCAGAATGACCAGCCATTTCTAGACTTTAAATAAGCTGTGTAATGTCCTGATGATATTGAAGGGCCGTCATGATATATAATTGCTGTAGTTACAAAAGTCCTTCCTGATATTGACAACTGCGAAGCTACAAATTTTTTTATTAAAGTTGTCAATTTTGTTCCATCAGGCCTACATCGTTGGAACATTAAAATGACGTACTGGCCATATGTTCGTATAAATAATGTGGACATCATTTCAGATTTACATTGGCTACACTCCATGTTGTGATTAGCAGCTTTTACTAGCTTATTAAAGGAGACTGATTTACTGTCTGGCAAAGTTAAATATATAAATCTTTCTGAGTCTACACTAGTAGTACTTGATACCATACAGTTCTCGCAGTCATGCTGCCATTGATAAGAAAGCCCAAACAGCTGATCTACATCTACACCTTCAGCATGTAATACATCAAGCATATACATTAAAAACTCCTGACAATCTTGCTGAATATTTTGAGAGAATTGTGTTTGGCCTGAACATCTATCTAACAGATTTCTAATTTCAGACACACTTTCTATGTTTCTTCTATCAGTGGTACATTTCTCTAACACAGAATTTAACAAACTGCAAAATCTTTGATCAGAATTGACCACAATCTCTTCTTTTACATTTTTTAGAGAAAACAAAACATTAATTACTACATTAGCATAGCAGTTGACACCAGAACTGTTTTCAAACTGAAAACCAACAACATCTTCAACAGAATCCTCTTTGTTTCTGCTTGTAATTTTAGGTTCATCGACTTTTCGTCTTTTTGCTACAACCTCCCCAGTATTGGTCACATTTCTTCGTTTCCGGCCTACCACACGTTTCTCAAACAAAGGATACTGAGGCAAATGTGGCGCATACTCTCTTCTTAACCTATTGTATTCCTTAACACAATCTAGATCCGCACAAATGTTTGTGACATCACACTCAATCAAGTACAATCCCGATAAAGTTCTAACTCGTGACAATGCCACGTATGCCATACCCTCCTTGAACACAGAACTGCCAATATTCACCAATGCACAGTCTACACTTAAACCTTGCGATTTATGGATTGTCACCGCATATGCCAAGCAAACAGGAAACTGCTTACGGCGAACATATAAGTCTTTCACAAGCAAAAATCTAGCAGAGCAACGACCAATTAGCTGTACTTCCTCAATGCCATCAAATTTAATTTTTAAAAATTCAATTCCATCTCTATTTCTGTATTTTACAAAATCAACAACATTACCCATTGACCCATTTACCAGACCTCTTTCAACATGTAAATTCCTTCTTAAAATTATACGGCAGTTCAAGCACACATTCAGAGTCTTTTCAAAACCTGCAGTTTTAGATATAGTCTTCTCTAATGAATCCAATTTTGTTTTCAGATTCTCAGACAAAATAATTGTTGATCCCATATGCTCTACTCTGTCAATAGCTTCCAGTTTCACAATCTCTTGCTTTTCTAAATTCAACATTTTGTTGTTGAATTTGGCACATTCTGCAAGAGTTGGCATCAAACATATTCCAGATTTCTTATCAGTAATTTTCTGAAAAATATTCTCAGGCACAACATCTTGTTCTAGATACAAATTTGACAGTAATCGTGCATGTAAAGCTTCTTTCCCATGCTCGGTCACTTTTCCAATTCTAACATCTTGTAGAATAGTCTTGTAAACTTCATCCTTCGCCTGACGCATATTTTCATGCAGTTCAGCATAATTGAAGTTTAACCATATATTGACGTTGCCAATGCTGCCTAGGCACTTCCTGGTATCTTCATGCGTGAGCATTTTGAACACAGGTTGCCCTTTCACTGGTGTCAGCTGTAGAAGATCTCCGAAAACAATGATGTGTTTGCCACCAAATAACACATCATACTCTGTTTTGAGAACTTCTTGCATCCTCAAATGCACAAAGGCAAGCATGACATTGGAAACCATGCTTACTTCGTCAATGATAAGAAGTTTCATTTTCCTCAAGATTCTTGAAACTTCAAAACAAGCATCTCCAGATAGCTTGTGATATTCTAATTTGTTGTCATGCTCCACTGGCAGCATCAGTAAACGATGTAAAGTAATCCCTTTAATATTATGTGCTGCCAGTCCAGTTGGAGCAGTGACAACACAAGACAGCGATGACTCTGTCCTTTCCTGCAAATAGCATGAAATTGCTTTAATGAGGAAACTTTTTCCAGTTCCCGCTTCTCCACTCACGTACAGTCGGACAGGCTTCAACGACGTACATGAGCACTCTTTCTTATCATGACTTAATCCATGATCAATTTGCATGGTAACTTCGTCATATATTTTCCTCTGCTCAACGTTGAGTTGCCTTTCCAACTCTTCTAAGTTAACCGCATCCTCTTGAGCATGTGCCATGGCTCTTTCCACTTCATTCATAGCAGTGGCAGCTTCATTTTAAATAAGAGGTCCTCCTAGTGGATCCTGACTCAATGAAGCAGAACTCTGACTGTCCTGAGAACTGTCTCTGGCAATCTCGGCTGCAATCGTTGCTTCCTGCTCAATTTCCGCATTCAACATTTCTACATATTTGGGAAAAGCAGGACATTCTATGGTCTCCTTGGCGGCATTGAAAGAGTCTTCGTAACAGAGGAAATCTCCAAGCAGTTCCTCTTCTGCACGCCAAGGCTTGAAAAGTTGCAAAAGTGCTAAATAGAAAAACTCCTTTTTTTCAGGAGATTCGCCACTCAATTTTCGATGGTTTATCAAGTGGCATTTTCTTTGCTTGACCAGACATCCCTCACTTCCTATTACAGCATACACTCCTTTCTCAGTATCTTCTTTGATGTTCCTCTTGAACATGTAATTTTGCAGAACCTCATACAGACAAACATTCTCTAGGTGACTGCTTCGATTTGGATAATATGTATCCAACATGTTTGTCTTCAAAATGTCGGTACTGTTTGGCTCCTTTTCCGCCAAATACTCAATTTCCCACACAGGTTTGAGAACTCGATTACGCGTTGCAGCAAGACCAAGACTCGCCCAAACGATACTCCTGGACTTGGCATAGAGACTTGCTGAAGACAACCGGTCAGAACATTCGTACGCTCCGATTTCTCGATGCGACAACATCTTCAGACTGAAACTGTACAACTTCTTGCTGAGGCTCTTTTCATGGGAAATGTCCTCCCACATATCCTTCAATTCTGTCTTCTCTTTTTTGGTGATGTAAGACTTCACATACCGAGCCACAGCCATACAGTTATCAGCCACAAACTGTATATCCATGTTAGCATTCCACATGGACAAAATCACCGGGTTGTAGTCGTTGATGTACTTGGACTCTTCGTTCCTCTTCAAATTGTATGTGTTTTTAGGTGATTTCTTCATCACATTGTGTCGCAGCGAAGACATCAAACTGTTTACTCTTCCTTTAGAAATCACCGGTCGTGGAAAGCCGAAACGACATTTGGTGTAGAACTTGTCTTTGTTTCGGAATTTACGTCGGCAGTACTTTCCACATCGATGGCTTTGGAAACGCAGAACTTTTTCTCTTAGGCTTTTCTTCTCCTTTGCGTTTGGAACAGCACACGTAGAATACTGTTGGATGAAACTCATCACTGAGTCTTCTGGATCCGTTCCAAATTTAGGTGCATCCTTGATCCACAGCAACATATGTATATGAGGAGCACCTCTTGCTTGGTACTCCTTTCTCCAGAAGAAATCCAACACCTCTCCAAGAGGTGGATTCTTCTTATTCATGATGAAAGACATCATAGCTTCAAATCTATGATTGAAGTACCTACATACATTGACTGGATCCAAAGAGCACAGTTCTCCGGGTGTCTTGAATTCGATGTTTTCTACGTTAGCATTTGCCTCTCGTAGAAATTCAAGTAAGTCTTCCCAGCCATACTCGGCACAGCTCAGAGTGAGAAACCATGTGGGAGTACCTTAGTTCCTCAGCATACATTTTAAATCACCATGACGACGGTACCAGTACTCATTAGTACCACGCTGACACGCCATGAGATTAATCAGGTGAGAATCCAAAATACTATCTTGGACATTCACTTTATCCATAAAGTCACTTGCAGAGATGTTTTGCATGTGTATACCACTTTTCAAGATGTGGTTCACTGCATATGACAGTCCAGACAGATCGCTTTCAAACAGGAGATGAAACAAATAGGGAATGCATTGACGAAACCTAGCATCTCCTGCATACAATCGCAAAGTCCGGTATTCAGAAGCAGGAATTTGATGAGGTCGCTCATCATATCTTCCTCCCTGACCTGTTGGAAAAAGCTGTGGGAAACACCGAGCTTCCAAACTTTCCTCCCAAACACTAATGGGACTCCCTTTGGCTTGTTTCATTTGAAACAACTCAATAGCATTCCCCATGACTTCCTTCGAATGCAAAGGATGAACACTATAATGTTCATATATTTCCTCACTAGTAGAGGGTTCTACTTTCTCAATTTGACCAGCACACAAATCGCTATCCTCTTCCTCACTTACTTCCTCTTCTGCAACATATACATTCTTATAGTATTTATTATTTTTTTTCAAATACAATGTTGCCTTTTTAACTTTCCTAACATCTACTAAATCTTGCCATATTTTCTTATTCTTTGTCGGAACCCCATTAACTAAGATAACCAGAGGTTCCTCTTCCACTTTTTCTACTCCAATTGTGTTAATGTTTTTCTTGAAATCTAGAGGCAAATAAACAACTCTTCCCTTTAATCCTTTCTGTAAATCTGATGGAGGCAATTTCCCTGTCTTTGGCTCCATTCTTACAATAGCCTGAAAGGGATGGATACTTTGAATCAAAATAGATTCATAAGTATTTAAGTCCTTCAATTCAGAAGGAATCTCAACCAATTCCAGATTATTATGAACTGCTCTAGCAGGCATCTGGTTTTGTTTTAATTTGTTACAACAATAAGTACACACACGTTGATCCAATCCCAAATCAAAACAATTTTCTACCATCAAGTATGTTGCAAAATCCTTCCATTCACTATTATTTTCCCTTTCACTTTTTGCATATAAATCCACTAACTTAGTCTGATTCTTATAATAAGTGCGTCTACAACACACACAAGTGAAATTAGGCCTCTCACTTGATTTCATGTCAAACGTCGCAATTTCCCTCTGGAAATTATCTGTACTGGAAACATGTACACTATCTTCCAAATGACCCTCTACTTCTTGCTCAATTTCAACATTCTCCTCTTTACTTCCAAAGTAACAAAACTCAATTTCTTCACATATATTCTTCACATCTATTTCAGAACCATGCAAAAGAGCAGCGCATAATTGTTTCAGCATAATTGCTGGACTCTTAGCATAATACAATAGTCTAACTAACTTCCTCACTTTGTTATGATGCACTGCTAGCATCCTGAAGTGATGAAAAACACTCTGGCATACTCTCCTGGAAAGACAAGCCAGTGAATGACCATGCAAACCTGTCACTTCTCTTACTCTGCAAGGATCTAATTCTTGCAACAACCTCATTTTCTGCTTCAAACTTTTTTTGTTAAATGACCGTACAAAATCACAAAGCAAATTGATGGAATCCTGTCGCACACTGCAAATACTACTACACTTCCAGGTGTACACAGGACCCTTAGCACGTCTTCCTAAAACCTCATTACCTAACAACTCTTCTGCCTCTGTTGTCACAAGTTTTTCTTTTTCAACTGGACAACCATCTTTCACTTCATAAGCACGACCACTGATGTCAACTGCATGCACCAAATCATTATCCTGGAAATAACTCTCTTCATTAAAAAATGCCTCACAGCTTGAACTATGTATCCATTCTCCAGAAAAAACTTCACAAAAATTACTACGATTAACTATTCTCTTCCATCTACTATTTCTTTTGAAATCAAAAATTGCCTTGTTTAGCTTCCTAATTCTATTGATTATCAAAATAAATAACTTACGTTTAATTTCAAATGCCTGATCAATAACTTTCTCAACTTTTTTTTTTCTCTTATAAAAAACTAGTTTCTGTTGACCTTTCTTAATATTTTTTAACAAATTGCCAATTATCCTGTTACGGAACATTCGTTTACGAATCTCCCTAAACTGTTGTTTCCTTCTACTATCATGCACAGATTTATCTCTTGCTCTAGCAGTAACATTTTCATTTGTCCTTTTCTTTCCATTTGATTTACTTCTCGTGTTATGGATTGAAACATTTTCTGTAGTAATATTTTTTTTATTATAAATATTTCTTATGAAATATTTAGAGCTCTTACCCGGTGCTTTCTTCGTGGCTTGAGAAATCTTTTTGTTAGAGGACTGCTGCGTTTTTTTTTTCTCCTGCTGTCTTTGACGTTTTGCAGCCTTTATCTGTCTTAGTATTGTAGGCATATTGTAATCTTGAAATGATCTGCAGTTGAGTCTGAGGAAAAATATAATAAAAAATATTAATAAACATTATTATCAAACAGTAAATCAGTAATAGTGATCAAAAACATAACACACTACTTACAATCAGATAGGAGAAAGCTGCGTCAAAACCCTGCACCTGCTTGAAGCTGGCATAGGTCTTGACGCAGCATTGTAGAGATGGGGCACCCCTGAGCCTTGCTGGAGCTGCATCGCACTTGCGATACAACTCCAGCAATGCGCCACCTTTACGGCACAGATGCGTCACGCATCTGTGCCGTTTTTGCCCCATGCTGCGCCGCATTGTAAATGCAGCACAACATGGGTGGCGGAACAGTGGCGCAGGATGACTGTCACATCCCTGGTGATGCGCCAGTCATCATAAATCTATCCCTAAGCTTCTTATCTTGTTACAGATGAACTGCCATATGTATCATCAAAAGATTTTACATTTTCTAAATAGCGAATTTTAAGGAATAAATAGCGATTCTTTACCATTCCTAATTTGCGATGAGCAAATTGCTAATTGCAAGTTACCCATTCATTTCCATGGCCTAGGAGGCTAATATGAATGAAGGTTTAATTTGCGATTAGCAATTTGCTCATCACAAAGTAGGAATTTTTCCAAGGGTGCAGGGGTGTCTCAACAACACCTGCTGCACCCCTGAAAAACAAATTTAGGGGCATATGGCACACATACATGCCTTAAGGGCATGTGTTGGCGTCATATGTCACCTTTTGTTTTTTTGAAAAAAAGCTTTTTGAAAAGAATTCACAAATTACCACTAATTTACCACAATAGTTTCCAAATCCTTAATGTCATTTTTTACATAGTTTTTGTTTGATACATTGCATTTAAGTAGTCACAAAATTTACAAATGCTTCAGTGCAATCGCAAAATAAGGAATAGCAAATTTTGCTACTCCTTATTTTGCATCAAAGTTGTTTGATACATACCATTTGTCTAATTAACATTCGCAAAGGCCGAAATTCATAGAATTTTGATCTTTGCAAATGCTAATTAGCTTGATACATATGGCCCCAAGTGAGGCCTGTCTTGCGACATGGTACATCTTTTGCATTACTGCTGATTGGGTTTTATGTGGTACGTTTTTTTTTTACACTATGACATATCTGCCTAAATGCATCAATTTTTAATGTTGTCACCTCATAGCAAATATTATGCACCACCGCTGCATCATAAAAGTGACGCACAGTGGCAGAAAAAAGGCATACACCTATCATAAATCTATCCCTAGCATTTTAAATGATTAATCCAGGATGACAATAAAGTGTGTCCTATCCAGAGGTTTGTTTAAGGTGAGGCCTACTCAGGATTGCAGATTAAAGTTACGCTTGATGAAGAATACAGAGGAGATAATACATATAAAGGACTACCAATGAAGTAAGTAATGTGCACTTTATTGCGCCAGTCATCATAAATGTATCCCTAAGCTTCTTATCTTGTTACAGATGAACCACCATATGTACCATCAAACTATTTTGCATTTCCTAAATAGCAAATTTTAAGGAATAAATAGCAATTCTTTACTATTCCTAATTTGCAATGAGCAAATTGCTAATTGCAAATTACCCATTCATTTCCATGGGCTAGGAGGCTCATAGGAATTAATGTTGCAATTTGTGATTAGCAATTAGCTCATCACAAAATAGGATTTTTTTCAAGCGTGCAGGGGTATCTTAGGAACACCCTGCTGCACCCCTGAAAAAGAAATTTGGGAGCACATGGCACACCTACATGCCCTAATGGCATGTATGGGCGTCATATGGGACCTTTTTTTTTTGTTGAAAAAAATGCTTTTTGAAAAGAATTCGCAAATTACCGCAAACTAGAAGTTGGTGGTAGTTTCCAAATCCTTAATATCATTTTTTACATATTTTTTTTTGATACATTGCATTTAAGGAATCACAAATTTTGAATTATTGACATTTTAAGTAATTTCCACATGTGCAGTGTTTTCGAAATATAATTTGAAAATCGTTTTTGGGGAAAAGTAATGGTTTGCAAATTTATGACAAGGACATAATGGTGTATGCTTCTCTATAAGGCATTTCAGTATCTCTAATGTCATTTTTCCCATATTACATTATAAGACCTTTCCCCATGAAGCACATTCCTTGTAAATATGCTCCCACCTGTGCATTGCAAATTTAGATTTTGACTGTTTCAGACACATAGCCATGTTGAAAGTGACCCAAAAAATTTGCAAACGTTTTAAAATAACACATTCATGTGTCTTAAGGACATTTTAAGTCATTTCCCCATGGACAATGTTTTCTAAGTGGCACAAAAGAGGTATACACCTATCATAAATCTGTCCCTAGCATTTTAAATGATTAATTCAGGATGACAATAAGATGTGGCCTATCCAGAGGTTTGTTTAAGGTGAGGCCTACTCAGGATTGCAGATTAAAGTTACGCTTGATGAAGAATACAGAAGAGATAATTTATTGTAAAGGCCTACCAATGAAGTAAGTGATTTCTACTTCATTGCGCCAGTCATCATAAATGTATCCGTAAGCTTCTTATCTTGTTAGACATCAACCGCCATATGTATCATATAACTATTTTGCATTTCCAAAAAAGCGAATTTTAAGGAATAAATAGCGATTCTTTACCATTCCAAATTTGCTTTGAGAAAATTGCTAATTGCAAATTACCCATTCATTTCCATGGGCTAGGAGGCTCATATAAATGAAGGTGCAATTTGCGATTAACAATTTGCTCATCACAAATTAGGAATTTATTCCAAAGGTGCAGGGGTGTCTCAAGAACACCCTGCTGCAACCCTGAAAAATAAATTTGGGGGCATATGGCGCACATACATTTTAACAACATTCCTTTACCTCAACAACGATTTTCAAATCATAACTTCAAAACACTACACATGGGAAAATTACTTAAATTGTCCTTAAGACACATAAAAGCGTTTTTTGATTGGCTTTCCTGCATGGTAGGGTCACTTTTAACATGGCTATGTAACACAAACATTCAAAATCAAAATTTTCCATGCACAGGTGGGAGCATATTTACAAGCAATTTGCGCCACAAAGAAAGGTCTTACATTAAAATGGGAAAAATAACATCAGGGACAGTCAATTGCCTTATAAAGAACCATACACCATTATGTCCTTCTCATGAATTTAAAAACAATTCCTTTTTCCCAAAAACGATTTTCAAATCATAATTTCAAAACACTGCACATGAGAAAATGACTTAAAATGTCATTGAAACACATGAAAGCGTTTTTTGATTGGCTTTCCTGCATGGTTGGGTCACTTTTATCATGGCTATGTAACACAAACATTCAAAATTAAAATTTTCATGCACATGTAAGAGCATATTTACAAGCAATTTGCGCCACAGAGAAAGGTCTTACACTAAAATGAGAAAAATAACATCAGGAACAGTCAATTGCCTTATAAAGAACCATACACCATTATGTCCTTGTCATGATTTTATAAACAATTCCTTTTCCCCAAAAACGATTTTAAAATCATAATTTCTAAACACTGCACATGGGAAAATGACTTAAAATGTCATTAAAACACATGAAAGCGTTTTTTGATTGCCTTCCCAGCATGGTTTAGTCACTTTTAACATGGCTATTTAACACAAACATTCAAAATCTAAATTTTCCATGCACATGTGAGAGCATATTTACAAGCAATTTGCGCCACAGAGAAAGGTCTTACACTAAAATGAGAAAAATAACATCAGGGACAGTCAATTGCCTTATAAAGAACCATACACCATTATATCCCTGTCATGAATTTAAAAACAATTCCTTTTCCACAAAAACGATTTTCAAATCATAATTTCTAAACACTGCACATCAGAAAATGACTTAAAATGTCATTAAAACACATGAAATCATTTTTTGATTGGCTTTCCAGCATGGTTGCGTCACTTTTAACATGGCTATGTAGCACAAACATTCAAAATCAAAATTTTCCATGCACATGTGAGAGCATATTTACAAGCAATTTGCGCCACATAAATCATAATTTTCTCATTAAAGCACACTATTCTCTATCTAAAGTAAAGAAATATTTTCTCACCTTAGCAAATACTTTGAGTTTGAAAACAGTCTCAGAAACACACCAATTTGTCTTCAGCAGAGCAAAAGGTATGCACTCCAGAGTCTGCAGCTATCAAAAGCACAGAAATGCTGTAATTCTTCACACATATTTCTCATGTCACCCAATCAAAACTCTTCCCTCATTTTTTTTTAAATGAAAACCCTTCCCCCTCTGCCCTTTCTGCCTATTTTCCATAGCAACCACCTCTTGGAGAAACTCTGGTGTTTGCAAGTTCACACAACAATGTTGCAATTGAACTCTGAACTCTCAGTGCACCTGCATATCCAGTGCTTTCTTTCATTTAATGATTTTTTATTGACCACTCAAAATACATCTTTCAAACAACACATCTGTACACCCTAACTTTCTGTTTTCATCAATCAAAATCCACCAATCACTGTTACTGCTTCATAAACACAGAAACTCCACCGTTTTTTTCATTTCAAACTCTCATTTTTTCAACTGCCATTTCATTGCCACACTTCATCTGACTGCAGGAGAACCTTCTCTCACCATGTTTTCTGTCTGGATTGTTGGTCATAGTTATATTCACTGGGCTCAAAGGTACGTTGAAAGCAGGAATTTACCTAACCTCAATTTACAAGATGTGGAAATTAAGTGGTTTGGCCACAGAGGATTAAAATGTCACCAATTGATACCATTGGTGAAAACCTTTATGCATTTGCCAAAACCTGACCTGTTAATTGTGCACTGTGGAGGTAATGACTTGGGCACTTTGACACTTTGACTGGTGTAGGTCTGGAAATGCTTTTAAAGGACACCTTTGAGCAATTAATGGCACTTTTTCCTCAGACTGCCTTGGTATATTCAAATATATGCCAAAGACAGAAATGGAGGTGGTCAAACCAATTTTGTCCACAAATTGAGAAGTCGAGGAAGCATGTAAACAAATCTGTTTCAGCTTACATGAGAGACCATGGAATGGGCTCCCTGTACAACAATAACTTGCGTTACTACATGCAAGATATCTACAGAGGAGATGGAGTTCACTTCTCAGATGAGGGCAACAGAATTTTCACTCTGAATTTAAAAATGTGCATCGGTACCTACTTATAAGTACCTAAATGTACCATAAACCCAAAAGCTCTTCTCAGAGCTACCCTACATCTGATCACTCACAATTATTATTTAACTCTAACATTTTTCACTAATTTTCAACAAAGTACGCTCCCGGGGGCGCTACCCGGTACGCGAACCGGGAGCTAACCTCGCGAAATTTTTTAAAAAAATGTTTTTTTTTCGCACATATAAACCTCCTCAGCCACCCTCAGAAAACCTAGGGGGTCAAGATAAGTCTACCGTGCCCCCTTCTACCCATTCTGAACATTATTTGCCCTCCATCTTGTATCTTAATTCGACCGAAACACAAAATGGTGGACTCCCGGAACGCTTAAGGTACGCGAACCGGGGCGCTCAACGGTTCGCGTACCGGGTCGCTCCCTGGGAAGCGCACCATCAAAAAAGGTGGGAAAGTAGTTCACAGAAAAGCCACTTGAGACAATTTCACCAAATATAGATTAGCTCATACTACATACCAATCCCTACCATTTTCACAAATTTGATTGGAATTCCATTTAGCCATTTAGCCTGTAGACCTCTCTAAATACCGTGAGGTAAATTACTTCACAAAACACATCTGAAATGTTGGAATTGACAACCAATTAAAATGTTACTTTCATTTTCTACTTTTTTTACCTGACATTTGATTGGTTATGTACCCGAATATATATAAAGGAAGAGAAGGAAACACAGCCATTTTGACTACTACTTCCTGGTGTACATTTCAATAGGATTTTCATTATTAACTTCAACTTCTTTTTAAAGGTAAGTTGTTATTTTTAAAACTGAAGTATATTGTGCACTTTAAGTTAATATGGCAAACTTTTTCTGTTAGTTATATACTATCCCTCTGTAGTACTTATAAATTTAGATACACTTTTTTATATTCCTACTTCCACTCTGATACTATACACTGCCCAAAGATAAATTCTCTGTTAAAAACTACCTATCTAAAATTAATCCCAACAGTGCCCTACCTCTACTAATATATATTTTTTTTATGCAAATTTCAGGGAAAATGGAAAGTGAACAAAACATTTCATTTGAAATTGTCCTTCCAGAGTCCAACACAGAAATCATTGATCCAAATGAGATTGAATTTATGGATGAAACTTGGGACCAAGAACTACTGCAATGTGTACAAGCAGTAGATAACCTCCTTGCAAATGAGGACATTTTACAACCTCAGAGACTACAATCTATATTCCATGATTATTATGAAATTTCTGACAATGAAATGTTAGAAAGTTTAATAAATTATGAAACACAATAAAAAAAGCTTAAAAAATAAAAAAAAATAAAAAATAATCAACAAAACCAACAATCAATTAACATACAGCATTTGAAAAGTCTATCATTTATTTTTCATTGTTGTACGCTCCCCAGAACGCTTCCCGGTTCGCGTACCGGGCGCTAACCACGAAAAAATTTTTTTTTTTTTGCTTCGCGGGGCCCCTTTAAAACCTCCACATTAAACCTAGGGGGTCAGCGAGGATCTACTATGCCCCCTTATAGTTATTTCCCCCTTTGTTTTGGCCTCCTCTTGTCTCTCGATCCTACCGAGAGACAAGATGGCGGCCGCTCCGGACTGTTTAGAATGTTGACAGACACCGGAAAGCCAATCAGCTTCGCTACGCGAAGTTCCGATACGCTTAAGGTCCGCGAACCGGGGCGCTGCCTGGTCCGCGCTTACAGATATATATCTTTTTTTAAACGTTAATTTCTCAAAATCCACTGGAGCACATATATTGAGACCTACAAAAGGCACATCGGGCTACCAGTCCCTACAATTTTGCCAAGTTTCGTGCAAATCCATTCAGCCGTTCGGGCTAAAAGTGAGGCTAACCGCCCTATGGAAAACTCAATGTTAAAAACACGTTTTGGGACCCCCCTTTTTTCTCGGCCCCCCCTGGACGAACCCCCCCCAAATTTTCAGGGGCTGCTCAGAAACAAAATGTTCCATTTTCCTGAAAATTTCAGCCAATTCCGTCCACAAACGCCAAAGTTATTAGACATAGAATTTTCAAAAATCCCATAGGGAAAAAATCCTAACTATATATACCTACTGGCGACCGCCAGTAGGTAATATATATATATATATATATATATATTCGGCTCTGCCCTGCCTATGGCTGAGTTTGTATTGTCGTCCAGGGCAGACAACCAAAGTAAGAAAATAATTTCGCGAAAGGCGTGTATTGTATTGTAGCTGGATGTATATAGTGCTTCTTACCTCTGAGGAAGTGCACTAGAAGAGGGGTAAGCACACTTCACCGCAGGGAGTGTATCATGGGAAGAGTGCAGTTTCAGAGTGCAGTTTCAGAGTGCAGATTGTGAGTGCAGATTGTGAGTGCAGATTGTGAGTGCAGATTGTGAGTGCAGATTCAGAGTGCAGATTCAGAGTGCAGAGTGCAGATTCAGAGTGCAGATTCAGATTCAGAGTGCAGATTCAGATTCAGAGTGCAGAGTGCAGATTCAGAGTGCACAGTGCAGATTCAGAGTGCATAGTGCAGATTCAGAGTGCAGAGTGCAGATTGTGAGTGCAGAGTGCAGATGCAGAGTGCAGATGCAGAGTGCAGATGCAGAGTGCAGTTGCAGAGTGCAGATTCAGAGTGCAGATTCAGAGTGCAGATTCAGAGTGCAGAGTGCAGATTGTGAGTGCAGAGTGCAGATGCAGAGTGCAGATGCAGAGTGCAGATTGAGAGTGCAGATTCAGAGTGCAGATTCAGAGTGCAGATTCAGAGTGCAGATTCAGAGTGCAGATTCAGAGTGCAGAGTGCAGATTCAGAGTGCAGAGTGCAGATTCAGAGTGCAGAGTGCAGATTCAGAGTGCAGATTCAGAGTGCAGAGTGCAGATTCAGAGTGCAGATTCAGAGTACAGAGTGCAGATTCAGAGTACAGAGTGCAGATTCAGAGTGCAGAGTGCAGATTCAGAGTGCAGATTCAGATTCAGAGTGCAGAGTGCAGATTCAGAGTGCAGATTCAAATTCAGAGTGCAGAGTGCAGATTCAGAGTGCATAGTGCAGATTCAGAGTGCATAGTGCAGATTCAGAGTGCAGATTGAGAGTGCAGATTGAGAGTGCAGATTTAGAGTGCAGATTGAGAGTGCAGATTGAGAGTGCAGATTGAGAGTGCAGAGTGCAGATTCAGAGTGCAGAGTGCAGATTCAGAGTGCAGATTGAGAGTGCAGATTGAGAGTGCAGAGTGAGAGTGCAGATTGAGAGTGCAGGTGCAGAGTGCAGATTGAGAGTGCAGATTGAGAGTGCATATTGAGAGTGCAGAGTGCAGACTGAGAGTGCATATTGAGAGTGCATATTGAGAGTGCATATTGAGAGTGCAGATTCAGAGTGCAGATTGAGAGTGCAGATTGAGAGTGCAGATTGAGAGTGCAGATTCAGAGTGCAGATTCAGAGTGCAGATTCAGAGTGCAGATTCAGAGTGCAGATTCAGAGTGAGGTCAAAGGCGGAGGTGGGCAGGAACTATTGGGATCGGAGTTCAAACTTTTTTTTGTTTTCTACACGTAGTATATATATATATATATATATATATATATATATATATATATATATATATATATATATATATATTCGGCTCTGCCCTGCCTATGGCTGAGTTTGTATTGTCGTCCAGGGCAGACAACCAAAGGAAGAAAATAATTTCGCGAAAGGCGTGTATTGTATTGTAGCTGAATGTATATAGTGCTTCTTACCTCTGAGGAAGTGCACTAGAAGAGGGGTAAGCACACTTCACCGCAGGGAGTGTATCATGGGAAGAGTGCAGTTTCAGAGTGCAGTTTCAGAGTGCAGATTGTGAGTGCAGATTGTGAGTGCAGATTGTGAGTGCAGATTGTGAGTGCAGATTGTAGAGTGCAGATTGAGAGTGCAGAGTGCAGATTCAGAGTGCAGATTCAGAGTGCAGATTCAGGGTGCAGAGTGCAGATACAGAGTGCAGAGTGCAGATTGAGAGTGCAGATTGAGAGTGCAGATTGAGAGTGCAGATTGAGAGTGCAGATTGTTGGACAGGCCCCATGAAGGGCTCGCTCCCTCCCCGCATGACAGGGCCCTGGTACCGGCCTTCCAGGTACTACCCGCAGAAGCAACCCCCAACCCGTCCCCCATGGGACGTCTGCTCCTGGGAATCCCTGTGTCCCTGGCCTGGGCCACCGTCAGCACCCTTGCCCGGACCAGCCGCCATCTTAGACACTGCGCCACGAGGCCGCGTGGCCTCAGCTCGACCCCAACCCCGGGCCTGGCCAGGTCCCGACTACCCGGCACCACCATCCACCCAGGAGGTGAACGGACCACTTGGCAGGTCAATGGTAGTAAGAAGTGTCGATGGCTCTCTCCCGCCAGGTGCCGATCACCCCCAGCCTCCTCGGGCGCTGGCTCCACCCCCCTGCTGGGTGTCTGGACTCCCTCATCCCGGACCTCCCGACCTCCAAGAGCGAGGGTCCGGACATCAAAGAGTGCCAGACCTATAACTGAGGCAGCCCCAGAACAGGAAGGCAGTTGTATCCTGGAGTCGAGAGACACCGCAACAAACTCATCCTTGACGGACTGCCGGCGCTGCCGCAGCCCTGCCTTGTGAACTATTGTCCTGCCTGCTGGCGCTGCCGCGGCCTTCTGCAACCTTCATCCTCGTGGGACCTGCTGGCGCTGCCGCGGCCCGTTGTAACCTTCATCCTCGTGGGACCTGCTGGCGCTGCCGCGGCCCGTTGTAACCCTTCATCCTCGTGGGACCTGCTGGCGCTGCCGCGGCCCGTTGTAACCTTCATCCTCGTTGGGACCTGCTGGTGCTGCCGCGGCCCGTTGCCACCTACGACCTCTTCGGGACCTGCTGGCGCTGCCGCAGTCTGACCCGTCCGAACACCGAGCTCGAGGATTGTGAGCTATCACCGTCCCACCGCCGTACCTACGGGTACCAAGACTGTCCCGCTACCCCCTTCCCTAATAGAGACTAGAATTGAGAGGATCTTCGTGTGGTGTCCATCTGTGGGGGGGGAAGTTACTTGTCTGTACGATCGCTGGGGACGGCCCTCACCGGAGGCCTCTTCCCTTGTGCTCGGCCGACCCTCCAGGTCGCCGTCTAACATTGGTGGCCAGCGGCGCGATCCGAACCAACGCGTACCGTGCAGATAGTAACTCACCCTACGACTAAACCACAATGACGACCAAAGAGAGCGGATCGGCAGAGAAGTTCCAGATGGAAAAACTGGAGGAATACAGCCACCGAGAGCTAAAACAATTTTGCATGGACTTAGGCATTGCTACCACCGGGCTAAGCACAAAAGAAGACTTCAAAAACGCACTAGAGGCCTGGACAGAGACGAATACCGCCACACCCCGGGACCTCGAAGCCCCGGAAGTCAACACCACCCTGACGGAAGAACGGAGAACATGTCCCTCCCGAGAAGAGATCCAGGAGCGGGAAAAAAATAGACTACACGAGCTAGACTTGGCACGGCTCAAATTAGACGGAGAATTGAAGCTGGCGGAACAAAAAATAAACTTAGAACACTTACGGCTCAGAGAAGAGCGAGAGGAAAAACAGAGACAGAGGGATCTCGAAGAAAAAAGACTGGCATACGAACACGAGTGCAAACTAGCAGAGATAGAAATATGCAAACTGAACACAAACCTAGGGGTGCCCGAGCCACCCCGCTCCCCGGGTACTACCGAACAGAAGGTCCACATCCCCAAGGATGTGGTCCGAGAATACCACCGGAACGACGACATACAGCAGTGGTTCAAGGCCTACGAGATCGCCATGACGGCCCACCGGATCGCTCGAAGTGACTGGGGAGCTGGGCTATGGGGAAGATTCGTCAATGAGGGCCGTGATGCCCTGCTGCAGCTTCCGGACCATCAAATGACGTCCTATGACCACATGAAGGCCGCCCTCCTCAGCCGATATGGGCTTGCGCCCGAAATGTACCGCCAGAGGTTTCGCAACTGCACCCGGATCCCAGGTACAACTTGGTTGGAGTACGTAAACTATTTCAGCCGAGCCTTCGAGGGGTGGATCAAGGGTAACAACGTAACCACCTACGAACAACTCTTCAATCTCATTGTGTGGGAGCACCTCTCCAACAACTGTTTCGTCGAGCTCAGGCAGTACCTCCTCGACAGTAAATTGACTGAACCACGGCAGCTCGCCACCGAGGCGGACCGGTGGGAGAGCACCCGAGTGGCCCGGAGTGGGCCGAATGAGCAGAACAGATCCAACCAAGGTCATCATCGTCCCCGAGGAGGAGGAGGAGGACCGGGCCGGGGCAGAGACGCTGTCCCGGTCACTCCCGCTAACACCACCCCGCCCCCAGCCGGCCGGGGAAACCCCCCGATGCGACCGGGGTTCCGAGCCAACGTTACGTGTCACCGATGCCAGCGAATCAGCCACTACGCCAGTGACCTGACCTGCCCGAAGAACCCGGCTCCCGGGCCCCGCCAGGTGGCGGCCGCCGTCCTAGGAGAAGAACAAGTCTCCGAAGACACTGAAGCATACGAGTCGGAACAGTTCGAGTGGGAACCTGCCGCCATGACCCTGGCCTGCCTAGGGGGAAGAGACATGGTCCCGCAGACTCCCCTGCCAGCCAACACTCGGAAGTACAGCCAATGGGTGAGCATAAATGGGCGCAAGGCCGAAGCCCTGCGTGACACCGGGGCCAGTGTGACGGCCATCCGCTGTCACCTGGTGACCCCAGAACAAATCCTGCCAAACGTTCTTTGCCCCGTCCGATCGGCAGACAATTCGGAGAGCCTGTGTCGGATGGCCTGCGTCCCCTTCGAATGGGGAGGAGTGTCCGGCATGCTAAAAGTAACTGTCCGTGACGATGCCCCCGTGGACTGCCTCCTGGGGAACGATCTCGAGAGCTCCCCGTGGGCAGCTGTTGAAAGAAGAGAGCATCTGGGGATGTTGGGCCTCCCGGACTGGGCGTGCGTGACCACCCGGTCCATGGCCACCCGCACCATCCCTAGACCGGAAGAACCCGAATGGTCAGCACCTCCTCCCCCGATCGCTCCCGAAGACGACTCCATCCATACCGACCACCCGGAACCAACCCCAGAGGGGTCCGCACAGCCCCCCGAACTTCCCGACCTGGCTCAGTGGCGTCAAGAAGGGGGGCCCACCCAAGAACAATTCCGGCAGGAGCAAAAGACCTGTCCCTCCCTCGAGGGACTGCGACAGCAAGCGCTCGCCCAGGGCCAAGGAGACACCAAAGGGGCCCACTGGGTTTATTGGGACAATGATCTCTTGTACAGTGAGCAGAAAATCGCAGAGCTGGGGGCCGGTCGAGTGCTGGTGGTGCCCCTCCACTTCAGAGACTTCCTGTTGAACTTGGCCCATGATGTCCCCCTGGCTGGGCACCTGGGGCAAGACAAAACCTACCACCGCCTGGTGACTCACTTTTTTTGGCCCAAAATGAGGAATGACGTCTCCAACCACTGCCGGTCCTGCCCGACCTGCCAGGCCAGCGGGAAGAGCGGCCGCAAACTCAAGGCACCCCTACAACCATTCCCCGTGGTGACCACCCCGTTCGAAAGGGTGGGAATAGACATTGTGGGGCCCCTGGACCCCCGAACATCACAAGGGCATCGCTTCATCCTGGTCCTGGTGGACCACGCCACCCGCTATCCTGAAGCGGTCCCCCTTCGTACTATAACAGCCCCAGTAGTGGGTCGAGCCTTAATGGGGATCTTTTCTCGAGTGGGCTTCCCCCGGGAAGTCGTCAGCGACAGGGGTACGAACTTTATTTCAAAGTATATGAAATCCCTCTGGCAGCAGTGCGGGGTCACTTACCGATTCACAACCCCCTATCACCCCTAGGGAAATGGACTGGTCGAGCGGTTCAACCGCACTCTCAAGGGGATGATCATGGGGCTAGAAGAACCCCTACGCCGCCAGTGGGACGTGCTACTACCGTGCCTCCTCTTCGCCTACCGAGAAGTCCCCCAGAAGTCCCTCGGCTTCAGCCCCTTCGAACTCCTGTACGGACACCCCGTTCGCGGGCCTCTCAGCCTAGTGAAGGAGGAATGGGAAATGGCCCCCCTAAAAGCCCCTCCAGACGTCTACAAGTACCTCCTGACCCTCCGCAATCAGACCTGGAAATTCAGGGAGATCGCCAAAGCCAATCTTGAGGCCAGTCAAGAGGACATGAAGAAGTGGTACGATCAACATGCCTCCTCCATCGAGTTTGAATCGGGTCAGCAGGTATGGGTGATGTCCCCCATCGAACCGTGTGCCTTGCAGGACAAATGGACAGGGCCCTTCAAGGTGATCGAGCGCAAGAGTCCCGTCACCTATCTCATCGACCTGGAGTCCCCCCGGAACCCCCTCCGGGTTCTCCACGCCAACAGACTCAAACCCCACTTCGTGCGCTCAGAGCTCAGCCTGCTGATGGCTACCGACAGTGGCGCAGAAGGAGACTCCGAGCCCCTCCTTGACCTACTGAGGACCCGTGAAAGAGATGGTTCGGTGGACGGGGTCCGACTCTCCGAGGCCCTGACCCCAGAGCAGCGTCAAGATTGTCGGGCCCTCCTGCTGCCGTTCGCAAACCTGTTCTCCCTCGCACCCGGAGTCACCTCCTGGTGCCTGCACGACGTGGACACTGGGGACAGTCCTCCTGTCCGACACCGGGCGTACCGAGTACCGGATCGGGTACGTACATGCATCCAAGAAGAAGTCTCCAAGATGCTCGCCCTCGGGGTCATCGAACCTTCGGACAGTCCCTGGGCCAGCCCGATCGTCCTGGTCCCCAAGGCCACGGCCCCGGGCACCACACCTGAGCTCCGATTCTGCATCGACTATCGGTGTCTGAACGCGGTCACCCGAACCGACGCTCACCCTATCCCCCGAGCAGATGAACTAGTCGACCGCATGGGGGCAGCCCGCTACCTAAGCATCTTCGACCTAACAGCGGGCTACTGGCAGATCGGCCTCACCCCCAGGGCCCAAGAACGTTCCGCTTTCTCCACCCCGGATGGGCACTACCATTTCAGAGTGATGCCATTCGGCATGAAGAACGCTCCAGCCACTTTTCAAAGACTGGTGAACCAGGTATTGGCGGGCCTCGAGGAATTCAGCGCCGCCTACCTGGACGACATCGCGGTATACAGCCGCCACTGGACAGACCACCTCCACCACCTCCGAGAGGTCCTGCAGGCCCTCCAACAGGCCGGCCTCACCATAAAGGCCAGCAAGTGCCAAATCGGCCAGAGGTCCGTGACCTACCTCGGACACCAAGTGGGGAGCGGTCTGGTGGCCCCCCTCCAACTCAAGGTAGCTGCCATTCAGTCCTGGCAACCCCCCGAAACGCAAACCGAGGTCCGAGCCTTCCTGGGGCTCACCGGATACTACCGGCGGTTCGTGAAGGACTATGGCAGCATTGTGGGGCCCCTCATGGAACTCACATCTAAGAACCACCCAAAAAGAGTCAACTGGACTCCCGACTGTCAAGCGGCCTTCGAGAAGCTGAAGGCCGCCATGTGCACCGCTCCTGTGCTCCAGGCCCCCGACTACAGCAGCGAGTTCATCGTTCGGACCGATGCGTCCGACCATGGTATTGGGGACGTCCTCTCCCAACTGAACCCCGAAGGAGTCGACCAACCAGTGGCCTTCATCAGCAGACGCCTACTGCCCCGAGAACAGCGCTGGAGCACCATTGAGCGAGAGGCCTTCGCAGTAGTATGGGCCCTCAAGTAGCTCCGGCCTTACCTCTTCGGAACCCACTTCCGGGTACAAACAGATCATCGGCCCCTGCAATGCCTCATGCAAATGCGGGGGGAGAACCCCAAACTATTGCGATGGTCCATCTCCCTGCAGGGGATGGACTTCACTGTAGAGCATCGCCCTGGTCAAGACCACGCCAACGCGGACGGCCTGTCCCGCTTTTTCCGCCTCGACGAGGAAAGTCCCCAAGAGGATGGGTGACTCTCCCCGCCTTCAGCTGGGGGGGACGCAAGTTGGACAGGCCCCATGAAGGGCTCGCTCCCTCCCCGCATGACAGGGCCCTGGTACCGGCCTTCCAGGTACTACCCGCAGAAGCAACCCCCATCCCGTCCCCCATGGGACGTCTGCTCCTGGGAATCCCTGTGTCCCTGGCCTGGGCCACCGTCAGCACCCTTGCCCGGACCAGCCGCCATCTTAGACACTGCGCCACTAGGCCGCGTGGCCTCAGCTCGACCCCAACCCCGGGTCTGGCCAGGTCCCGACATCCCGGCACCACCATCCACCCAGGAGGTGAACGGACCACTTGGCAGGTCAATGGGAGTAAGAAGTGTCGATGGCTCTCTCCCGCCAGGTGCCGATCACCCCCAGCCTCCTCGGGCGCTGGCTCCACCCCCCTGCTGGGTGTCTGGACTCCCTCATCCCAGACCTCCCGACCTCCAAGAGCGAGGGTCCGGACATCAAAGAGTGCCAGACCTATAGCTGAGGCAGCCCCAGAACAGGAAGGCAGTTGTATCCTGGAGTCGAGAGACACCGCGACAAACTCATCCTTGACGGACTGCCGGCGCTGCCGCAGCCCTGCCTTGTGAACTATTGTCCTGCCTGCTGGCGCTGCCGCGGCCTTCTGCAACCTTCATCCTCGTGGGACCTGCTGGCGCTGCCGCGGCCCGTTGTAACCTTCATCCTCGTGGGACCTGCTGGCGCTGCCGCGGCCCGTTGTAACCCTTCATCCTCGTGGGACCTGCTGGCGCTGCCGCGGCCCGTTGTAACCTTCATCCTCGTTGGAACCTGCTGGCGCTGCCGCGGCCCGTTGCCACCTACGACCTCTTCGGGACCTGCTGGTGCTGCCGCGGTCTGACCCGTCCGAACACCGAGCTCGAGGATTGTGAGCTATCACCGTCCCACCGCCGTACCTACGGGTACCAAGACTGTCCCGCTACCCCCTTCCCTAATAGAGACTAGAATTGAGAGGATCATCGTGTCCTGACCTCATTGTATCGTACTACCTTACTTCAAGAACTGCCTATAAAAGGTGTTAATCTGATCTTCGTGTGGTGTCCATCTGTGGGGGGGGAAGTTACTTGTCTGTACGATCGCTGGGGACGGCCCTCACCGGAGGCCTCTCCCCTTGTGCTCGGCCGACCCTCCAGGTCGCCGTCTAACACAGATTGTGAGTGCAGAGTGCAGATGCAGAGTGCAGATGCAGAGTGCAGATGCAGAGTGCAGATGCAGAGTGCAGATGCAGAGTGCAGATTCAGAGTGCAGATTCAGATTCAGAATGCATATTCAGAATGCAGATTCAGAATGCAGATTCAGAGTGCAGATTCAGAATGCAGATTCAGAGTGCAGATTCAGATTGCAGATTCAGAGTGCAGATTCAGAGTGCAGATTCAGAGTGCATATTCAGAGTGCAGATTCAGAGTGCAGATTCAGAGTGCAGAGTGCAGAGCGCAGATTCAGAGTGCAGATTCAGAGTGCAGAGTGCAGATTCAGATTCAGAGTGCAGAGTGCAGATTCAGATTCAGAGTGCAGATTCAGAGTGCAGAGTGCAGATTCAGAGTGCAGATTCAGAGTGCAGATTCAGAGTGCAGAGTGCAGATTCAGAGTGCAGATTCAGAGTGCAGATTCAGAGTGCAGATTCAGAGTGCAGAGTGCAGATTCAGAGTGCAGATTCAGAGTGCAGAGTGCAGATGCAGAGTGCAGATGCAGAGTGCAGAGTGCTGATGCAGAGTGCAGATGCAGAGTGCAGATTCAGAGTGCAGATTCAGAGTGCAGATTCAGAGTGCAGATTCAGAGTGCAGATTCAGAGTGCAGATTCAGATTCAGAATGCAGATTCAGAATGCAGATTCAGAATGCAGATTCAGAATGCAGATTCAGAGTGCAGATTCAGAGTGCAGATTCAGAGTGCAGATTCAGGGTGCAGATTCAGAGTGCAGATTCAGAGTGCAGAGTGCAGATTCAGAGTGCAGATTCAGAGTGCAGAGTGCAGATTCAGAGTGCAGATTCAGAGTGCAGATTCAGAGTGCAGATTCAGAGTTCAGATTCAAAGTGCAGATTCAAAGTGCAGATTCAGAGTGCAGATTCAGAGTGCAGATTCAGAGTGCAGATTCAGAGTGCAGATTCAGAGTTCAGATTCAGAGTTCAGATTCAGAGTTCAGATTCGAAGTTCAGATTCAGAGTGCAGATTCAGAGTGCAGATTCAGAGTGCAGATTCAGAGTGCAGAGTGCAGATTCAGATTCAGAGTGCAGATTCAGAGTGCAGAGTGCAGATTCAGAGTGCAGATTCAGAGTGCAGGGTGCAGATTGAGAGTGCAGATTGAGAGTGCAGATTGAGAGTTCAGATTGAGAGTGCAGAGAGCAGATAAGAGTGCAGATTGAGAGTGCAGATTCAGAGTGCAGAGTGCAGATTCAGAGTGCAGAATGCAGAATGCAGAGTGCAGATTCAGAGTGCAGAGTGAAGAGTGCAGAGTGCAGATTCAGAGTGCAGAGTGCAGATTCTGAGTGCAGAGTGCAGATTCAGAGTGCAGATTCAGAGTGCAGAGTGCAGATTCAGAGTGCAGATTCAGAGTGCAGAGTGCAGATTCAGAGTGCAGAGTGCAGATTGTGAGTGCAGAGTGCAGATTTAGAGTGCAGATTCAGAGTGCAGATTCAGAGTGCAGATTCAGAGTGCAGAGTGCAGATTGTGAGTGCAGAGTGCAGATTGTGAGTGCAGAGTGCAGATTCAGAGTGCAGAGTGCAGAGTGCAGATTCAGAGTGCAGAGTGCAGATTCAGAGTGCAGAGTGCAGATTCAGAGTGCAGATTCAGAGTGCAGATTCAGAGTACAGAGTGCAGATTGAGAGTGCAGATTGAGAGTGTAGATTGAGAGTGCAGAGTGCAGATTGAGAGTGCAGATTGAGAGTGCAGATTGAGAGTGCAGATTGAGAGTGCAGATTCAGAGTGCAGAGTGCAGATTCAGAGTGCAGATTCAAAGTGCAGAGTGCAGATTCAGAGTGCAGAGTGCAGATTCAGAGTGCAGAGTACAGATTCAGAGTGCAGATTCAGAGTACAGAGTGCAGAGTGCAGATTCAGAGTGCAGAGTGCAGATTCAGAGTGCAGAGTGCAGATTGTGAGTGCAGAGTGCAGATTGAGAGTGCAGATTCAGAGTGCAGAGTGCAGATTGTGAGTGCAGATGCAGAGTGCAGATTGAGAGTGCAGAGTGCAGATTGTGAGTGCAGAGTGCAGATTCAGAGTGCAGATTCAGAGTGCAGATTCAGAGTGCAGAGTGCAGATTCAGAGTGCAGATTCAGAGTGCAGATTCAGAGTGCAGAGTGCAGATTGAGAGTGCAGATTGAGAGTGCAGATTGAGAGTGCAGATTGAGAGTGCAGATTGAGAGTGCAGGTTGAGAGTGCAGAGTGCAGATTGAGAGTGCAGATTGAGAGTGCAGATTCAGAGTACAGAGTGCAGATTGAGAGTGCAGATTGAGAGTGCAGATTGAGAGTGCAGATTGAGAGTGCAGATTGAGAGTTCAGATTGAGAGTACAGATTCAGAGTACAGAGTGCAGATTCAGAGTGCAGATTCAGAGTGCAGATTCAGAGTACAGAGTGCAGATTGAGAGTACAGATTCAGAGTACAGAGTGCAGATTGAGAGTGCAGATTGAGAGTGCAGATTGAGAGTGCAGATTGAGAGTGCAGATTGAGAGTGCAGAGTGCAGATTCAGAGTGCAGATTCAGAGTGCAGATTCAGAGTGCAGATTCAGAGTGCAGATTCAGAGTACAGAGTGCAGATTCAGAGTGCTGATTCAGAGTACAGATTCAGAGTAAAGAGTGCAGATTGAGAGTGCAGATTGAGAGTGCAGATTGAGAGTGCAGATTGAGAGTGCAGATTGAGAGTGCAGAGTGCAGATTCAGAGTGCAGATTCAGAGTACAGATTCAGAGTGCAGAGTGCAGATTCAGAGTGCAGATTCAGAGTGCAGAGTGCAGATTCAGAGTGCAGAGTGCAGATTCAGAGTGCAGAGTGCAGATTCAGAGTGCAGATTCAGAGTACAGAGTTCAGATTCAGAGTACAGAGTGCAGATTCAGAGTGCAGATTCAGAGTGCAGATTCAGAGTGCAGATTCAGAGTGCAGATTCAGAGTGCAGAGTGCAGATTCAGAGTGCAGATTCAGAGTGCAGAGTGCAGATTCAGAGTGCAGAGTTCAGATTCAGAGTGCAGAGTGCAGATTCAGAGTGCAGATTCAGAGTGCAGAGTGCAGATTCAGAGTGCAGATTCAGAGTACAGAGTGCAGATGCAGAGTGCAGATTCAGAGTACAGAGTGCAGAGTGCAGATTCAGAGTGCAGATTCAGAGTGCAGAGTGCAGATTCAGAGTGCAGATTCAGAGTACAGAGTGCAGATGCAGAGTGCAGATTCAGAGTACAGAGTGCAGATTCAGAGTGCAGAGTACAGATTCAGAGTGCAGAGTGCAGATTCAGAGTGCAGAGTGCAGAGTGCAGATTCAGAGTGCAGAGTGCAGATTCAGAGTGCAGATTCAGAGTGCAGATTCAGAGTGCAGAGTGCAGATTCAGAGTGCAGAGTGCAGATTAAGAGTGCAGAGTGAAGATTCAGAGTGCAGATTCAGAGTGCAGATTCAGAGTGCAGATTCAGAGTGCAGATTCAGAGTGCAGAGTACAGATTCAGAGTGCAGAGTACAGATTCAGAGTGCAGATTTAGAGTGCAGAGTACAGATTCAGAGTGCAGAGTACAGATTCAGAGTGCAGATTCAGAGTGCAGAGTACAGATTCAGAGTGCAGAGTACAGATTCAGAGTGCAGATTCAGAGTGCAGATGCAGAGTGCAGAGTACAGATTCAGAGTGCAGATTCAGAGTGCAGAGTGCAGATTCAGAGTGCAGATTCAGAGTGCAGAGTGCAGATGCAGAGTGCAGATGCAGAGTGCAGAGTGCAGATGCAGAGTGCAGATTCAGAGTGCAGATTCAGAGTGCAGATTCAGAGTGCAGAGTGCAGATTTAGAGTGCAGATGCAGAGTGCAGTTAAAATGTTGCTAGGCTAGGGCTTTAAAGACACCCCAAACGTGGAAAAGACTGCTGTTTTTCTTTGGTTTTGTCCAATCTTGTCCAGACGGTCACGCCTAGTATTTTTTTGCAACTATCTTTTCTCCTAAAACATTAATATGCAGGATTGCTGAGGGGTCTCCCCTGTCAGTCCTCGTGGTTGTTTTTTGTGAAGCCCCTGCAAGAAATGGCCATAAAACAATTGGCTGTTTCAGTTTTCTAGAAACACCACAGATTCTGCTTGACCTGGGCGTGCTCCATGACTTGCAAGTGGAACTTCACAGACAACTACATCAATCCAATAGGTCTCGCATTTGCGAGAGTTTAACCTATTGGCATTGTAAATGACAATGCCTTTTATTTATGTTTTAAAAACCAACACATAAATAAAAGACATTGCCATTTACAATGCTAATAGCTCAAACTCTAACAACTGCGAGACCTATTGCATTGTAAATGCTTGTTTGTGGAAGGCTTGGGTGTTTTGCATTTGTGGCAGTTATCTCCCTGAAATTAAGGTTCCCATTCAGACCTATTTTGGCAGAGATGCTGTTCCAGTGCGCCATCACTATGTGATGCAATTGGCTGAACAAGCTTTGCAGCATGGTCCACCTGCCAACAGACGTGTGGGCCAGTTGTCAAGCCACTGATTACATGTGAAACACTGCACACCGGATCTCTGTTGTAGCGGGGCTGGACAAGTGCTATCTACAGATCTTGGTGCTCAATAAACTTTTAAGGGGGTTCAGCAGCAAGCAACATTATCTATGTTCGACATGAAGAAATCGCATGCAGCTGCGAACATCTCAGAAGACGTTAACAGTAAGGTCTTTAAATGGCTGTGACCCAGAGATCTCAAATTTGGATTTGTTGCCACAGAAAATGGCAGTAATATAGTTAAGCGTCCTGTGTTTTTCGTGCATTGCATCAACATCATTGTGCAGGACTTTCTCAAAAAGAAACTCTAGATAGCAGCTTACTGACCAGTAGAATCTGCACTGATTTAATCCATTCTTCTAAAGCTTGGAAGCAGTTGAGGATCATTCAGCTTGCTAATAGAATTCCAGTTAAAGCCCTCATATACGAGATGCAACATCTGTATGAGCAGTACAAACCAATCAATGCGTATTAGATTCAAAGGGGCGGATACAACTGGGAAAAGCATGACCACTGGGATTGACAATTGGGCCCTTGTCAAGAGCCATCAAATAAGCTTTATTCAAAATCACATAGTGAAGAATAAAAGTTACAAAAATATAACTGTATCTAAATTAAGAATAAATAAAAAAAAATAGTTCAAAGATAGATAAAACACATGGATAAAAACATGCAGAGACATCTCCGTGTAGTCAATACAATTTCTACAGATGCTTCCTACATCTTAACGAGCCAATAAGAACCATTAAAATACAGCACATTTATACAAACTCAGAAGCGATTGCAAGTAAATAAAGGCAGGTCGACATTGCACAAATTTAAGTTGTTTTAACAGGAGCTTATAAAATATTTTCTCAAATATGAGTACAATATACAGAAACAGAGAATATGAGTAGTACTCTGCTTGGAAACATTATCGCATTGGCATAACACAGGATCGTTCGACCAGTTATGAATGGTGGGGAAGCTGCTTAAATGATGGAAAATGTCCTGCCAAAACTGAATCAGCAAAAATCTATGGCGTGGATTGAATACATTAGCTAGATAACTTTGCATATAATAACTGGTTAGAATCAACTGGTTCTTCCATACCAAAGGTTTCATAATCTCTGTAGATAGCCTCAAATCCTCAGGTAGAACAGAAAGGGTAAGAAACAACATTAAGAGTTTGGTACAAAGGGGTTCAGGTGTCCTGTTACAAGAGGACGATAAAATCAGAGAGGCGGTCAGGCCATTTATGCAGGGTCTATATCAAAAGGACAGTGTTTTCAGATTAGATGAAGTTAGGGCGTGGTTAGAGCTAAAGGATCTCCCTCAACTGTCCGAGTCTGACAGGGAATATCTAGCTCCCGGTATCTCGGAGGGCGAAATCAGAGAACAAATCAGGAAAAGGAGTCGGGGCAAAGCCGCTGGCTCCGACGGTTTACCAATTGAAGTTTACCTTGGTCTTCTAGAGAGGGTAGTGCCGGTATTATAAGCACTTTTCAATGAAATATTCTTACAAGGTGAATGTATGCCACCATCTTGGTCGTAAGCGACAGTATCACTGATTCTTAAACTAAATAAACATCCTCAAAAAAGGTAATCATATAGACCAATCTCGTTACTAAACTCTGACCTAAAAAAGTTGGGATATTGGCTACCAGGATGGCTAAAACTATTAAAACCATCATACATCCGGATCAGAGGGGGTTTAATGCCCAGGAGGCAGCTCAATGAGCTAACTTTTCAAGTTATTGAAGCAATAGACTTTTCAGAGGAAAAAAGGTTGCCACTTACCTTCATCTCAATCGATGCCGCTAAGGCGTTCAATCAAGTGAACTGGGAGTATCTTTGGGAGACCATGAATAAGTTTGGCTTTCCATTTAATTTTATTGAAGCTGTTAAATCTCTTTATTTGAATCCTAGGGCAAAAGTTTTAGTCAACAGTGCCCTAAAGGATTGGTTTAGCATTCTTAGAGGCACAAGGCAGGGTTGCCCCCTGTCGCCCTTGTTGTTTAATGTATACATTGAACCCTTTGTATGTGCACTTAGAACGGATCATATCATTATACCTTTTAAAATTGCGGATTTGGAGCTTAAGACTGCTCTATATGTAGATGATCTTCTATTGTACACCTCCAATCATATTGATGCGATTCCTCAGCTGTTTGAACTGGCTGAGGAATTCTGTAAAATCTCTCGTTATAAGATCAACAGAGAAAAAAACGATATAATGGGGTGGAAAAGCTCGGGCACTATATACAGGGGGCAAGGGAGCAGATGAGATACTTGGGGATTCACTAGCTCAGAAACTGATGGACATACCCAGGATCAGCTGGGAGAAGGTATCTAAGGAGGTCTGCAAGTTATTAGTGAGATGGGGGAATCTGCCACTGAACATATATGGGAGAGTCAATCTCATAAAGATGACGATTTTGCCCAAAATAACTTTTTCGTTCAATACAATTCCACTACCTCTTAACTCTAAGGATCTCGCTACTTTCCAATGAAAAACCGGTTCCTTCATATGGGCTACAAAACCCCCCAGAGTAGCTTGGTAAAAATTAAGGAGAGGGTTGAAGCTAGGGGGCTTGGCCTTACCCAACTTACTTTCCTACTGTCATGCCTTCCATTTTAAGAATTTTAGAATACTAACCAATTAATTAGTTTCTTCTTCGCAGGGCCTTTTATTTCGGGCAATGCTATACATTTTTTTCTTTTTAAATTTGTTGACCCCAAATTTTACAAAAAGGACTGGCTTAAGACCCTGTTAGCTGCTCTTAAGAACTGGGGACATATCAGGAGAGTTTTGGGAATACCGTATTATACTCCACTGGCTCCGATTTGGGACTCCCCTGGCACTCCTGACTGTCTCCAGGACCAATTGAGTCAGCCGCTTAAACTAGCTGGTATCGCTGTCTGGGGCGATCTCTGTAAAGACTCATAGCTTATGAGCTGGGAGTCTTTTTCCAACTTGCCAAATGGGACTTTAACAAGATTAAAGTTTTACCAGCTCTCTGCTTGGTGGGCAACACAATCTTGGGGCGACGAGGATGCCAGTATGATTATTGATTCTGTCTCTAGAGCGGGTCCATGGAAATGTGAGGTCTCTTTCTGGTATAGGGCCCTCATCGGAGCAGGAGATTGTTTGGACTCTGAGTTGGAGAACCTTTGGGGCAATGTCTTTCCAGATAATAGAGAGGGGGTGCGGAAAATCTGGTGTGATTCTTTTATTATGTCCCAGACAGTGATTAAATCAGCAAATCTCATGAGGAACCATCTCTACACTGCCTATAGAGTGTACTGGACTCCGGGTAAATTATCTAAGGTGACCTCAAGGATATACCATTCCCCCAGATGTAAGAACCCAGCTGCAGACGACCAACATATGTTTGCGGGATGCCCAAATATTGCTTCACACTGGACTGAGTTATGTGGCTTTTTGGAGGAGGATTTATTAAGGGGGATTGAAGTAAGCCCAAGATTAATTTTTTTGGGTCTATTGCCAGACTACTGTATGAGTAACCCTGCTTCGAAATTTGTATTCTACGTAATAGTTATTGCCAGAAGGGAAATGTGTAGAGTATGGAAATTGGAGGCACCACCCTCATTCGCAGATTGTCTTAAAAACATCCTTATGATTAGTCGGTCAGATATGGCCCGCGATGAATTCAGCACCAATAAGATCTGGGCAGCTCTAGAGACCTGGAGGAAGAACTGAGATTGGTCCTATGATTATGCCTGAGGATTGTTGTCCGGTCCTCCCTAGTAATTTGTGGTTTGTCAAGTCTGGTGAACGGGAGTGGGACCAGGAGACAGCCTAACCTCTGGGTAAACTCTGTCCGCCCAGCACAGGCCTTCAGGGCGGTTATTGAATATGCTTGTGTGGAAGGCGCAGAGGGATCCCACCTAGAGTTCATTTGTTCTGGCGGCATGCATGAGGACTACAGAAAATACAAATAAAAATATAAAATCCTGAAGTACCGATGGGTTCTGATTCAAGAGCTTTCCCTTGGATGCTTATCAAGACCTCGGGTGGTCAAAACACTCAATATGTCATGCACAAATTTGAGCCAGATCTGAGACTTTCCACTACCATAGAAAGATCTTGTTCCAGAAACGCTGGATCTTGACCACATCTGCATTTGCATATCCCCAAAGCTCATACCCATATGTGTTGTTGGTCCACATTTGGCCCTATAGATGGTCATCATTTCCCTTGTTTAATGCTCAACTTCCTGGCAAACTTCAGCAGATCTGAGGTGCTTTAGAAAAATTTAAACCACCTTGACTTAATTGCACAAGTCCTATTCCCATCTTTGTTCAATGAAAGGCCTAGGTATGAAAATGTAGATGAGAACAAATCTTAGAACCCTCGATAGAAATGTCACAGCAGTTCCCAAGTTTCATAACAAAGGTTTTACTGATGTTCATCTTTAAACCAAGATTCGGCACAAACTGTGTGAATTCATCAAGTAATCGCTGTAGGCCAAGTGGCGTAAGAGCCATTACTACAGCCGGCATATAGAAGTGATTGAATCAAATGCTTGGGTTAAGTCTGTGTACTTACTTATCAGAGTTCTGCCTAAGCTATTGGAGTAGAGGTTAAACAAGAATGCAGCAAGTATGCAGCCTTGGTGGACTCCTCCTTCTATTTTGAATGACTGGGTGCATTTGCCTTTTAGGCATAACATACTCTGCCCCATCCTAATGGGCACATGTTTCTGAGGCAGTTCACAACTGTGTAGCCTACACCCATGTTGACCATAATTGACCATAATTTATCATGCACCACGAAGTCAAATGCAGAGGTTAAGTCTTCAAATGCTAAAAATAGGCTTCCTCTATTAGTGATCACGTATTTCCATTTGGAATACATTTAGATTGATAGCCTGCTCTTTAATTCCCATGTCTAATTGGTACTCATACTGCAAATTTGATATAATACTTTGGCCAATCCTGAAATATACCTAGAAGAATGTGCACTGGCTCCCTAACTAGGGAGTCCAGCAAAGAAATGGGTCTATATTGTGCTGGACGGGAAACAACCTTTACAACGAAACTTTTACAACGGACTACCATTACAACGCAACTTTTACAACGCAAACTATTACAACGCATTGCTCTGGGGGGCGCTCTAGGATAGGGAATAGGTTAATTTACTATCCAATAACCTTCCCTACTATCCACGGGGACTGGAGTTGGAATAGTAAATTAAACTATTCACTATCCAGCGCCTAAAAGCATTATGCGTTGTAATGGTATGCGTTGTAAAAGTTGCGATGTAAAGGTAGGCGTTGTAAAAGTATGCGTTGTAACGTCATACATCCTGCTGGACTAGTGCTGTCACCCTTGTTCAATATGGGAACTATAAAGGAGTCAGACCATATGCATAGGATTCCTTCACTCTGACAGGCTCTGAAAAACAGAGTTAAAAGGGTCCCCAAAGATTAATATTAGATTTAAACAAGTCAATGGGGATCCCATCAGGGCCTGAAGCTTTAACACCTTTACTCGCCTTCAGATCTACATCATCTAAGGAAAAGTCAGGGTAAATTTGGTCAGACGGGAGAGGAATTGTAGCAGGAAACAGGAAACTGAGAGCTGCTGCGGGAAGGGCAATGATAGTGGCCTCCTGAGTTGAATACAAATTAGTGAAATAGGTTAGCCATTTAGCCTCTCAATACAAGGACTGCCAACTGTATTAAATAAGGGAGAGTTAATAATGTGCCAGAAAGTGATATTGTTGTTCGTCAGGCTAGCCTCAAGTAATTGACCCCAGGATTCTCCTTCAGACCATTTTTGCAATATTTATTTACAAGCTTCTATGCGTGTCTGCACTGCCGAACTTCCTGGGTAGACCTAGGTTGTTTACCTAAGGCTAACTTTAGACTTCTTAGGGCCTTCATGCAGGCAGAGTCAAACCAACCACAACTCCCTTTTCCAGCTTTATTCCGATTAATGGTAAGCCCTTCACTAATACCTTTTTATATGTGCTCACAGTCCATGATAATTTTATTAGCCACTGCGGACTCATCTAGATAAATATCAAAGCCAACTTCAGTTTAGAAATTAATTTTTCTAGAAAAGTATTTGGATTTACCAAGGACTATCTTAAAGCATACCCAATGTGCCAGGAGATATTGATGTTCTCCATAGTCGACACACTTTGTTATTGCCCCCTGTTGTGAGAGAAGGTTTATATTCAGAACGAGACTTTGAGGACTTTGAAGAAAGTGATCGCCAATTGCAATATCATATATAACAAAGTCTAGAACCAACTCTGAATATTTTAAAGAGAACAACAGGAAATAGATGACACTATTTTCCCCAGACATTAAAAGTACTCTTGACTTTAACTGGAATGTCTGGTTAATTCATTGCAGAAACACACATTGTATGAGGGGAAAGTTGACTCGAGGTCGGTGTCTAATTGGTGGAGTGCTGTGATAACATTGCGCATGCAGGCATTATTGTAAAGGTTTACAATAGCCAGGGTAGTGTGCTATTAAATTTGAAATAAGATGATATGGATATAAACTCGAGTCACAATCACTACTTTAGTCAGTGGGGTCATCCTATTTGACACATAAATACATAAAACCCCTCTTGGTCTCCCACAGGTAGAGGAATTTGCTGGAGTGTGGTATGTTTTGAAGCAATTAGGATGTGTATTAGGTCCGCGAACCATGTTTCTTGTATTCAAAGAATATGACACTTAGACACAAAATCAAGTTTCTCGGTCATAGTACATTTATGGCATAGCCCAGAAACATTCCAAAATAAGACCGTGTTAGCTAAATCAGAGGAGGAGACCTAGCCTTGTGGCAACTGCGTGGCTATGAAATCCTTATCAATGCAGGGCTGAGGAAGGGGAGAATCGCAGTCAGCCTCTGTGTCTAGGTAGGCATTAGGTTTGAGCGAGGGTAGGGTGGAAAGTCTGCACCAAATTCTCTCACTTATAATGGTAGGGTAGGGTCTTCAGTCGATCTACACTGTTAAGAGTAGACAGGCAGTCAAACGTGTTATGAGTTACAATGGGAGGTAAAGGTACAGTAAACTGTACCCGATAAAAATGGTCTGACTGTTGGAAAGTTTGGTGAGAGACGGGAGGCTGGTAAAAAAAAAGCCAATTGGTAAAACTGCTTTTTGTTTTGTGGTGATGGATTGGGGACTGGCTCTCTCTTATATGGTTTCAACTAAATTAGGAGATGTAAATGAGAACACCACACAAACTCCCTCCAATTATTTCCTCTCCCGGCTAACCCTTTTGACTCTCCTAGTCATCTTACGGTCTGTAAAAAAGTACAACACCTTGCCTCACCCTCTCATTTAGCCAGTTTAGGGATGTATTCCTCATTGAAACCTAGGATTCATGAATGGTGAGAAGCAGAGGGACATTGGCTAGGATTGCCACAGGAGTGACTGCCAGAGGAACAATTTGGGCCTAGTCAAATGCATGACAGAGATGCTACTTTTTTTTAATGTTTTCCCACCGGAAGTCAACATGGAGGCCAGTACAATGGGACAAGCTATGCTTTTGTTGTATCTGCTACAGAACCAGTTAAAAAACTGTTTCTGTAAGGTTTACAGGTGTGAAGAAAATGAAGATGCGCATAACTTGCTTCAGAACTTTATCCATCGTGTGGCTGATAATACTGGGCTGCAAAAAGACATTGTGTCGGCCAAAGAGTACATCTGTGCCACAATACTTGATACATGCCACAAACGAATACTGGCCACTTTCAGTGCTTTTTCAGAAGTGAATCTTTCATCTAACAAGACGTGAATTATTGAGCCAGCCAGAGACCAAGAAGAAGAGAGCTAGACATTAAAGTCCCACTCCGGGACAAAAGATCTGGGATCCTACCTTCAACTTTCAGAGAGGGCAGTCCTGTTGTATCACCATAGCCAATACCAGCAACAAAAACACAGATGGCAACAACAACAGAAACGGAAGACTCAGCACCAACCTCTGCATTGGCATGGTTTTAAGCGGCAGGTCTTAAGCCCAGTGCAGAAGTGAATATAAACAAGGTTGACTAATTGACAGCATCAATGACCATTCAAAGAAAGTTCCAGGACTATATGGATGACCCAAGAGAGGTCTCCATGAATCAGAACCCATTGGTGTATTAGTATGCCAAGATGTGAGAAAGGCCAGAGCACAGTAGGCTGGCAATAAAGTATCTTGCTTGTTCAGTAGTTAGTGTTTCTGCTGATTATGTGTTCAGTGCAGCTCACTCAGTTGTCACTGTGAGAAGTATCAGTCACTCACCTGTTATATCTAAGGTTTTTACCTTACATCTTCCCTGTTTCTCTGCCTCTGCTGTTCAGCCAGTGTGAGTGGAATGTTAGTGTGAGTGTGATGTCATTGGAGTGTTTGGTATTCTGTGAGTGGACTGTCAGTTGGATCCTGGGCTGAGCAGCAGAGAGGATGCTCCTGGTGGGGCTTTGATTACTTATATACTGGAAAACCTATCTCACCATCTAAGAAGAATAAACTTATCATCTGTAACCTATCCAAGTCTTCTGGAATTCCTTACCAGGATGTAACATCACCCCTAAATGTTGAGAGATTAACCATGATCAAAATAAACCAACATTTCATACCACACAAAACACTGTTCCTGAAATAGCACCTGGGAGGAAGAGGAGTGTGTGTTGGTCAGACTCAATTGTGCTAGCTGACCAGCTTCTGAGTGAACCACCTGAGTTTGAGGACAAACTCTACTTTGACAGACAGTAAAGTTTTTAATTATTTACCATTGTGCTGCATTGAAAAAATAAATAAATACATAGATATAGCTAGAAGAACATTATATATTTTGTTTGTGTCTGACTGACTTATACTGCCACATCATCTTGAGGCACATGTATGGCCAGATTGGAATTGGACAAGTGCACAGTGAAGAAGCCTCCCCATTATATTCAAGGACATTAAAGACAATGATGGCCTCCATCCCTTACATATCCTTTTTTATCCCTTAGCAGGAATGTCACAGATGATCATTTGATTTACAAGACGGCCCAATGTGTCTTGCTTGCATCAAAGAGGAGATACAATTGTGTACCACTTTAGCTTGAGTGATATATTATCGCATGATTGATGATTCATGTGGGTGTAGACAGTGAGGGAGGGTGTTCAACTAATTTGATGATTTGCAATGTTTGGATCCTGACGAGTGATCATTTTTCCTAAAGGTGATTGGACCTTTCACACTTAGCAAGATTTACTTGCAGGGTCCGCTCCATTTTTTCCAGTACCGCATGCTGAGAGACCAGTATCTCTTCCCGTTCATAAACAGTAGTGCACTAGAGGTTGATTGCTCTCATTTGGGTGAGGACAGTTCGACTGATTCATTACTCGGACTCTGGATGATAGAAGGACTGAGGCCAGTACTACCTCAACAGCCAGAAAAGTGAAGTTATCGACAACACGGAAAACAACATGATGCCGACTCTTAGAGGCCTACCCAGTTCTGTGGACTGGAGAGAGGTGTGTTTATTTGGGAAATGATGCTGAATGTGTGTGCTGGCTCAAATATGAAACTCTTCTAATATGTGGTTGTGGTCTGGGGAGGCCTGTTGTTGTAACTAGAGTCAGACATGTGATGTCACATACTCATCTGATGCACACATTTAACTAATGTTACATTGCCAGTTTGAGATTGATCAGCCTTTCAAATGCAGCTGCTTTTCCATGGTTGGCTTTAAAATTGCTCTCACTTCTCAGTTACTTAATTGCCCATGAGTCATAAATTGAATGATTGTAGCAGCCTATGCTCTTGCTCTGCCTCTTAGTCTTGCTACACTGCTCATGAAGCTTACCTTCTGTCCTTCTCCTTGACCCTACAATATTGTTTCTATTGTACAATCTGCAGGTATTAGTCTTCTCCTTCATGAAAGGAAAATACTCCAAAACACTCCTGCCAACCTTCCTGGACCTGTTCAGCCAGGCACCAAAGAGTGATGGACATTCCAGGAAAAAAACAGACGCGGCCCCCAATTTGGGAACAGAGTATCATTTTTCTTTTAAAAATCATCATTTTTAGAAATGTCTGTGTACACTTTACTCCTCCATAATTTCCATGTTTCAACCTTAGATGACCTAACATTTAGATATATTTCAATAACTTGGGTCTCTGGGGCTCAAGGACAGTTTGCAGTACATTTATCTGAACTGCGTCATAATCATTCCTTCATTTTCTTCCACAAAAAATTGATGATTATGTGCTGCTCATCGCCCTTTAATATTGTTGTAGCGTAGTGTTTGTCTTTGTCACATCTTTCCCCAAATGCCCTATCCCATTCATTCATCAAACCCCACACCCTCTTTCCCCAGGCTCTGTGATTATTAAGGTGTAACTTAATTTACACTAATAAATGGATCACACATTTTGTACTGTAGATATAGTGAATGCAACAACAACAGTTGAGGGACAGAATGCAGAACAAGGTCATACATTCACCCCAGTACAGAGATCTGGGCCTAAATCCATCGTTTTATTGCTCATCACACCAACTCAGTTCGGACATGGCCATATGCAAATCAGCCTTGACCCTGTGCCTCATGGGAACAGTCCAGCCCGAACTGCCAAGCCATTTCTTCCCTGGACCGGAATCAAGCATCCTAGGACCGGTTTCTGGCTATCAGCCGTCATCAGCCAGGATAGCTTAGCTCCAGTGGTATGGAGAGGACGGGACTCACGTCTGAGCATACCCGTCCCACTTGGGGTGACAAATGCAAAAACAACAGTTGATGGACAGAATGCAGAACAATGTCATACATTCACCCCAGTACAGAGATCTGGGCCTAAATCCATCATTTTTTTGCTCACCACACCAACCCAGTTCAGACATGGCCATATGCAAATCAGCCTTGACCCTGTGCCTCATGGGAACAGTCCAACCCGAACTCCCAAGAAATGTCATCCATGGACCTGAATCTAGCATCCTAGGACCGGTTTCTGGCTATCAGCCGTCATCAGCCAGGATAGCTTGACTCCAGTGTTGTGGAGAGCACGGGACTCACGTCTGAGCATACCCGTCCCAATCGGGGTGACAAATGCAAAAACAACAGTTGATGGACAGAATGCAGAACAATGTCATACATTCACCCCATTACAGAGATCTGGGCCTAAATCCATCGTTTTTTTGCTCACCACACCAACCCAGTTCAGACATGGCCATATGCAAATCAGCCTTGACCCTGTGCCTCATGGGAACAGTCCAGCCCGAACTCCCAAGAAATGTCATCCATGGACCTGAATCAAGCATCCTAGGACCGGTTTCTGGCTATCGGCTGTCATCAGCCAGGATAGCTTTACTCCAGTGGTGTGGAGAGCATGGGACTCACGTCTGAGCATACCCGTCCCACTCGGGGTGACATATGCAAAAAAAAACAGTTGATGGACAGAATGCAGAACACTGTCATACATTCACCCCAGTACAGAAATCTAGGCCTCAATCCATAATTTTTTTGCTCACCACACCAACCCAGTTCAGACATGGCCATATGCAAATCAGCCTTGACCCTGTGCTTCATTGGAACAGTCCAGGCTGAACTGCCAAGCCATGTCTTCCCTGGACCGGAATCAAGCATCCTAGGACCGGTTTCTGGCAATCAGCCATCATCAGCCAGGATAGCTTGACTCCAGTGGTGTGGAGAGCACGGGACGCACGTCTGAGCATTCCCGTCCCACTCGGGGTTGTGGTAAATAAATTATTTACACTTTCAGAATTTCTATAAATGCAAAAAGGGTCAAATATAAATGAGGAGCAGAGTCTGTGGTGTTAGAGTCAATGTGCTTTATTGCATTAACTCGAGTTAAGGGAGTGCTCCTTTCACCAAGCGGGTTCAGGAGAGTTCTGAGCTTTATTCACAGAGTACAATATTTATACATTCTCTGCATACATAGGGAGGAGCCAGCCAAGCAGAAGGAAAGAAAAAGATATGAGCATGTAGGCGTTCACTGTAATGAGTCATAGGTGGGTGGGTGCATAGAGGGGGCAGCAAGGTCAGCTAAAACTCGCACTGCCTGTTTGCGTAACTTTATCAGACTTTTACACGAGGGCTGTTTCCTTTCTGTTGGTCAGGGAGGGCCCTGGGTGTCAGAGTGACTAGCATGTCTGGTCTTATCTCTAGCTCGGGGCAGCATGCAGATTGCTCTCATCTGTAGAAGTGTTGCTGCTTCATACTAGCAAGTTGGTTTGGCCCTTCCTGTCCACCCCTTGTGTAACTGTCTTGGAGGTTTCCCTTGACATGGGCCACACTTATCTCTGAGAGCCGACAGTAAAACTGGGCCTTATCTCTGCAAATGGGCTTCTGCTCGGCTCTTGCTCAGGGCCGGAATGCAGCTTTATCAGGTAGACCCTTGTTTGACACTGTTAAGACACTCCGGGCTGGGCCTCTTCTCCGTGACTGCTCAGCAAAATATCTAATGTGCTGCAGAGAAATGTAACGTGTGCCTTTTTCAGGGTCTGGCATGGAGGGGCCTGGTGACAGAGAAATAAAGCCTCTGAATGTGAAGTAATGGAGGTTTTTTTTATTCAACATGGCAGATGGTGAGAGGGTAGCGCGTGGGGGCACAAATACATATACATATGTAATTTTCTTCATTCCCTCCTTGTACCCAAGCGCACCCCTATAATACACCTCTATTTTCATCAGGCCGTTAATGTGTTCTTGCAACATGATCTTTTCATTTTTTCTGCTCTGCACATGTGGATGGGGAATGCAGGCAGTGGCGCACAGACTGCAGATGGCCGGGCCGCATTGGATGCAGAGGCAACAACTGAAGATGATAAACAGTATTGATCCTACTACAGTCAACACTTTCCATCCCCATGTTGATAGTAATCCCCACAACCAGCTGCTTAAGGACCATTCTCCTTTATCCATGTCTAGCTGACTTGACATCTTGTGTAGCTTGGCAATGGCCTGGTATACCGTAGGTGCGTTATTTGGAATAAACACACAACAACTCGTGGAGATCAATCTGCATACACCACCACGGTCAGCCAGAATGATGTCTAAAACAATGCGATTTTGTAGGGTCATGAGTCTATCCGCGACCACCTCGGCTGTGAGATTAGAGAGGGCACCTGCCGTTGCATCTATCGTGTTTTGCACCACTCGTGTGAGGTGGCGGATGTTCCTGCTGTTTACCATTGGACCCCAAAATGGAATGACTCCGGCAAAGAAGTCTCCCGCCTCCTGCCCTGCTGTATCTTCTGTATCTATGACCCCCCTTCGCCGTCTGTTATAGACAGTCAGAGGCTCAATTTCATGATAGTCCGCAGGGGCAGTGTAGGTGGGGGGAAGGAGAAAAGCAATGTAACAAGTGCCGACCAGCCCTGTGGGAGCCATGTATAACCTTTGTCCCCACATATGAAGTATGTGCCCTGTGCGGCTATAAGCCGTGTATTGTTTGTTCCATTCAAATTGACTGTGTGATTGCAGATGCTATCACCCATACGTATCTTTTCTTTACTTTGGACACAACAAGGGGCTTTCGTTGATGCCACAAAAACAGGTGAAACGGATCTTTTTCTCCTGTCCATATACTGATAATATAACTTATTAGATCTGTTACCGTGGTCAGCATAGGCTTCCTGCTCTAGTGGGGTACCACATGTCCTGTTCTTTTCACCTCGCCAACATAAAATGTATAGGTGATATCGGAGCTGAGACTGCTCTTTTGTATCCATATTGGCCATATAGGAAGCTTTGTTTGTTTCCCACCAACCGGTACAAGAGCCTTCATAAGAAAAAAGGAGAGTGATGAAAGGCATGCCTTTGGCAACTGTATGGGGAAGAAGACCGCACACCCAGCAGTTGGATGTGTTTATAGCCAGTTGATGTTGTTGTAAAAGGGTGATGAAAGTATTGTTCTTAAATTCATTTCTTCTGTTCTCTAAGTGTACTGGGAGCTCAACATGTGAGTGTACTATGGTTGCGTTCTGTGAGACAGCAGGTGGATAGAGAACATGTAAGAACCAGCCAACACTCATTACCACAATGCTCATAAAAAGTACAATATTCAGAGACACTATACATCTGCTGTGTAATAGCTTGCAGTATTTCTCTCTCATATTAGTCCTTTTTTCTTTACTGTTCACTAGTTTATTCAAGTCAGACACCATGTTCAACCGCTTCACCACCGAGTGGACTTAGACAATCAAACGTCGACTGACATTCTAGATCTCAGTTTGGAAGTGTACTCTTGCTGGGGAGTCTTTTCCAAAAAGGGGGGCTCAAAGTCTGTACTGTCTTTGTTTTTAGCAAATGTTCCGGTAGTCCCAAAGTATTTTTTACAGTGACTGGCATGCATCCACCCCTTTCTTCCCTCGACTTTGATGGCCGTCCTCGTCGTCAGCAGGACTAATTTTGGTGCCTTCCACCTGGGGTCCAGAGGGCTCGTCCGGTCGAAGTTCCTCACTAGCACCCAGTCCCCTGGGGCTATGGCATGGTCCTTGACCTGGGTGTTGTCAGGGAAGGCAGCGGCAACCTGCGAACGGCAAGAGAGTAGTGCAGACATCAAGGAAGCCAGGTAATCGGTGAGCATAGTACTGTCAACATCAGTTATTCTTTTAGGTATTGGTGTACCCCACATATTCGGCGGTCTTCCAAAGACCACCTCATATGGGGATAGGCCGGTTCTAGAATGAGCTACCATGCGCATGTAAAAGAGGGCGACCGGTAAGGCTACCATCCAATCCACGCCCTTTTCTGCACAGACTTTAGCTAATTTTGTTTTGAGGGACTGGTTATGTCTCTCTACTAGACCTGCTGCTTGGGGATGCCTTACACAATGGAACTTCCAGGTATATCACAACAGAAGGGACACCTGTTTCATGAGCTCAGAGGAGAAGGGCTGGCCATTGTCTGAGTAAATGACACGTGGCAACCTGTATCTCGGGAAGAACTCCCTCACTAACTGTTTGGCTGTTGTAACTGCAGTATAATCTGGGACTGGGTAAGCTTCTGTCCATCTGGTTAGGGCACACACCACTACCAGGACGTACTTGTGACATCTACATCTGTCCATTTGGATATAATCCATTTGGAGAACCTCAAAAGGGTGATCAGGGGGATGAAATCCACCCTGTTCCCCTGAGATGCCTTTTCCAGGGTTGAATTGGCAACAAATCATGCAAGTCTTCACTTTCTGTTTTGCTGCCGCTCGCAAGTGTTTGTTAAACCAGATATTCTGCAGGCCATCCAACATTCTCTTCTCTCCCAAGTATGCCGGGCTATGGGCTGTCTCTATTATCACCTGTACCATAGAATCTGGGAGGAACCATGTCTTTTTGTTTTTAGTCATCCAACCCTGGTCAGTCTGGACCCCTCCTTGTTCAGTCCATTTCTTTATTTCATCTGGAGTGGCATGGGTCTGTATATCTTGTACATCTTTGGAGGGATCCCTGACTGTCATAGTCCTTGTCAGTGGTAATACCTGTGAGTTTGTTATGTCAATTGGAGTCTGAGCTGTCTGTTAAGCAGTTCGGTCTGCCAGGTCATTACCTTGGGAAATCACATCTGTGGCCTTGGTGTGTGCTTTGCATTTCAGGATCGCTATTGCTGTAGGTAGGTGTATTGCTTCTAACAAGGCCTGTATGAGAGGGCCATGCTGTATCTTGGCCCCGTGTGAGGTCAGAAAACCTCTCTCCCTCCATAGTACCCCAAAGTCATGAACTACCCCAAACGCATATTGTGAATCAGTGTAGATGTTAACCCTTAACTGTTTTGCTCATTTACAGGCTTGTGTCAAAGCAATGAGCTCTGCTGCTTGTGCTGACAGGGTATCTATTCTTTGTGTCTCTATGATCTCATGGTCAGTAGTTACGGCGTATGCTGCCACTAATTCTCCTGCCCCTGTTCTCATGCATGATCCATCTACATAAAACGTTATGTCAGGGTCTGGGAGTGCAACATCTGTCAAGTCTTGTATTGGCTTCGTCACTACATTTATTACTTCCACACAGTCATGGGGTGTGGTGTCATCTGTGCTTGAGGGTAAAAGAGTGGCAGGGTTGAGTATGTTACATCTTCTAATCTCTATGTGGGGTTGAAATAGTTTCAGCTCGTATCCTGTCAATCTTGCTACAGTCAGGTGTTGCGTCTGTGTCCTATTCAGGAGAACTTCCACTGCGTGTGGTACTTGTACTGTCAGAGAGTGTCCCAGCACTATCGAGTCACTTTGTCTTATGGCCAAAGCTGTGGCCGCAACTGTGTTTTTTGCAACAGATTTCAAGCATGCTGGCAGAGCCTGTGCTACAGGGTCCAATGTACTAGAAAAATAAGCACATGGCTTGTGTTTCCCTGCTTGGTCTTGTGTGAGAACAGATAGTGCTGTTCCATCCCGCTCTGTCACGAACAGGGTGAAGTGTTTCTTGTAATCAGGAGTGGCTAAAACTGGCGCTTGACATAACGCCCGTTTTAGTTCCTCAAATGCTAGGGTGTGCTCTGATGTCCAAGGGAGAACATTAGAGGTGGCAGCCTCCAATGTAGTCAATTGTATGAGTGGCTTGACTATGTGGGCATACTGGGGAATCCATTGTCTGCAATAGGAAGTAAGGCCAATGAATGCACGTACTTCTTTCTGTGTTTTGGGTTGTGAAATGTTGGAAATCAATTTAATTCGTTCTTGTGTCAGCTGCCTACCCTCCTTGGACAGCAAGTGCCCTAAGTAAGCCACTAGCTGTTCACAGAACTGTAACTTCGAAGGGGACACCTTGTGCCCCTTGTCCGCCAGAAAGTGAAGGACCGTGAGGGAAGCCTTTTCACAGTCAGGTTCTGATCTTGCTGTGATGAGAATGTCATCCACGTACGGTATTAATGCTGTGTTGGTAGGCATACTTATACTGTCAAGTTGTCTCTTTAATGCCTGACTGTAAACACTGGGGCTTTCTGTAAAGCCTTGGGGAGCTCTTGTAAATTTGAAGCTGCATCCTTTTAAACTGAATCCAAAAAGATATTGACTGTCAGGATGTATTGGAATGCTGAAGAATGCATTCTTCAGGTCAATGACCGTGAAAAATGTTGCCTCAGAATCAATGGCAGTCAATAATGAGGAAATGTCTGGGACCACTGGGTATTGTGGGACCACGCATTTGTTCAGTTCTCGAAGGTCAACTACTAGTCTGTAAACTGGGGGTGCTTGAGGGTCTGTGCGTTTAAGAACAGGGAGGACGGGGGAGTTACACACATTCGAGTCTGTCTCCACCACCACCCCCTGTTTAATGAGATCTTAAATTATTTTTAATAAGGCTGTTTCAGCCTCAGGTGGAATCCTGTACTGTCGTATTCGGGGTAGGACGACTCCTTCCTTAAGAGTGACCTCGTGTGGTGTTATATCCATGTAACCTACGTCAGTCGAACCTTGTGCCCATAGATACTGTGGGACATCCTGAAGTCTGGGATCAAAATCTCTAACCGTGAAATGCCCTTTGAAATAACGCAAAAACAGTCTTACTCCTTCTGGTGAGCAACAGATAACTGCTCCCAGTTCTTTTAGGGTCTTTATACCTAGTAAATTTTCTGGACATGTTTTAGTGAGTAGTAGGTCTGAGGTGTGTGTCAGTGGACCCACCCCTAAAGAGACTGGTTCTGATACTTTGGTGACAATTGGCTTTCCAGAAAATCCCAGGGATATATTCTGTGAGCCCGAGAGAGGTGCCCCTGGGACCTCGTCATGACTGATGGTAGTCCTGCTTGCCCCTGTGTCAATCAGAAACTTTCTATCTTGCCCCAGCAAACGAGCATGTAAATAAGGACCCTCTTGGTCCACAGGAACTGGGATAAGGGGCAAGCAATCTTCCCTCTCGAGGCTGTTTCATGAAAAAGATTGGTATTCTGGGTAGTCTGACTGCGTGTACTGATACATTTGAGGTGCAGCGGCAGCGGGCGTCTGGACCTGCAGCAGGGTGGGGGCGTGTGTCTGTTGAGTGTTGTACTGTCTGGGTGTATAGGGCCGTTCCTTTGTTTTACCTGTGGCTATATTGTGCTTTAGGACGAGGCATTCCCTTACAAAGTGACCCTGTTGTTTACAATAATTACAGGTCCCTTTAGTGGGTGCGGTACCATTCTTGTTCATGTTTGCAGGTACTGTTTGGGCAACTAGCACCTTCATTTTTGTATCCTTCATGCGCTTCTTTTCTTGTTCTTGTTCTTCCCTTATTCTATTTTGGTGGTATTGCAACATCTGTAACATTTGTGAGGGGCTATTTGCTTGCCAAGTACTCTCAACCTTCAGCACTCTATTCCTAATCTGAGGAAGGGCGTTATCTACCAGTTTGGTCACAAAAAGGTGGGGATAGGCTTCACTACTGTGTTTTAAACCACTGTTGACAGCAAAACATTTCTCCAACCTAGTGTAGTAATCGCTCGTTTCTTCCTCTGGTTTCTGTTTACATGCTGAAATTGCATCCCAGTCTTCCTTTTTGGTCGTTAATAGTCTTGGTAAAATTTGTATAAGGAGTTCGGGGAGCCCCTTAATTTTTTCACCAAGGCCATCCCCCGGGGCCCTACCTGCATCTTCAGCTTGCAACTCTGCCCATTTCAACGTTTTATCTCCCACATCCCAGTCTTTCTCTTTAAGTTTCTCGTAAATGCCTGCTGGTAACAAGACCTTTAGTAACCTTAGGATATCAGGGTAAGTATAGTCTCCTATACGGAGTATATCTTTTATTTCTCTGTGAAACCCCCCCGGGTCTTTATCATGGGAAGGTAATAACCTCTTCATTTCCAGTATTTCTAGCTTGGTGAGAGGGGTATAGACATATACCCGCTGGACAGTGCCATCTGTTTTTCTTATGGGGTGGACCTCTCGCAGAGGGTACTGTCCTCTGGGGCGAGGGTCGGGTGTCATTGAGGCGGACAGGAATTGTTCATATTGGAGACGCAAGTCTAAAATGGTGTTAATCAGTTCTGGGCCCTGTTTCATCCATCTATCTAGTATGACCTTTTCCAGTATTTTATATAATTTGCCAGGGTGGTGATATTGGCTCTCATACAATGTGATCAAGTGTTGGACCATATAGATGCTGGCCAGGCGTTGTTCGAGTGGTGGGAGGCTCAGGAACATCTGGGCCACTATGTCGGGATTATATACATGATGTTGGGACACCCACTGGGTGGCCGACCAAGCCAACTCCCTCTCATGTGGTGTGAGGGGTGGCTCGTCGTCCATCCAATGGTCTAGGGCTTTTTCAGTTGATTGGAACAAATCCTCAGGGGAGATGTTTCTTTCCTTGTTAACCCTTGTTTTCTGAGGTCGATGGTGTTTGGCGCCATTACAGTGCCGTGCTACGCCCAGAAAATTAATTTTGTCTGCCAGCTCGTTGTTATCCCCTTCCTCTGACACACTATCCCTGCCTTCCTTCTCGGCGTTGCGTATTGCTAGTATTTTCTTTTTAATCTTGTTCGTCATTGCTTCTGTCTGCGCTGCCTTATCATGTTTACCGTCATTGATGCTGTCGCTCCACTCTATTAAACTAGCCTCCACGTCCCCATCACCCCCATCAAGTTCCCTGATCAGACAGTTGATAATAAAACGGAGGATGTTGTTCTTAGCTTTTACTTTTCTATTTTCCATAGCTTGAGCTACGCATTCATGGTTCCGTCCTGTTCTGATGAACTCATACAAGGCATCAAAATGTGTATTCATATCAGGCAGTCCATCTAGCTCTGCGATGGCTTGCCTTACTCGTATTGATATGGCGCGCATTGGACCAGTATTACCTGGCTGTAAATCATATATACATCTAGGGAGTTCGACGTCATCCTTTATTTCCTTTCCCCCCCCTTCCGCACCCCCGGAAGCCTGTTGTTGGTTCTGGACTGGCTGGGGCACGGCTTCTGGTGGGAGCGGGGGAAATGGTGCGTCTATGTAGGCTGGGGGTGGCTCTGCTAGGTAGGCGGAAAGGAACGCCTCTGGTGCCGTTGGTTTAATTTTAAGGGGTACATTTTGGGGAACTTCCTCCGTAATCTCCTCTGAGAGTACAGGGTAGATACCTGCAACAAGAGCATTTCTTTCCCTATCCATTTGTTCCGCTCGAACCTGTTCACCCTCTTCTAGTAACTCTTTTTCTTTTGCCTGTTCTGACATTTGCCTGCTTTTCTCGGCCTTGTTAAGTTCTTTCAGGGCCCTCCTATTAGCCTCCTTGCGCCATAATTCAATGGCCTCTTTCTGCGAGGGCCTCGACTTCCTTTTCCATAGTTGTTCCTCTACTCTCATAATACATTCTGAATCCCATGTGCCGGTAGCAGGCCATCTATGCACCGTCTCTAGATCCTTCGTGTAATCTACCCAGAGGTCTAAATAGAGAATAGGGCTGATGCCATGTTTGTTATACATAAAATGGCCGGGAGTATCTCTTGGCGGAACATTAACTTCCTCTTCTAATATTCCCTCTTTAGTGCCTATTTTACGCAATTTTGAAAACAGCGGCATGCTTAAAACCCAATTAAAACAATTTCAAACCTAAAACATATAGAACATATTCCTATGCACTGAAATACAGTACAACCATACCGGTCTCGTGAAGGAGACACGTCTTTACCGTGTTCATTAAATGAACCCGTCTTTATGCGTTCTCAGTGGTACTCACCGGGAAGCAGAACTTGAAGACCTGGTCATCAGACGCTTGACGCTTGCGCAGGAATGGCGGACCTCTGAAGACCTCGGACTCGGCTCTCTCACGGGTTGGGCTCTGGGTCAGGACGCTCCGCAATCTTCCTCACCGCCTCGTGTGGATGTCTGGTCGCAGTCCGCCTCCTCCGTGGGCCTGAGGGAGTTGGCGGGAAGACCCGCTGGCGTGTACACTTGAAGTCCATCTAGGCTGTAGAAGGGGGCAGGGGCCGGACCTACATCGCCGGCGCGTGGGGAAGGGGATGCGTTCCTATTCGGGCGCCAGAAAATGTGGTAAATAAATTATTTACACTATCAGAATTTCTATAAATGCAAAAAGGGTCAAATAAAAATGAGGAGCAGAGTCCGTGGTGTTAGAGTCAATGGGCTTTATTGCATTAACTCGAGTTAAGGGAGAGCTCCTTTCACCAAGCGGGTTCAGGAGAGTTCTGAGCTTTATTCACAGAGTACAATATTTATACATTCTTTGCATACATAGGGAGGAGCCCTCCAAGCAGAAGGAAAGAAAAAGATATGAGCATGTAGGCGTTCACTGTAATGAGTCATAGGTGGGTGGGTGCATAGAGGGGGCAGCAAGGTCAGCTAAAACTCGCACTGCCTGTTTGCGTAACTTTATCAGACTTTTACACGAGGGCTGTTTCCTTTCTGTTGGTCAGGGAGGGCCCTGGGTGTCAGAGTGACTAGCATGTCTGGTCTTATCTCTAGCTCGGGGCAGCATGCAGATAGCTCTCATCTGTAGAAGTGTTGCTGCTTCATACTAGCAAGTTGGTTTGGCCCTTCCTGTCCACCCCTTGTGTAACTGTCTTGGAGGTTTCCCTTGACATGGGCCCCACTTATCTCTGAGAGCCGACAGCAAAACTGGGCCTTATCTCTGCAGATGGGCTTCTGCTCGGATCCTGCTCAGGGCCGGAATGCAGCTTTATCAGGTAGACCCTTGTTTGACACTGTTAAGACACCCCGGGCTGGGCCTCTTCTCCGTGACTGCTCAGCAAAATATCTAATGTGCTGCAGAGAAATGTAACGTGTGCCTTTTTCAGGGTCTGGCATGGAGGGGCCTGGTGACAGAGAAATAAGGCCTCTGAATGTGAAGTAATGCAGGGGTTTTTTATTCAACATGGCAGATTGTGAGAGGGTAGCGCGTGGGGGCACAAATACATATAAATATGTAATTTTCTTCATTGTGACAAATGCAAAAACAACAGTTGATGGACAGAATGCAGAACAATGTCATACATTCACGCCAGTACAGAGATTTGGGCCTAAATCCATCGTTTTTTTGCTCACCATACCAACCCAGTTCAGACATGGCCATATGCAAATCAGTCTTGACCCTGTGCCTCATGGGAACAGTCCAGCCCGAACTGCCAAGCAATGTCATCCATGGACCTGAATTAAGCATCCTAGGACCGGGTTCTGGCTATCAGCCGTCATCAGCCAGGATAGCTTGACTCCAGTTGAGTGGAGAGCACGGGACTCACGTCTGAGCATACCCATCCCACTCAGGGTGACGAATACAAAAACAACAGTTCATGGACAGAATGTAGAACAATGTCATACATTCACCACAGTACAGAGATCTGGGCCTAAATCCATTGTTTCTTTGCTCACCACACCAACCCAGTTCAGACATGGCCATATGCAATTCACCCTTGACACTGTGCCTCATGGGAACAGTCCAGTCCGAACTGGCAAGCCATGTCTTCCCTGGACCGGAATCAAGCATCCTAGGACTGGTTTCTGGCTATTAGCCAGGATAGCTTGACTCCAGTGGTGTGGAGAGCACAGGACTCACGTCTGAGCATACCCGTCCAACTCGGGGTGACAAATGCAAAAACAACAGTTGATGCACAGAATGCAGAACAACGTCATACATTCACCCCAGTACAGAGATCTAGGCCTCAATCCATCGTTTTTTTGCTCACCACACCAACCCAGTTCAGACATGGCCATATGCAAATAAGCCTTGACCCTGTGCTTCATTGGAACAGTCCAGCCTGAACTGCCAAGCCATGTCTTCCGTGGACCGGAATCAAGCATTCTAGGACCGGTTTCTGGCTATCAGCTGTCATCAGCCAGGATAGCTTTACTCCAGTGGTGTGGAGAGCATGGGACTCACGTCTGAGCATACCCGTCCCACTCGAGGTGACACATGCAAAAAAAACAGTTGATGGACAGAATCCAGAACACTGTCATACATTCACCCCAGTACAGAAATCTAGGCCTCAATCCATCGTTTTTTTGCTCACCACACCAACCCAGTTCAGACATGGCCATATGCAAATCAGCCTTGACCCTGTGCTTCAATGGAACAGTCCAGCCTGAACTGCCAAGCCATGTCTTCCCTGGACAGGAATCAAGGATCCTAGGACCGGTTTCTGGCAATCAGCTGTCATCAGCCAGGATAGCTTGAGTCCAGTGGTATGGAGAGCACGGGACTCACGTCTGAGCATACCCGTCCCACTCGGGGTGACAAATGCAAAAACAACAGTTGATGGACAGAATGCAGAACAATGTCATATATTCACCCCAATACAGAGATCTGGGCCTAAATCCATCATTTTTTTGCTCACCACACCAACCCAGTTCAGAAATGGCCATATGCAAATCAGCCTTGACCCTGTGCCTCATGGGAACAGTCCAGCCCGAACTGCCAAGCCATGTCTTCCCTGGACCGGAATCAAGCATCCAAGGACCGGTTTCTGGCTATCAGTCAGGATAGCTTGACTCCAGGGGTGTGGAGAGCACGGGACTCATGTCTGAGCATACCGGTCCCACTCGGGGTGACAAATGCAAAAACAACAGTTGATGGACAGAATGCAGAACAATGTCATACATTCACCCCAGTACAGTGATCTGGGTCTAAATCCATGTTTTTTTTGTTCACCAACCAACCCAGTTCAGAAATGGCCATATGCAAATCAGCCTTGACCCTGTGCCTCATGGGAACAGTCCAGCCCGAACTGCCAAACCATGTCTTCCCTGGACCGGAATCAAGCATCCGAGGACCGGTTTCTGTCTATCAGCCAGGATAGCTTGACTCCAGGGGTGTGGAGAGCAAGGGACACATGTCTGAGCATACCGGTCCCACTCGGGGTGACAAATGCAAAAACAACAGTTGATGGACAGAATGCAGAACAATGTCATACGTTCACCCCAGTACAGTGATCTGGGCCTAAATCCATGTTTTTTTTTTCACCACACCAAACCAGTTCAGACATGGCCATATGCAAATCAGCCTTGACCCTGTGCCTCATGGGAACAGTCCAGCCCGAACTGCCAAGCCATGTCTTCCCTGGACCGGAATCAAGCTTCCTAGGACTGTTTTCTGGCTACTAGCCAGGATAGCTTGACTCCAGTGGTATGGAGAGTACGGGACTCACGTCTTAGCATGCCCGTTCCACTCGGGGTGGCAAATGCAAAAACAACAGTTGATGGACAGAATGCAGAACAATGTCGGACATTACACCAGTACAGAGATCGAGGCCAAAATCCATTGTTTTTTTGCTCACCACACCAACCCAGTTCAGACATGGCCCTAGGCAAATCAGACTTGACACTGTGCCTCAAGGGAACAGTCCAGCCCGAACTGCCAAGCAACGTCATCCATGGACCTGAATCAAGCATCCTAGGACCAGTTTCTGGCTATTAGCCATCATCAGCCAGGATAGCTTGACTCCAGTAGAGTGGTGAGCACGGGACTCAGGTCTGAGCATACCCATTCCACTCAGGGTGACGAATGCGAAAACAACAGTTGATGGACAGAATGCAGAACAATGTCATACATTCAACCAGTACAGAGATCTAGGCCTAAATCCATTGTTTTTTTGCTCACCACACCAACCCAGTTCAGACATGGCCCTATGCAAATCAGCCTTGACCCTGTGCCTCATGGGAACAGTCCAGCCCGAACTGGCAAGCCATGTCTTCCCTGGACCGGAATCAAGCATCCTAGAACTGGTTTCTGGCTATTAGCCAGGATAGCTTGACTCCAGTGGTGTGGCGAGCACGGGACTCACATCTTAGCACACCTGTTCCACTCGGGGTGACGAATGCAAAAACAACAGTTCATGGACAGAATGCAGAACAATGTCATACATTCAACCAGTACAGAGATCTAGGCCTAAATCCATTGTTTTATTGCTCACCACACCAACCCAGTTCAGACATGGCCCAATGGAAATCAGCCTTGACCCTGTGCCTCATGGGAACAGTCCAGCCTGAACTGCCAAGCCATGTCTTCCCTGGACCGGAATCAAGCATCCTAGGACCGGTTTCTGGCAATCAGCCATCATCAGCCAGGATAGCTTGACTCCAGTGGTGTGGAGAGCACGGGACTCACGTCTGAGCATACCCATCCCACTCGGGGTGACACATGCAAAAAAAAACAGTTAATGGGCAGAATGCAGAACAATGTCATACATTCACCCAGTACAGAGATCTATTCCTAAATGCATTGTTTTATTGCTCACAACACCAACCCAGTTCAGACATGGCCCTATGGAAATCAGCCTTGACCCTGTGCCTCATGGGAACAGTCCAGCCCGAACTGCCAAACCATGTCTTCCCTGGACCGGAATCAAGCATCCGAGGACCGGTTTCTGTCTATCAGCCAGGATAGCTTGACTCCAGGGGTGTGGAGAGCAAGGGACACATGTCTGAGCATACCGGTCCCACTCGGGGTGACAAATGCAAAAACAACAGTTGATGGACAGCATGCAGAACAATGTCATACATTCACCCCAGTACAGTGATCTGGGCCTAAATCCATGTTTTTTTTGTTCACCACACCAAACCAGTTCAGACATGGCCATATGCAAATCAGCCTTGACCCTGTGCCTCATGGGAACAGTCCAGCCCGAAATGCCAAGCCATGTCTTCCCTGGACCGGAATCAAGCTTCCTAGGACTGTTTTCTGGCTACTAGCCAGGATAGCTTGACTCCAGTGGTGTGGAGAGCATGGGACTCACGTCTTAGCATGCCCGTTCCACTCGGGGTGGCAAATGCAAAAACAACAGTTGATGGACAGAATGCAGAACAATGTCATACATTACACCAGTACAGAGATCTAGGCCTAAATCCATAGTTTTTTGCTCACCACACCAACCCAGTTCAGACATGGCCCTAGGCAAATCAGACTTGACACTGTGCCTCAAGGGAACAGTCCAGCCCGAAATGGCAAGCCATGTCTTCCCTGGACCGGAATCAAGCATCCCAGAACTGGTTTCTGGCTATTAGCCAGGATAGATTGACTCCAGTGGTGTGGCGAGCACGGGACTCACATCTTAGCACACCCGTTCCACTCGGGGTGACGAATGCAAAAACAACAGTTCATGGACAGAATGCAGAACAATGTCATACATTCAACCAGTACAGAGATCTAGGCCTAAATCCATTGTTTTATTGTTCACCACACCAACCCAGTTCAGACATGGCCCTATGGAAATCAGCCTTGACCCTGTGCCTCATGGGAACAGTCCAGCCCGAACTGCCAAGCCATGTCTTCCCTGGACCGGAATCAAGCATCCTAGGACCGGTTTCTGGCAATCAGCCATCATCAGCCAGGATAGCTTGACTCCAGTGGTGTGGAGAGCACGGGACTCACGTCTGAGCATACCCATCCCACTCGGGCTGACACATGCAAAAAAAAACAGTTAATGGGCAGAATGCAGAACAATGTCATACATTCACCCAGTACAGAGATCTAGGCCTAAATGCATTGTTTTATTGCTCACAACACCAACCCAGTTCAGACATGGCCCTATGGAAATCAGCCTTGACCCTGTGCCTCATGGGAACAGTCCAGCCCGAACTGCCAAGCCATGTCTTCCCTGGACCGGAATCAAGCATCCTAGGACCGGTTTCTGGCAATCAGCCATCATCAGCCAGGATAGCTTGACTCCAGTGGTGTGGAGAGCACGGGACTCAAGTCTGAGCATACCCGTCCCACTCGGGGTGACACATGCAAAAACAAAACAGTTGATGGACAGAATGCAGAACAATGTCATACATTCACTCCAGTATGGAGATCTGGGCCTAAATCCATTATTTTTTTGCTCACCACACCAACCCAGTTCAGAAATGGCCATATGCAAATCAGCCTTGACCCTGTGCCTCATGGGAACAGTCCAGCCCGAACTGCCAAGCCATGTCTTCCCTTGACCGGAATTAAGCATCCAAGGACTGATTTCTGGCTATTAGCCAGGATAGCTTGACTCCAGTGGTGTGGAGAGCACGGGACTCACGTCTTAGCATACCCGTTCCACTCGGGGTGACAAATGCAAAAACAACAGTTGATGGACAGAATGCAGAACAATGTCATACATTCAACCAGTACAGAGATCTAGGCCTAAATCCATTGTTTTTTTGCTCACTACACCAACCCAGTTCAGACATGGCCCTATGCAAATCAGCCTTGACCCTGTGCCTCATGGGAACAGTCCAGCCCGAACTGCCAAGCCATGTCTTCCCTTGACCGGAATTAAGCATCCAAGGACTGATTTCTGGCTATTAGCCAGGATAGCTTGACTCCAGTGGTGTGGAGAGCACGGGACTCACGTCTGAGCATACCCGTCCCACACGGGGTGACAAATGCAAAAACAACAGTTGATGGACAGAATGCAGAACAATGTCATACATTCACCCCAGTACAGATATCTGGGCCTCAATCCTTCATTTTTTTGCTCATCACACCAACCCAGTTCAGACATAGCCATATGCAAATCAACCTTGACCGTGTGCCTCATGGGAACAGTCCAGCCCGAACTGCCAAGCCATATCTTCCGTGGACCAGAATCAAGCATCCTAGGGCTGGTTTCTGGCTATCAGCCGTCATCAGCTAGGATAGCTTGACTCCAGGGGAATGTAGAGCATGGAACTCACGTCTGACCATACCTGTCCCACTCGGGATGACAAGTGCTAAAACAACAGTTGATGGACAGAATACAGAACAAGGTCATACATTCAACCCTGTACAGATATCTGAGCATAGATCGATCGTTTTTTTGCTCACCACATCAACCCAGTTCAGACATGGCCATATGCAAATCAGCCTTGACCCGGTGACTCATGGGAACAGTCCAGCCCAAACTTCCAAGCCATGTCATCCCTTGACCAGAATCAAGCATCCTAGGACCGGTTTCTGGCTATCCGCCAGGATAGCTTGACTCCAGTGGTGTGGAGAGCACAAGACGCACGTCTTAGCATACCCGTCCCACTCGGGGTGACAAATGCAAAAACAACAGTTGATGGACAGAATGCAGAAAAATGTCATACATTCACCCCAGTACAGAGATCTGGGCCTAAATCCATCATTTTTTTTGCTCACCACACCAACCCAGTTCAGATATGGCCATATGCAAATCTGCCTCGACCCTGTGCCTCATGGGAACGGTCCAGCCCGAACTGCCAAGCCATGTCTTCCCTGGACCGGAATCAAGCTTCCTAGGACTGTTTTCTGGCTACTAGCCAGGATAGCTTGACTCCAGTGGTGTGGAGAGCACGGGACTCACGTCTTAGCATGCCCGCTCCACTTGGGGTGGCAAATGCAAAAACAACAGTTGATGGACAGAATGCAGAACAATGTCATACATTACACCAGTACAGAGATCTAGGCCTAAATCCATTGTTTTTTTGCTCACCACACCAACGCAGTTCAGACATGGCCCTAGGCAAATCAGACTTGACACTGTGCCTCAAGGGAACAGTCCAGCCCGAACTGCCAAGCAACGTCATCCATGGACCTGAATCAAGCATCCTAGGACCAGTTTCTGGCTATCAGCCGTCATCAGCCAGGATAGCTTGACTCCAGTAGAGTGGAGAGCACGGGACTCAGGTCTGAGCATACCCATCCCACTCAGGGTGACGAATGCAAAAACAACAGGTCATGGACAGAATGCAGAACAATGTCATACATTCACCACAGTACAGAGATCTGGGCCTAAACCATTGTTTCTTTTCTCACCACACCAACCCAGTTCAGACATGGCCATATGCAAATCAGCCTTGACCCTGTGCCTCATGGGAACAGTCCAGCCCGAACTGGCAAGCCATGTCTTCCCTGAACCGGAATCAAGCATCCTAGAACTGGTTTCTGGCTATTAGCCAGGATAGCTTGACTCCAGTGGTGTGGAGAGCACGGGACTCACATCTTAGCACACCCGTTCCACTCGGGGTGACGAATGCAAAAACAACAGTTCATGGACAGAATGCAGAACAATGTCATACATTCAACCAGTACAGAGATCTAGGCCTAAATCCATTGTTTTATTGCTCACCACACCAACCCAGTTCAGACATGGCCCTATGGAAATCAGCCTTGACCCTGTGCCTCATGGGAACAGTCCAGCCCGAACTGCCAAGCCATGTCTTCCCTGGACCGGAATCAAGCATCCCAGGACCGGTTTCTGGCAATCAGCCATCATCAGCCAGGATAGCTTGACTCCAGTGGTGTGGAGAGCATGGGACTCACGTCTGAGCATACCCATCCCACTCGGGGTGACACATGCAAAAAAAAAACAGTTGATGGGCAGAATGCAGAACAATGTCATACATTCACCCAGTACAGAGATCTAGGCCTAAATCCATTGTTTTATTGCTCACAACGCCAACCCAGTTCAGACATGGCCCTATGGAAATCAGCCTTGACCCTGTGCCTTATGGGAACAGTCCAGCCCGAACTGCCAAGCCATGTCTTCCCTGGACCGGAATCAAGCATCCTAGGACCGGTTTCTGGCAATCAGCCATCATCAGCCAGGATAGCTTGACTCCAGTGGTGTGGAGAGCACGGGACTCAAGTCTGAGCATACCCGTCCCACTCGGGGGGACACATGCAAAAACAAAACAGTTGATGGACAGAATGCAGAACAATGTCATAAATTCACCCCAGTATGGAGATCTGGGCCTAAATCCATTATTTTTTTGCTCACCACACCAACCCAGTTCAGAAATGGCCATATGCAAATCAGCCTTGACCCTGTGCCTCATGGGAACAGTCCAGCCCGAACTGCCAAGCCATGTCTTCCCTGGACCGGAATCAAGCATCCAAGGACTGATTTCTGGCTATTAGCCAGGATAGCTTGACTACAGTGGTGTGGAGAGCACGGGACTCACATCTTAGCATACCCGTTCCACTCGGGGTGACAAATGCAAAAACAACAGTTGATAGACAGAATGCAGAACAATGTCATACATTCAACCAGGACAGAGATCAAGGCCTAAATCCATTGTTTTTTTGCTCACCACACCAACCCAGTTCAGACATGGCCCTATGTAAAACATCCTTGACCCTGTGCCTCATGTGAACAGTCCAGCCCGAACTGCCAAGCCAGGTCTTCCCTGGACCAGAATCAAGCATCCTAGGACTGGTTTCTGGCTATCAGCCGTCATCAGCTAGGATAGCTTGACTCCAGGGGAATGTAGAGCATGGAACTCACGTCTGACCATACCTGTCCCAGTCGGGATGACAAGTGCTAAAACAACAGTTGATGGACAGAATACAGAACGAGGTCATACATTCAACCCTGTACAGATATCTGAGCATAGATCGATCGTTTTTTTGCTCACCACATCAACCCAGTTCAGACATTGCCATATGCAAATCAGCCTTGACACGGTAACTCATGGGAACATTCCAGCCCAAACTGCCAATCCATGTCATCCCTTGACCAGAATCAAGCATCCTAGGACCGGTTTCTGGCTATCAGCCAGGATAGCTTGGCTCCAGTGGTGTGGAGAGCACGGGACTCACGTCTTAGCATACCCGTCCCACTCGGGGTGACAAATGCAAAAACAACAGTTGATGGACAGAATGCAGAAAAATGTCATACATTCACCCCAGTACAGAGATCTGGGCCTAAATCCATCATTTTTTTTGCTCACCACACCAACCCAGTGCAGATATGGCCATATGCAAATCTGCCTCGACCCTGTGCCTCATGGGAACAGTCCAGCCCGAACTGCCAAGCCATGTCTTCCCTGGACCGGAATCAAGCTTCCTAGGACTGTTTTCTGGCTACTAGCCAGGATAGCTTGACTACAGTGGTGTGGAGAGCACAGGACTCACGTCTTAGCATGCCCGTTCCACTCGGGGTGGCAAATGCAAAAACAACAGTTGATGGACAGAATGCAGAACAATGTCATACATTACACCAGTACAGAGATCTAGGCCTAAATCCATTGTTTTTTTTGCTCACCACACCAACCCAGTTCAGAAATGGCCATATGCAAATCTGCATTGACCCTGTGCCTCATGGGAACAGTCCAGCCCGAACTGCCAAGCCATGTCTTCCCTGGACCGGAATCAAGCATCCTAGGACTGGTTTCTGGCAATCAGCCATCATCACCCAGGATAGCCTGACTCCAGTGGTGTGGAGAGCACGGGACTCACGTCTGAGCATACCCGTCCCACTCGGGGTGACAAATGCAAAAACAACAGTTGATGGACAGAATGCAGAACAATGTCATACATTCACCCCAGTACAGATATCTGGGCCTCAATCCATCGTTTTTTTGCTCACCACACCAACCCAGTTAAGACATGGCCATATGCAAATCTGCATTGACCCTGTGCCTCATGGGAACAGTCCAGCCCGAACTGCCAAGCCATGTCTTCCCTGGACCGGAATCAAGCTTCCTAGGACTGTTTTCTGGCTACTAGCCAGGATAGCTTGACTCCAGTGGTGTGGAGAGCACGGGACTCAAGTCTGAGCATACCTGTCCCACTCGGGGTGACACATGCAAAAACAAAACAGTTGATGAACAGAATGCAGAACAATGTCATACATTCACCCCAGTATGGAGATCTGGGCCTAAATCCATTATTATTTTGCTCACCACACCAACCCAGTTCAGAAATGGCCATATGCAAATCAGCCTTGACCCTGTGCCTCATGGGAACAGTCCAGCCCGAACTGCCAAGCCATGTCTTCCCTGGACCGGAATCAAGCATCCAAGGACTGATTTCTGGCTATTAGCCAGGATAGCTTGACTCCAGTGGTGTGGTGAGCACGGGACTCACGTCTTAGCATACCCGTTCCACTCGGGGTGACAAATGCAAAAACAACAGTTGATGGACAGAATGCAGAACAATGTCATACATTCAACCAGTACAGAGATCAAGGCCTAAATCCATTGTTTTTTTGCTCACCACACCAACCCAGTTCAGACATGGCCCTATGCAAATCAGCCTTGACCCTGTGCCTCATGTGAACAGTCTAGCCCGAACTGCCAAGCCATGTCTTCCCTGGACCGGAATCAAGCATCCTAGGACTGGTTTCTGGCAATCAGCCGTCATCAGCCAGGATAGCTTGACTCCAGTGGTGTGGAGAGCACGGGACTCACGTCTGAGCATACCCGTCCCACTCGGGGTGACAAATTCAAAAACAACAGTTGATGGACAGAATGCAGAACAATGTCATACATTCACCCCAGTACAGAGATCTGGGCCGTAATCCATCGTTTTTTTGCTCACCACACCAACCCAGTTCAGACATGGTCATATGCAAATCTGGCTTGACCCTGTGCCTCATGGGAACAGTCCAGCCCGAACTGCCAAGGCATGTCTTCCCTGGACCGGAATCAAGCTTCCTAGGACTGTTTTCTGGCTACTAGCCAGGATAGCTTGACTACAGTGGTGTGGAGAGCACGGGCCTCACGTCTTAGCATGCCCGTTTCACTCGGGGTGGCAAATGCAAAAACAACAGTTGATGGACAGAATGCAGAACAATGTCATACATTACACCAGTACAGAGATCTAGGCCTAAATCCATTGTTTTTTTGCTCAACACACCAACCCAGTTCAGACATGGCCCTAGGCAAATCAGACTTGACACTGTGCCTCAAGGGAACAGTCCAGCCCGAACTGCCAAGCAACGTCATCCATGGACCTGAATCAAGCATCCTAAGACCAGTTTCTGGCTATCAGCCGTCATCAGCCAGGATAGCTTGACTCCAGTAGAGTGGAGAGCACGGGACTCAGGTCTGAGCATACCCATCCCACTCGGGGGGACACATGCAAAAACAAAACAGTTGATGGACAGAATGCAGAACAATGTCATAAATTCACCCCAGTATGGAGATCTGGGCCTAAATCCATTATTTTTTTGCTCACCACACCAACCCAGTTCAGAAATGGCCATATGCAAATCAGCCTTGACCCTGTGCCTCATGGGAACAGTCCAGCCCGAACTGGCAAGCCATGTCTTCCCTGGACCGGAATCAAGCATCCTAGAACTGGTTTCTGGCTATTAGCCAGGATAGCTTGACTCCAGTGGTGTGGAGAGCACGGGACTCACATCTTAGCACACCCGTTCCACTCGGGGTGACGAATGCAAAAACAACAGTTCATGGACAGAATGCAGAACAATGTCATACATTCAACCAGTACAGAGATCTAGGCCTAAATCCATTGTTTTATTGCTCACCACACCAACCCAGTTCAGACATGGCCCAATGGAAATCAGCCTTGACCCTGTGCCTCATGGGAACAGTCCAGCCCGAACTGCCAAGCCATGTCTTCCCTGGACCAGAATCAAGCATCCTAGGACCGGTTTCTGGCAATCAGCCATTATCATCCAGGATAGCTTGACTCCAGTGGTGTGGAGAGCACGGGACTCACGTCTGAGCATACCCATCCCACTCGGGGTGACACATGCAAAAAAAAACAGTTGATGGGCAGAATGCAGAACAATGTCATACATTCACCCAGTACAGAGATCTAGGCCTAAATCCATTGTTTTATTGCTCACAACGCCAACCCAGTTCAGACATGGCCCTATGGAAATCAGCCTTGACCCTGTGCCTCATGGGAACAGTCCAGCCCGAACTGCCAAGCCATGTCTTCCCTGGGCCGGAATCAAGCATCCTAGGACCGGTTTCTGGCAATCAGCCATCATCAGCCAGGATAGCTTGACTCCAGTGGTGTGGAGAGCACGGGACTCAAGTCTGAGCATACCCGTCCCACTCGGGGTGACGCATGCAAAAACAAAACAGTTGATGGACAGAATGCAGAACAATTTCATACATTCACCCCAGTATGGAGATCTGGGCCTAAATCCATTATTTTTTTGCTCACCACACCAACCCAGTTCAGAAATGGCCATATGCAAATCAGCCTTGACCCTGTGCCTCATGGGAACAGTCCAGCCCGAACTGCCAAGCCATGTCTTCCCTGGACCGGAATCAAGCATCCAAGGACTGATTTCTGGCTATTAGCCAGGATAGCTTGACTCCAGTGGTGTGGAGAGCACGGGACTCACGTCTTAGCATGCCCGCTCCACTTGGGGTGGCAAATGCAAAAACAACAGTTGATGGACAGAATGCAGAACAATGTCATACATTACACCAGTACAGAGATCTAGGCCTAAATCCATTGTTTTTTTGCTCACCACACCAACCCAGTTCAGACATGGCCCTAGGCAAATCAGACTTGACACTGTGCCTCAAGGGAACAGTCCAGCCCGAACTGCCAAGCAACGTCATCCATGGACCTGAATCAAGCATCCTAGGACCAGTTTCTGGCTATCAGCCGTCATCAGCCAGGATAGCTTGACTCCAGTAGAGTGGAGAGCACGGGACTCAGGTCTGAGCATACCCATCCCACTCAGGGTGACGAATGCAAAAACAACAGTTCATGGACAGAATGCAGAACAATGTCATACATTCACCACAGTACAGAGATCTGGGCCTAAACCATTGTTTCTTTTCTCACCACACCAACCCAGTTCAGACATGGCCATATGCAAATCAGCCTTGACCCTGTGCCTCATGGGAACAGTCCAGCCCGAACTGGAAAGCCATGTCTTCCCTGAACCGGAATCAAGCATCCTAGAACTGGTTTCTGGCTATTAGCCAGGATAGCTTGACTCCAGTGGTGTGGAGAGCACGGGACTCACATCTTAGCACACCCGTTCCACTCGGGGTGACGAATGCAAAAACAACAGTTCATGGACAGAATGCAGAACAATGTCATACATTCAACCAGTACAGAGATCTAGGCCTAAATCCATTGTTTTATTGCTCACCACACCAACCCAGTTCAGACATGGCCCTATGGAAATCAGCCTTGACCCTGTGCCTCATGGGAACAGTCCAGCCCGAACTGCCAAGCCATGTCTTCCCTGGACCGGAATCAAGCATCCCAGGACCGGTTTCTGGCAATCAGCCATCATCAGCCAGGATAGCTTGACTCCAGTGGTGTGGAGAGCATGGGACTCACGTCTGAGCATACCCATCCCACTCGGGGTGACACATGCAAAAAAAAAACAGTTGATGGGCAGAATGCAGAACAATGTCATACATTCACCCAGTACAGAGATCTAGGCCTAAATCCATTGTTTTATTGCTCACAACGCCAACCCAGTTCAGACATGGCCCTATGGAAATCAGCCTTGACCCTGTGCCTCATGGGAACAGTCCAGCCCGAACTGCCAAGCCATGTCTTCCCTGGACCGGAATCAAGCATCCTAGGACCGGTTTCTGGCAATCAGCCATCATCAGCCAGGATAGCTTGACTCCAGTGGTGTGGAGAGCACGGGACTCAAGTCTGAGCATACCCGTCCCACTCGGGGGGACACATGCAAAAACAAAACAGTTGATGGACAGAATGCAGAACAATGTCATAAATTCACCCCAGTATGGAGATCTGGGCCTAAATCCATTATTTTTTTGCTCACCACACCAACCCAGTTCAGAAATGGCCATATGCAAATCAGCCTTGACCCTGTGCCTCATGGGAACAGTCCAGCCCGAACTGCCAAGCCATGTCTTCCCTGGACCGGAATCAAGCATCCAAGGACTGATTTCTGGCTATTAGCCAGGATAGCTTGACTACAGTGGTGTGGAGAGCACGGGACTCACATCTTAGCATACCTGTTCCACTCGGGGTGACAAATGCAAAAACAACAGTTGATAGACAGAATGCAGAACAATGTCATACATTCAACCAGGACAGAGATCAAGGCCTAAATCCATTGTTTTTTTGCTCACCACACCAACCCAGTTCAGACATGGCCCTATGTAAAACATCCTTGACCCTGTGCCTCATGTGAACAGTCCAGCCCGAACTGCCAAGCCAGGTCTTCCCTGGACCAGAATCAAGCATCCTAGGACTGGTTTCTGGCTATCAGCCGTCATCAGCTAGGATAGCTTGACTCCAGGGGAATGTAGAGCATGGAACTCACGTCTGACCATACCTGTCCCAGTCGGGATGACAAGTGCTAAAACAACAGTTGATGGACAGAATACAGAACGAGGTCATACATTCAACCCTGTACAGATATCTGAGCATAGATCGATCGTTTTTTTGCTCACCACATAAACCCAGTTCAGACATTGCCATATGCAAATCAGCCTTGACACGGTAACTCATGGGAACATTCCAGCCCAAACTGCCAATCCATGTCATCCCTTGACCAGAATCAAGCATCCTAGGACCGGTTTCTGGCTATCAGCCAGGATAGCTTGGCTCCAGTGGTGTGGAGAGCACGGGACTCACGTCTTAGCATACCCGTCCCACTCGGGGTGACAAATGCAAAAACAACAGTTGATGGACAGAATGCAGAAAAATGTCATACATTCACCCCAGTACAGAGATCTGGGCCTAAATCCATCATTTTTTTTGCTCACCACACCAACCCAGTGCAGATATGGCCATATGCAAATCTGTCTCGACCCTGTGCCTCATGGGAACAGTCCAGCCCGAACTGCCAAGCCATGTCTTCCCTGGACCGGAATCAAGCTTCCTAGGACTGTTTTCTGGCTACTAGCCAGGATAGCTTGACTACAGTGGTGTGGAGAGCACAGGACTCACGTCTTAGCATGCCCGTTCCACTCGGGGTGACAAATGCAAAAACAACAGTTGATAGACAGAATGCAGAACAATGTCATACATTCAACCAGGACAGAGATCAAGGCCTAAATCCATTGTTTTTTTGCTCACCACACCAACCCAGTTCAGACATGGCCCTATGCAAATCAGCCTTGACCCTGTGCCTCATGTGAACAGTCCAGCCCGAACTGCCAAGCCATGTCTTCCCTGGACCGGAATCAAGCATCCTAGTACTGGTTTCTGGCAATCAGCCGTCATCAGCCAGGATAGCTTGACTCCAGTGGTGTGGAGAGCACGGGACTCACGTCTGAGCATACCCGTCCCACTCGGGGTGACAAATGCAAAAACAACAGTTGATGGACAGAATGCAGAACAATGTCATACATTCACCCCAGTACAGATATCTGGGCCTCAATCCATCATTTTTTTGCTCATCACACCAACCCAGTTCAGACATAGCCATATGCAAATCAGCCTTGACCGTGTGCCTCATGGGAACAGTCCAGCCCGAACTGCCAAGCCATATCTTCCGTGGACCAGAATCAAGCATCCTAGGACTGGTTTCTGGCTATCAGCCGTCATCAGCTAGGATAGCTTGACTCCAGGGGAATGTAGAGCATGGAATTCACGTCTGACCATACCTGTCCCAGTCGGGATGACAAGTGCTAAAACAACAGTTGATGGACAGAATACAGAACGAGGTCATACATTCAACCCTGTACAGATATCTGAGCATAGATCGATCGTTTTTTTGCTCACCACATCAACCCAGTTCAGACATGGACATATGCAAATCAGCCTTGACCCGGTCACTCATGGGAACAGTCCAGCCCAAACTGCCAAGCCATGTCATCCCTTGACCAGAATCAAGCATCCTAGGACCGGTTTCTGGCTATCAGCCAGGATAGCTTGGCTCCAGTGGTGTGGAGAGCACAGGACTCACGTCTTAGCATACCCGTCCCACTCGGGGTGACAAATGCAAAAACAACAGTTGATGGACAGAATGCAGAAAAATGTCATACATTCATCCCAGTACAGAGATCTGGGCCTAAATCCACCGTTTTTTTGCTCACCACGCCAACCCAGTTCAGACATGGCCATATGCAAATCTGCCTTGACCCTGTGCCTCATGGGAACAGTCGAGCCCGTACTGCCAAGCCATGTCTTCCCTGGACCGGAAACAAGCATCCTAGGACCGGTGTCTGGCTATCAGCTGTCATCAGCCAGGATAGCTTGTCTCCAGTGGTGTGGAGAGGACGGGACTCACGTCTTAGCATGCCCGTTCCACTCGGGGTGGCAAATGCAAAAACAACAGTTGATGGACAGAATGCAGAACCATGTCATACATTACACCAGTACAGAGATCTAGGCCTAAATCCATTGTTTTTTTGCTCACCACACCAACCCAGTTCAGACATGGCTCTAGGCAAATCAGACTTGACACTGTGCCTCAAGGGAACAGTCCAGCCCGAACTGCCAAGCAACGTCATCCATGGACCTGAATCAAGCATCCTAGGACCAGTTTCTGGCTATCAGCCGTCATCAGCCAGGATAGCTTGACTCCAGTAGAGTGGAGAGCATGGGACTCAGGTCTGAGCATACCCATCCCACTCAGGGTGACGAATGCAAAAACAACAGTTCATGGACAGAATGCAGAACAATGTCATACATTCACCACAGTACAGAGATCTGGGCCTAAATCCATTGTTTCTTTTCTCACCACACCAACCCAGTTCAGACAAGGCCATATGCAAATCAGCCTTGACCGTGTTCCTCATGGGAACAGTTCAGCCCGAACTGGCAAGCCATGTCTTCCCTGGACCAGAATCAAGCATCCTAGGACCGGTTTCTGGCAATCAGCCATCATCAGCCAGGATAGCTTGACTCCAGTGGTGTGGAGAGCACGGGACTCACGTCTGAGCATACCCATCCCACTCGGGGTGACACATGCAAAAAAAAAACAGTTGATGGGCAGAATGCAGAACAATGTCATACATTCACCCAGTATGGAGATCTGGGCCTAAATCCATTGTTTTTTTGCTCACCACACCAACCCAGTTCAGAAATGGCATATGCAAATCATCCTTGACCCTGTGCCTCATGGGAACAGTCCAGCCCGAACTGCCAAGCCATGTCTTCCCTGGACCGGAATCAAGCATCCTAGGACCGGTTTCTGGCAATCAGCCGACATCAGCCAGGATAGCTTGACTCCAGTGGTGTGAAGAGCACAGGACTCACGTCTGAGCATACCCATCCCACTCGGGGTGACACATGCAAAAAAAAACAGTTGATGGACAGAATGCAGAACAATGTCATACATTCACCCCAGTACAGAGATCTGGGCCTAAATCCCTTAATTTTTTTGCTCACCACACCAACCCAGTTCAGAAATGGCCATATGCAAATCAGCCTTGACCCTGTGCCTCATGGGAACAGTCCAGCCCGAACTGCCAAGCCATGTCTTCCCTGGACCGGAATCAAGCATCCAAGGACTGATTTCTGGCTATTTGCCAGGATAGCTTGACTCCAGTGGTGTGGAGAGCACGGGACTCACGTCTTAGCATACCCATTCCACTCGGGGTGACAAATTCAAAAACAATAGTTGATGGACAGAATGCAGAACAATGTCATACATTCAACCAGTACAGAGATCTAGGCGTAAATCCATTGTTTTTTTGCTCACCACACCAACCCAGTTCAGACATGGCCCTATGCAAATCAGCCTTGACCCTGTGCCTCATGTGAACAGTCCAGCCCGAACTGCCAAGCCATGTCTTCCCTGGACCGGAATCAAGCATCCTAGGACTGGTTTCTGGCAATCAGCCGTCATCAGCCAGGATAGCTTGACTCCAGTGGTGTGGAGAGCACGGGACTCACGTCTGAGCATACCCGTCCCACTCGGGGTGACAAATGCAAAAACAACAGTTGATGGACAGAATGCAGAACAATGTCATACATTCACCCCAGTACATATATCTGGGCCTCAATCCATCATTTTTTTGCTCATCACACCAACCCAGTTCAGACTTAGCCATATGCAAATCAGCCTTGACCGTGTGCCTCATGGGAACAGTCCAGCCCGAACTGCCAAGCCATGTCTTCCGTGGACCAGAATCAAGCATCCTAGGACTGGTTTCTGGCTATCAGCCATCATCAGCTAGGATAGCTTGACTCCAGGGGAATGTAGAGCATGGAACTCACGTCTGACCATACCTGTCCCACTCGGGATGACAAGTGCTAAAACAACAGTTGATGGACAGAATACAGAACGAGGTCATACATTCAACCCTGTACAGATATCTGAGCATAGATCGATCATTTTTTTGCTCACCACATCAACCCAGTTCAGACATGGCCATATGCAAATCAGCCTTGACCCGGTGACTCATGGGAACAGTCCAGCCCAAACTGCCAAGCCATGTCATCCCTTGACCAGAATCAAGCATCCTAGGACCGAATTCTGGCTATCAGCCAGGATAGCTTGACTCCAGTGGTGTGGAGAGCACGGGACTCACGTCTTAGCATACCCGTCCCACTCTGGGTGACAAATGCAAAAACAACAGTTGATGGACAGAATGCAGAAAAATGTCATACATTCACCCCAGTACAGAGATCTGGGCTAAAATCATCGTTTTTTTGCTCACCACACCAACCCAGTTCAGACATGGCCATATGCAAATCTGCCTTGACCCTGTGCCTCATGGGAACAGTCCAGCCCGAACTGCCAAGCCATGTCTTCCCTGGACCGAAAACAAGCATCCTAGGACCGGTTTCTGGCTATCAGCCGTCATCAGCCAGGATAGCTTGTCTCCAGTGCTGTGGAGAGGACGGGACTCACGTATAAGCATACCCGTCCCAATCGGGGTGACAAATGCAAAAACAACAGTTGATGGACAGAATGCAGAACAATGTAATACCTTCACCCCAGTACAGAGATCTGGTCCTAAATCCATCATTTTTTTGCTCACCACATCAACCCAGTTCAGACATGGCCATATGCAAACCAGCCTTGACCCTGTGCCTCATGGGAACAGTCCAGCCCGAACTGCCAAGCAATGTCATCCAGGGACCTGAATCAAGCATCCTAGTACCGGTTTCTGGCTATCAGCCATCATCAGCCAGGATAGCTTGACTCCAGTAGAGTGGAGAGCACGGGACTCACGTCTGAGCATACCCATCACACTCAGGGTGACGAATGCAAAAACAACAGTTCATGGACAGAATGCAGAACAATGTCATACATTCACCACAGTACAGAAATCTGGGCCTAAATCCATTGTTTCTTTGCTCACCCTACCAACCCAGTTCAGACATGGCCATATGCAAATCAGCCTTGACCCTGTGCCTCATGGGAACAGTCCAGCCCTAACTGGCAAGCCATGTCTTCCCTGGACCGGAATCAAGCATCCTAGGACTGGTTTCTGGCTATTAGACAGGATAGCTTGACTCCAGTGGTGTGGAGAGCACGGGACTCACGTCTTAGCATACCCGTTCCACTCGGGGCGACAAATGCAAAAACAACAGTTGATGGACAGAATGCAGAACAATGTCATACATTCTCCCCAGTACAGAGATCTAGGCCTCAAATCATCGTTTTTTTGCTCACCACACCAACCCAGTGCAGACATGGCCATATGCAAATCAGCCTTGACCCTGTGCTTCATGGGAACAGTCCAGCCTGAACTGCCAAGCCATGTCTTCCGTTGACCGAAATCAAGCATCCTAGGACCGGTTTCTGGCTATCAGCAATTGTAATCCAGGATAGCTTTACTCCTGTGGTGTGGAGAGCATGGGACTCACGTCTGAGCATACCCGTCCCACTCGGGGTGACACATGCAAAAAACAACAGTTGATGGACAGAATGCAGAAAAATGTCATACATTCACCCCAGTACAGAGATTAGGGCCTAAATCCATAGTTTTTTTGCTCACCACACCAACCCAGTTCAGGAATGGCCATATGCAAATCAGCCTTGACCCTGTGCCTCATGGGAACAGTCCAGCCCGAACTGCCAAGCCATGTCTTCCGGGGACCGGAATCAAGCATCCTAGGACCGGTTTCTGGCTATCAGCCAGGATAGCTTGAATCCAGTGGTGTGGAGAGCATGGGACTCATGTCTGAGCATACCGGTCCCACTCGGGGTGACAAATGCAAAAACAAAAGTTGATGGACAAAATGCAGAACAATGTCATACATTCACCTCAGTACAGAGATCTGGGCCCAAATCCATGTTTTTTTTGTTCATCACACCAAACCAGTTCAGACATGGCCATATGCAAATCAGCCTTGACCCTGTGCCTCATGGGAACAGTCCAGCCCGAACTGCGAAGCCATGTCTTCCGTGGACCGGAATCAAGCATCCTAGGACTGGTTTCTGGCTATCAGCCGTCATCAGCCAGTATAGCTTGACTCCAGGGGGTTGTAGAGCATGGGACTCACGTCTGAGCATACCTGTCTCACTCGGGGTGACAAATGCAAAAACAACAGTTGATGGACAGAATGCAGAACAAGGTCATACATTCACCCCAGTACAGAGATCTGAGCCTAAATCCATTGTTTTTTTGCTCACCACACCAAGCCAGTTCAGACATGGCCATATGCAAATCAGCCTTGACCCGGTGCCTCATGGGAACAGTCCAGCCCAAACTGCCAAGCCATGTCTTTCCTGGACCGGAATCAAGCATCCTAGGACCGGTTTCTGGCTATCAGCCAGGATAGCTTGACTCCAGTGGTGTGGAGAGCACGGGACTCACGTCTTAGCATACCCGTCCCACTCGGGGTGACAAATGCAAAAACAACTGTTGATGGACAGAATGCAGAACATTGTCATACATTCACCCCAGTACAGAGATCTGGTCCTAAATCCATCGTTTTATTGCTCACCTCACCAACCCAGTTCAGACATGGCCATATGCAAAGAAAATGAGAACAGGCCTCACAGCACTCCCAAAATGATCAAATTATGTGATTAATTTAGGAAGGCCTAGATAAATGTTCTGAATCTATCGAAACAAGGTAATATATTATAGGTTATTCATAGTCTGTTATGTGCAATGTCCATTATTATAAAGCAAACTCCAAGTTCAGAGATCCAAGCCAAGTCGTATTCTTCCAACTCTTTATTGCATCCATAGACGTATAAAAAACTTCACAGCTCACACCGCCAACACGTGTTTCGTCTCATTGAGACTTTTTCAAGGCAAAAAATAGTAGATGCATGTACGTATTTGTATTCTGTTTAAGAGGATCAACCCGTGTCCCTCAAACTGTGGCAACTCAGTGACGTTCATACAATCGATCACCTAGTCAAAGTACTTCTTTTAAGTATTCAGTCTGTGTGGAAAGTCTTCAATAAGTGAACAGCCGTTTTAATAAGTCACGAATTGTATAGATAGCGTCGATAAACTGCAGACCTCTATCAGTTTTTGGATCTCTGCGGTTTATCGATGATTGGAGAGACTTATCAAGGTCTGGGTGACGCGCCTATTTATATTGAAGAGGAATCTCCACTCAACATTTACGTGTCATTTATTGAAAAACAGTGGAGAGGTAGTGTAATTATATGACATGGTGAGCATAGCCGTGAATTGAGAGCATTGAAGCTTAATATCATTTGCGGTGTTGACACACAGCATGGGATCCCCTATAGCCTAACTTATCGTCAACACTCTATACAATTCCTGACTTATTAAAACGGCAGTTCACTTATTGAAGACTTTCCACACAGACTGAATACTTAAGAGAGGTACTTTGACTAGGTGATCGATTGTATGAACGTAACTGAGTTGCCGCATTTTGAGGGATATGGGTCGATCCTCTTAAACAGAATACAAATACGTACACGCATCTACTATTTTTTGCCTTGAAAAAGTCTCAATGAGACGAAACACGTGTCAGCGGTGTGAGCTGTGAAGTTTTTTATATGTCTATGGATGCAATAAAGAGTTGGAAGAATATGACTGGCTTGGATCTCTGAACTTGGAGTTTGATTTATTATAATGGACATTGCACATAACAGACTGTGAATAACCTATAATATATTACCTTGTTTCGATAGATTAAGAACATTTATCTAGGCCTTCCTAGATTAATCACATAATTTGATAACTTTGGGAGTGCTGTGTGGCCTGTTCTCATTTTCTTTGAAATTTAGCACTGTGTGCTGTTTGACACCCCTGGTGGTGGGTGTGTATCAGGCCTTAAGAGCACCCCTTAGGCGCAGATGAATATTTCCTTTATATAATACATAACACGTGTACTACTTTCTTTATGAGTTGTATTAGCTCTATGTGCGGACGCTCTCTCTCTTGGTTGAGAGAAACTACCACCGATCCTTTTTGTGAATACATGGCCATATGCAAATCAGCCTTGACCCTGTGCCTCATGGGAACAGTCCTTCCCGAACTGGCAAGCCATGTCTTCCCTGGACCGGAATCAAGCAACCTAGGACTGGTTTCTGGCTATTAGCAAGGATAGCTTGACTCCAGTCGTGTGGAGAGCACGGGACTCACGTCTTAGCACACCCGTTCCACTCGGGGTGACAAATGCAAAAACAACAGTTGATGGACGGAATGCAGAACAATGTCATACATTCAACCAGTACAGTGATCTAGGCCTAAATCCATTGCTTTTTTGCTCACCACACCAACCCAGTTCAGACATGGCCCTATGCAAATCAGCCTTGACCCTGTGCCTCATGGGAACAGTCCAGCCCGAACTGCCAAGCAATGTCTTTCCTGGACCGGAATGAAGCATCCTAGGAGCCGTTTCTGTCAATCAGCCGTCATCAGCCAGGATAGCTTGACTCCAGTGGTGTGGAGAGCACGGGACTCACGTCTGAGCATACCCGTCCCACTCGGGGTGACAAATGCAAAAACAACAGTTGATGGACAGAATGCAGAACAATGTCATACATTCACCCCAGTACATATATCTGGGCCTCAATCCATCATTTTTTTGCTCATCACACCAACCCAGTTCAGACATAGCCATATGCAAATCAGCCTTGACCGTGTGCTTCATGGGAACAGTGCAGCCTGAACTTCCAAGCCATGTCTTCCCTGGACCGGAATCAAGCATCCTAGGATCGCATTTTGGCTCTCAGCAGTCATCAGCCAAGATAGCTTTACTCCAGTGGTGTGGCGAGCATGGGACTCACGTCTGAGCATACCCGTCCCACTCGGGGTGACAAATGCAAAAACAACAGTTGATGGACAGAATGCAGAACAATGTCATACATTCACACCAGTACAGAGATCTGGGCTAAATCCATAGTTATTTTGCTCACCACACCAACCCAGTTCAGACATGGCCATATGCAAATCTGCGTTGACCCTGTGCCTCATGTGAACAGTCCAGCCCGAACTGGCAAGCCATGTCTTCCCTGGAACGGAAACAAGCATCCTAGGACTGGTTTCTGGCTATTAGCCAGGATAGCTTGACTCCAGTGGTGTGGAGAGCACGGGACTCACGTCTGAGCATACCCGTTCCACTCGGGGTGACAAATGAAAAAACAACAGTTGATGGACAGAATGCAGAACAATGTCATACATTCACCCCAGTACAGAGATCTAGGCCTCAAACCATCGTTTTTTTGCTCACCACACCAACCCAGTACAGACATGGCCATATGCAAATCAGCCTTGACCCTGTGCCTCATGGGAACAGTCCAGCCTGAACTGCCAAGCCATGTCTTCCGTTGACCGAAATCAAGCATCCTAGGAACGGTTTCTGGCTATCAGCAATTATAAGCCAGGATAGCTTTACTCCTGTGGTGTGGAGAGCATGGGACTCACGTCTGAGCATACCCGTCCCACTCGGGGTGACACATGCAAAAAACAACAGTTGATGGACAGAATGCAGAAAAATGTCATACATTCACCCCAGTACAGAGATTAGGGCCTAAATCCATAATTCTTTTGCTCACCACACCAACCCAGTTCAGGAATGGCCATATGCAAATCAGCCTTGACCCTGTGCCTCATGGGAACAGTCCAGCCCGAACTGCCAAGCCATGTCTTCCGGGGACCGGAATCAAGCATCCTAGGACCGGTTTCTGGCTATCAGCCAGGATAGCTTTAATCCAGTGGTGTGGAGAGCATGGGACTCATGTCTGAGCATACCGGTCCCACTCGGGGTAACAAATGCAAAAACAACAGTTGATGGACAAAATGCAGAACAATGTCATACATTCACCTCAGTACAGAGATCTGGGCCCAAATCCATGTTTTTTTTGTTCATCACACCAAACCAGTTCAGACATGGCCATATGCAAATAAGCCTTGACCCTGTGCCTCATGGGAACTGTCCAGCCCGAACTGCGAAGCCATGTCTTCCGTGGACCGGAATCAAGCATCCTAGGACTGGTTTCTGGCTATCAGCCGTCATCAGCCAGGATAGCTTGACTCCAGGGGGTTGTAGAGCATGGGACTCACGTCTGAGCATACCTGTCCCACTCGGGGTGACAAATGCAAAAACAACAGTTGATGGACAGAATGCAGAACAAGGTCATACATTCACCCCAGTACAGAGATCTGAGCCTAAATCCATCGTTCTTTTGCTCACCACACCAAGCCAGTTCAGACATGGCCATATGCAAATCAGCCTTGACCCTGTGCCTCATGGGAATTGTCCAGCCCAAACTGCCAAGCCATGTCTTTCCTGGACCGGAATCAAGCATCCTAGGACCGGTTTCTGGCTATCAGCCAGGATAGCTTGACTCCAGTGGTGTGGAGAGCACGGGACTCACGTCTTAGCATACCCGTCCCACTCAGGGTGACAAATGCAAAAACAACTGTTGATGGACAGAATGCAGAACATTGTCATACATTCACCCCAGTACAGAGATCTGGTCCTAAATCCATCGTTTTATTGCTCACCACACCAACCCAGTTCAGACATGGCCATATGCAAAGAAAATGAGAACAGGCCTCACAGCACTCCCAAAATTATCAAATTATGTGATTAATTTAGGAAGGCCTAGATAAATGTTCTGAATCTATCGAAACAAGGTAATATATTATAGGTTATTCATAGTCTGTTATGTGCAATGTCTATTATTATAAAGCAAACTCCAAGTTCAGAGATCCAAGCCAAGTCGTATTCTTCCAACTCTTTATTGCATCCATAGACATTTAAAAAACTTCACAGCTCACAACGCCGACACGTGTTTCGTCTCATTGAGACTTTTTCAAGGCAAAAAATAGTAGATGCATGTACGTATTCGTATTCTGTTTAAGAGGACCGACCCGTATCCCTCAAACTGTGGCAACTCAGTGACGTTCATACAATCGATCACCTAGTCAAAGTACTTCTTTTAAGTATTCAGTCTGTGTGGAAAGTCTTCAATAAGTGAACAGCCGTTTTAATAAGTCACGAATTGTATAGATAGCGTCGATAAACTGCAGACCTCTATCGGTTTTTGGTTCTCTGCGGTTTATCGATGATTGGAGAGACTTATCAAGGTCTGGGTGACGCGCCTATTTATATTGAAGAGGAATCTCCACTCAACATTTACGTGTCATTTATTGAAAAACAGTGGAGAGGTAGTGTAATTATATGACATGGTGAGCATAGCCGTGAATTGAGAGCATTGAAGCTTAATATCATTTGCGGTGTTGACACACAGCATGGGATCCCCTATAGCCTAACTTGGCGTGAACACTCTATACAATTCCTGACTTATTAAAACGGCAGTTCACTTATTGAAGACTTTCCACACAGACTGAATACTTAAGAGAGGTACTTTGACTAGGTGATCGATTGTATGAACGTAATTGTGTTGCCGCATTTTGAGGGATATGGGTCGATCCTCTTAAACAGAATACAAATACGTACACGCATCTACTATTTTTTGCCTTGAAAAAGTCTCAATGAGACGAAACACGTGTCGGCGGTGTGAGCTGTGAAGTTTTTTATATGTCTATGGATGCAATAAAGAGTTGGAAGAATATGACTTGGCTTGGATCTCTGAACTTGGAGTTTGATTTATAATAATGGACATTGCACATAACAGACTGTGAATAACCTATAATATATTACCTTGTTTCGATAGATTCAGAACATTTACCTAGGCCTTCCTAGATTAATCACATAATTTGATAATTTTGGGAGTGCTGTGTGGCCTGTTCTCATTTTCTTTGAAATTTGGCACTGTGTGCTGTTTGACACCCCTGGTGGAGGGTGTGTATCAGGCCTTAAGAGCACCCCTTAGGCGCAGATGAATATTTCCTTTATATAATAAATAACACGTGTACTACTTTCTTTATGAATTGTATTAGCTCTATGTGCGGACGCTCTCTCTCTTGGTAGGGAGAAACTACCACCGATCCTTTTTGTGAATACATGGCCATATGCAAATCAGCCATGACCCTGTGCCTCATGGGAACAGTCCAGCCCGAACTGGCAAGCCATGTCTTCCCTGGACCGGAATCAAGCATCCTAGGACTGGTTTCTGGCTATTAGCAATGATAGCTTGACTCCAGTGGTGTGGAGAGCACGGGACTCACGTCTTAGCATTCCCGTTCCACTCGGGGTGACAAATGCAAAAACAACAGTTGATGGACGGAATGGAGAACAATGTCATACATTGAACCAGTGCAGTGATCTAGGCCTAAATCCATTGCTTTTTTGCTCACCACACCAACCCAGTTCAGACATGGCCCTATGCAAATCAGCCTTGACCCTGTGCCTCATGGGAACAGTCCAGCCCGAACTGCCAAGCAATGTCTTTCCTGGACCGGAATGAAGCTTCCTAGGAGCCGTTTCTGGCAATCAGCCGTCATCAGCCAGGATAGCTTGACTCCAGTGGTGTGGAGAGCACGGGACTCATGTCTGAGCATACCCGTCCCACTCGGGGTGACAAATGAAAAAACAACAGTTGATGGACAGAATGCAGAACAATGTCATACATTCACCCCAGTACAGAGATCTAGGCCTCAATCCATCGTTTTTTTGCTCACCACACCAACCCAGTTCAGACATGGCCATATGCAAATCAGCCTTGACCATGTGCTTCATGGGAACAGTGTAGCCTGAACCTCCAAGCCATGTCTTCCCTGGACCGGAATCAAGCATCCTAGGACCGCTTTTTGGCTATCAGCAGTCATCAGCCAGGATAGCTTTACTCTAGTGGTGTGGCGAGCATGGGACTCACGTCTGAGCATACCCGTCCCACTCGGGGTGACAAATGCAAAAATAACAGTTGACGGACAGAATGCAGAACAATGTCATACATTCACCCCAGTACAGAGATCTGGGCTAAATCCATAGATATTTTGCTCACCACACCAACCCAGTTCAGACATGGCCATATGCAAATCTGCCTTGACCCTGTGCCTCATGGGAACAGTCCAGCCCGAACTGCCAAGCCATGTCTTCCCTGGACCGGAATCAAGCATACTAGGGCCGGTTTCTGGCTATCAGCCATCATCAGCCAGGATAGCTTGACTCCAGTGGTGTGGAGAGCACGGGACTCACGTCTGAGCATACCCGTCCCACTCGGGTGACAAATGCAAAAACAACAATCAGCCTTGACCCTGTGCCTCATGGGAACAGTCCAGCCCGAACTGGCAAGCCATGTCTTCCCTGGACCGGAATCAAGCATCCTAGGACTGGTTTCTGGCTATTAGCAAGGATAGCTTGACTCCAGTCGTGTGGAGAGCACGGGACTCACGTCTTAGCATACCCGTTCCACTCGGGGTGACAAATGCAAAAACAACAGTTGATGGACGGAATGCAGAACAATGTCATACATTCAACCAGTACAGTGATCTAGGCCTAAATCCATTGCTTTTTTGCTCACCACACCAACCCAGTTCAGACATGGCCCTATGCAAATCAGCCTTGACCCTGTGCCTCATGGGAACAGTCCAGCCCGAACTGCCAAGCAATGTCTTTCCTGGACCGGAATGAAGCATCCTAGGAGCCGTTTCTGGCAATCAGCCGTCATCAGCCAGGATAGCTTGACTCCAGTGGTGAGGAGAGCACGGGACTCACGTCTGAGCATACCCGTCCCACTCGGGGTGACAAATGCAAAAACAACAGTTGATGGACAGAATGCAGAACAATGTCATACATTCACCCCAGTACATATATCTGGGCCTCAATCCATCATTTTTTTGCTCATCACACCAACCCAGTTCAGACATAGCCATATGCAAATCAGCCTTGACCGTGTGCCTCATGGGAACAGTCCAGCCCGAACTGCCAAGCCATGTCTTCCGTGGACCAGAATCAAGCATCCTAGGACTGGTGTCTTGCTATCAGCCGTCATCAGCTAGGATAGCTTGACTCCAGGGGAATGTAGAGCATGGAACTCACGTCTGACCATACCTGTCCCACTCGGGATGACAAGAACTAAAACAACAGTTGATGGACAGAATACAGAACGAGGTCATACATTCAACCCTGTACAGATATCTGAGCATTGATCGATTGTTTTTTTGCTCACCACATCAACCCAGTTCAGACATGGCCATATGCAAATCAGCCTTGACCCGGTGACTCATGGGAACAGTCCAGCCCAAACTGCCAAGCCATGTCATCCCTTGACCAGAATCAAGCATCCTAGGACCGGTTTCTGGCTATCAGCCAGGATAGCTTGACTCCAGTGGTGTGGAGAGCACGGGACTCATGTCTGAGCATACCCGTCCCACTCGGGGTGACAAATGCAAAAATAACAGTTGATGGACAGAATGCAGAACAATGTCATACATTCACCCCAGTACAGAGATCTAGGCCTCAATCCATCGTTTTTTTGCTCACCACACCAACCCAGTTCAGACATGGCCATATGCAAATCAGCCTTGACCATGTGCTTCATGGGAACAGTGCAGCCTGAACTTCCAAGCCATGTCTTCCCTGGACCGGAGTCAAGCATCCTAGGATCGCTTTTTGGCTATCAGCAGTCATCAGCCAAGATAGCTTTACTCCAGTGGTGTGGCGAGCATGGGACTCACGTCTGAGCATACCCGTCCCACTCGGGGTGACAAATGCAAAAACAACAGTTGATGGACAGAATGCAGAACAATGTCATACATTCACACCAGTACAGAGATCTGGGCTAAATCCATAGTTATTTTGCTCACCACACCAACCCAGTTCAGACATGGCCATATGCAAATCTGCGTTGACCCTGTGCCTCATGTGAACAGTCCAGCCCGAACTGGCAAGCCATGTCTTCCCTGGAACGGAAACAAGCATCCTAGGACTGGTTTCTGGCTATTAGCCAGGATAGCTTGACTCCAGTGGTGTGGAGAGCACGGGACTCACGTCTGAGCATACCCGTTCCACTCGGGGTGACAAATGAAAAAACAACAGTTGATGGACAGAATGCAGAACAATGTCATACATTCACCCCAGTACAGAGATCTAGGCCTCAAACCATCGTTTTTTTGCTCACCACACCAACCCAGTACAGACATGGCCATATGCAAATCAGCCTTGACCCTGTGCCTCATGGGAACAGTCCATCCTGAACTGCCAAGCCATGTCTTCCGTTGACCGAAATCAAGCATCCTAGGACCGGTTTCTGGCTATCAGCAATTATAAGCCAGGATAGCTTTACTCCTGTGGTGTGGAGAGCATGGGACTCAAGTCTGAGCATACCCGTCCCACTCGGGGTGACACATGCAAAAAACAACAGTTGATGGACAGAATGCAGAAAAATGTCATACATTCACCCCAGTACAGAGATTAGGGCCTAAATCCATAGTTTTTTTGCTCACCACACCAACCCAGTTCGGGAATGGCCATATGCAAATCAGCCTTGACCCTGTGCCTCATGGGAACAGTCCAGCCCGAACTGCCAAGCCATGTCTTCCGGGGACCGGAATCAAGCATCCTAGGACCGGTGTCTGGCTATCAGCCAGGATAGCTTTAATCCAGTGGTGTGGAGAGCATGGGACTCATGTCTGAGCATACCGGTCCCACTCGGGGTAACAAATGCAAAAACAACAGTTGATGGACAAAATGCAGAACAATGTCATACATTCACCTCAGTACAGAGATCTGGGCCCAAATCCATGTTTTTTTTGTTCATCACACCAAACCAGTTCAGACATGGCCATATGCAAATAAGCCTTGACCCTGTGCCTCATGGGAACAGTCCAGCCCGAACTGCGAAGCCATGTCTTCCGTGGACCGGAATCAAGCATCCTAGGACTGGTTTCTGGCTATCAGCCATCATCAGCCAGGATAGCTTGACTCCAGGGGGTTGTAGAGCATGGGACTCACGTCTGAGCATACCTGTCCCACTCGGGGTGACAAATGCAAAAACAACAGTTGATGGACAGAATGCAGAACAAGGTCATACATTCACCCCAGTACAGAGATCTGAGCCTAAATCCATCGTTCTTTTGCTCACCACACCAAGCCAGTTCAGACATGGCCATATGCAAATCAGCCTTGACCCTGTGCCTCATGGGAACAGTCCAGCCCAAACTGCCAAGCCATGTCTTTCCTGGACCGGAATCAAGCATCCTAGGACCGGTTCCTGGCTATCAGCCAGGATAGCTTGACTCCAGTGGTGTGGAGAGCACGGGACTCACGTCTTAGCATACCCGTCCCACTCAGGGTGACAAATGCAAAAACAACTGTTGATGGACAGAATGCAGAACATTGTCATACATTCACCCCAGTACAGAGATCTGGTCCTAAATCCATCGTTTTATTGCTCACCACACCAACCCAGTTCAGACATGGCCATATGCAAAGAAAATGAGAACAGGCCTCACAGCACTCCCAAAATTATCAAATTATGTGATTAATTTAGGAAGGCGTAGATAAATGTTCTGAATCTATCAAAACAAGGTAATATATTATAGGTTATTCATAGTCTGTTATGTGCAATGTCCATTATTATAAAGCAAACTCCAAGTTCAGAGATCCAAGCCAAGTCGTATTCTTCCAACTCTTTATTGCATCCATAGACATTTAAAAAACTTCACAGCTCACAACGCCGACACGTGTTTCGTCTCATTGAGACTTTTTCAAGGCAAAAAATAGTAGATGCATGTACGTATTTGTATTCTGTTTAAGAGGATCGACCCGTATCCCTCAAACTGTGGCAACTCAGTGACGTTCATACAATCGATCACCTAGTCAAAGTACTTCTTTTAAGTATTCAGTCTGTGTGGAAAGTCTTCAATAAGTGAACAGCCGTTTTAATAAGTCACGAATTGTATAGATAGCGTCGATAAACCGCAGACCTCTATCGGTTTTTGGTTCTCTGCGGTTTATCGATGATTGGAGAGACTTATCAAGGTCTGGGTGACGCGCCTATTTATATTGAAGAGGAATCTCCACTCAACATTTACGTGTCATTTATTGAAAAACAGTGGAGAGGTAGTGTAATTATATGACATGGTGAGCATAGCCGTGAATTGAGAGCATTGAAGCTTAATATCATTTGCGGTGTTGACACACAGCATGGGATCCCCTATAGCCTAACTTATCGTCAACACTCTATACAATTCCTGACTTATTAAAACGGCAGTTCACTTATTGAAGACTTTCCACACAGACTGAATACTTAAGAGAGGTACTTTGACTAGGTGATCGATTGTATGAACGTAACTGAGTTGCCGCATTTTGAGGGATATGGGTCGATCCTCTTAAACAGAATACAAATACGTACACGCATCTACTATTTTTTGCCTTGAAAAAGTCTCAATGAGACGAAACACGTGTCAGCGGTGTGAGCTGTGAAGTTTTTTATATGTCTATGGATGCAATAAAGAGTTGGAAGAATATGACTGGCTTGGATCTCTGAACTTGGAGTTTGATTTATTATAATGGACATTGCACATAACAGACTGTGAATAACCTATAATATATTACCTTGTTTCGATAGATTAAGAACATTTATCTAGGCCTTCCTAGATTAATCACATAATTTGATAATTTTAGGAGTGCTGTGTGGCCTGTTCTCATTTTCTTTGAAATTTGGCACTGTGTGCTGTTTGACACCCCTGGTGGTGGGTGTGTATCAGGCCTTAAGAGCACCCCTTAGGCGCAGATGAATATTTCCTTTATATAATACATAACACGTGTACTACTTTCTTTATGAATTGTATTAGCTCTATGTGCGGACGCTCTCTCTCTTGGTAGGGAGAAACTACCACCGATCCTTTTTGTGAATACATGGCCATATGCAAATCAGCCATGACCCTGTGCCTCATGGGAACAGTCCAGCCCGAACTGGCAAGCCATGTCTTCCCTGGACCGGAATCAAGCATCCTAGGACTGGTTTCTGGCTATTAGCAATGATAGCTTGACTCCAGTGGTGTGGAGAGCACGGGACTCACGTCTTAGCATTCCCGTTCCACTCGGGGTGACAAATGCAAAAACAACAGTTGATGGACGGAATGGAGAACAATGTCATACATTGAACCAGTGCAGTGATCTAGGCCTAAATCCATTGCTTTTTTGCTCACCACACCAACCCAGTTCAGACATGGCCCTATGCAAATCAGCCTTGACCCTGTGCCTCATGGGAACAGTCCAGCCCGAACTACCAAGCAATGTCTTTCCTGGACCGGAATGAAGCTTCCTAGGAGCCGTTTCTGGCAATCAGCCAGCATAGCTTGACTCCAGTGGTGTGGAGAGCACGGGACTCATGTCTGAGCATACCCGGCCCACTCGGGGTGACAAATGCAAAAACAACAGTTGATGGACAGAATGCAGAACAATGTCATACATTCACCCCAGTACAGAGATCTAGGCCTCAATCCATCGTTTTTTTGCTCACCACACCAACCCAGTTCAGACATGGCCATATGCAAATCAGCCTTGACCATGTGCTTCATGGGAACAGTGTAGCCTGAACTTCCAAGCCATGTCTTCCCTGGACCGGAATCAAGCATCCTAGGACCGCTTTTTGGCTATCAGCAGTCATCAGCCAGGATAGCTTTACTCCAGTGGTGTGGCGAGCATGGGACTCACGTCTGAGCATACCTGTCCGACTCGGGGTGACAAATGCAAAAATAACAGTTGACGGACAGAATGCAGAACAATGTCATGCATTCACCCCAGTACAGAGATCTGGGCTAAATCCATAGTTATTTTGCTCACCACACCAACCCAGTTCAGACATGGCCATATGCAAATCTGCCTTGACCCTGTGCCTCATGGGAACAGTCCAGCCCGAACTGCCAAGCCATGTCTTCCCTGGACCGGAATAAAGCATCCTAGGACCGGTTTCTGGTTATCAGCCGTCATCAGCCAGGATAGCTTGTATCCAGTGGTGTGGAGAGGGCGGGACTCACGTCTGAGCATACCCGTCCCAATCAGGGTGACAAATGCAAAAACAACAGTTGATGGACAGAATGCAGAACAATGTCATACATTCTTTCCAGGACAGAGATATGGGCCTAAATCCATCGTTTTTTGTTCACCACACCAACCCAGATCAGACATGGCCATATGCAAATTAGCCTTGACCCTGTGCCTCATGGGAACAGTCCAGCCCGAACTGCCAAGAAATGTCATCAATGGACCTGAATCAAGCATCCTAAGACCGGTTTCTGGCTATCAGCCGTCATCAGCCAGGATAGCTTTACTCCAGTGGTGTGGAGAGCACGGGACTCACGTCTTAGCATACCCGTCCCACTCGGGGTGACAAATGCAAAAACAACAGTTGATGGACAGAATGTAGAACAATGTCATACATTCACCCAGTACAAAGATCTAGGCCTAAATCCATAGTTTTTTTGCTTACCTCACCAACCAAGTTCAGACATGGCCATTTGCAAATCAGCCTTGACTCTGTGCCTCATAGTAACAGTCCAGCCCGAACTGCCAAGCCATATATTCCCTGGACCGGAATCAAGCATCCTAGGACCAGTTTCTGGCTATCAGCTGTCATCAGCCAGGATAGCTTGTCTCCAGTGGTGTGGGGAGCACGGGACTCATTTCTGAGCATACCCGTCCCACTCGGGGTGACAAATGCAAAAACAACAGTTGATGGACAGAATGCAGAACAATGTCATACATTCACCCCAGTACAGAGATCTGGGCCTAAATCCATGGTTTTTTTGTTCACCACACCAACCCAGTTCAGACATGGCCATATGCAAATCAGTCTTGACCCTGTGTCTCATGGGAACAGTCCAGCCCGAACTGCCAAGCCATGTCTTCCCTGGACCGGAATCAAGCATACTAGGGCCGGTTTCTGGCTATCAGCCATCATCAGCCAGGATAGCTTGACTCCAGTGGTGTGGAGAGCACGGGACTCACGTCTGAGCATACCCGTCCCACTCGGGTGACAAATGCAAAAACAACAGTTGATTGACAGAATGCAGAACAATGTTATACATTCACCCCAGTACAGAGATCTGGGCCTCAATCCATCATTTTTTTGCTCACCACACCAACCCAGTTCAGACATAGCCATATGCAAATCAGCCTTGACCCTGTGCATCATGGGAACAGTCCAGCCCGAACTGCCAAGCCACGTCTTCCGTGGACAGGAATCAAGCATTCATCAGCCAGGATAGCTTGACTCCAGTGGTGTGGACAGCATGGGACTCATGTCAGAGCATACCCGTCCCACTTGGGGTGAAAAATGCAAAAACAACAGTTGATTGACAGAATGCAGAACAATGTTATACATTCACCCCAGTACAGAGATCTGGGCCTAAATCCATTGTTTTTTTGTTCACCACACCAACCCAGTTCAGACATGGCCATATGCAAATCAGCCATGACCCGGTGCCTCATGGGAACAGTCCAGCCCTAAATGCCAAGCCATGTCTTCCCTGGACCGGAATCAAGCATCCTAGGACCAGTTTCTGGCTATCAGGTGTCATCAGCCAGTATAGCTTGACTCCAGTGGTGTGGGGAGCACGGGACTCATGTGTGAGCATACCCGTCCCACGTGGGTGGACAAATGCAAAAACAACAGTTGATGGACAGAATGCAGAACAATGCCATTCATTCACACCAGTACAGAGATCTGGGCCTAAATCCATTCTTTTTTTGTACACCACACCAACCCAGTTCAGACATGGCCACATGCAAATCAGCCTTTACCCTGTGCCTCATGGGAAAAGTCTAGCCTGAACTTCCAATCCATGTCTTCCCTGGACCGGAATCAAGCATCCTAGGATCGGTTTCTGGCTATCAGCCATCATCAGCCAGGATAGCTTGACTCCAGGAGTATGGAGAGCATGGGACTCACGTCTGAGCATACCCGTCCCACTCGGGGTGACAAATGCAAAAACAACAGTTGATGGACAGAATGAAGAACAAGGTCATACATTCACCCCAGTACAGAGATTAGGGCCTAAATCCATAGTTTTTTTGCTCACCACACCAACCCAGTTCAGGAATGGCCATATGCAAATCAGCCTTGACCCTGTGCCTCATGGGAACAGTCCAGCCCGAACTGCCAAGCCATGTCTTCCCTGGACCGGAATCAAGCATACTAGGGCCAGTTTCTGGCTATCAGCCATCATCAGCCAGGATAGCTTGACTCCAGTGGTGTGGAGAGCACGGGACTCACGTCTGAGCATACCCGTCCCACTCGGGTGACAAATGCAAAAACAACAGTTGATTGACAGAATGCAGAACAATGTTATACATTCACCCCAGTACAGAGATCTGGGCCTCAATCCATCATTTTTTTGCTCACCACACCAACCCAGTTCAGACATAGCCATATGCAAATCAGCCTTGACCCTGTGCCTCATGGGAATTGTCCAGCCCAAACTGCCAAGCCATGTCTTTCCTGGACCGGAATCAAGCATCCTAGGACCGGTTTCTGGCTATCAGCCAGGATAGCTTGACTCCTGTGGTGTGGAGAGCACGGGACTCACGTCTTAGCATACCCGTCCCACTCGGGGTGACAAATGCAAAAACAACAGTTGATGGACAGAATGCAGAACAAGGTCATACATTCACCCAGTACAGAGATCTGAGCCTATATCCATCGTTTTTTTGCTCACCACACCAACCCAGTTCAGACATGGCCATATGCAAATCAGCCGTCACCCGGTGCCTCATGGGAACAGTCCAGCCCAAACTGCCAAGCCATGTCTTCCCTGGACCGGAATCAAGCATCCTAGGACCGGTTTCTGACTATCAGCCAGGACAGCTTGACTCCAGTGGTGTGGAGAGCACGGGACTCACGTCTTAGCATACCCGTCCCACTCGGATTGACAAATGCAAAAACAACAGTTGAAGGACAGAATGCAGAACAATGTCATACATTCACCCAGTACAGATATCTTGGCCTAAATCCATTGTGTTTTTGCTCACCACACCAACCCAGTTCAGACATGGCTATATGCAAATCAGCCCTGACCCTGTGCCTCAAGGGAACAGTCCAGCCCGAACTGCCAAGCCATGTTTTCGCTGAACCGGAATCAAGCATCCTAGGACCAGTTTCTGGCTATCAGCTGTCATCAGCCAGCATAGCTTGACTCCAGTGGTGTGGGGAGCACGGGACTCATGTGTGAGCATACCCGTCCCACTTGGGGTGACAAATGCAAAAACAACAGTTGATGGACAGAATGCAGAACAATGTAATACATTCACCCCAGTGCAGAGATCTGGGCCTAAATCCATCATGTTTTTGCTCACCACACCAACCCAGTTCCGACATGGCCATATGCAAATCAGCCTTTACCCTGTGCCTCATGGGAACAGTCCAGCCCGAACTGCCAAGCCATATATTCCCTGGACCGGAATCAAGCATCCTAGGACCAGTTTCTGGCTATCAGCTGTCATCAGCCAGGATAGCTTGTCTCTAGTGGTGTGGGGAGCACGGGACTCATTTCTGAGCATACCCGTCCCACTCGGGGTGACAAATGCAAAAACAACAGTTGATGGACAGAATGCAGAACAATGTCATACATTCACCCCAGTACAGAGATCTGGGCTAAATCCATAGTTATTTTGCTCACCACACCAACCCAGTTCAGACATGGCCATATGCAAATCTGCCTTGACCCTGTGCCTCATGGGAACAGTCCAGCCCGAACTGCCAAGCCATGTCTTCCCTGGACCGGAATCAAGCATCCTAGGACCGGTTTCTGGCTATCAGCCGTCATCAGCCAGGATAGCTTGTCTCCAGTGGTGTGGAGAGGGTGGGACTCACGTCTGAGCATACCCGTCCCAATCAAGGTGACAAATGCAAAAACAACAATTGATGGACAGAATGCAGAACAATGTCATACATTCTTTCCAGTACAGAGATATGGACCTAAATCCATTGTTTTTTGTTCACCACACCAACCCAGATCAGACATAGCCATATGCAAATTAGCCTTGACCCTGTGCCTCATGGGAACAGTCCAGCCCGAACTGCCAAGAAATGTCATCAATGGACCTGAATCAAGCATCCTAGGACCGCTTTTTGGCTATCAGCAGTCATCAGCCAGGATAGCTTTACTCCAGTGGTGTCGCGAGCATGGGACTCACGTCTGAGCATACCCGTCCCACTCGGGGTGACAAATGCAAAAACAACAGTTGATGGACAGAATGTAGAACAATGTCATACATTCACCCAGTACAAAGATCTAGGCCTAAATCCATTGTTTTTTTGCTTACCTCACCAACCAAGTTCAGACATGGCCATTTGCAAATCAGCCGTGACTCTGTGCCTCATAGTAACAGTCCAGCCCGAACTGCCAAGCCATATATTCCCTGGACCGGAATCAAGCATCCTAGGACCAGTTTCTAGCTATCAGCTGTCATCAGCCAGGATAGCTTGTCTCCAGTGGTGTGGGGAGCAGGGGACTCATTTCTGAGCATACCCGTCCCACTCGGGGTGACAAATGCAAAAACAACAGTTGATGGACAGAATGCAGAACAATGTCATACATTCACCCCAGTACAGAGATCTGGGCCTAAATCCATGTTTTTTTTGTTCACCACACCAACCCAGTTCAGCCATGGCCATATGCAAATCAGTCTTGACCCTGTGTCTCATGGGAACAGTCCAGCCCGAACTACCAAGCCATGTCTTCCCTGGACCGGAATCAAGCATACTAGGACCGGTTTCTGGCTATCAGCCATCATCAGCCAGGATAGCTTGACTCCAGTGGTGTGGACAGCATGGGACTCATGTCAGAGCATACCCGTCCCACTTGGGGTGACAAATGCAAAAACAATAGTTGATTGACAGAATGCAGAACAAGGTCATACATTCACCCCAGTACAGAGATCTGAGCCTATATCCATCGTTTTTGTGCTCCCACACCAACCCAGTTCAGACATGGCCATATGCAAATCAGCCATGACCCGGTGCCTCATGGGAACAGTCCAGCCCTAAATGCCAAGCCATGTCTTCCCTGGACCGGAATCAAGCATCCTAGGACCGGTTTCTGACTATCAGCCAGGATAGCTTGACTCCAGTGGTGTGGAGAGCACGGGACTCACGTTATAGCATACCCGTCCCACTCGGGGTGACAAATGCAAAAACAACAGTTGATGGACAGAATGCAGAACAATGTCATACATTCACCCAGTACAGAGATCTTGGCCTAAATCCATTGTGTTTTTGCTCACCACACCAACCCAGTTCAGACATGGCCATATGCAAATCAGCCTTGATCCTGTGCCTCAAGGGAACAGTCCAGCCCGAACTGCCAAGCCATGTTTTCGCCGGACCGGAATCAAGCATCCTAGGACCAGTTTCTGGCTATCAGGTGTCATCAGCCAGTATAGCTTGACTCCAGTGGTGTGGGGAGCACGGGACTCATGTGTGAGCATACCCGTCCCACTTGGGGTGACAAATGCAAAAACAACAGTTGATGGACAGAATGCAGAACAATGCCATTCATTCACACCAGTACAGAGATCTGGGCCTAAATCCATTCTTTTTTTGTACACCACACCAACCCAGTTCAGACATGGCCACATGCAAATCAGCCTTTACCCTGTGCCTCATGGGAAAAGTCCAGCCTGAACTTCCAATCCATGTCTTCCCTGGACCGGAATCAAGCATCCTAGGATCGGTTTCTGGCTATCAGCCATCATCAGCCAGGATAGCTTGACTCCAGGAGTATGGAGAGCATGGGACTCACGTCTGAGCATACCCGTCCCACTCGGGGTGACAAATGCAAAAACAACAGTTGATGGACAGAATGAAGAACAAGGTCATACATTCACCCAGTACAGAGATCTGAGCCTATATCCATCGTTTTTTTGCTCACCAGACCAACCCAGTTCAGACATGGCCATATGCAAATCAGCCGTCACCCGGTGCCTCATGGGAACAGTCCAGCCCAAACTGCCAAGCCATGTCTTCCCTGGACCGGAATCAAGCATCCTAGGACCGGTTTCTGACTATCAGCCAGGACAGCTTGACTCCAGTGGTGTGGAGAGCACGGGACTCACGTCTTAGCATACCCGTCCCACTCGGATTGACAAATGCAAAAACAACAGTTGATGGACAGAATGCAGAACAATGTCATACATTCACCCAGTACAGATATCTTGGCCTAAATCCATTGTGTTTTTGCTCACCACACCTACCCAGTTCAGACATGGCTATATGCAAATCAGCCTTGACCCTGTGCCTCAAGGGAACAGTCCAGCCCGAACTGCCAAGCCATGTTTTCGCTGAACCGGAATCAAGCATCCTAGGACCAGTTTCTGGCTATCAGCTGTCATCAGCCAGCATAGCTTGACTAAAGTGGAGTGGGGAGCACGGGACTCATGTGTGAGCATACCCGTCCCACTCGGGGTGACAAATGCAAAAACAACAGTTGATGGACAGAATGCAGAACAATGTCATACATTCACCCCAGTACAGAGTTCTGGGCCACAATTAAACATTATTTTGTTCACCACACCAACCCAGTTCAAACATAGCCTAATGCAAAACAGCCTTGACCCTGTGCCTCATGGGAACAGTCCAGACCGAACTGCCAAGCCATGTCTTCCGTGGACCGAAATCAAGCATCCTAGGACCAGTTTCTGGCTATCAGCCGTCATCAGCCAGGATAGATTGACTCCACTGGTGTGGAGAGCACGAGACTCACGTCTGAGCATACCTGTCCCACTTGGGGTGAGACATGCAAAAACAACAGTTGATGGACAGAATGCAGAACAATGTTATACACTCACCCCAGTACAGAGATCTGGGCCTAAATCCATCGTTTTTTTGTTCACCTTACAAACCCAGTTCAAACATAGCCATAATCAAATCAGCCTTGACCCTGTGCCTCATGGGAACAGTCCAGCCCGAACTGCCAAGCCATGTCTTCCGTGGACCGGAATCAAGCATCCTAGGACCAGTTTCTGGCTATCAGCCGTCATCAGCCAGGATAGCTTGACTCCAGTGTTGTGGAGAGCATGGGACTCATGTCTGAGCATACCTGTCCCACTTGGGGTGACAAATGCAAAACAACAGTGGATGGACAGAATGCAGAACAATGTCATACACTCACCCCAGTTCAGAGATCTGGGCCTAAATCCATCGTTGTCTCGTTCACCACACCAACCCAGTTCAGACATGGCCATATGCAAGTCAGTCGTGACTCTGGGCCTCATGGGAACAGTCCAGCCCGAACTGCCAAGCCATGTCGTCCATGGACCTGAATCAAGCATCCTAGAACCAGTTTCTGGCTATCAGCACTCATCAGCCAGGATAGCTTGACTCCAGTGGTGTGGATAGCACGGGACTCATGTCTGAGCATACCCGTCCCACTCAGGGTGACAAAAGCAAAAACAACAGTTGATGGACAGAATGCAGTACAATGTCATACATTCACCCGAGTACAGAGATCTGGGCCTAAATCCATTGTTTTCTTGTTCACCACACTAACCCAGTTCAGACATGGCCTAATGCAAATCAGCCTTGACCCTCTGCCTCATGGGAACAGTCCAGCGCGAACTGCCAATCCATGTCTTCCCTGGACCGGAATCAAGCATTCTAGGACCGGTTTCTGGCTACCAGCCGTCATCAGCCAGGATAGCTTGACTCCAGTGGTGTGGAGAGCATGGGACTCATGTCAGAGCATACCCGTCCCACTTGGGGTGACAAATGCAAAAACAACAGTTGATGGACAGAATGCAGAACAATGTGCCATACATTCACACCAGTACTGAGATCTGGGCCTAAATCCATTGTTTTTTTGTTCACCACACCACACCAACCCAGTTCAGACCTGGCCATATGCAAATCAGCCTTTACCCTGTGCCTCATGGGAACAGTCCAGCCCGAACTTCCAATCAATGTCTTCCCTGGACCGGAATCAAGCATCCTAGGACTGGTTTCTGGATATCAGCCGTCATCAGCCAGGATAGCTTGACTCAAGTGGTGTGGAGAGCACGGGACTCACGTCTGAGCATACCCGTCCCACTCGGAGTAACAAATGCAAAAACAACAGTTGATGGACAGAATGCAGAACAATGTCATACATTCACCCCAGTACAGAGATCTGGGCCTAAATCCATCGTTTTTTTGTTCACCACACCAACCCAGTTCAGACATGGCCATATGCAAATCAGCCTTGACCCTGGGCCTCATGGGAACAGTCAAGCCCGAACTGCCAAGCCATGTCGTCCATGGACCTGAATCAAGCATCCTAGGACCAGTTTCTGGCTATCAGCCATCATCAGCCAGGATAGCTTGACTCCAGTGGTGTGGCTAGCACGGGACTCACGTCTGAGCATACCCGTCCCACTCGGGGTGACAAATGCAAAAACAACAGTTGATGGACAGAATGCAGAACAATGTCATACATTCACCCCAGTACAGAGATCTGGGCCTAAATCCATTGTTTTCTTGTTCACCACACCAACCTAGTTCAGACATGGCCATATGCAAATCAGCCTTGACCCTGTGCCTCATGGGAACAGTCCAGCCCGAACCTCCAATCCGTGTCTTCCCTGGACCGGAATCAAGCATCCTAGGACTGGTTTTTGGCTATCAGCCGTCATCAGTCAGGATAGCTCGACTCCAGTGGTGTGGAGAGCACGGGACTCACATCTGAGAATACCCATCCCACTCGGGGTAACAAATGCAAAAACAACAGTTGATGGACAGAATGCTGAACAATGTCATACATTCACCCCGGTACAGAGATCTGGGTCTCAATCCATCGTTTTTTGCTCACCACACCAACCCAGTTCAAACATAGCCATATGCAAATCAGCCTTGACCCTGTGCCTCAGGGAACAGTCCAGTCCGAACTGCTAAGGAATGTCTTCCGTGGAACGGAATCAAGCATCCTAGGACCGGTTTCTGGCTATCAGCCATCATCAGCCAGGATAGCTTGACTCCAGTGGTGTGGAGAGCATGGGACTAATCTCTGAGCATACCCGTCCCACTTGGGGTGACAAATGCAAAAACAACAGTTGATGGACAGAATGCAGAACAATATCATACATTCACCCCGGTACAGAGATCTGGGCCTAAATCCATCGTTTTTTTGCTCACCACACCAACCCAGTTCAGACATGGCCATATGCAAATCAGCCTTGTCCCTGTCCCTCATGGGAACAGTCCAGCCCGAACTGCCAAGCCATGTCTTCTCTGGACCGGAATCAAGCATCCTAGGACCAGTTTCTGGCTATCGGCCGTCATTAGCTAGGATAGCTTGACTCCAGGGGTGTGGAGAGCACGGGACTCACGTCTGAGCATACCCGTCCCACTCGGGGTGACAAATGCAAAAACAACAGTTGATGGACAGAATGCAGAACAATGTCATACATTCACCCCAGTACAGAGATCTGGGCCTAAATCCATGGTTTTTTTGTTCACCACACCAACCCAGTTCAGACATGGCCATATGCAAATCAGTCTTGACCCTGTGTCTCATGGGAACAGTCCAGCCCGAACTGCCAAGCCACGTCTTCCGTGGACAGGAATCAAGCATTGTAGGACCGGTTTCTGGCTATCAGCCATCATCAGCCAGGATAGCTTGACTCCAGTGGTGTGGAGAGCATGGGACTCATGTCAGAGCATACCCGTCCCACTTGGGGTGACAAATGCAAAAACAACAGTTGATTGACAGAATGCAGAACAATGTTATACATTCACCCCAGTACAGAGATCTGGGCCTAAATCCATTGTTTTTTTGTTCACCACACCAACCCAGTTCAGACATGGCCATATGCATATCAGCCTTTACCCTGTGCCTCATAGGAACAGTCCAGCCCGAACTTCCGATCCATGTCTTGCCTGGACCAGAATCAAGCATCCTAGAACCGGTTTCTGGGTATCAGCCGTCATCAGCCAGGATAGCTTGACTCCAGGAGCATGGAGAGCATGGGACTCACGTCTGAGCATACCCGTCCCACTCGGGGTGACAAATGCAAAAACAACAGTTGATGGACAGAATGCAGAACAAGGTCATACATTCACCCCAGTACAGAGATCTGAGCCTATATCCATCGTTTTTTTGCTCCCACACCAACCCAGTTCAGACATGGCCATATGCAAATCAGCCATGCCCCTTTGCCTCATGGGAACAGTCCAGCCCTAAATGCTAAGCCATGTCTTCCCTGGACCGGAATCAAGCATCCTAGGACCAGTTTCTGGCTATCAGGTGTCATCAGCCAGCATAGCTTGACTCCAGTGGTGTGGGGAGCACGGGACTCATGTGTGAGCATACCCGTCCCACTTGGGGTGACAAATGCAAAAACAACAGTTGATGGACAGAATGCAGAACAATGTCATACATTCACCCAGTACAGAGATCTTGGCCTAAATCCATTGTGTTTTTGCTCACCACACCAACCCAGTTCAGACATGGCCATATGCAAATCAGCCTTGACCCTGTGCCTCAAGGGAACAGTCCAGCCCGAACTGCCAAGCCATGTTTTCGCTGGACCGGAATCAAGCATCCTAGGACCAGTTTCTGGCTATCAGGTGTCATCAGCCAGCATAGCTTGACTCCAGTGGTGTGGGGAGCACGGGACTCATGTGTGAGCATACCCGTCCCACTTGGGGTGACAAATGCAAAAACAACAGTTGATGGACAGAATGCAGAACAATGCCATACATTCATACCAGTACAGAGATCTGGGCCTAAACCCATTCTTTTTTTGTACACCACACCAACCCAGTTCAGACATGGCCACATGCAAATCAGCCTTTACCCTGTGCCTCATGGGAAAAGTCCAGCCCGAACTTCCAATCCATGTCTTCCCTGGACCGGAATCAAGCATCCTAGGACCGGTTTCTGGCTATCAGTCATCATCAGCCAGGATAGCTTGACTCCAGTGGTGTGGAGAGCACGGGCCTCACGTCTGAGCATACCCGTCCCACTCGGGTGACAAATGCAAAAACAACAGTTGATTGACAGAATGCAGAACAATGTTATACATTCACCCCAGTACAGAGATATGGGCCTCAATCCATCATTTTTTTGGTCACCACACCAACCCAGTTCAGACATAGCCATATGCAAATCAGCCTTGACCCTGTGCCTCATGGGAACAGTCCAGCCCGAACTGCCAAGCCACGTCTTCCGTGGACAGGAATCAAGCATTGTAGGACCGGTTTCTGGCTATCAGCCATCATCAGCCAGGATAGCTTGACTCCAGTGGTGTGGAGAGCATGGGACTCATGTCAGAGCATACCCGTCCCACTTGGGGTGACAAATGCAAAAACAACAGTTGATTGACAGAATGCAGAACAATGTTATACATTCACCCGAGTACAGAGATCTGGGCCTAAATCCATTGTTTTTTTGTTCACCACACCAACCCAGTTCAGACATGGCCATATGCATGTCAGCCTTTACCCTGTGCCTCGTAGGAACAGTCCAGCCCGAACTTCCGATCCATGTCTTACCTGGACCAGAATCAAGCATCCTAGAACCGGTTTCTGGGTATCAGCCGTCATCAGCCAGGATAGCTTGACTCCAGGAGCATGGAGAGCATGGGACTCACGTCTGAGCATACCCGTCCCACTCGGGGTGACAAATGCAAAAACAACAGTTGATGGACAGAATGCAGAACAATGTCATACATTCACCCCAGTACAGAGATCTGGGCCTAAATCCATGGTTTTTTTTGTTCACCACACCAACCCAGTTCAGACATGGCCATATGCAAATCAGTCTTGACCCTGTGTCTCATGGGAACAGTCCAGCCCGAACTGCCAAGCCATGTCTTCCCTGGACTGGAATCAAGCATCCTAGGACCGGTTTCTGGCTATCAGCCATCATCAGCCAGGATAGCTTGACTCCAGTGGTGTGGAGAGCACGGGACTCACGTCTGAGCATACCCGTCCCACTCGGGTGACAAATGCAAAAACAACAGTTGATTGACAGAATGCAGAACAATGTTATACATTCACCCCAGTACAGAGATCTGGGCCTCAATCCATCATTTTTTTGCTCACCACACTAACCCAGTTCAGACATAGCCATATGCAAATCAGCCTTGACCCTGTGCCTCATGGGAACAGTCCAGCCCGAACTGCCAAGCCACGTCTTCCGTGGACAGGAATCAAGCATTGTAGGACTGGTTTCTGGCTATCAGCCATCATCAGCCAGGATAGCTTGACTCCAGTGGTGTGGAGAGCATGGGACTCATGTCAGAGCATACCCGTCCCACTCGGGGTGACAAATGCAAAAACAACAGTTGATGGACAGAATGCAGAACAAGGTCATACATTCACCCCAGTACAGAGATCTGAGCCTATATCCATCGTTTTTTTGCTCCCACACCAACCCAGTTCAGACATGGCCATATGCAAATCAGCCATGCCCCTTTGCCTCATGGGAACAGTCCAGCCCTAAATGCCAAGCCATGTCTTCCCTGGACCGGAATCAAGTATCCTAGTACCATTTTCTGGCTATCAGGTGTCATCAGCCAGCATAGCTTGACTCCATGGTGTGGGGAGCACGGGACTCATGTGTGAGCATACCCGTCCCACTTGGGGTGACAAATGCAAAAACAACAGTTGATGGACAGAATGCAGAACAATGTCATACATTCACCCAGTACAGAGATCTTGGCCTAACTCCATTGTGTTTTTGCTCACCACACCAACCCAGTTCAGACACGGCCATATGCAAATCAGCCTTGACCCTGTGCCTCAAGGGAACAGTCCAGCCCGAACTGCCAAGCCATGTTTTCGCTGGACCGGAATCAAGCATCCTAGGACCAATTTCTGGCTATCAGGTGTCATCAGCCAGCATAGCTTGACTCCAGTGGTGTGGGGAGCACGGGACTCATGTGTGAGCATACCCATCCCACTTGGGGTGACAAATGCAAAAACAACAGTTGATGGACAGAATGCAGAACAATGCCATACATTCACACCAGTACAGAGATCTGGGCCTCAATCCATCATTTTTTTGCTCACCACACCAAACCAGTTCAGACATAGCCATATGCAAATCAGCCTTGACCCTGTGTCTCATGGGAACAGTCCAGCCCGAACTGCCAAGCCATGTCTTCCCTGGACTGGAATCAAGCATCCTAGGACCGGTTTCTGGCTATCAGCCATCATCAGCCAGGATAGCTTGACTCCAGTGGTGTGGAGAGCACGGGACTCACGTCTGAGCATACCCGTCCCACTCGGGTGACAAATGCAAAAACAACAGTTGATTGACAGAATGCAGAACAATGTTATACATTCACCCCAGTACAGAGATCTGGGCCTAAATCCATTGTTCTTTTGTTCACCACACCAACCCAGTTCAGACATGGCCATATGCATATCAGCCTTTACCCTGTGCCTCATAGGAACAGTCCAGCCCGAACTTCCAATATATGTCTTCCCTGGACCGGAATCAAGCATCCTAGGACCGGTTTCTGGCTATCAGTCATCATCACCCAGGATAGCTTGACTCCAGTGGTGTGGAGAGCACGGGACTCACGTCTGAGCATACCCGTCCCACTCGGGTGACAAATGCAAAAACAACAGTTGATTGACAGAATGCAGAACAATGTTATACATTCACCCCAGTACAGAGATCTGGGCCTCAATCCATCATTTTTTTGCTCACCACACCAACCCAGTTCAGACATAGCCATATGCAAATCAGCCTTGACCCTGTGTCTCATGGGAACAGTCCAGATAGAACTGCCAAGCCATGTCTTCCCTGTACTGGTATCAAGCATCCTAGGACCGGTTTCTGGCTATCAGCCATCATCAGCCAGGATAGCTTGACTCCAGTGGTGTGGAGAGCACGGGACTCACGTCTGAGCATACCCGTCCCACTCGGGTGACAAATGCAAAAACAACAGTTGATTGACAGAATGCAGAACAATGTTATACATTCACCCCAGCACAGAGATCTGGGCCTCAATCCATCATTTTTTTGCTCACCACACCAACCCAGTTCAGACATAGCCATATGCAAATCAGCCTTGACCCTGTGCCTCATGGGAACAGTCCAGCCCGAACTGCCAAGCCACGTCTTCCGTGGACAGGAATCAAGCATTGTAGGACCGGTTTCTGGCTATCAGCCATCATCAGCCAGGATAGCTTGACTCCAGTGGTGTGGAGAGCATGGGACTCATGTCAGAGCATACCCGTCCCACTTGGGGTGACAAATGCAAAAACAACAGTTGATTGACAGAATGCAGAACAATGTTATACATTCACCCCAGTACAGAGATCTGGGCCTAAATCCATTGTTTTTTTGTTCACCACACCAACCCAGTTCAGACATGGCCATATGCATATCAGCCTTTACCCTGTGCCTCATAGGAACAGTCCAGCCCGAACTTCCGATCCATGTCTTGCCTGGACCAGAATCAAGCATCCTAGAACCGGTTTCTGGGTATCAGCCGTCATCAGCCAGGATAGCTTGACTCCAGTGGTGTGGAGAGCACGGGACTCACGTCTGAGCATACCCGTCCCACTCGGGTGACAAATGCAAAAACAACAGTTGATTGACAGAATGCAGAACAATGTTATACATTCACCCCAGTACAGAGATCTGGGCCTCAATCCATCATTTTTTTGCTCACCACACCAACCCAGTTCAGACATAGCCATATGCAAATCAGCCTTGACCCTGTGTCTCATGGGAACAGTCCAGATAGAACTGCCAAGCCATGTCTTCCCTGTACTGGTATCAAGCATCCTAGGACCGGTTTCTGGCTATCAGCCATCATCAGCCAGGATAGCTTGACTCCAGTGGTGTGGAGAGCACGGGACTCACGTCTGAGCATACCCGTCCCACTCGGGTGACAAATGCAAAAACAACAGTTGATTGACAGAATGCAGAACAATGTTATACATTCACCCCAGCACAGAGATCTGGGCCTCAATCCATCATTTTTTTGCTCACCACACCAACCCAGTTCAGACATAGCCATATGCAAATCAGCCTTGACCCTGTGCCTCATGGGAACAGTCCAGCCCGAACTGCCAAGCCACGTCTTCCGTGGACAGGAATCAAGCATTGTAGGACCGGTTTCTGGCTATCAGCCATCATCAGCCAGGATAGCTTGACTCCAGTGGTGTGGAGAGCATGGGACTCATGTCAGAGCATACCCGTCCCACTTGGGGTGACAAATGCAAAAACAACAGTTGATTGACAGAATGCAGAACAATGTTATACATTCACCCCAGTACAGAGATCTGGGCCTAAATCCATTGTTTTTTTGTTCACCACACCAACCCAGTTCAGACATGGCCATATGCATATCAGCCTTTACCCTGTGCCTCATAGGAACAGTCCAGCCCGAACTTCCGATCCATGTCTTGCCTGGACCAGAATCAAGCATCCTAGAACCGGTTTCTGGGTATCAGCCGTCATCAGCCAGGATAGCTTGACTCCAGGAGCATGGAGAGCATGGGACTCACGTCTGAGCATACCCGTCCCACTCGGGGTGACAAATGCAAAAACAACAGTTGATGGACAGAATGCAGAACAAGGTCATACATTCACCCCAGTACAGAGATCTGAGCCTATATCCATCGTTTTTTTTGCTCCCACACCAACCCAGTTCAGACATAGCCATATGCAAATCAGCCATGCCCCTTTGCCTCATGGGAACAGTCCAGCCCTAAATGCCAAGTCATGTCTTCCCTGGACCGGAATCAAGCATCCTAGGACCAGTTTCTGGCTATCAGGTGTCATCAGCCAGCATTGCTTGACTCCAGTGGTGTGGGGAGCACGGGACTCATGTGTGAGCATACCCGTCCCACTTGGGGTGACAAATGCAAAAACAACAGTTGATGGACAGAATGCAGAACAATGTCATACATTCACCCAGTACAGAGATCTTGGCCTAAATCCATTGTGTTTTTGCTCACCACACCAACCCAGTTCAGACATGGCCATATGCAAATCAGCCTTGACCCTGTGCCTCAAGGGAACAGTCCAGCCCGAACTGCCAAGCCATGTTTTCGCTGGACCAGAATCAAGCATCCTAGGACCAATTTCTGGCTATCAGGTGTCATCAGCCAGCATAGCTTGACTCCAGTGGTGTGGGGAGCACGGGACTCATGTGTGAGCATACCCGTCCCACTTGGGGTGACAAATGCAAAAACAACAGTTGATGGACAGAATGCAGAACAATGCCATACATTCACACCAGTACAGAGATCTGGGCCTCAATCCATCATTTTTTTGTTCACCACACCAACCCAGTTCAGACATGGCCATATGCATATCAGCCTTTACCCTGTGCCTCATAGGAACAGTCCAGTCCGAACTGCCAAGCCATGTCTTCCCTGGACTGGAATCAAGCATCCTAGGACCGGTTTCTGGCTATCAGTCATCATCAGCCAGGATAGCTTGACTCCAGTGGTGTGGAGAGCACGGGACTCACGTCTGAGCATACCCGTCCCACTCGGGTGACAAATGCAAAAACAACAGTTGATTGACAGAATGCAGAACAATGTTATACATTCACCCCAGTACAGAGATCTGGGCCTCAATCCATCATTTTTTTGCTCACCACACCAACCCAGTTCAGACATAGCCATATGCAAATCAGCCTTGACCCTGTGTCTCATGGGAACAGTCCAGCCCGAACTGCCAAGCCATGTCTTCCCTGGACTGGAATCAAGCATCCTAGGACCGGTTTCTGGCTATCAGCCATCATCAGCCAGGATAGCTTGACTCCAGTGGTGTGGAGAGCACAGGACTCACGTCTGAGCATACCCGTCCCACTCGGGTGACAAATGCAAAAACAACAGTTGATTGACAGAATGCAGAACAATGTTATACATTCACCCCAGTACAGAGATCTGGGCCTCAATCCATCATTTTTTTGCTCACCACACCAACCCAGTTCAGACATAGCCATATGCAAATCAGCCTTGACCCTGTGCCTCATGGGAACAGTCCAGCCCGAACTGCCAAGCCACGTCTTCCGTGGACAGGAATCAAGCATTGTAGGACCAGTTTCTGGCTATCAGCCATCATCAGCCAGGATAGCTTGACTCCAGTGGTGTGGAGAGCATGGGACTCATGTCAGAGCATACCCGTCCCACTTGGGGTGACAAATGCAAAAACAACAGTTGATTGACAGAATGCAGAACAATGTTATACATTCACCCCAGTACAGAGATCTGGGCCTAAATCCATTGTTTTTTTGTTCACCACACCAACCCAGTTCAGACATGGCCATATGCATATCAGCCTTTACCCTGTGCCTCATAGGAACAGTCCAGCCCGAACTTCCGATCCATGTCTTGCCTGGACCAGAATCAAGCATCCTAGAACCGGTTTCTGGGTATCAGCCGTCATCAGCCAGGATAGCTTGACTCCAGGAGCATGGAGAGCATGGGACTCACGTCTGAGCATACCCGTCCCACTCGGGGTGACAAATGCAAAAACAACAGTTGATGGACAGAATGCAGAACAAGGTCATACATTCACCCCAGTATAGAGATCTGAGCCTATATCCATCGTTTTTTTGCTCCCACACCAACCCAGTTCAGACATGGCCATATGCAAATCAGCCATGCCCCTTTGCCTCATGGGAACAGTCCAGCCCTAAATGCCAAGTCATGTCTTCCCTGGACCGGAATCAAGCATCCTAGGACCAGTTTCTGGCTATCAGGTGTCATCAGCCAGCATTGCTTGACTCCAGTGGTGTGGGGAGCACGGGACTCATGTGTGAGCATACCCGTCCCACTTGGGGTGACAAATGCAAAAACAACAGTTGATGGACAGAATGCAGAACAATGTCATACATTCACCCAGTACAGAGATCTTGGCCTAAATCCATTGTGTTTTTGCTCACCACACCAACCCAGTTCAGACATGGCCATATGCAAATCAGCCTTGACCCTGTGCCTCAAGGGAACAGTCCAGCCCGAACTGCCAAGCCATGTTTTCGCTGGACCGGAATCAAGCATCCTAGGACCAGTTTCTGGCTATCAGGTGTCATCAGCCAGCATAGCTTGACTCCAGTGGTGTGGGGAGCACGGGACTCATGTGTGAGCATACCCGTCCCACTTGGGGTGACAAATGCAAAAACAACAGTTGATGGACAGAATGCAGAACAATGCCATACATTCACACCAGTACAGAGATCTGGGCCTAAATCCATTCTTTTTTTGTACACCACACCAACCCAGTTCAGACATGGCCACATGCAAATCAGCCTTTACCCTGTGCCTCATGGGAAAAGTCCAGCCCGAACTTCCAATCCATGTCTTCCCTGGACCGGAATCAAGCATCCTAGGACCGGTTTCTGGCTATCAGTCATCATCAGCCAGGATAGCTTGACTCCAGTGATGTGGAGAGCACGGGACTCACGTCTGAGCATACCCGTCCCACTCGGGTGACAAATGCAAAAACAACAGTTGATTGACAGAATGCAGAACAATGTTATACATTCACCCCAGTACAGAGATCTGGGCCTCAATCCATCATTTTTTTGCTCACCACACCAACCCAGTTCAGACATAGCCATATGCAAATCAGCCTTGACCCTGTGTCTCATGGGAACAGTCCAGCCCGAACTGCCAAGCCATGTCTTCCCTGGACTGGAATCAAGCATCCTAGGACCGGTTTCTGGCTATCAGCCATCATCAGCCAGGATAGCTTGACTCCAGTGGTGTGGAGAGCACGGGACTCACGTCTGAGCATACCCGTCCCACTCGGGTGACAAATGCAAAAACAACAGTTGATTGACAGAATGCAGAACAATGTTATACATTCACCCCAGTACAGAGATCTGGGCCTAAATCCATTGTTTTTTTGTTCACCACACCAACCCAGTTCAGACATGGCCATATGCATATCAGCCTTTACCCTGTGCCTCATAGGAACAGTCCAGCCCGAACTTCCAATCCATGTCTTCCCTGGACCGGAATCAAGCATCCTAGGACCGGTTTCTGGCTATCAGTCATCATCAGCCAGGATAGCTTGACTCCAGTGGTGTGGAGAGCACGGGACTCACGTCTGAGCATACCCGTCCCACTCGGGTGACAAATGCAAAAACAACAGTTGATTGACAGAATGCAGAACAATGTTATACATTCACCCCAGTACAGAGATCTGGGCCTCAATCCATCATTTTATTGCTCACCACACCAACCCAGTTCAGACATAGCCATATGCAAATCAGCCTTGACCCTGTGTCTCATGGGAACAGTCCAGCCCGAACTGCCAAGCCATGTCTTCCCTGGACTGGAATCAAGCATCCTAGGACCGTTTTCTGGCTATCAGCCATCATCGGCCAGGATAGCTTGACTCCAGTGGTGTGGAGAGCACGGGACTCACGTCTGAGCATACCCGTCCCACTCGGGTGACAAATGCAAAAACAACAGTTGATTGACAGAATGCAGAACACTGTTATACATTCACCCCAGTACAGAGATCTGGGCCTCAATCCATCATTTTTTTGCTCACCACACCAACCCAGTTCAGACATAGCCATATGCAAATAAGCCTTGACCCTGTGCCTCATGGGAACAGTCCAGCCCGAACTGCCAAGCCACGTCTTCCGTGGACAGGAATCAAGCATTGTAGGACCGGTTTCTGGCTATCAGCCATCATCAGCCAGGATAGCTTGACTCCAGTGGTGTGGAGAGCATGGGACTCATGTCAGAGCATACCCGTCCCACTTGGGGTGACAAATGCAAAAACAACAGTTGATTGACAGAATGCAGAACAATGTTATACATTCACCCCAGTACAGAGATCTGGGCCTAAATCCATTGTTTTTTTGTTCACCACACCAACCCAGTTCAGACATGGCCATATGCATATCAGCCTTTACCCTGTGCCTCATAGGAACAGTCCAGCCCGAACTTCCGATCCATGTCTTGCCTGGACCAGAATCAAGCATCCTAGAACCGGTTTCTGGGTATCAGCCGTCATCAGCCAGGATAGCTTGACTCCAGGAGCATGGAGAGCATGGGACTCACGTCTGAGCATACCCGTCCCACTCGGGGTGACAAATGCAAAAACAACAGTTGATGGACAGAATGCAGAACAAGGTCATACATTCACCCCAGTACAGAGATCTGAGCCTATATCCATCGTTTTTTTGCTCCCACACCAACCCAGTTCAGACATGGCCATATGCAAATCAGCCATGCCCCTTTGCCTCATGGGAACAGTCCAGCCCTAAATGCCTAGCCATGTCTTCCCTGGACCGGAATCAAGCATCCTAGGACCAGTTTCTGGCTATCAGGTGTCATCAGCCAGCATTGCTTGACTCCAGTGGTGTGGGGAGCACGGGACTCATGTGTGAGCATATCCGTCCCACTTGGGGTGACAAATGCAAAAACAACAGTTGATGGACAGAATGCAGAACAATGTCATACATTCACCCAGTACAGAGATCTTGGCCTAAATCCATTGTGTTTTTGCTCACCACACCAACCCAGTTCAGACATGGCCATATGCAAATCAGCCTTGACCCTGTGCCTCAAGGGAACAGTCCAGCCCGAACTGCCAAGCCATGTTTTCGCTGGACCGGAATCAAGCATCCTAGGACCAGTTTCTGGCTATCAGGTGTCATCAGCCAGCATAGCTTGACTCCAGTGGTGTGGGGAGCACGGGACTCATGTGTGAGCATACCCGTCCCACTTGGGGTGACAAATGCAAAAACAACAGTTGATGGACAGAATGCAGAACAATGCCATACATTCACACCAGTACAGAGATCTAGGCCTAAATCCATTCTTTTTTTGTACACCACACCAACCCAGTTCAGACATGGCCACATGCAAATCAGCCTTTACCCTGTGCCTCATGGGAAAAGTCCAGCCCGAACTTCCAATCCATGTCTTCCCTGGACCGGAATCAAGCATCCTAGGACCGGTTTCTGGCTATCAGTCATCATCAGCCAGGATAGCTTGACTCCAGTGATGTGGAGAGCACGGGACTCACGTCTGAGCATACCCGTCCCACTCGGGTGACAAATGCAAAAACAACAGTTGATTGACAGAATGCAGAACAATGTTATACATTCACCTCAGTACAGAGATCTGGGCCTCAATCCATCATTTTTTTGCTCACCACACCAACCCAGTTCAGTCATAGCCATATGCAAATCAGCCTTGACCCTGTGTCTCATGGGAACAGTCCAAGCCGAACTGCCAAGCCATGTCTTCCCTGGACTGGAATCAAGCATCCTAGGACCGGTTTCTGGCTATCAGCCATCATCAGCCAGGATAGCTTGACTCCAGTGGTGTGGAGAGCATGGGACTCATGTCAGAGCATACCCGTCCCACTTGGGGTGACAAATGCAAAAACAACAGTTGATTGACAGAATGCAGAACAATGTTATACATTCACCCCAGTACAGAGATCTGGGCTTAAATCCATTGTTTTTTTGTTCACCACACCAACCCAGTTCAGACATGGCCATATGCATATCAGCCTTTACCCTGTGCCTCATAGGAACAGTCCAGCCCGAACTTCCGATCCATGTCTTGCCTGGACCAGAATCAAGCATCCTAGAACCGGTTTCTGGGTATCAGCCGTCATCAGCCAGGATAGCTTGACTCCAGGAGCATGGAGAGCATGGGACTCACGTCTGAGCATACCCGTCCCACTCGGGGTGACAAATGCAAAAACAACAGTTGATGGACAGAATGCAGAACAAGGTCATACATTCACCCCAGTACAGAGATCTGAGCCTATATCCATCGTTTTTTTGCTCCCACACCAACCCATTTCAGACATGGCCATATGCAAATCATCCATGCCCCTTTGCCTCATGGGAACAGTCCAGCCCTAAATGCCAAGTCATGTCTTCCCTGGACCGGAATCAAGCATCCTAGGACCAGTTTCTGGCTATCAGGTGTCATCAGCCAGCATTGCTTGACTCCAGTGGTGTGGAGAGCACGGGACTCACGTCTGAGCATACCCGTCCCACTCGGGTGACAAATGCAAAAACAACAGTTGATTGACAGAATGCAGAACAATGTTATACATTCACCCCAGTACAGAGATCTGGGCCTAAATCCATTGTTTTTTTGTTCACCACACCAACCCAGTTCAGACATGGCCATATGCATATCAGCCTTTACCCTGTGCCTCATAGTAACAGTCCAGCCCGAACTTCCAATCCATGTCTTCCCTGGACCGGAATCAAGCATCCTAGGACCGGTTTCTGGCTATCAGTCATCATCAGCCAGGATAGCTTGACTCCAGTGGTGTGGAGAGCACGGGACTCACGTCTGAGCATACCCGTCCCACTCGGGTGACTAATGCAAAAACAACAGTTGATTGACAGAATGCAGAACAATGTTATACATTCACCCCAGTACAGAGATCTGGGCCTCAATCCATCATTTTTTTGCTCACCACACCAACCCAGTTCAGACATAGCCATATGCAAATCAGCCTTGACCCTGTGTCTCATGGGAACAGTCCAGCCCGAACTGCCAAGCCATGTCTTCCCTGGACTGGAATCAAGCATCCTAGGACCGTTTTCTGGCTATCAGCCATCATCAGCCAGGATAGCTTGACTCCAGTGGTGTGGAGAGCACGGGACTCACGTCTGAGCATACCCGTCCCACTCGGGTGACAAATGCAAAAACAACAGTTGATTGACAGAATGCAGAACAATGTTATACATTCACCCCAGTACAGAGATCTGGGCCTCAATCCATCATTTTTTTGCTCACCACACCAACCCAGTTCAGACATAGCCATATGCAAATCAGCCTTGACCCTGTGCCTCATGGGAACAGTCCAGCCCGAACTGCCAAGCCACGTCTTCCGTGGACAGGAATCAAGCATTGTAGGACCGGTTTCTGGCTATCAGCCATCATCAGCCAGGATAGCTTCACTCCAGTGGTGTGGAGAGCATGGGACTCATGTCAGAGCATACCCGTCCCACTTGGGGTGACAAATGCAAAAACAACAGTTGATTGACAGAATGCAGAACAATGTTATACATTCACCCCAGTACAGAGATCTGGGCCTAAATCCATTGTTTTTTTGTTCACCACACCAACCCAGTTCAGACATGGCCATATGCATATCAGCCTTTACCCTGTGCCTCATAGGAACAGTCCAGCCCGAACTTCCGATCCATGTCTTGCCTGGACCAGAATCAAGCATCCTAGAACCGGTTTCTGGGTATCAGCCGTCATCAGCCAGGATAGCTTGACTCCAGGAGCATGGAGAGCATGGGACTCACGTCTGAGCATACCCGTCCCACTCGGGGTGACAAATGCAAAAACAACAGTTGATGGACAGAATGCAGAACAAGGTCATACATTCACCCCAGTACAGAGATCTGAGCCTATATCCATCGTTTTTTTGCTCCCACACCAACCCAGTTCAGACATGGCCATATGCAAATCAGCCATGCCCCTTTGCCTCATGGGAACAGTCCAGCCCTAAATGCCAAGCCATGTCTTCCCTGGACCGGAATCAAGCATCCTAGGACCAGTTTCTGGCTATCAGGTGTCATCAGCCAGCATTGCTTGACTCCAGTGGTGTGGGGAGCACGGGACTCATGTGTGAGCATACCCGTCCCACTTGGGGTGACAAATGCAAAAACAACAGTTGATGGACAGAATGCAGAACAATGTCATACATTCACCCAGTACAGAGATCTTGGCCTAAATCCATTGTGTTTTTGCTCACCACACCAACCCAGTTCAGACATGGCCATATGCAAATCAGCCTTGACCCTGTGCCTCAAGGGAACAGTCCAGCCCGAACTGCCAAGACATCTTTTCGCTGGACCGGAATCAAGCATCCTAGGACCAGTTTCTGGCTATCAGGTGTCATCAGCCAGCATAGCTTGACTCCAGTGGTGTGGGGAGCACGGGACTCATGTGTGAGCATACCCGTCCCACTTGGGGTGACAAATGCAAAAACAACAGTTGATGGACAGAATGCAAAACAATGCCATACATTCACACCAGTACAGAGATCTAGGCCTAAATCCATTCTTTTTTTGTACACCACACCAACCCAGTTCAGACATGGCCACATGCAAATCAGCCTTTACCTTGTGCCTCATGGGAAAAGTCCAGCCCGAACTTCCAATCCATGTCTTCCCTGGACCGGAATCAAGCATCCTAGGACCGGTTTCTGGCTATCAGTCATCATCAGCCAGGATAGCTTGACTCCAGTGATGTGGAGAGCACGGGACTCACGTCTGAGCATACCCGTCCCACTCGGGTGACAAATGCAAAAACAAAAGTTGATTGACAGAATGCAGAACAATGTTATACATTCACCCCAGTACAGAGATCTGGGCCTCAATCCATCACTTTTTTTGCTCACCACACCAACCCAGTTCAGTCATAGCCATATGCAAATCAGCCTTGACCCTGTGTCTCATGGGAACAGTCCAAGCCGAACTGCCAAGCCATGTCTTCCCTGGACTGGAATCAAGCATCCTAGGACCGGTTTCTGGCTATCAGCCATCATCAGCCAGGATAGCTTGACTCCAGTGGTGTGGAGAGCACGGGACTCACGTCTGAGCATACCCGTCTCACTCGGGTGACAAATGCAAAAACAACAGTTGATTGACAGAATGCAGAACAATGTTATACATTCACCCCAGTACAGAGATCTGGGCCTAAATCCATTGTTTTTTTGTTCACCACACCAACCCAGTTCAGACATGGCCATATGCATATCAGGCTTTACCCTGTGCCTCATAGGAACAGTCCAGCCCGAACTTCCAATCCATGTCTTCCCTGGACCGGAATCAAGCATCCTAGGACTGGTTTCTGGCTATCAGTCATCATCAGCCAGGATAGCTTGACTCCAGTGGTGTGGAGAGCACGGGACTCACGTCTGAGCATACCCGTCCCACTCGGGTGACAAATGCAAAAACAACAGTTGATTGACAGAATGCAGAACAATGTTATACATTCACCCCAGTACAGAGATCTGGGCCTCAATCCATCATTTTTTTGCTCACCACACCAACCCAGTTCAGACATAGCCATATGCAAATCAGCCTTGACCCTGTGTCTCATGGGAACAGTCCAGCCCGAACTGCCAAGCCATGTCTTCCCTGGACTGGAATCAAGCATCCTAGGACCGGTTTCTGGCTATCAGCCATCATCAGCCAGGATAGCTTGACTCCAGTGGTGTGGAGAGCACGGGACTCACGTCTGAGCATACCCGTCCCACTCAGGTGACAAATGCAAAAACAACAGTTGATTGACAGAATGCAGAACAATGTTATACATTCACCCCAGTACAGAGATCTGGGCCTCAATCCATCATTTTTTTGCTCACCACACCAACCCAGTTCAGACATAGCCATATGCAAATCAGCCTTGACCCTGTGCCTCATGGGAACAGTCCAGCCCGAACTGCCAAGCCACGTCTTCCGTAGACAGGAATCAAGCATTGTAGGACCGGTTTCTGGCTATCAGCCATCATCAGCCAGGATAGCTTGACTCCAGTGGTGTGGAGAGCATGGGACTCATGTCAGAGCATACCCGTCCCACTTGGGGTGACAAATGCAAAAACAACAGTTGATTGACAGAATGCAGAACAATGTTATACATTCACCCCAGTACAGAGATCTGGGCCTAAATCCATTGTTTTTTTGTTCACCACAGCAACCCAATTCAGACATGGCCATATGCATATCAGCCTTTACCCTGTGCCTCATAGGAACAGTCCAGCCCGAACTTCCGATCCATGTCTTGCCTGGACCAGAATCAAGCATCCTAGAACCGGTTTCTGGGTATCAGCCATCATCAGCCAGGATAGCTTGACTCCAGAAGCATGGAGAGCATGGGACTCACGTCTGAGCATACCCGTCCCACTCGGGGTGACAAATGCAAAAACAACAGTTGATGGACAGAATGCAGAACAAGGTCATACATTCACCCCAGTACAGAGATCTGAGCCTATATCCATCGTTTTTTTGCTCCCACACCAACCCAGTTCAGACATGGGCATATGCAAATCAGCCATGCCCCTTTGCCTCATGGGAACAGTCCAGCCCTAAATGCCAAGCCATGTCTTCCCTGGACCGGAATCAAGCATCCTAGGACCAGTTTCTGGCTATCAGGTGTCATCAGCCAGCATAGCTTGACTCCAGTGGTGTGGGGAGCACGGGACTCATGTGTGAGCATACCCGTCCCACTTGGGGTGACAAATGCAAAAACAACAGTTGATGGACAGAATGCAGAACAATGTCATACATTCACCCAGTACAGAGATCTTGGCCTAAATCCATTGTGTTTTTGCTCACCACACCAACCCAGTTCAGACATGGCCATATGCAAATCAGCCTTGACCCTGTGCCTCAAGGGAACAGTCCAGCCCGAACTGCCAAGCCATGTTTTCGCTGGACCGGAATCAAGCATCCTAGGACCAGTTTCTGGCTATCAGGTGTCATCAGCCAGCATAGCTTGACTCCAGTGGTGTGGGGAGCACAGGACTCATGTGTGAGCATACCCGTCCCACTTGGGGTGACAAATGCAAAAACAACAGTTGATGGACAGAATGCAGAACAATGCCATACATTCACACCAGTACAGAGATCTGGGCCTAAATCCATTCTTTTTTTGTACACCACACCAACCCAGTTCAGACATGGCCACATGCAAATCAGCCTTTACCCTGTGCCTCATGGGAAAAGTCCAGCCCGAACTTCCAATCCATGTCATCCCTGGACCGGAATCAAGCATCCTAGGACCGGTTTCTGGCTATCAGTCATCATCAGCCAGGATAGCTTGACTCCAGGAGTATGGAGAGCATGGGACTCACGTCTGAGCATACCCATCCCACTCGGGGTGACAAATGCAAAAACAACAGTTGATGGACAGAATGCAGAACAAGGTCATACATTCACCCCAGTACAGAGATCTGAGCCTTAATCCATCGTTTTTTTGCTCACCACACCAACCCAGTTCAGACATGGCCATATGCAAATCAGCCGTCACCCGGTGCCTCATGGGAACAGTCCAGCCCAAACTGCCAAGCCATGTCTTCCCTGGACCGGAATCAAGCATCCTAGGACCGGTTTCTGACTATCAGCCAGGACAGCTTGACTCCAGTGGTGTGGAGAGCACGGGACTCACGTCTTAGCATACCCGTCCCACTCGGATTGACAAATGCAAAAACAACAGTTGATGGACAGAATGCAGAACAATGTCATACATTCACCCAGTACAGATATCAGATATCTTGGCCTAAATCCATTCTTTTTTTGTTCACCACACCAACCCAGTTCAGACATGGCCATATGCATATCAGCCTTTACCCTGTGCCTCATAGGAACAGTCCAGCCCGAACTTCCAATCCATGTCTTCCCTGGACCGGAATCAAGCATCCTAGGACCGGTTTCTGGCTATCAGTCATCATCAGCCAGGATAGCTTGACTCCAGTGGTGTGGAGAGCACGGGACTCACGTCTGAGCATACCCGTCCCACTCGGGTGACAAATGCAAAAACAACAGTTGATTGACAGAATGCAGAACAATGTTATACATTCACCCCAGTACAGAGATCTGGGCCTAAATCCATTGTTTTTTTGTTCACCACACCAACCCAGTTCAGACATGGCCATATGCATATCAGCCTTTACCCTGTGCTTCATAGGAACAGTCCAGCCCGAACTTCCAATCCATGTCTTCCCTGGACCGGAATCAAGCATCCTAGGACCGGTTTCTGGCTATCAGTCATCATCAGGCAGGATAGCTTGACTCCAGTAGTGTGGAGAGCACGGGACTCACGTCTGAGCATATCCGTCCCACTCGGGTGACAAATGCAAAAATAACAGTTGATTGACAGAATGCAGAACAATGTTATACATTCACCCCAGTACAGAGATCTGGGCCTCAATCCATCATTTTTTTGCTCACCACACCAACCCAGTTCAGACATAGCCATATGCAAATCTGCCTTGACCCTGTGTCTCATGGGAACAGTCCAGCCCGAACTGCCAAGCCATGTCTTCCCTGGACTGGAATCAAGCATCCTAGGACCGGTTTCTGGCTATCAGCCATCATCAGCCAGGATAGCTTGACTCCAGTGGTGTGGAGAGCACGGGACTCACGTCTGAGCATACCCGTCCCACTCGGGTGACAAATGCAAAAACAACAGTTGATTGACAGAATGCAGAACAATGTTATACATTCACCCCAGTACAGAGATCTGGGCCTCAATCCATCATTTTTTTGCTCACCACACCAACCCAGTTCAAACATAGCCATATGCAAATCAGCCTTGACCCTGTGCCTCATGGGAACAGTCCAGCCCGAACTGCCAAGCCACATCTTCCGTAGACAGGAATCAAGCATTGTAGGACCGGTTTCTGGCTATCAGCCATCATCAGCCAGGATAGCTTGACTCCAGTGGTGTGGAGAGCATGGGACTCATGTCAGAGCATACCCGTCCCACTTGGGGTGACAAATGCAAAAACAACAGTTGATTGACAGAATGCAGAACAATGTTATACATTCACCCCAGTACAGAGATCTGGGCCTAAATCCATTGTTTTTTTGTTCACCACACCAACCCATTTCAGACATGGCCATATGCATATCAGCCTTTACCCTGTGCCTCATAGGAACAGTCCAGCCCGAACTTCCGATCCATGTCTTGCCTGGACCAGAATCAAGCATCCTAGAACCGGTTTCTGGGTATCAGCCGTCATCAGCCAGGATAGCTTGACTCCAGGAGCATGGAGAGCATGGGACTCACGTCTGAGCATACCCGTCCCACTCGGGGTGACAAATGCAAAAACAACAGTTGATGGACAGAATGCAGATCAAGGTCATACATTCACCCCAGTACAGAGATCTGAGCCTTTATCCATCGTTTTTTTGCTCCCACACCAACCCAGTTCAGACATGGCCATATGCAAATCAGCCATGCCCCTTTGCCTCATGGGAACAGTCCAGCCCTAAATGCCAAGCCATGTCTTCCCTGGACCGGAATCAAGCATCCTAGGACCAGTTTCTGGCTATCAGGTGTCATCAGCCAGCATAGCTTGACTCCAGTGGTGTGGGTAACACGGGACTCATGTGTGAGCATACCCGTCCCACTTGGGGTGACAAATGCAAAAACAACAGTTGATGGACAGAATGCAGAACAATGTCATACATTCACCCCAGTACAGAGATCTGGGCCTAAATCCATTGTTTTTTTGTTCACCACACCAACCCATTTCAGACATGGCCATATGCATATCAGCCTTTACCCTGTGCCTCATAGGAACAGTCCAGCCCGAACTTCCGATCCATGTCTTCCCTGGACCGGAATCAAGCATCCTAGGACCGGTTTCTGGCTATCAGTCATCATCAGCCAGGATAGCTTGACTCCAGGAGTATGGAGAGCATGGGACTCACGTCTGAGCATACCCATCCCACTCGGGGTGACAAATGCAAAAACAACAGTTGATGGACAGAATGCAGAACAAGGTCATACATTCACCCCAGTACAGAGATCTGAGCCTATATCCATCGTTTTTTTGCTCACCACACCAACCCAGTTCAGACATGGCCATATGCAAATCAGCCGTCACCCGGTGCCTCATGGGAACAGTCCAGCCCAAACTGCCAAGCCATGTCTTCCCTGGACCGGAATCAAGCATCCTAGGACCGGTTTCTGACTATCAGCCAGGACAGCTTGACTCCAGTGGTGTGGAGAGCACGGGACTCACGTCTTAGCATACCCGTCCCACTCGGATTGACAAATGCAAAAACAACAGTTGATGGACAGAATGCAGAACAATGTCATACATTCACCCAGTACAGATATCTTGGCCTAAATCCATTGTGTTTTTGCTCACCACACCAACCCAGTTCAGACATGGCTATATGCAAATCAGCCTTGACCCTGTGCCTCAAGGGAACAGTCCAGCCCGAACTGCCAAGCCATGTTTTCGCTGAACCGGAATCTAGCATCCTCGGACCAGTTTTTGGCTATCAGCTGTCATCAGCCAGCATAGCTTGACTCCAGTGGTGTGGGGAGCACGGGACTCATGTGTGAGCATACCCGTCCCACTTGGGGTGACAAATGCAAAAACAACAGTTGATGGACAGAATGCAGAACAATGTTATATATTCACCCCAGTACAGAGATCTGGGCCTAAATCCATCATGTTTTTGCTCAGCACACCAACCCAGTTCCGACATGGCCATATGCAAATCAGCCTTTACCCTGTGCCTCATGGGAACAGTCTAGCCCGAACTGCCAAGCCATGTCTTCTCTGGACCGGAATCAAGCATCCTATGACCGGTTTCTGGCTATCAGCCGTCATTAGCTAGGATAGCTTGACTCCAATGGTGTGGAGAGCACGGGACTCATGTCTGAGCATACCTGTCCCACTCGGGGTAACAAATGCAAAAACAACAGTTGATGGACAGAATGCAGAACAAGGTCATACATTCACCCCAGTACAGAGATCTGAGCCTATATCCATCGTTTTTTTGCTCACCACACCAACCCAGTTCAGACATGGCCATATGCAAATCAGCCGTCACCCGGTGCCTCATGGGAACAGTCCAGCCCAAACTGCCAAGCCATGTCTTCCCTGGACCGGAATCAAGCATCCTAGGACCGGTTTCTGACTATCAGCCTGGACAGCTTGACTCCAGTGGTGTGGAGAGCACGGGACTCACGTCTTAGCATACCCGTCCCACTCGGATTGACAAATGCAAAAACAACAGTTGATGGACAGAATGCAGAACAATGTCATACATTCACCCAGTACAGATATCTTGGCCTAAATCCATTGTGTTTTTGCTCACCACACCAACCCAGTTCAGACATGGCTATATGCAAATCAGCCTTGACCCTGTGCCTCAAGGGAACAGTCCAGCCCGAACTGCCAAGCCATGTTTTCGCTGAACCGGAATCTAGCATCCTAGGACCAGTTTTTGGCTATCAGCTGTCATCAGCCAGCATAGCTTGACTCCAGTGGTGTGGGGAGCACGGGACTCATGTGTGAGCATACCCGTCCCACTTGGGGTGACAAATGCAAAAACAACAGTTGATGGACAGAATGCAGAACAATGTTATACATTCACTCCAGTACAGAGATCTGGGCCTAAATCCATCATGTTTTTGCTCACCACACCAACCCAGTTCCGACATGGCCATATGCAAATCAGCCTTTACCCTGTGCCTCATGGGAACAGTCCTGCCCGAACTGTCAAGCCATGTCGTCCATGGACCTGAATCAAGCATCCTAAGACCAGTTTCTGGCTATCAGCCATCATCAGCCAGGATAGCTTGACTCCAGTGGTGTGGATAGCACGGGACTCACGTCTGAGCATACCTGTCCCAGTCGGGGTAACAAATGCAAAAGCAACAGTTGATGGACTGAATGCAGAACAATGTCATACATTCACCTCAGTACAGAGATCTGGGCCTAAATCCATCGTTTTTTTGCTCACCACACCAACCCAGTTCAGACATGGCCATATGCAAATCAGCCTTGACCCTGTCCCTCATGGGAACAGTCCAGCCCGAACTGCCAAGCCATGTCTTCTCTGGACCGGAATCAAGCATCCTATGACCGGTTTCTGGCTATCAGCCGTCATTAGCTAGGATAGCTTGACTCCAATGGTGTGGAGAGCACGGGACTCACGTCTGAGCATACCTGTCCCACTCGGGTAACAAATGCAAAAGCAACAGTTGATGGACTGAATGCAGAACTGTCGTGTATTTCTATAGGTTCTGAATCGATCCCCCTATTCCTGACCCTATTCTGGTTAAACTAACTATCAAGTTAACTAACAGTCAGCCCATGAGGCAAGAAATCCCCCATGATGCAGATACCGTTATCTGACGCAGTCACACTACGGCACAGGAACGTGTTATCTGATTAGGTCATAACGCTTGAGATCTAATTAGACAAGCGACATTCCTCCAGCCCCTGATAAGGCATACGACGTTCTCATAACAAATCAAACCTATGACAACCTGGAAAATCCGTGCGGCCATTGTTTTGATTTCACAGAGAACTTTAGTAAAGAATGTGCTAACGAGCAAGTCGTATGACATCTTTATTGACGTACCTATGTCCATCCTTACGTCAATCTCGGCACCTTTAAGGTATAAATATTGCCGACCTTGCCCTATGCAAACACACGCGTGGTGACAAGACGGAGCAGCCATACTTGCCGAAGCCGAGAGCAGAAGCAGACCCCGCAGGCAGCAGCCCCGCCTTCCTGACGCGCTGAGAGACGCGCTGCTATCTCAAGCCGAGAGACCCAGCACCGGCGCTTCTGGGCAGCCCTCGCAGGCAGCCTGGAATATCGAGAGCAGAGAAAGAGATACCATTCCTCATTCATCCTAAATTCCAGGTACAGAACTGAATAACCCCTCACAGAGAATTCTTTAGTTATTCACTTGGCAAAAACAAACTTAACTTAAACTGTAACTTTCTATTCCCGCCCACGCATTAGACTTAGGTCAGGTACACGGGGTAGGCGTATTTAGAAACACCAGTTGAGTACGTTTAGTCAAATGTATATGTGAATGTAAATATATTTTAATCATTTTAAACATCATATGGCTCAGAAACCATATCAATGTTTTTACAGTATTATTTTATACTATTGCTTCTAATGTATGCACTTTACTTAACTATAAGTATTGCAATAATATCGATCCATTTCTCTTGTACGAGAAAAGAGACTGATCAATAAATAACATCTTTTATTGAACACGCCCGTCTCTTCCTTTTCTCTACATTCTGATGAGACTAAGAATGCACGTACTGACTGAGTAAAATAATTGCCTTGTGCTCACACGACTCTTGAGATTGACTCTTGATTAGGGGAGAGCAAAGTTGTCATGTTCTATGGTTGTCAGAAACTAAATCCCTTCTTGTCTAATCAGGGGAGTTAATCCTTCCTTGAACATTCGAGAAAGTTTCTAGCGAACTCTGAGCTTAGCTGGCAAACCCAAAAATTAAGTCTAGTATGGACAGTAGTAGACCTAGTTAACGTCTGGCCTAGGCCTTTACTGCTGTAGGTACTATTCCAATGCGCAGAGCCTATTGGGAAAATAGGAGCTACACTACATGGCGCCCAACGTGTTTGGAAAGGGCGATAAAACTAACGTAAGACATTTAGAGTAACTCAGTCGTGCTTTCTCACTCAGACCCCTTTTCCCAAATACTCCAAAGACGTCTGGAGTGGGTGAAAGGTTATTATATCCTCCAAAACCTCGCAGGAGGGAACTCCTATGTATGGTTCTTGGTCTAGTCAACGTTGAAGGATAAAACAGTTCCAGAATATTGTGCATCTAATCTCTGTTTCCATAAGAAACCTGATCTGCAAACAAACATAATACCATCCTGTCTGTAAAATGGCAGAGAGTGATGATGAAAGAGAGGCAATTAGATTAGCTACTGAAATAGCAGATGCTGATGCTACCATGCAAACAGCAGACCCGGATATAATACTCATCCAGGTCGCCAAAAGGAGATCTATAACCTTAAAACTTATAGAAAATGGACTGACACCTAGAGGTGGCACAGTCATATTCGTAATTGAGGCACACGAATATCGGCAGACAGAGGTATACTATACATGGATACATTTTCCAGCAGCAAATGCTGTAACAAAGTACTTCCACTATTACAAAGTAGAGGAACCTCCTGAAACGTACACTCCTTTCGAGGAGGTGGAAGTACCACTCAAATTCCAAGAGCATTTGCTCTTATTTGATGGTGCCCTAAAACATAACAATCACATTACAAGGCTCGGTCCTTTAGGAAGACCAGGAGCAACGTGGCCGGTCCTAGCCGGATACACACCACATCCAGACATCGAAAGAATGCCTGCAGCAGAGCTGTTAATACAGCTAAAACAACTACTAAAAATTCATAGACAATTAGTTCAGTATGTAATGCGGACTTCAACAATTCAGCCAGCGATTAAACTACCACAGCTGACCCCTCACCAGGGGAACACAAATAAAATTACACCACAGAACATCCAATCCTGCCTAGGTAAAGTTCCAGCTAAACGGGAACAAATACCATTCTGGTTGGCACAGAAAATCACCCAAATAGAGGCGGTGTTTCCTGACACTACCCCGCTGGAAAAACACAGGATTCTGACTATATGTCTCCCAATGGGAATCGCACCACACATTGAGGACTGTGACACTTGGGGTACAGTCTTTGCTTCCATCTATACAAAAACGCACGGTGTTCCATCCATTTCGGTGATACCAGATGTGCTAAAACAAATTCAAGATGAATACGGTCCAGAACCTGCTTTAACTCTTGGTATGAAATTACTAAAAGACTTCAAGCAGGTCTCGGCTATACTATTAGCCAACATAAAAGGTGAAGCAGCAAACGTGGCGATCCGCCAGAGGTTAAAAGAGACAGATATAGCAGACCAACCAGCTGAAATTGCCAGAATCATAGAAAAATCCTATGAAGAACTAGGCAGAGATAGTCTAGGTGGAATACCAGTAAAACCGCAACTGACTACAAGTCCAGAAAAAATATTTTTTAATAATAATAATTCACCAAAAAAGAACTGGGATGGAAACAAACAATCCAATCCTAAAGAAAAGAAATTCCAGTCCCGAGGGAGGTCTCCTAGGCGAAGAGAGAAATCTCCAAACCAAAGACAAAGGTCACCGCAGAGTGACCCCTCTGGGAATAGATATAACCTTAGAAATAGGGATAATATTAAAAAACCTGATAGATATCAAGACATTGATACACGTCCCTCTCAATCTTTTCAGAATTCCTCGCAGAAATCGGAAAGAAGAGGACGATCAGAAGAGCACGCCAAGTCCAAAGACAAGGAACCTGCTCAACTTAAAAAGAAATTACAATTTCCAAAAAAGAAGGTAGCCAGTATCAAGGTAGTTAAAAATGCCGAGAATACTGAGGACACAACTGAAAAACTGAGAATGGGCTCAGACAATGCTAGACAGCGCAGCAGAGGTGAGCATAGCTCGCAAAGTCCTTATGAATCATCTGGAGACAGTGGACACGAATGAATACCTTCAAGTGGAAACCGCAGACACCAGAGTTAGCAAGCCCCACAAGATATACGAGATAACATTACGTATAGAGGGAGATAAGACTAGGAAAATAAGGGGACTATTTTGGGATAACCTCTCCAAAGGCTATGACATCCTTCTAGCTGAAAAAGACTGGCCACCAGAGTTTGTCAGGGAGTGCCCGCATGGCGAAGAAGTAATTATGCCTGCCTTCTCGAATCAAATACCGATTCATAAAAAATACACACTTGCTAGAAAGTGGGCAGTGGCCTTAGCACCTGCTTTATATAAAAATCATGTAGGATGGGATGAGGATTCTCCTCCTCACAAAATCCAGTTAAAATCACAACCTACTGCACAAAGGCAGTACCCAATTAAGCAAGAAGCTAAAAAACAAGTAAATGAAATACTAGATCAGCTAGAATACCAGGGGGTGATTGAAACTTGCACCTCTCAAATGAACAATCCTTTGTTTCCGGTCTCCAAACCAGACAATTCATATCGTCTAGTTTTGGATTACCGACACCTTAACACATGTTGCAAAACCTTTGCAGTGCAAAACTCACACAGTGCTGCACTAATGAATAACATAGTGCGCAAAAAATACAAAACTACCTTGGACATCTCCAACGGATTCTTTTGTCAAAACATAGCACCAGAGAGCAGATATTTAACAGCTTTCTCAGTAAATGGCACTCAAAAACAATTCTGTCGGTTAGCCCAGGGGTACAAGAACAGCCCGGGGGTATTCTCAGCGAGAGTAACAGAATTACTACAACTATATGATGATGAAGCATTATCTTATGTCGATGACATTTACTTAACAGATGATGACTTGGATACTCACTTGAAAAGAGTGAACACCATAATACTTGGGTTCGCTGCAGAGGGTTACAAATTTAACTTCAAAAAGTCCAGAATTGCCCATCTAAAAATTCTATACGAAGGATATGAATTATCAAGTATAGCCTGGTTGACAATTTTTTAAGAACTAGAAGAATTAAAAAATCTAAAATATGAAAAGACGTATCCTCTGCCAATCGACATTCTGCCTCTACGACATTACGCCTGTGTAATCTATACAGACGGACATGCTCAACCGTCCGTTTGGGGAGAACAAGCATACAACCCCACATGTGAGATTACAAAAGAAGTGTGGCGCGGAGGTAAACTAAGACCTCTATTAACAAAATCACACTCAGTAGAAACTAATTCAGAACTACAAACTGAAATAATAGCTTTGAAAATGGCGCTAGATAATGCGGATCGCGAATTCCCGACACTTGTAGTGTCAGATTCATATTTCTGCGTCAAAGCATATAACAAGGATTTGCAGACATGGATTCAGAACGGTTACAAAGATGACACAGATGCACCAATAAAGCAGAGACTACTCTGGGAACAAGTAGCTCTTTTGAAAAAAGAACTACCAAAGACTCACGTGACACACTCACTGAGTCACCAGCGTGATGGCGTTCACGTTGTAGGGAATTCATTGGCTGAAACAGCCGCAGCGGCAGCCAGTAAACCGGCTCCCGTAGATCGAAAAAAGCGTACATTAAAATACATTGACGGTGAAACATTGCTGGCAGTGAAAACGTCATCAAACGGCGACTGCTCAGCACTACCGATCAACTATCCACTCAATTATACATACATAATCGATGCAAACTCCGTCCCTTTTGCTCGAATCCCTGGAGTGGGGGATAGAGTGATTCCAAACATGGACAGGCGAAACTTGTTAATCGCAGACGCACACATGGGCGAGGGTCTCAGACACCTTAAATTAAAAGATTCTCTGGAAGAATTACAATCACGGTACTGGTGGCCAGGCATGAGCCTGCACTACACCATGTTTGTAAAAAACTGCCCAAACTGCAACAGAGATCGCAGTGGGGAGAGAAGCAGTTTAATACCTCGTCGAATCAAGGCAGATAATATTACCAGCAAAAAGAATGGCTTGCGATTAACATATACAGGCTAGTTTCCACTTATAATGTAGATCCACAGCACTCGGCTGACGTCCGTACTATTATACAAGATTTGCGAGTCTAAATGGCATATACGCTAAGAGCATGCTACGTTCGACCATTTCTTTCACTCAGTCAAACCAGCCTGGGGGGGAAACATGGCCAAATGAGAACAGCCCAGCGGGAATCTTCTCACTTCCTTCCTGAGGGTACGGGATGGTGTAAAGAAAAAACCAAGGCAGAAAGCAATCTATAATGGAAAGGACATTAGGTTCGGGAGCTGGGTGGGTCAAACATCTAATAAGTGTCCAACGTAGTCTAAATAACTTGCCAAGAAATTCTCTGAAGGGATTCAGTCCGTACGAATTATTATTCGGAACTAGGATGTTGATCTCTGACCTTGATAGTCAGACTTCAGTGGTAATAGAAAAAACCTTTGATGTCAAAGACCGTTTGGCTATTTTGCAGGACTTAAACAAAACAAGAAAAGACCTGAGCAACATACAGTTGAAACAACAGCCAACAACCACTGAAGAATCACCACCTGTCCCAGCAAGACCTGTCTGGATTCCAAAAGTCGGGGATCTAGTCAGGGAGAAGATCGCGGTAAAGAAGGAATTTGGGCCTTCTTACAGAAAAGCAGTTCCTGTCTTGTCTGTCAACGGGACAAGATCAGTTGTACTACCGCCACTTGCTGGAAAAAAGGAGAACCGAGTTGTATCCATCGACCTGGTAAAACCACAACATGTGGCCGATAACAAACGGTAGGCCAAGTGGACTCCCAATAATTAGTAGAACACCAAGGTTTGCTACCAGTACAGAGGTCCTATCAAAGAGGCTCATCACATTCGAAACGCCTACAGAAGAACAACAAGGACTATGCAACAATGCAATAGAACTAAGACCTCTGAAAACCCAAATAAAAACATTTAGCAGAGACACACCAATCTATACAGAAGTACCAAGTGACAATGCAAAAAACAAAAATCCTGAACCAATTGGAACAATTGACAGAACTGCATCTGGTTACTTCATCAACTTCGATGATTCCTCTGAAGGCTTCAGTGAACCAAAGACACAGCCATCATCAAAATCCTTTAAAGACAAAGCTAAGGAACTTTTGAAACAACTGAAAGAAACATATCTGGTTTCTCCATGGATTGAATTTTGGGTGGGTTTTGGCGCATTTATCCTCATACTTTGGCTCATCATGGTATTTACTTTGGGACGCTTCATTGAGGGAAAATATGCTAAAATGGACACAGCAAGTCAGAACATCAACTTGGTCCTCAAACCACACACATCTTCACACGTCGAGAAAAGAGAACTTTCTTCAGAACTTTCTTCAGCCAACTTCACAGCAATTCCAATACCTGGTGGGGTAGCCTGGGACAACACTGACTATGAAATTTATGGTCCGGTCGAGATCCTGAAATATCCACACCAAATCAAGATCTCCTTGAGTGACTTTGCAAAACTAAACTCATTTGCTGATGATTGGGACTTTGAAAGTATAAACAATATGATGTCTGACTTAGTAATGTCTGCTAAATTTACAAAACATGATTATTTGCAAGGTTCTACAAATTATGATAGTATGTATTGCTATAACCATTATGGTAACCATTTCTTGCATAAATCTGCACAACCTAGAAATGTTTTAAATTATAATCAATGGGAACATTGTGCTACACCTCCAAAAGGGAGCTCTAGAACCGTTTATGACAAATATTCATATTTTTCAGGTTTTAACATAACTAATGCTGAAACATTTTATTACAAATTGTCAAACAAGACAGGGATGAAAACCATGATAACCAACACAAAATTGATATATTCAGATTCATTCTTTGAAAAAATTAATACATTTGGATTTGATTATTGGGACAAAAATGTTGATTTAAAAAGTGTTTGGGGTACAAAAGAATGGCAAGTACAGGGTTTAGAAGCTTTGTTTAGAGCCTGCATGATCCCAGAACAAATGATATTTTTAAATGACACTGTTCAACAAACCACCTGTCTTGGCTTAGCCAAAATCAAAGATTTAAATAATCCGTCTATTCCAAAGCCAACAATGTTTAGCAATAACTCTGATACAGATGAAGGAATAGACATAAACCATATACTTAACCAAAACAGAACACATCCTGATTGGAAACAATGGTTGATCTGGCCCACAGATACAAATAACTGTCAAGATAGATTCCTGAATAAAACACAGGGTTTTAAAATGACCAGGCCAGACCCTAGATATCCCCAAAGACATCACCCAGGGATAATAACAACCTACAGTGTGGGCAAATTATGCCTTCAATGGCTACAAACTTCCACACTGCCTGAAATTAAGCAACACCTAACTTTACTTACTGATGGTGCTGACTTGCGTGATTTCATACTGGGACCACGCAAACAGCGTCATAAGCGTTTCATAGCAGCCTCTGTATATGCAGCATACAATGAGGCCTGGAAGGTTACTCAAATTGAAACAGCAGAGAGAATACGTGAAATTGATCGTATTAATTTGGAAAAATCACTTTCTGTAGTGGACAATGGGTTAATGACTCTGTCCTCCAGAATTTTTTCATTGGACAGCATTGTGTCTTCAGCAATCGACATATTATCGCAAGACTTACTGTTATTACACCATGGTCAGTCGCAATTGCGTTCCATTGTACAGCTTGGCTGGACGTTACAAAATCTGCGTTCAGGCTACGTGCCTTGGCGTTTAATCAACACAACGTCACTATTCCAAATCTTTAACCTTACTGATAGACAAATCGGTATGGCGCAAAAGGGTGCTGATTATACAATCTTGAGCATTGAAAAACTAGAAAGATTACCAATGACAATGTCAGAACGACCTGTCAGTGAATGGATAATCCACGGAATCATAAATATTCCAATCTCAACCTTCAGGTTTCAATACTGCCAAAAATATATACAGGCTGGCATGTACGTGAAATTGGGAAAGGGGTACCTTAAAACAACTTGGAACCTGCCCTATTCACATGCATGTGTCAGTAATAAAGGACAGAAAGTGTTTCTTAGTGGCAACAATTGTGCTATGTCACTAAGCGGCACGCTTCTGTGTAACGGAATTAGTTTGCATGGAGCCTGTGAAGGGAATTCATACAACCTTTCATATCACCAGCAAGGCGCACCTGCAACTGAAATAGAACCATTCTTTCAAAGACTATATAATGGGAGTTACATTCTTATTGTAGACCGCAGATGTTGTAGTCTTATGCCCGGGACTCCTTATCTCGTCACCACGACGGCGAAGGTCAAGTGCTGTGGACGTTCTTTATTCCCCAGCTCCTTACCAGACAGGGAGGCAAGGGCATGGCCCGGTTTGAAAATTACTTCTATTCGAATAGACACTTTAAGCAGAATGAAAACAGTGCTTCTTCAGACGCCTACAAGGCTCACGTCATCTAAAGAAACGTATGATCTACAAGTCGCAAGGACGACTGCAGAGATACATACATTATTATCAACTAATTCCCCCGTACATTTCACGGAAATCCTGAGCGAAATCTTAAATATTTCTGATACCACTGGGGTCTCAAAGGTATTTAAGACAGTATTTTCGATGGCATTAACACCATTCAAAGCCATACTGGGTATTTTTCCAGATTTCGTCCATTCGATTTTTGGCGGACTTCCCCTGATCCTGGGACTAATTGCAGGAATCCTATTCCTAGTCCTTATTTTTCGTTATGGCAACCCATGTCACAGATCAAACTCTCGCGACAATGGAAGATACGATCCTAGCCATTGGATACCGGGACCGGATGTCAAAAATCCTGGGACTCTCCCGGCTTAGAGACCTAAACATGACTTGGTTTCTATCATTTCGACCAATGTGGCAAAGGTGTGTTTTACCTGTACTAAGGTGTCTGCTATGCGGAGAAGAATGCGTGTTAGACACCTGTCTGACGCTACAATCGGATGCGCCAGTGGATGCAGATACACTGTTGGTTCCTACCAAGGTTCACGCTTTGTGCTGCCCTCAAAGGCTGCCAATCCTGATGATGGCATTCCTGGAATCTTCACCACTACGATTGAAGAGTAGTGAGGTTCAAGGTGAAAGCAGCATCGAACAGGTACGACCTTCTGTCAGCAATGCGAATCAGAATGTCAATGGAGACAATCATGCGCACGAATGCATGGTTACCCCTATTTCCGACTTAGTGGAACTTTCCCATGAAGCTGTTGACAGTTTTTTCGAAAGCCTGAATGATATGATGTTCTCTCCAGAACAGAAATAGAGACTTTTGAGTAAACTCGCACACGGCGTTCCCTGAATTCGGCCTTCAACCTTTAAAAATAAAGTCACATGAACAAATTACAATCCAGTTCACGGACAGCAACTTTTTTCAGCAAGCCCTTAAAATATTTTTCTACATATTTTTTTCCGGGACACTGATCTTCTGCTTAAAGTAAGAAACTATTCCTAGAGAAATAAGATTTCTATTTTTAGATACTTTATATAGACTTTAGCTGCCCGCTGGTAGGTTCACAAATATTTTATTATGTGATGAAATGGTCTCGGACTTCCTTTCTGTATAGCTATATTAAGAGCCATTTCATGTGTATTTCTCATATACCAAAAAGCAATAATGCATAACAATGCGTGTTTACTTTTGCATTTAATTCATAGCTTAAGTGCATACAATATATATGACTGCAATTTTTCAGTATATTTGAAAATTTCGAAATGCATTTATGTATTTTGGGGTGGTAAGGTATACACTATACTCTATAGTATGTTGTACTATGTTATACTATGCATAGATTAGTAGATATGACCATAGTTAGCGTGGAGTGGGTGTCGTGTATTTCTATAGGTTCTGAATCGATCCCCCTATTCCTGACCCTATTCTGGTTAAACTAACTATCAAGTTAACTAACAGTCAGCCCATGAGGCAAGAAATCCCCCATGATGCAGATACCGTTATCTGACGCAGTCACACTACGGCACAGGAACGTGTTATCTGATTAGGTCATAACGCTTGAGATCTAATTAGACAAGCGACATTCCTCCAGCCCCTGATAAGGCATACGACGTTCTCATAACAAATCAAACCTATGACAACCTGGAAAATCCGTGCGGCCATTGTTTTGATTTCACAGAGAACTTTAGTAAAGAATGTGCTAACGAGCAAGTCGTATGACATCTTTATTGACGTACCTATGTCCATCCTTACGTCAATCTCGGCACCTTTAAGGTATAAATATTGCCGACCTTGCCCTATGCAAACACACGCGTGGTGACAAGACGGAGCAGCCATACTTGCCGAAGCCGAGAGCAGAAGCAGACCCCGCAGGCAGCAGCCCCGCCTTCCTGACGCGCTGAGAGACGCGCTGCTATCTCAAGCCGAGAGACCCAGCACCGGCGCTTCTGGGCAGCCCTCGCAGGCAGCCTGGAATATCGAGAGCAGAGAAAGAGATACCATTCCTCATTCATCCTAAATTCCAGGTACAGAACTGAATAACCCCTCACAGAGAATTCTTTAGTTATTTACTTGGCAAAAACAAACTTAACTTAAACTGTAACTTTCTATTCCCGCCCACGCATTAGACTTAGGTCAGGTACACGGGGTAGGCGTATTTAGAAACACCAGTTGAGTACGTTTAGTCAAATGTATATGTGAATGTAAATATATTTTAATCATTTTAAACATCATATGGCTCAGAAACCATATCAATGTTTTTACAGTATTATTTTATACTATTGCTTCTAATGTATGCACTTTACTTAACTATAAGTATTGCAATAATATCGATCCATTTCTCTTGTACGAGAAAAGAGACTGATCAATAAATAACATCTTTTATTGAACACGCCCGTCTCTTCCTTTTCTCTACATTCTGATGAGACTAAGAATGCACGTACTGACTGAGTAAAATAATTGCCTTGTGCTCACACGACTCTTGAGATTGACTCTTGATTAGGGGAGAGCAAAGTTGTCATGTTCTATGGTTGTCAGAAACTAAATCCCTTCTTGTCTAATCAGGGGAGTTAATCCTTCCTTGAACATTCGAGAAAGTTTCTAGCGAACTCTGAGCTTAGCTGGCAAACCCAAAAATTAAGTCTAGTATCGACAGTAGTAGACCTAGTTAACGTCTGGCCTAGGCCTTTACTGCTGTAGGTACTATTCCAATGCGCAGAGCCTATTGGGAAAATAGGAGCTACACTACAGAACAATGTCATACATTCACCCCAGCACAGAGATCCGGGCCTCAATCCATCGTTTTTTTGCTCACCACAACAACCCAGATCAGCATCCTAGGACCAGTTTCTGGCTATCAGCCATCATCAGCCAGGATAGCTTAACTCCAGTGGTGTGGATAGCACAGGACTCACGTCTGAGCATACCCGTCCCACTCGGGGTGACAAATGCAAAAACAACAGTTGATGGACAGAATGCAGAACAATGTCATACATTCACCCCAGTACAGAGATCTGAGCCTAAATCCATTGTTTCTTGTTCACCACACCAACCCAGTTCAGGCATGGCCATATGCAAATCAGCGTTGACACTGTGCTTCATGGGAACAGTGCAGTCCGAACTGCCAATCCATGTCTTCCCTGGACCGGAATCAAGCATCCTAGGACTGGTTTCTGGCTATCAGCCGTCATCAGCCAGTGGTGTGGAGAGCATGGGACTCACATCTGAGCATACCCGTCCCACTCGGGGTAACAAATGCAAAAACAACAGTTGATGGACAGAATGCAGAACAATGTCATACATTCACCCCAGTACAGAGATCTTGGCCTAAATCCATAGTTTCTTTTGTTCACCACACGAACCGAGTTCAGACATGGCCATATGCAAATCAGCCTTGACCCTGTGCCTCATCATTGGAACAGTCCAGCCTGAACTGCCAAGCCATGTCTTCCGTGGACCGGAATTAAGTTTTCTAGAACCGGTTTCTGGCTATCAGCAGTCATCAGCCAGGATAGCTTGACTCCAGTGGTGTGGAGAGCATGGGACTCATGTCTGAGCATACCTGTCCCACTTGGGGTGACACATGCAAAAACAACAGTTGATGGACAGAATGCAGAACAATGTTATACACTCACCCCAGTACAGAGATCTGGGCCTAAATCCATTGTTTTTTGTTCACCTTACAATCCCAGTTCAAACATAGCCATAATCAAATCAGCCTTGACCCTGTGCCTCATGGGAACAGTCCAGCCCGAACTGCCAAGCCATGTCTTCCGTGGACCGGAATCAAGCATCCTAGGACCAGTTTCTGGCTATCAGCCGTCATCAGCCAGGATAGCTTGACTCCAGTGGTGTGGGGAGCACGGGACTCATGTCTGAGCATACCCGTCGCACTTGGGGTGACAAATGCAAAAACAACAGTGGATGGACAGAATGCAGAACAATGTCATACACTCACCCCAGTTCAGAGATCTGGGCCTAAATACATAGTTGTCTCGTTCACCACACCAACCCAGTTCAGACATGGCCATATGCAAGTCAGTCGTGACCCTGGGCCTCATAGGAACAGTCCAGCCCGAACTGCCAAGCCATGTCGTCCATGGACCTGAATCAAGCATCCTAGAACCAGTTTCTGGCTATCAGCCATCATCAGCCAGGATAGCTTGATTCCAGTGATGTGGATAGCACGGGACTCATGTCTGAGCATACCCGTCCCACTCAGGGTGACAAAAGCAAAAACAACAGTTGATGGACAGAATGCAGTACAATGTCATACATTCACCCGAGTACAGAGATCTGGGCCTAAATCCATTGTTTTCTTGTTCACCACACCAACCCAGTTAAGACATGGCCTAATGCAAATCAGCCTTGACCCTCTGCCTCATGGGAACAGTCCAGCGCGAACTGCCAATCCATGTCTTCCCTGGACCGGAATCAAGCATTCTAGGACCGGTTTCTGGCTACCAGCCGTCATCAGCCAGGATAGCTTGACTCCAGTGGTGTGGAGAGCATGGCACTCACATCTGAGCATACCCGTCCCACTCGGGGTAACAAATGCAAAAACAACAGTTGATGGACAGAATGCAGAACAATGTCATACATTCATCCCAGTACAGAGATCTGGGCCTCAATCCATCCTTTTTTTGCTCACCACACCAACCTAGTCATATGCAAATCAGCCTTGACCCTGTGCCTCATGGGAACAGTCCAGCCCGAACTGCCAAGCAATGTCTTCCATGGACCGGAATCAAGCATCCTAGGACCAGTTTCTGGCTATCAGCCGTCATCAGCCAGGATAGCTTGACTCCAGTGGTGTGGAGAGCACGGGACTCACATCTGAGCATACCCATCCCACTCGGGGTAACAAATGCAAAAACAACAGTTGATGGACAGAATGCAGAACAATGTCATACATTCACCCCAGTACAGAGATCTGGGCCTAAATCCATCGTTTTTTTGTTCACCACACCAACCCAGTTCAGACATGGCCATATGCAAATCAGCCTTGACCCTGGGCCTCATGGGAACAGTCAAGCCCGAACTGCCAAGCCATGTCGTCCATGGACCTGAATCAAACATCCTAGGACCAGTTTCTGGCTTTCAGTCATCATCAGCCAGGATAGCTTGACTCCAGTGGTGTGGATAGCACGGGACTCACGTCTGAGCATACCCGTCCCACTCGGGGTGACAAATGCAAAAACAACAGTTGATGGACAGAATGCAGAACAATGTCATACATTCACCCCAGTACAGAGATCTGGGCCTAAATCCATTGTTTTCTTGTTCACCACACCAACCCAGTTCAGACATGGCCATATGCAAATCAGCCTTGACCCTGTGCCTCATGGGAACAGTCCAGCCTGAACCTCCAATCCATGTCTTCCCTGGACCAGAATCAAGCATCCTAGGACTGGTTTTTGGCTATCAGCCGTCATCAGCCAGGATAGCTTGACTCCAGTGGTGTGGAGAGCACGGGACTCACATCTGAGCATACCCATCCCACTCGGGGTAACAAATGCAAAAACAACAGTTGATGGACAGAATGCAGAACAAATGTCATACATTCACCCCGGTACAGAGATCTGGGCCTCAATCCATCGTTTTTTGCTCACCACACCAACCCAGTTCAAACATAGCCATATGCAAATCAGCCTTGACCCTGTGCCTCAGGGAACAGTCCAGTCCGAACTGCTAAGCAATGTCTTCCGTGGAACGGAATCAAGCATCCTAGGACCGGTTTCTGGCTATCAGCCATCATCAGCCAGGATAGCTTGACTCCAGTGGTGTGGAGAGCATGGGACTAATCTCTGAGCATACCCGTCCCACTTGGGGTGACAAATGCAAAAACAACAGTTGATGGACAGAATGCAGAACAATGTCATACATTCACCCCAGTACAGAGATCTGGGCCTAAATCCATCGTTTTTTTGCTCAGCACACCAACCCAGTTCAGACATGGCCATATGCAAATTAGCCTTGACCCTGTCCCTCATGGGGACAGTCCAGCCCGAACTGCCAAGCCATGTCTTCTCTGGACCGGAATCAAGCATCCTAGGACCAGTCTCTGGCTATCGGCCGTCATTAGCTAGGATAGCTTGACTCCAGGGGTGTGGAGAGCACGGTACTCACGTCTGAGCATACCCGTCCCACTCGGGGTAACAAATGCAAAAACAACAGTTGATGAACAGAATGTAGAACAATGTCATACATTCACCCCCGTACTGAGATCTGGGCCTAAATCCATTGTTTTTTTGTTCACCACATCAACCCAGATCAGACATGGCCATATGGAAATCTTCCTTGGCCCTGTGCCTCATGGGAACAGTCCAGCCCGACCTGCCAATCCATGTCTTCCCTGGACCAGAATCAAGCATCCTAGGACCGGTTTCTGGCTATCAGCCGTCATCTGCCAGGATAGCTTGACTCCAGTGGTGTGGAGAGCACAGGACTCATGTCTGAGCATACCCGTCCTACTTGGGGTGACAAATGCAAAAACAACAGTTGATGGACAGAATGCAGAACAATGTCATACATTCACCCCAGTTCAGAGATCTGGGCCTCAATCCATCGCTTTTTTTGCTCACCACACCAACCCAGTTCAGACATGGCCATATGCAAATCTTCCTTGACCCTGTGCCTCATGGGAACAGTCCAGCCCGAACTGCCAAGCCATTTCTTCCGTGGACCGAAATCAAGCATCCTAGGACTGGTTTGTGGCTTCTCTCCACACCACTGGAGTCAAGCTATCCTGGCTGATGACGGCTGTAATACCAGAAACCGGTGCTAGGAAGCTTTTTTTTTCAGTCCAGGGAAGTTATGGCTTGGCAGTTAGGGCTGGACTGTTCCCATGAGGCACAGGGTCAGACTGATTTGCATATGGCCATGTCTGAACTGGGGTGGCAGAGTGGGCTAAAGAACGGTGATGGATTAAACCCAGATCTGTTGACTGGGTGTGAGTGTTTGATTGGTTCAAATGCTCCTTCCATCACTACCCCCTTTTGTACTGCTTTGTTTGCCATAAGTTGGCAGGGTATGCTCAGACGTGAGTCCCTTGCTCACATTGCCACTGGATTCAAGCAAGCTTTGCTGAAGACAGCTGAAATACCAGAAACCGGTCCTAGGAAGCTTGTTTCCGGTCCAGGGAAGGCATGTCTTGACAGTTCGGGCTGGACTGTTCCCATGAGGCACAGAGTCAGACTTATTTGCATATGGCCATCTCTGAACTGGGGTGGCAGAGTGGGCTAAAGAACGGTGATAGATTAAACCCAGATCTTTTGACTGGGTGTGAGTGTTTGATTGGTTCAGATGCTCCGTCTATCACCATCCCCTTTTGTACCGTAGATATAGTGAAAGCAACAGCACATCACTGTGAAATCTTCTATTACCTGAGCAATAGCCCACACCAGCTCCACTTACCCATCCAAGCATAAAGGGGATCCTTTATTTAAATATTGAAGAACATTTTTCGTTCATCATTCAGGTCTTGTGTTGCAAATACACTTAACCATGTCCACTCCAGACTGTGTGCCTGATGCACACATCAGGGTGCCCAATTCACAAAGGTAAACTTAAAAATTTGCAAAAATGTACTTCTTCTCAGTATTTACAAAGCTAAACTAGGTAATTGCTTGTAAAGAGTAGAACAAGGACCTCATTTTGACTTTGGCAGACAGATTCAGTACTATCCCCGTGAATGAGAACTTTACTCCTGCTACGGTTCTCTTGCATTTCAAAGGGTCGCTGTCATGGTGGTTTCTGTAATTGTATTGATTTGAGTTTGATGAACAGCTCCACCAACATTTGTTTAATTTCAAAACAAAGTCACAGATCAGGCCCCATGTATTCTAGGTTATCTCAGTTGATGTTTTTGAAATCTCTAGTCGAATATCTGGTGTGAAAGAAGAATGATGGGAGTGAGGTATTGGTATGACCAGTTAGCTGGAATTGTGAATTTGTGTTCATCATATGGGGCCATATGTATCAAAAAGTCAATTTACGATTCTCAAATAGCGATTTTTTGCGAATCACTATTTGAGAATCGCAAAATGCTATGTATCTAGGATTTGCAATACATCTTGCGAATCCTACATATTCCTTAATTGCGAATTGCAAATGGCGATTCGCAATTAAGGAACACCTCCCCATTCATTCCTCTGGGCCAAGAGGCCCTTAGGAATGACTGGGAAGACATTGTCAATTTGCGATTCGCAATTAGCGAATCGCAAATTGAAAATGCAATTTCAAGGGTGCTAGTGTGTCAAAAGGACACCCTGTTGCATCCCTGAATTATGCATGTGTGCACATGTGGCGCACATACATGACCTAAGGGCATGTATGTGCTTCACATTGCACTTTGAAAAATGCAAAAAAGTGAATTTTTCAAAGAGATCGCAAATTACTACCAACCTGAAGTTGGTGGTAATTTGCGATTCCTTAAGGCCAAATTGCACTTATTTTGGTGCTCCTGACATTGCATTTAAGGAATCGCAAAATTTGCGATTCCTTAAATGCAATTGCAAAATAAGGAATCGCAAATTTTGCGATTCCTTATTTTGCCTTAATACATACCATTTGGCAAAATTGCATTCGCAAACGCCGAAATTCTGCGAATGTCGGCGTTTGCGAATGCAGTTTTGCTTGATACATATGGCCCATGGTCAGGTGTTGTAATGAGATGAAGAATGGTACTTCTTATGTGAGTGGAGCTGCAGCAAAGTTGTCTAATATCTCTTCTGGGTAAGGGCATGGATAACTAAAAGATTGCACTGTCTTTCTTACACCCCCAAGGCAGGTTAAAGTCGAACAAGAATGTGTTTCAGTGTGACCATCTCTCCACAATAAGAATAATCCACAGAGGAGTTGTCTGCTGGGGGATGGTAAATACTGTGTTTAGTTAAGGGGTTTTTCTCTCATGTTTTTTTCCTTTACCAAGTGGCGTTAGAAGGTGGCAATTATTTTTTTCAAGTACTTGCATTCAAATTGGTCTCCAAGGATTGCAATGGAAAATGATCAGTTTTGAAAATTAGCACCCAGAAGGTATAATTTGTTAATGAAGCCAGAAGCAGCATTATCTCAATATGTATGAGAATGAAAATGTTCTTATTAGATTTAACTTGAAAGACAGATGTGTCTTAAATATTTATTACAAACACAGATATCACATTTGATTGATCTTTGTGCAAGAGCTTCACATATTTCAGTTTACCATCAAATTGTTCGTTCGAAAATAGCACTCTAAAAATTTAACATGTAAAAATCTCTTGCTAGATGGTAAAAAGAGACTGGGGCATATTTACAAGCCCCCTGCGCCACCATTATATCACTTTTTGTGACGTATTGGTGGCGCAGGGCGCTTCTCCATATTTACAAGGAGAGGAAAAGCCAGTCTGCGTGACTTTTCCTCTCCTTGTAAATACGGCCCCTTCACACTCAGCAGTTTGCATTGAAGGGGTGTTCCATGGGTGTTGCTGTGGGTGGAATGAGACACATCTCCAGATTTACGAGAAATCGTAAATCTGGAGATGCGTCTGAATCCAACGCCACCCTAGAGGTGGCGTAGGGAGGAGCAACAAGGAGAAATGTTTTCATTTCTCCTCGTTTTTTCCTCTTTCAATGCGTGCTGCATTCTACAGCACGCATTGAAAGAGGAAAAAGTCTTTAGTGATTGTTTTTGTGCAGGAAGGTGCCTCTACCTGCACAAAAACAATCTCCCCATGGCGCTGGCATGCTTGCACCATGGTGCAAGGGTGCCTGCGCCGGCGCATGGCAGCAGTTTGTGCACCAGCACAGGCGTAAGCACAGAGATGCGAAATATTCTTGTAAGTATGTCGCATTCCTGTGCTCTGAAAGTGCCGCAGCGTGGCGCAGCAAAATGGCTTGAGGTGCCGCGCGGCGGCACTTTCTTGTAGATCTGCCCCACTGTTTTCATCTTGAAATCATGGGCTTTCTGAGTAAATGCAATATACAGCAAACTTCTATTTTAGAGGAACAGTGAATGTGTTTAGATTCCAGGACCCACATGAAAGGAGCCAAGAATGACTGGGGCTCAACACCGAACAGAAGTGCACTTCTGTTTGGGCCTGTTAAGGGTGACCCTAGGTCCAGTTTGTACTTGGTAAGTGCAGACACCCACAATAGAATTTCCTGTTTGGGCTTTTCCAGGCCAGGAAGGTCCTTGGGTCAGATAGATTTCCTGCTCCACTGTGACCCATGAAGTGATAGCTCTTCATCTGCCCCACGCAACATGCCACTCTGCTTTATCTTGTAATCACACCCGGATGTAACACATACAACCACTCACAATGTGTCCACACAACCCACAGCCTAACCACATACAGGTGCCACTTCCCACAAACAACACAAAACACACTCAAACTACAGAAGCGAAACTCCATCGCCAGCTTATGAACGCGTGCTCTGCAGAACCTCACCTTCCAACATCACAGACACTATCACGTAACACAACCTTGATGCACTCTTCATTATAGAAACATGGTTCACCTCAATATCCTTGTACATCCTAGATAACCTTCTTCCTAAAGGTCACAGCATCCATGGGGACCATGTAAACAGAGGAGGACTCACCATCAAACATAAGACAACTTGTTTCTACACCTTAGGGACATTCAACTGCATTGAGCTTCTCACCTATCACAGTCCACTTTAGGCCACCTAGTCCACCGAAGTCCACCTTATCTACAGGCCTCTTGAATATAACAAGGAGTCCATAAACATACTCTCATAACTCTTGACCACCTTCATCTATCTAGCAAACCCACTCCATCATCCTCAGGGACTTCATCTTTGCCGGCATTGCAAGATTGACAAAACAAGACAAACAGGGGCATATTTACAATAAAGTGGCGAAGCGTGTCATTAAGCCAAGAAAGTTAATGACACACGTTGTCATTTTAGAAATGCAGGGCTGCACAATATTTAATAGAATATGATGCAGCCCTTGTAAATGGGTTAGGTACTACCCGTACGTCCGATGGTAGGACAGATGGCGTAGACAAGGTTACCTCCCCCAGGGGCAATGTAAGCAGCGGGGTCTCATTATGTGGGACGGTGTTTGGCGCCCCCACTGGAGTAGTGTTAGTACATCTGACATGTGGTTTTGTGACCGTGGTGGAAAGCCTGCGCCTCAAGTGACAGTCTGCGTTCTGTTAAAGTAATGGTTGGAATTTGTAGACTACTCAGTAAAGACACAAGGTGGCTGGGTGCCTGGAAGTAAAGTGGAAATTGTGGGGAACTATATAATTTGTTTTTGAAGAAAAACATTTTGAGTAACTGCATCAATGAAAAGTTGCTTCAGTATCTGGTAACCTAGGTTCAATTTCTCCCCAAGAATTGAGAATGAAGGCGGACCACTGGGTCAAGACAAGAGTGACCAAGACAACCACTGGGGTGCCCAAAAGAAAGGGGTTACAAAGCCTTCCCTAAGGGAAAGAAGGTGAGAAGCCCAAAGATAAATCCAAGAGTCTTCTAAAGGCCCTCAAATGTTTGTCCAGGGTGTGGGTCTAGGAACTCTTCCGGGCTCACTGGTGGGTATAAGGGCAAACATTTTGATCCTGCTAAGGACTGGTTTTTCAACTATAACAAGAAGGGACACTTAAGTGGAGCTCGGGTTTGTCCCAACAAACCAGACCGAGTCCCCCTCCAGTTTCCACTGGTGTAATGAATCTCCAGATGGGATCAACAGTGTGTCCAGAGCAAATCGAGGTTCACACTGAGGCTGTTTTAGTCTCTGAAGGAAAGAGGGTTAGCCACTTTAGCTGTCTGCCGCTCTAATTTAAAGAAATATGTGCAGTACCCCTTAATGAATGGGACTAGGATAGAAGCCCTGAGAGAAACAGGTGCCAGTATTACGATGGTGAGAGACACACTGGTTTCCCCAGGGCAATACCTGACTGGACAAACGTATCCAGTTACCAATTTTGACAGTGTGACCACTAATCATGCCATGGCTATGGTGATATTACACTGGAGGAGTTGTTGGCCTGAAACTGGTAGTGGTCTCTCTAAAACTCACCGTCGCCTGTCTGCTTGGAAATGATCTGAAGATGTCAGCATGGGCTGAGATAGAAAGAAATACCCATGCAGCCATGTTTCAAATCACTGAGAGTGTGTGTGAAAGCAAGAGTACAATGCCTACCACAGGGAGACAAAGGAGAGTTGAAACCTGAAATGATGGCCCAACCTCCCAAGAGGAAAGGCAGGAAGACTGGTGAAATCTTCGTTCGAATCTTTTACTCACTGTATATATGTAATTGACTCTTTGAACCTGACATCGTATTTTTAATGTGTTGAATTGTACTTTTAAAAATCTTCTTTTGAATCTTTTACTCACTGTGTTTATGATTGAACTCTGTTGGGTAGCAGGGCAAAACGGGGCTCTCCGGTCCACCACGGCTTGATGATAGCCGATTGTTGTGGAGAGAGGTAACCACCCTCCGAGGCTCCGGAAGTCAGGCGCCATCATGGCGGTTAGCGCTCAAGCACTAGCTCGCATTGACCTATAAAATTCCCGCTTTCACGCGCGCGCAGCAGACGAGCGCAGCAGGCGCGCCAAAGGCGCGCCTAAGGCAAGCCCGTCTGCGCCCGTCCGCGCCAGAAAGCGGCCAGGCGACAGGAAACGCTATACCCCTGTATATAACATCATGGAACCTTTGTCTTACTCAGGGGTGGAACTCCGTAAGGTAAAGGCCTCTTGGCAGAATGTGAGTTGTGATAACAAGATATGTTTAGGGCAGGAGGATTTGCCCACTCGCTGTACTGTTTGCGAATGGAAAGCAGACTGCACACTCAAAAGTGTAGATTCAACTAACAACCCGGTGCTGCATTTGCTATCTGGGCAGAAGTCTAAGCCTAATCCATCAAAAATCACAAATAAAAATCTTAATAACTTCACCAATGTGAATTGCTTATATATCAACGCAAGGTCCATCGCTAGGCATGCCTCCGAAATCTGGGATCTGCTAGATTTCCATAAACCGGACGTAGGGCTGTTTACTGAGACTTGGGTCCAGTCGCATTCTGCTCCTGCCCTTACTATCGCTTTCCCTCCAGAGTACACGGTGGTTAGACTGGACAGGATGGGGAAGAGAGGAGGAGGATTAGCAATAGCCACACTCTCCACATTAAAAACAAAGATTCTGGACACTATCTCTTCACCTAACTTGGAGCTAATGATCTTTGCTTTAGAAATTGCGGGTGGCCGCAAGGCCATGGGGGCTGTAGTATATCATCCACTGGGCGAAAATAAACAGTCATGCTGTACTACACTTCTGGAATCGCTTGCGCCCTACGTCCTATATGCGGATAACTTTTTCATAGTGGGGGACTTTAATTTCCATTTTGATGTTACCGCAAACTTATTGCCACCATGGATATACTGGATCTATCACCCAGGATTTGTGAACCTACACATAAAGCAGGACATACCTTAGACATCATTTTCACTAATATGCCAAATTTAAAAACAGCCTCCCCCAGGCAGTAACCTGGTCCGATCACATGATGCTAAGTTTTGCTTTCCAGGCACGTGGAAGGCCTGGGCAGGTTCAAGGACTTAAAGTCACCTGTAGACTATGGAGGAAAATAACTCCGTCCACTTTTAGATCTATCTTTGTTCCTCTATCTTTTGAGGAGGACATGGACGTCAATGAAGCCGTCAATAGGTTTGAAACTGAATTGAATAGAACCTTTGACATCATTGCCCCCATGAATTTGACAACCATCTATAGGAGACCGTCCCCTGCACCGTGGTATTCTGACAGTTTAAAGTCAGAAAAAGCGGCATGTAGAGGTAAGGAACGTAAATGGCGGAAGACAAAATCTAAGGAAGACAGACTGAATTACACCATCTCACATAGGACCTATCTCAAAAACTGCAATATAGCCAGGCGTTCGCATTTAGCCACTCGGATAGAGGGAGCCAAGGGCTCCTCGAAAGAACTTTTTAAAATTCTAAAAGAATTTACCTCCCCTAGCGTGAGCATCACCACTTGTTCATCTTCGCAAGAGTTCAGTGAGGAACTTGCCCTACATTTTACCAGTAAAATAGACAAGATCTATAATTCCTATTCCTTAAACGATGAAAATGGAGCAGAAATACCTGCTCAAGGCAACTCTACATCATGTAAACTGGAGCACTTCTCTCCTGTAAAAAGTGAGCAAGTGCTATCACTCCTAAAACAAAGTAAATCTGGCTCGCCAACTAATGTAGCACCCCCCCACATTATGTCTACTTTAGGGTCAGAAGTGGTAAACCCAATTACAGAAATTTGTAATCTATCCCTATCCTCTGCCTCTTTTCTTTTGAAATGGAAGAAGGCTTTTATTAGGCCTTTGCAAAAAAAAACCTCGGCTGATTATCGAGATATGCAAAATCATAGGCCAATTTCTCTCCTTCCTCTGTGTTCAAAAATCATTGAGTCCACGGTTAATCATCAACTCTCAGATTATCTGGAACAGCACAACCTTCTTGCTCACTGTGTTTATGATTGAACTCTGTTGGGTAGCAGGGCAAAACGGGGCTCTCTGGTCCACCGGGGCTTGATGATAGCCGATTGTTGTGGAGAGAGGTATCCCCATCCGAGGCTCCAGAAGTCAGGTGACATCATGGCGGTTAGCGCTCTAGCGCTAGCTCGCATTGACCTATGAAATTCCCGCTTTCAAGAGCGCGCAGCGGACGAGCGCAGCAGCAACTCTTCAGCACGGAGTCCGCACTAATGGAAGTGTCAGACATAATTAGGCTGTTGCTGGATGGAGGGACTCCCACTATGCTGGTCCTTCTAGATCTATCTGCGGCCGTTGACACCATCTCCCACAGGATCCTACTGGGAAAACTGTGGGAGATTGGTGTCATGGGAAAGGCCTTGGACTGGATGCAGAGTTTCCTCATTGAGAGATCTCAATGTGTTCAACTTGACACGTGTGTGTGTGTGACAAAAATTGTGGACAAGGGAGTCCCGCAGGGCTCTGTATTAAGTCCCACATTATTTAATATTTACGTGTCGTCATTGGCTTCCGTGATTAAATCCTGCGGGTTTCAGACTATCTCATACGCTGACGACACGCAGATAATTGTCCTAATTGAGAAGGATCAAGAGGGGACGAGAGACAGATTTAAGCTGTGCATGATAAGGATAGCAGCGTGGATGAAGTCACATTTCCTACAGTTGAACTCAAATAAAACCGAGATTATACTGTTCGGGAAAGCCAAACAGATATGGACCAATGAGTGGTGGCCAGAAGAATTGGCAGAAGCCCCAAACGCCAAAAATTAGGTAAGAAATCTGCGTGTGCTTATCGATTCCAAATTATCCATGGATGACCATGTGAAAATCCTAGCTGGAAAATGCTTTGGACTAATTCGCATGCTAAAAAAGATCTTCCCATGGATCCCTCGTTCCTCCAGAAAAGTTCTGTTACAGGCACTTCTGGTCAGTAGGCTTGATTATCGGAATGCCTTGCTGGTAGGAATGAGTGAAGAACTATTCTCTAAACTGCAAGTCGGGCAAAACACAGCGGCCCGTCTTTCTCTTAAGAAACTACCACGCACACCCTCTCTTCCCTTATTGAATGAATTACATTGGTTACCAATAAGGAAAAGAGCGATCTTTAAGCTCCTCTGCTTAGTTTTCAAAGCCTTGTTTGGAAGGGGACTGGAATACTTAACGAAGAAATTATTCTGGTATACCCCGACTCGCCACCTACGATCGAGGGGACATAGCTTCTCCAAATTCCTAAAATTAAGAAGTCCAGGATGGGGGGACGTGCGTTCTCTCATGTTGCCCCAAGACACTGCAATGCATTACCACTAGAGGTTCGGAGTTGCTCCACATATAAGGCCTTGAAAAAGAAATTAAAAACCTGGCTGTTCTGAGCACTCTGACTTAGTATATGGCAGTCTGTATCCTTGGCGCCGAGAGATCCCTCTGGGGATGATTCGTGCGCCAGATACAAATAATAAATAATAATAAATAATAAATATTAATAAACAGCAAAGTCTTATTTACATTGTATTGTGAGATCCCTGGCATAGTATCTAGGCATACCTTCCCGAGTAGTTGATGCCATTCAAAAGTAATCTAAAAGTATTCCAAAAGTAATTACTGTGGAATTTAAACTGTTTTTGAATCATATACAAACCTGTGACAATGTAACATTCAACCACAACTGCATTTCCTTGTAAAGGCTTGAATTTGAGAGTATATTTCACTGACTTGTGCCAAGTACTGCTTGGTTCTAGAAATAAAACTTAAGTATACCTATTTTACACTTACTTAATTGGTTTGGATTCTGTCTCTAAGTGTGTGTAATCAATTCATGATTGAGGGAATATAATAAATGCTTAACACCTCCTCTCGATAAGCTTAACAGCTTGCCAACACTAAAAAAAGGGAGCTGTTAGTACTTACCTAATTAAACGTCTGCTATACCTCTGGATATTCCCTGGACTCTGTACACACTATACGTTACTTTGATATAGTATATACAGAGCCGGCTTCCTACACATTCTTCTCCAGATGGACAATGTTTCGGCAGCCCATTACATCAACAAATGAGGAGAGACAACATCAAGAATGCTTGCAGTGCTAGCAGAGTTCCTACCAGGACAAAAAAAGTCTGTAGGTGCAGACTGGGAGTCTAGATATCTGCAGTAGCATCCTCAAGTAGTTTGAAAGCTAGTGAATAAATGGAGAGCTTATAAAATCAATATTTTTGCTTCCTGGCATAACATTGCAAAAAACACAGTTGATGGACAGAATGTAGAACAATGTCATACATTCACCCCAGTACAAGGATGTGGGCCTAAATCCATCGGTTTTTTTGCACTCCACACCACCCTGGGTTAGACACTGGCTATATGCAAATCAGCTCTGACCCTGTGCCTCATGGGAACAGTCCAGTCCGAACCACCAAGCCATGTCTTTCCCAGACCGGAATCAAGCATCCAAGAACCGGTTTCTGGCTATCAGCCTTCATCAGCCTGGATAGCTTGACTCCAGTGGTGTGGAGAGCCTGGGACTCACGTCTGAGCATACCCATCCCACTCGGGGTGAAAATTGCGAAAAACACAGTTGATGGACAGAATGTAGAACAATGTCATACATTCATCCCAGTACAAGGATCTGGGCCTAAATCTATTGTTTTTTTTGTACTCCACACGGATGTACGACATTACAACGCATGCTTTTACATCGCATGCTTTTACAACGCGAGTTTTACAACGCATACCATTACAACGCATAGTGCTTTGGGGCGCTGGAAAGTGAATTATTTAATTTACTATTCCAACTCCAGTCCCCGTGGATAGTAGGGAAGGTGTTGGATAGTAAATTAAATATATTCCCTATCCTAGAGCGCCCCCCAGCGCAATGCATTGGAATGGTTTGCGTTGTAAAAGCTGCAAAGTAAAAGCACTGCGTGGTAAAAGTTGCGTTGTAAGTGATGTTCCCCCTCCACACCAGCCTGGGTTAGACACTGGCTATATACAAATCAGCTCTGACCCTGTGCCTCATGGGAACAGTCCAGTCCGAACTACCAAGCCATGTCTTTCCCAGACCGGAATCAAGCATCCAAGGACGGTTTCTGGCTATCAGCCTTCATCAGCCTGGATAGCTTGAATCCAGTGGTGTGGAGAGCCTGCAACTCACGTCTGAGCATACCCAGCCCACTCGGGGTGAAAATTGCAAAAAACACAGTTGATGGACAGAATGTAGAACAATGTCATACATTAATCCCAGTACAAGGATCTGGGCCTAAATCCATCGGTTTTTTTTGCACTCCACACCACCCTGTGTTAGACACTGGCTATATGCAAATCAGCTCTGACCCTGTGCCTCATGGGAACAGTCCAGTCCGAACTACCAAGCCATGTCTTTCCCAGACCGGAATCAAGCATCCAAGGACCGGTTTCTGGCTATCAGCCTTCATCAGCCTGGATAGCTTGACTCCAGTGGTGTGGAGAGCCTGGGACTCACGTCTGAGCATACCCAGCCCACTCGGGGTGAAAATTACAAAAAACACAGTTGATGGACAGAATGTAGAACAATGTCATACATTCATCCCAGTACAAGGATCTGGACCTAAATCCATCGGTTTTTTTTGCACTCCACACCACCCTGGGTTAGACACTGGCTATATGCAAATCAGCTCTGACCCTGTGCCTCATGGGAACAGTCCAGTCCGAGCTACCAAGCCATGTCTTTCCCAGACCGGAATCAAGCATCCAAGGACCAGTTTCTGGCTATCAGCCTTCATCAGCCTGGATAGCTTGACTCCAGTGGTGTGGAGACCCTGGGACTCACGTCTGAGCAAACCCAGCCCACTCGGGGTGAAAATTGCAAAAAACACAGTTGACGGACAGAATGTAGAACAATGTCATACATTCATCCCAGTTCAAGGATCTGGGCCTAAATCCATCGTTTTTTTTGCACTCCATACCACTCTGGGTTAGACACTGGCTGTATGCAAATCAGCTCTGACCCTGTGCCTCATGGGAACAGTCCAGTCCGAACTACCAAGCCATGTCTTTCCCAGACCGGAATCAAGCATCCAAGGACCAGTTTCTGGCTATCACCCTTCATCAGCCTGGATAGCTTGACTCCAGTGGTGTGGAGAACCTCGGACTCACGTCTGAGCATACCCAGCCCACTCGGGGTGAAAATTGCAAAAAACACAATTGATGGACAGAATGTAGAACAATGTCATACATTAATCCCAGTACAAGGATCTGGGCCTAAATCCATTGTTTTTTTTGCACTCCACACCACCCTGTGTTAGACACTGGCTATATGCAAATCAGCTCTCACCCTGTGCCTCATGGGAACAGTTCAGTCTGAACTACCAAGCCATGTCTTTCCCAGACCGGAATCAAGCATCCAAGGACCAGTTTCTGGCTATCAGCATTCATCAGCCTGGATAGCTTGACTCCAGTGGTATGGAGAGCCTGGGACTCACGTCTGATTCAAGCAAGCCGGGCTGAAGACGGCTGGAATGCCAGAAACCGGTCCTCGGAAGCTTGTTTCCGCTCCAGGGAAGGCATGGCTTGGCAGTTCGGGCTGGACTGTTCCCATGAGGCACAGGGTCAGACTGATTTGCATATAGCTATGTCTTAACTGGGGTGGCAGAGTGGGCTAAAGAATGGTGATGGATCAAACTTAGATCTTTTGACTTGGTGTGAGTGTTTGATTGGTTCTGATGCTCCGTCCATCACCTCCCCCTTTTGTACCTCTTTGGCCGCCATAAGTGTGGCAGGGTATGCTCAGACGTGAGTCCCTTGCTCACTTTGCCACTGGATTCAAGCAAGCCGGGCTGAAGACGTCAGGAATGCCAGAAACCGGTCCTCGGAAGCTTGTTTCCGGTCCAGGGAAGTGTGGAAAAGTAAATTTTGCCATGTTCTGTGTCCCTACGTGTTCCCCATCTTATGTTATATGTGCATGATTAATATGCATATGTATTCCCCATGATCGATTAAAGACGCCATTACAGTTGTGTCCAACTCTAGTATGCCAGTTTCCAGTTCTCGTGAAAGCTACGAGTATTAGGCCTATGTAAAGCTACATTGCCACGTTTCTCAGTGTGCACGTTATTTCATTGAAAGTCCCCGTTTCTAGGCCTCAAAAGGGCCCGGACTCAGATTCAGCTCCTGTCTCCTGAACCCTCTCCGAGGAGCGATACAGCCCCCACCTGTATCCCTGACCCTTCACTTACTTCCTGCCTCACAGTGCCCGGCTCGGCCTGGCTCTGCCTGCCAGTCTGCCAAGAGTATGTTATGATTCTAGTTATCAGTCCAGCTCTCCTTCTCTGCATTCCTAAGCTACTGAATCGCATCAATAGTTTCAGTCATCGTCTAGCCTTTACGTCTCCATGTAAGAGAAATACTGTATTTATGGTCATTTAATATTCCTCAACACACACTACATGTAGAATAATGCATGCACCAGTCTTAGTGTCTGTTAGCCTTTGCCCTGATAACTTTTGGATTCTATCAACATGTTCTCTAAACATCAGATACTAGATAGTGTTTAGGTACATGTCGCTCTGACTCTCCAGACTTTCGTCTCTCCTTCTAGCTCAGAAGTCATAGCCCCCAGCTTCTCCCTAGTAACACGTCATTGCCAGCTTGCGCGCACCACTAGGTTAGAGGTCCCGGCTCCTTAGGTAGCCCCCTCCATGTTTCCGCCCATTTGTGACATATTCCGTTACGTTTACATCACATGTCTATGTATACGCCCTGTTCACGCCTCTTGTTACACCTACTTTCTGCCTTATCTCTCGCGACTGCTATAGGCCCTGCCTACTGTTACGCCTATTGTATTGAATACCATGTATTTTGTTTAAGTATATATACTTGTGCACTGTTATTAAAAGTTGCCATTCCTTTGTCCCTGCCCCGTGCAGCGCTGCCATCCTATTCCCGTGCAGGTTGTCCTGTTCCTGTCCTTTATGCTGTATTAAACCTGCAAACTCCTACTACCTCGAATCTTGACTCTTATTTATTGAGCTATCTGTTATTGTATATATAGTCAAAAATAGAGGTATTATTTATTTATTTACCACATAATGGCGCCCGAATAGGTACTTGCCCTTTCCCCACGCGCCGGTGAAGCCACGCAAGCCCCCTGATCCTCTGCAGCCGTGACGGAACCATACCGGCCACGTGCAGATATTTCTGCTTCAAGTATCCCTCAGGCCCACGGAGGAGACGGAGGTTGCGGTCCAGCGTCCAGACGAGGCGGTGGAGGAACGCGGCGAGTCCCGACCAGAGCCCAAGCCGAGAGTCCAAGGTCCGAGGTATCCGGAGGCCCACCTGTAACTGAAGTCCGAAGTTCGTCCGTCCGTCGTCGTAGCAGTCCAGTCCAGTCCGAGGCCTTCCGTTCTTGCTGCCCGGTGAGTACCGTTGCTGGGCTAGTATCTAGACAGGGTCAATTGCATTGTCTCTGGTCCGTGGGTTTGGGTACACAGATCCAACACGAAGTGTCCACTTAGGTGGATGCGGGTCCTGACGTGTCTCTTTATGAGACCGGTAAGTTTCGTACTGTTTCAGCAGTGCATCTAGTTTCTGTTCTAGTCCGTTCTGTTCTCGAGAAATTCATGTATTCTGTTTTCAGTATTCCAGGTAGTGTTTTGTCCGAACTGTTATCCTAAATGTCATTCATGTATTTCAATGTCGTGGTATGAAAGTGGTGTTTCTGCAGTAATTATCGTGTTCATTGTGTATTGTAATTGTGTCTAGACTCCAGCCCAGTCATGCCATTGTTTTCAAAGTTACGTCAGTTAAGAACTAGAAAAGGTCTGTTAGAAGAAGCAGTTCCTGTCCCGCCTAGGGACAGTCCAGGTCATTTTATGTATCAAAAGCATGGCATAAGTGCCATATTATATCTAGATTTGTGGGTGGAGTACACCAAACAGTTAGAAGAAAAGTATAGATGGCCCGTATCGGGTACATGGGATGCCGAGTGCATCATGCGAGTAGAAGAAGCATTATGGAAAAAGAAAGCCAGACAGTCACAGAAAGATGCCATCGAGTTATGGCGCAAAGAATCTCATAAAAGAACCGAAAAAGAAATCAGAAAGTCAGAATTAAGTAGAGAATCCTTAGAAAGAGCCCAAGAAAGGGAATTAATCGAAATAGGTGAACGAGTTAAAACCGAACAGTCAGACAGACAGAGGAATGCCCTCATTAAGGGTATGTATCCTCTTCTTGCCGAGGGCTTGCCAAAAGCAACCCCGGAGGCATCCAGTAATTTTCCGCCACCCTTAGTTCCGACCAAGCTACGTCACAAACCGACCGCAGCTGATATTTTTCTCTCGTCCTATTTGGACGACACAGTCCCAGAATATGCAAATCCTGTTCCGCCAGCTCCTGTAAATAATGTAAATCCTGCTCCTCCAGTCACCGGGGCACCTGTTACAGCACCTGTTACGGTACCCCCGGTCCAGCCTACATTACAAGTACTGTGGTACTGGGTTCAAATCAGGCCTACATACTCCGCTAAACTCTCGAACACCTTAGTATAGAAGTTGGCACGGACACTGGAAAAGGTAAAAGACAAGTTTATTAAGACCCCATGGGGTGGTGATACATTCCTACAGCACCCTTCGGCAATGTAAGAAGTAGCACACCGAACATCGGTGCGCGACCTCTTTTATATAGTTTAATAGCAATAAAAAGATAGGCGGTTACAAGTTACACATTTTAGGTACATATAAGGTCATTTTTGGAACACAGCCAGCATGTGGGAGGAGTTCAATAACACTGGTCAGTTAGTGCTAACATTCCTAAAGAGTGACCAACTGATGCATAGTGCGCATGTGCGTTTGACCAGTACTAAAAATAGCCTGTTGTCGAGCAGAATAGGGACCATGGGTATCAAGGAAGGACAAAAGGGCACACTGACCACGAGGCAGCGTGTTCATAGGAAACGGAAGTCAGAGGGATCCAAAATGGCCCCCGTTCGTTTTGGTCAAGTTAACAGAAAAGACCGTGTAGCTGTGCTAAACGCTAACTCAGGAGCTGCCAAAACACGACAGACGGCCCTTTTAGCGTTTAGCAAAAGCTACCTCATAGTGAACGTAGTCAGAATGTTCATCCTCAATATTAATAGCCATTATTTTCAATACTTCATCATTGATCAGTTTCTCTTGCTTTACAATAGCTCGTTTAGACGGAATACAGGCTGTGATACATACAGAACATAATGTAGGGCCACATTGAATACATAGACAAAGGAAAAATAGTACTCCAATAAAAACACAGAGAATCGTTAATAATTTCCAACCCCAAGTACTAAGCAGGGTCCAGAACCAACCAGAAAAGGTCCATGTCCCATTTTCTGGGTGGATCTCAGCAGCTATCTTATGTAATTTTGTAATCGAATCATATACGGAAGGTGAGTTATCTGGCACGTACACGCAACAACTACTTCCGATGACGCGGCATGCTCCGCCCCTATCAGCTAGTATCACATCCAGAACCATTCGATTCTGGAGCGCCACAATTCTGGTAATTTGCAATTCCTCAGTAATATTCCCTAAAGCAGAGGCAGTTTCATTAGCGACAGCTTCCACCACACGTGTAAGCCGCCTTATCTTCCTGCTATTCAGTGCAGCTCCTACGAATGAGAATAACCCCAAATTGAAATCTACATATTGTTGTAAAGTGGTATCAGTCTGGTCTATTTCATCAAGATCTACTGTTCTCTTAACTCTGTTCAGTATGAAATCATGGTACAGAACGTAATCATTGTGGTACATGGGAGGAGCAATAAATACAGGTGGTAATACAAAAGCTATATAACATGTTCCTAACCATCCCAATGGTAGACGATGGTATCCCTTATTTCCACAAATGAAATATGTGTTACGTGAAGCTACAAATGCAATTCCAGTTGGTATATCAAAGGTAAGTGTAATATTACATTCACTGCGGCCTACAGGGATTGTACCTTTATTTCTAATACACAAATCTGCTTTTGTATCAATGACTGTTATCATATGCGAGCTCGTCACATTTATAAGTCTTTGATTCGTATATACACGAGGTGTAGAAACATTGTCCGGACGATACTCTTCCCATTCAAACTTAGTTCCTTCAGCGTGTGGATAGCCATCTTTGTCGTTATAGCATATTTTATTCAATCGAAAAAGTAGTCCACCTTTCGTTGGCCATCGCAGAGTAAAAAGAAGAGTGTACCAAGCATGACAAGAACCATTATGAGAAAACGGGAGAGGAATGAGTGGTGTTCCTCCCTTCTTCTGATGTCCGGGCAACATTCCACATACCCAACAATTGGACGTGTTGGTCATGTTATGAGTATGATGCAAAATCTGAATAAAGCTGTTATTCAAATAAGTCTGCCTATGTCTTTCTTCGTGAAAAGGCAAAGTAAAATGAAAATGTTCAGATGGACTTGGAGTGGTGGACAGCAAATGTTCTCGTACGGGAAACAATAGTTCTATAGTCCAAGCTAATACTGCGATCACCACTACGGTCAGGACAAACAGAACAGCACCAAGAATTCTCCCCTTACGTGTCGAAGGAGATGCCATAGTTCACAAAACAATACTCTTCAGAAACAACACTAAGCGAGAAAAATAAAAACGATGGTTCTGAACCGAGGCTGCCGTTGATTTGTTCTCCGGGATTCAAGACGGGTGTCGCTACACTGGGCAGAACTGATCCCCCCCCCCTTGATATTCCTGGCTTCCGTTTCACAAACCTCAGAGCGGTTACCAACCAGTTTCAAAAACACAAAAGGAATCTTATTTCCTGGGGCGTAGATTGTACTTCACTTTATCAGAAACAACGTGGTCCGGGAAGGCTCCCTCCAATTCATCAGGCATGACAGCTGGGCTCTTTTCTGTATCCAAAATCTTTCTGTAGTCGGATAGCACCACAGGGCTCACCAGATCCGGAGAGACACGTCGGCAGTGCGTTGAATGTATCCACCGCTTCTTGTTGGTGACTCTCACAGCAGTTCGCGTAGCCAGCAGCACTTGCTCAGGGCCATGCCATCTCGGTTCCAAACTGCTGGATCGCTCAAATACTTTGACCATCACGTGGTCCCCAGGGCGGAGATCGTGAGCCTCACCAGTGGAGTTATCAGGGAGCGCCTCTCGAACCTGTTGATGAATAGAAAGCAAATCATTTGTTAATCGTGCCAAATATTCGTTCATCATTATACAAGGCATATCATGTATCAAACGAGGTTTTGGAACTCCCCAAATATTCATCGGCCTTCCAAACACCACTTCATAGGGTGTGAGGCCAGATCGAGAATGTGGCACTGAGCGAATGGACAGCAATGCCAGAGGCAAAGCATCCGGCCATTTCAGAGATGTGGATGCCACTATCTTTGCTAGCTTCAGCTTCAGAGTTGCATTGTATCTCTCGACCAAACCTGCTGATTGTGGGTGAAAGACTGTGTGGAATCGTTGCTTGATTCCCAATCCTTTCAGGACGTACTCCACTACTTTCCCAATGAAATGAGGACCATTATCACTCCACATAAGTTTACAAACACCATAGCGCGGGAAGTACTCCTTTAGTAACACCTTAGCTGTTGTCAATGCTGTATTGTCTTTTGTAGGGTAAGCCTCAATCCATTTGCTGAAGGCACACACCACTACTAGGACATACTTGAGATTATTACAGCGCTCCAGCTGGATGTAATCCATTTGTAGTACTTCGAATGGTGCAGTAGGTGGAACAAACCCTCCTTTAGGAGTATGAGTCCCTTGTCCAGGATTGTGCTGTAAACATATCAGACAGGTCTGCACTACTCTCTTAGCCGTGCTAGCAATGTCAGCATTTTCCCAAACTCGTGTAAGCAATTTAGTAATTGCGAGAGCTCCAATGTGTGCCAGCCCGTGTGTCATGCGCACCATTGTTTGTAAGTAGGCCATGGGTAGTTTCCATCTCTCCATATCTTTACTACGCCAGCAACCCTCATCATCCAATACTCCTTCAGTGGCCCATTTCATAAGTTCTGCCTCAGATGCTGACTTCTGTATATCTAGTATTTCTTCTCTAGCATCATGCCACCGCTCGGCTTGCGACTTCACCACATACATGGGGAAATTATTTTGCAGCATAGCGGTCTCTCTCGCAATGCGATCTGCAAAAGCATTGCCTTGCCCTATTTTGTCCGTCACCTTTTTGTGTGCACTGCACTTGACTATTGCAACTTTCTTTGGGCATAACAGTGCATTCAGGAGATCGCGTACCAATTCTCCATGCATGATGTGTACTCCATGTGAAGTCAAAAATCCTCGTTCCTTCCAGAGTAGGCCAAAATCATGCACTACTCCAAAAGCGTAACGACTATCCGTGTAAATGTTCACACATAGTCCAGCACTTAACTCACATGCTTTCGTTAAGGCTATCAATTCAGCTGCTTGAGCCGATTTCTGGGGTATTCGTGCTGCTTCTACCACTGTCTTAAGTGTCGTGATCGCATAAGCTGCAGAAGTCGTACCATCTGGTAACCTCACGCACGATCCATCAACCCACAGTTCCCCATCTACATCTGGAAACGGTGTATCCTGTAAATCGATACGACCCTTTGTCTGTTCCTCAGTCAGAAAAACACAATCATGTTGTTCTTCCTTCTAGGCCTCAGCAACAGGATCCGGCAGTAAAGTAGCAGGATTCAGTGTCGTACATCGTTTTAGTGTGATGTGCGGCGACAACAACGTTAGCTCATATCCTGTCAGACGGGCACTGGTTAGATGCTGTGTTTTCGTTTGATTCAATAACGCATCTACCGCATGGGGAACTAACACCAACAATTTGTGTGACAAAACTATTCCCTCACTTTGTCGTATCGCAACTGCTGTTGCTGCAACTGCTCGAAAACATCCAGGCAGTCCTCGAGCCACAGGGTCGAGTACCGCCGAGAAGTATGCACAAGGCCTCTGTTTGTCTCCGTGTGTCTGCACTAACACTGACAATGCGCACCCATCCTTCTCGTGCACATACAATGTGAAAATCTTCGTGTAATCAGGTGTACCTAACACTGGTGCAGAACAAAGAGCTTGTCTCAATTGTTCAAAAGCATTCTGACATTCATCCGTCCATTCAATGGGGATCGGCGTATCTTTAGACAACAATGCCAACAATGGTTTAACGATATGTGAAAAGCCCAATATCCATTGCCTACAAAAAGACGTCAAACCTATAAAGGCGCGAACATCCTTCTGAGTGCAAGGAACTGGAGTGTCTAGGATTGCTTGAATTTGATCTGGTGTCAATGCACGGCCCTCCTTAGACAAAAGATGACCGAGGTAGGTCACCTTTGGTCTACAATATTGCAGCTTTTTCTTCGAAACTTTATGATTATGTTTGGCCAGGAAGGAAAGCAAGGAAAAGGTACTCTTCTCACATTGTTCTGGCGTGTCTGCAGCAAGTAAGATATCGTCTACATATTGAATGAGAACCACTCCATCTTGTAATTCAAAGGAATCAAGCTGTCTTTTTAATGCCTCACTATAAATGCTAGGACTTTCAGTATAGCCCTGAGGAACTCGACAAAATCTGTACGATTTATTATTTAATGTAAAGCCGAATAGATATCGACTATCAGGATGTACAGGGATCGAAAAGAAGGCATTCTTCAAATCGATAACTGTAAAAGTAGTTGCCGTCGATGGAACCAACGTAAGCAACGTAGTGATGTCAGACACCACCGGGTACTGAGGCACTACTATCTTATTTATGTCCCTCAAATCAATAATGAAACGGTAAACTTTAGCATCTGTATCTCTTTTAAGGATCGGTAAAATTGGGCTATTGCAAACATTGTAGGGGACTTCCTCAACTACTCCTGCCAAAATCAAATCATTCACAATGTGTATCAAAGCAAGCTCGCCTTCTCTGGAAATCTTATATTGTGGGACACGTGGTAGAGATACTCCCTCCTTCACAGTAATACGTACTGGAGGAATTATCATCTGTCCTACATCCGTGTCTGAAGTGGCCCACAACGTTTTTGGTAAGGAGGCCAATACTTCAGATTCATGGAGAAAACACACTCGCTCAAATTCTGGGTAATTCTCATTCAACATAACTCGCACTCCTTCTGGGGCACAGCGAATAGTAGCTCGAAAGTGTTTTAACATATCGAGTCCCATAATATTATCTGGTGTATTTGGGGACAATAAAAAGGGACAAAGGGCAGCAAAGTTATCAACATGAAATGCAACTGGTTGAGACAGTGGGCTAGAAGTAGGTGTTCCATCGAACCCTATTGCTGTAATTACCTCGCCAGACAGGGGAGCCCTTGGAACCAAGTATTTGGACAAAGCGCTACGAGTAGCTCCTGTATCGACCAGAAATTGATCAGTAGAACCCAGAACATGTGCTTCTATATATGGACCCCTTTGATCAACTGGTACCTCAACCGATTCCACACCCCATCCTACGCAATCCTATGCATAATGCTCATCCCGTGGTTCAACAGAACCACCCTCATTTATCTGATATTGATTGCGATTATCAAACGTATTATAATCTGCCTGACCACGACCCCTTACTCCATATCCTCCGCGATCATTCGTGCCATAACCTCCTCTTGACCCCCCATAATTATTTCTAGACCTCCCGCTTCCTCGTCCCCTCAAATTACGCTGCTCTCGAAACACCGGACAGTCTGCAATCCAATGCCCAAACTGTTTGCAGTATGCACATTGATTCACAGAAATGTCAGAACGAGGGGGAGGAGCATTATTGTACGATCCTCGCCCTCCTCTATTGTTTCCTCTCGTAGCCTGAACCTGGGCTAACATTACCTTCGTCTTCAAATCCTTTGCTTTCTTGTCACTACTTTCTTTTGCCTCCAATTCCTGTCGTTCATAATATTGAGCCATAGTCAATAAAGAAGCAGGGGTTGCTGTGGTCCATGAACTTTCACTCGCTTTTAATCGTTTCGCAATCTCCGGTAGGAGATTAGCCACATACTAATAAATGCCTGCCTGTATCTTCTGTCAATGATTGACCACTGTAATCATGGAATGCTTCCTCGAAGCGAGAGAAAAAATCGGAAACCGATTCATCCGCCTTCTGCTTACAAGAGGCTAATATAGTCCAATCAATCTTTTTAGCGGGAGCAAGAGTCTTTAATTTTATCAGTATGGCCCCTGGAAGGTCTAATATTAATTGACACGGCTTACATGCTGGTTCCCTATCCAAGTCAGCCTGAACAAGATCTTTCCAAGTGGCCCCGAGAGTCGTGAGGTCATCAAACCTACGAATCGCTCTCCACATATCAGGGGGCAATATCAACCCGAAAAATAGATCAATATCAACTAACGTCATGATACACGAAGAAATTGCACTTTCAACATTTTCATAAAAAGCCGCAGGATTTTTACGGGGATCAGGTAAAGCATTCTTAAGTGCCATAACATCTGCTCTATTCCAAGGCGTATAAACCCAATTATATACAAAATACCCTTTCGCATCTTTAGATCTTTTATCATCATCTGTGCCATCCCCTTTATGAGGGACATATAAAGGCGCAGCTTCTCGCATAGGTCTAACATTAATCGCAGCGATCTTATCTGTTTCAAAGAGAGGGCATTCTTTGGATATCCCCGTCGCTCCGGACGCAGACAAATTCGTCGACTTTGCCAACTCCCGTAGTCGTGTCGCCTCATTTCGCAGTTGAATTAAACGCTTGAAGAAGTCGTCCGCATCTGAAAGAACAAAAAGACCTTTACGAAAATTCTCACGACCCACGGATATCTCCTTTGGTTCTAACTCAGGAGAATATTTTCTGTACCGCTCAACAACTTCATCTCCAAGATGATCTAAAAAATACAATCGCTCCTGATCAGACCACTGTTCCATTTTTGCAGTAATGTCAGAAACAGTAACAGTATTAATATTTAGCTTTCGTGCAAACGAACGTAATTCCGCAGTTCGTTCTGCATGTAACCTGGTACGCTGTGTTCGATCACTATCCTCGTCTAATTCCTCGTTCGGAGCCGTAGGTGCGACGTACGGAGGCGGGCAACGATCTAGTAATGAAAAATCATCTGTTTCATTAGTAAGGAATGGATAAAGAGGATGCCTGATAGGGAATTGACCATTAACCTGTAAATTGCGCTCTCGTCTCTCCCTCTCTTCCTTTTTCTGTAATTCCTTCTCCTGTAGCTGTAAAGCTTTGTCATGTGCAGCCTTCCGCTGCACTTTCTCCGCCAAGGCTTCCTCACGCTTCACTCGTTCACGCACCTCTTTCTCCCACATACGCACACAATCAAACATATCTTGTCTAGACCTTCGCTGAAACAAACACTGCTCTACATATTGTACCTTTCGAAGGTAAAACGACCCATATAGTGGCCACTGTAATTCACGATCAGTCTTAGTATATTTATGCCATAATGCGCTATACATTATTGGTGGAATACCAAATTTGACATACATTTCACGATTTGGAGTCCCCTCTGGGGGAGCCGGCTGTTTTTTACTTAATCGATAATTGGTACCATTTTCAGAACAGCACATCCTTCGGAGTGTGCTAAAAACAGGCATGTTTCAAAAAGTACCACGAGAACGCGATACTACAAAAAATGACACCTAACGCGGTGTACCGTTCAAATCAAATAAATCAGAGAAATATCCCTACATGCCTGCCTATGTGAGGTGCACTTCACATATTCAAATTCAAATTCAAAGATTCAAACGTTAGCTAACAAATTCAAATTCAAATTCAAAATTCAAAAAGGCCACAGTAAGTGTCAGTAGACTACCTCACCAATCAAAAGCTTACCAAATATTTTCAAACGTCCAAAGTCCAACTGCCAAGTTCTGTGGTCAAATCAGCCAAAACGGCACATCACGACAATCCAAGATCAGAATCTCAGTCGAAGACCGGCGCCACCTGGAAGGTCAGATCGGAAGGAAGGGAAAACACACCGTGGGTGCCGAGACTCGGGTCACTCAGTGGCAGCGTACGCGTCCATGGCGAGTTTCCTGACCTTCGTCACGACCTTTCCTTCGGGCATCCGAGTCGCCGATGAGTCCCTTCGTGGTCGCCAATTGTGGTACTGGGTTCAAATCAGGCCTACATACTCTGCTAAACTCTCGAACACCTTAGTATAGAAGTTGGCACGGACACTGGAAAAGGTAAAAGACAAGTTTATTAAGACCCCATGGGGTGGTGATACATTCCTACAGCACCCTTCGGCAATGTAAGAAGTAGCACACCGAACATCGGTGCGCGACCTCTTTTATATAGTTTAATAGCAATAAAAAGATAGGCGGTTACAAGTTACACATTTTAGGTACATATAAGGTCATTTTTGGAACACAGCCAGCATGTGGGAGGAGTTCAATAACACTGGTCAGTTAGTGCTAACATTCCTAAAGAGTGACCAATTGATGCATAGTGCGCATGTGCGTTTGACCAGTACTAAAAATAGCCTGTTGTCGAGCAGAATAGGGACCATGGGTATCAAGGAAGGACAAAAGGGCACACTGACCACGAGGCAGCGTGTTCATAGGAAACGGAAGTCAGAGGGATCCAAAATGGCCCCCGTTCGTTTTGGTCAATTTAACAGAAAAGACCGTGTAGCTGTGCTAAACGCTAACTCAGGAGCTGCCAAAACACGACAGTACCCGCTACACTGGTCACTCTGCCAGCATGAAGAGTATCAGTCGACGATTCCAGTTTAGGGGCCGCGGGAGGAGGTCCTCCGGGAACCCCGCCGCCAAACAAACGTGTAACGTCAGTCGAGTTACATGAACGTGCGTTACAGCGCACGCCCAAACATCAGTCTGTTGCAGATGTCAGACGAGCTCTTACCGAATGCCGTTATGATCCGGTCCCAGGTGATGATAGTATGGTTATATATTCATTACGTGTAAGACGGGTGACCGAGTATTTGGACACCCTACCGAATATGAAAGAAGATCTAGACAGAATGTATCGTTTCATTCGTACAGGACAAGATCCAGAAAGTATTGGTGAAGTCATGTCTCACAGAAAATCTGAGATCCAGTTCATGCTGTTAAAGTTTCTGATCAATTGTTTAATTAGGGAACAAGATTCCCCGACTAAAGATCCGACCGAAATGAAAATTCTGACAAAGTGGAGTGATAATATAGCCAAGGGTAAGCACAAGACACTCAATAGTATAGAGAGTATGTACAAGAAAATACGTAAAGAAATAATAAGGTTACACGAACAACGCAAAGAAGCTCTAGGAAGCGAGAAAGAAAATGACTCTCCTACTGAAGAGGTAGACGACGAGAACACCGCCAGAATAGCGTATGTAGGTAAATCTAGATTTCCAGACCGACATTTACGCCTAGAACACAAGAAAACTGTTCCTCTTCCAGCACCAGAACAAGGTTCTCTAGAACAAGTATTTCAAGCTACCGATCACATTCTGAAATCACGAATCGGTTATAGTGAGTTAAGTACCATGCATGAACAAGAACTAGCCCGATCAGCAGTCCGATGGATTACTGATTCTACCACTTTTCCAGACGAAATAGTGGCACAAATGTTTCTGAAACTGCCCCCAGCCGAGCAGCGACTGGTGGGTATGTATATGATCCAACACCTCATTACTTTGTATGAGGGTCAACATTCTGATCCAGGTCCGTTACATGATGTCCTGAACGAGTTACTCCAGTATAGATGGAAAGGTTTAGGCACCGATTTAATTAGTGTCATTCTAGAACAGCGCCACAAATAGAGAACGTTTCTGAACCCACATTTTGTTCATGTCTCACCTCCAGAAAGTAAACCGTTTTATATAGATAGACAGCATCCGTTACGAGAAGTACACCCAGTTAGGACAGCAGGTGGTGAAATGCAACGAGTATTTGTTTACACCCCAGTTACCAAGATGGAACTCTTAGAGATGAAGAAATTAATTCCCTGTCACGACAAAGATCCAGCAGGGTTCCACCGAGAATTAAAAGACATGCTCCGTATGGGAGAATACACGTATCCAGATATTATTAAAATGTTAAAAGTCCTGTTGCCTGCGGGCATATATGAAAAACTCAAGGAAAAGGATTGGGAGGTGGGAGAGAAAAAGATCGATTGGACAGCTCTAGAAGCTGAAGATAAGATACGTGTACCAGGTACCGGTCTTGGAGACAAATGTAAAGAATTACCAGAATTATTAATACAAGTTTTGCCTAGATTATTAGCCACTAAAAAGGAAGACTGGGATGCAATCTCAGCCTGTAAACAGAAACAAGACGAAGACACTAGTGATTTTTATTCTAGATTTGAGAAATGTTTTATAATAAACAGTGGTTTGAAGACGAGTAGCGAGTCATACCCTCATCTTTTTGTTACTAAATTAGTCGAGAATTCAAGTCCACAAGTTAAAAATCGAGTTTTGAAAGTCGAAAGTACTTGGCAAGCTAGTACCCCGTCCCAGATGCTCCAAATGCTCCAGTATCACCAGAATAGAATCAGAGAAGAGCAAGAACACGAGAGAAGACGTATGAAAGACACAAAAATGAAAGTACTAGTTGCACAATCTGTTCCTCAAGACAGTCAGAAGAGGGGTCCGAATCAAGCCAGTCATCCTGCAGCTCCCGTTAAAGGGACATGCAATTATTGTAAACAACCAGGTCATTTTATAAACGAGTGTGCAGTTCTGAAACACAATATAGCCACTGGTAAAACTAAAGAAAGACCACGTCCGCCTAGACAAGAACAAGTTTCACAGACTTCTCAGTCACCGCAGAATGCACAACAGACAGTTCCAGCACCGCAGCCTATAGCTGCAACACAGCATGTTACACAGCAGATGTACCAGTATGCACAATCCGAGTATCCAGAGTATCAAGCGTATTCATGAAACAGCCTAGAGAGGGAGGTAGGCTTGCCTCTCATCGAGATTCCTGTAGATCAAGAAGGTCCCTACGTACACAGTCAAGTATTAGGGAAAGACAGAAAGTTTCTGATTGATACAGGGGCAAGTAGGACTACCATTAGTCACGACGAGGTTCCAGGGGCTCCGCTCTCAGGCTCTAGAAATGTTTCCCTTGGATTTTCAGGAAAGCCTATTGTAAACGAGATATCAAAGCCAGTTACTTTAGAAGTTGGTCCATTGTCCCGAACTACTGATCTATTGCTTACGAAGTCATGTCCAGAAAATTTGTTAGGCATTAAGACACTGAAAGAATTAGGTGCAGTTATTTGCTGTTCCCCAGAGGGGATACGTTTGTTTTTACGTGACTTCAAGGGTCACTATGTATTACGAGATTTTGATCCGAGATTGTCAAAAGTCCCGCAACATCTATGGGCGCAAGGTCCAACTGATGTTGGTTTCATGCGAATCACACCCCATCGTGTGACTCTCAAGCAAGGTGTAGTGTTACCACGAATCAGACAGTACAGATTGCCACCTGAGGCTGTAGCAGCCTTATCCAAAATTATTGACGAGCTTATGGCTCAAGGAGTAGTTGTAGAAACTGACTCCAATGTATGTAATTCTCCTATCATTCCAGTCATGAAACGTACTGATCCAAATGCACCCCCAGTATATCGATTAGTGATTGACCTTCGAGAACTCAATAAATGTATCATTCCCCAGTACCCAGTTGTTCCAGATATCTCATCTCTATTGACAGCTATTGATCCTGAGGCAATATTCTTTACCGTAATCGACCTCAAGAATGCATTTTTCAGTGTCCCCATTCATCCAGACAGCCAGTACCTTTTCGGATTCTGTTTAAATGGAAGGAGCTATAAATTCACACGAGCTCCTCAAGGTTTCACAGAAAGTCCTAGTATTTACAGTCAAGCACTTAAGAGACAACTAGACAATATTCACATGCCAACTGACACTGCCCTGCTCCAATATGTCGATGATCTACTGATCACTGCCCGTTCTGAACGTGCTTGCGAGCGAGCGTCACTCACAGTTCTATATTTCCTAGCCGAGATGGGGCACAAGGTGTCCCCTTCAAAACTTCAATTCTGTGTCCAGCAAGTGATCTACTTAGGCCACTTACTGTCCAAGTGGGGTAGGCAGTTGACACCTGACCGTATCCAGTTAATAGCGAGTCTCCCTCAGCCCAAGACACAGAAGGAGGTACGTGCTTTTATCGGCCTTACTTCTTATTGCAGACAATGGATTCCTCAGTATGCATTTCTAGCCAAGCCACTGATACAGTTAACGACACAGGAGGCAGCCGTATCGACTGTCCTCCCTTGGACATCTGAACATACACTTAGTTTCAATGAGTTAAAGAAAGCTTTATGCCAAGCACCTGTTCTAGCTACACCGAACTACAGTAAGCCTTTTACGCTTTTTGTTACAGAACGTGATGGTACAGCATTATCCGTTCTCACACAAGATCAAGCAGGACAATACAAGCCCTGTGCTTATTTTTCGAGCACATTAGATCCAGTAGCCCAGGCTCTGCCTGCGTGCCTCAAGTCAGTTGCAGCCACAGCACTAGCTATTAGACAAAGTGATTCCATAGTATTAGGACATTCCTTGACAGTACAAGTTCCACACTCCGTGGAAGTTCTTTTAAACCGAACACAGACTCAGCACTTGACAATTGCACGTTTGACAGGTTATGAACTGACACTGTTCCAGCCACACATAGAAATCAGACGCTGCAACGTTCTAAATCCTGCTACACTGTTACCGTCAGTTACTTCAAATCCTGCCACACATGATTGTGTGGAAGTAGTTAACACCATGACTAAGCCAAGACAAGATCTGACAGATATTCCATTACCAAATCCCGACCTGACACTTTATGTGGATGGTTCATGTATGAGAACAAGTACAGGAGAACTAGTAGCCGCGTATGCAGTGACTACTGACACTGAAGTTATTGAAACACACCGTATTGACACCCTGTCTGCTCAAGCAGCAGAGCTAGTTGCTCTGACTCAAGCCTGCATACGTGCCAAGAACCTGAAAGTTAATATTTACACAGATTCACGCTACGCATTCGGAGTCGTACACGACTTTGGAGTGCTCTGGCAAGAGAGAGGTTTCATGACTTCTCATGGAACCAAGATTCAGCATGGTTTCCTTATTCAAGCTCTATTAGATGCAATACATTTACCGACATCTATCGCTTTCATGAAGTGCAAGGCACATACGAAAGTCACTGACATTATTTCCCAAGGTAATGATCTAGCAGATCGAACAGCCAAGCTTACAGCACAGACACCAGACATACCAGTTAACAAGACACCGACATCCACTCTAGAACCGACTACTTGTATGACAGTTAAGGACCCTACTCAAGATGTCATAGACATCCAGTCACATGCTACTCCTGAAGAAATTAAGAAATGGTCCGAACAAGGAGGGGTCCAGACAGATCAGGGATGGGTGACGAAGGGAAAAGCCATATGGTTTCTCCCCGACTCAATGGTTCAAGTCATTATCAATACCGCACATAGTCCAGCACACTTAGGAGAAAAAGCCATGATAGACAGTATCCAGAACATTTGGTTTAACAAGCATTTACGAGCTGCAGCCAAGCAGAAAGTTCGTACTTGTATGATATGTTGCCAGTTCAATCCAGGTAAAAGTGTCCCGGTGGAACAAGGTGGGTCCCAACCCCCTGACCACCCTTTTGAAGTCCTCCAGATGGATTATATTCAGATGGAGCGATGTCGAGGTTTCAAGTATGTCCTTGTAGTTGTATGCGCTTTGTCCAGGTGGACAGAAGCATATCCAGTCCCAGATTACACAGCCGCGACCACTGCCAAGCAGCTGGTTCGTGAATTCTTCCCCCGTTATGGACTCCCTAGGGTCGTGTATTCTGATAACGGCCAGCCATTCTCATCTGAACTCATGAAGCATGTTTCCCTTTTGCTAGGGTACCAGTGGAAGTTCCATTGTGTACGCCATCCAGAAGCAGCCGGTCTCGTAGAGAGACATAATCAAACCTTGAAAATCCGCATTGCCAAAATCTGTCAAGAAAAAGGTGTAGACTGGTTAGTTGCTCTGCCAGTCGCTTTGTTTTATATGCGCATGGTCGCACACTCCAGATCAGGTCTGTCCCCTTATGAGGTCGTATTCGGCCGCCCCCCGAATATGTGGGGTACACCTAGACCCCGAAGTATTACCGATGTTTCCAGTAATATGCTGACAGATTACCTAGCTTCCTTGATGTCTGCCCTACACTATTGTCGTTCACAGGTTGCCGCTGCATTTCCCGACAATACTGAAGTCAAGCCACACGAGATCCTTCCCGGCACCCTGGTCTTCGTCCGCAATTTTGATCGTTCAAGTCCGCTGGAGCCTCGCTGGAAGGAGCCGAAGTTAGTCCTTCTAACCACCCGTACTGCCGTCAAGTTGGAAGGCAGGAAGGGGTGGGTGCACCTGTCACAGGTCAAGAAATTTCACGGACTAAAAACTGTTTCCAAGAACATTTCCAAGGATTGTCAAGATTTTAAAGACTGCCAAGATACTATTCTTAAGGACTGTCCCGCAAATGACATTGATATCAAGCCCTCCCTGTTAGAGAAAACTCCGCAGCAGGAGTATAAAAGTAAGCTCCGGTCTAGTAAAATAAGTCAGCCAGTTTAATTGTCTAAGTTCCCCTGGGTGAAACGGTTAGACAGGTATCTGACATGTATGAGATAGACCCCCATAGTGAGAGAGTTAGTCAAAACTCTATCCGATGTATCGTTTTTCTAAGTTTTATATTGTTTTTAAGCTTAATGGTTACCTGCACGAGTTATGCATTTTATTTATGTTTTCCAATTTCTCATGTAAATATGTTTTCTAATGCTACAGTAGAGCACACGTTTAGTGATCTGCCTCCTCACGAACTATCCTATCGTCTTGCTATGCGCAATAACACATTTATCCGTATGTTGCATTATTCACACCAGACCAGCAATGCCACTAATTGTTGGGTGTGTGGTCGACTCCCCCCTTTCCAGACACCGAAGGGAGTTCTGCCACTCTTTCCTTATCCGTTTTCACATAATGGTTCATGTGGAGCATGGTCCACGTTAACGTCATCCTCAACTGATATGTCCCTTCTGAACAGTACATGTTTTCCAGACAAGCAAGGTCTTCCCCACAGAACAGGGTTAGATCTAGAAAATGAAGTTTATAATTTGGGTAATTATTCTTCGAATTTCATGGTTCTGAATGTTCAGTCTGATCCTACTCCAGACTTACCTGCTATTTCAGTATTACCAGTCAATGGCGAATTATGTGTCCGAAATAATGGTTCCGTACATGTAGGACATAGTGATTGTACTACTATTGTCGAGTATAGTGACAGTGGGAAATCTATTTTCAAAGCTTCACGTCATTCTTATTTTGTTTGTGGTCAGACCGCATATGTTCGTCTGCCCCTCGATTGGGATGGAACCTGTTACATTGCCTTCCTACTGCCACCAGTTTTCCTAGCCCCATCTGATTATCATAGAAACACACATCTAGTACACATTAGACATAGAAGGGAGATCGAGTCCCCGATTGTCGATCAAACTGAAACTGCTCTAGAACAGTATACAGATTTCAATAGAGGATTCTTTTTCTTTATAGGACCTATCCAGAATAGTAAGTTAATCCGTAGATTAACCAGAACCCTTGAGGCAGTAGTGAATGAGACTGCCTCTGCCCTAGGTAACTTAACCGAGGAGCAATCTGCTATGAGATTTGTCGTGCTCCAAAATCGTCTCGTTCTTGACGTCATACTGGCCGATAGAGGAGGAGCATGTAGAGTCATCGGATCTAGTTGCTGCATTTTCATTCCTAATAACGCGCCGTCTGTTTATTCAGCTATAACCAGACTTCATAAAATTGCCCATCAGTTACACCAGAATCCAGGCACCTGGACATGGTCCGGTTGGTTTTGGAGTATAATTTCTGCCTGGGGATGGAAAGTATTGTCCTTTCTAGGTATTGCAGTAGCGATCATATTCAGTTGCTGCCTCTGTATACAATGTGGCCCTGCGATTTGCGGCATTTGTGCTACCTCTTGTATTCCTAGTCCCAAGTCCCGTCCTAGATCCCGTTCCAAGAAATTTCGAGACGAGCAAATGATACTGTATGAAATGATAGATGGTATCATGAATATTGATGTTTCCTGATGGAAACGTAGTGACAAGGAGGGAATGTGGAAAAGTACATTTTGCCATGTTCTGTGTCCCTACGTGTTCCCCATCTTATGTTATATGTGCATGATTAATATGCATATGTATTCCCCATGATCGATTAAAGACGCCATTACAGTTGTGTCCAACTCTAGTATGCCAGTTTCCAGTTCTCGTGAAAGCTACGAGTATTAGGCCTATGTAAAGCTACATTGCCACGTTTCTCAGTGTGCACGTTATTTCATTGAAAGTCCCCGTTTCTAGGCCTCAAAAGGGCCCGGACTCAGATTCAGCTCCTGTCTCCTGAACCCTCTCCGAGGAGCGATACAGCCCCCACCTGTATCCCTGACCCTTCACTTACTTCCTGCCTCACAGTGCCCGGCTCGGCCTGGCTCTGCCTGCCAGTCTGCCAAGAGTATGTTATGATTCTAGTTATCAGTCCAGCTCTCCTTCTCTGCATTCCTAAGCTACTGAATCGCATCAATAGTTTCAGTCATCGTCTAGCCTTTACGTCTCCATGTAAGAGAAATACTGTATTTATGGTCATTTAATATTCCTCAACACACACTACATGTAGAATAATGCATGCACCAGTCTTAGTGTCTGTTAGCCTTTGCCCTGATAACTTTTGGATTCTATCAACATGTTCTCTCATCATCAGATACTAGATAGTGTTTAGGTACATGTCGCTCTGACTCTCCAGACTTTCGTCTCTCCTTCTAGCTCAGAAGTCATAGCCCCCAGCTTCTCCCTAGTAACACGTCATTGCCAGCTTGCGCGCACCACTAGGTTAGAGGTCCCGGCTCCTTAGGTAGCCCCCTCCATGTTTCCGCCCATTTGTGACATATTCCGTTACGTTTACATCACATGTCTATGTATACGCCCTGTTCACGCCTCTTGTTACACCTACTTTCTGCCTTATCTCTCGCGACTGCTATAGGCCCTGCCTACTGTTACGCCTATTGTATTGAATACCATGTATTTTGTTTAAGTATATATACTTGTGCACTGTTATTAAAAGTTGCCATTCCTTTGTCCCTGCCCCGTGCAGCGCTGCCATCCTATTCCCGTGCAGGTTGTCCTGTTCCTGTCCTTTATGCTGTATTAAACCTGCAAACTCCTACTACCTCGAATCTTGACTCTTATTTATTGAGCTATCTGTTATTGTATATCTAGTCAAAAATAGAGGTATTATTTATTTATTTACCACAGAAGGCATGGCTTGGCAGTTCGGGCTGGACTGTTCAAATGAGGCACAGGGTCAGACTGATTTGCATATAGCCATGTCTTGACTGGGGTGGCAGAGTGGGCTAAAGAACGGTGATGGATCAAACACAGATCTTTTGACTGGGTGTGAGTGTTTGATTGGTTCAGATGCCAGATGCTCCGTCCATCACCACCCCCTTTTGTACCTCTTTGGCCGCCATAAGTGTGGCAGGGTATGCTCAGACGTGAGTCCCTTGCTCGCTTTGCCACTGGATTCAAGCAAGCAGGGCTGAAGACGGCTGGAATGCCAGAAACCGGTCCTCGGAAGCTTGTTTCCGGTCCAGGCAAGGCATGGCTTGGCAGTTCGGGCTGGATTGTTTCCATGAGGCACAGGGTCAGACTGATTTGCATATAGCCATGTCTTAACTGGGGTGGCAGAGTGGGCTAAAGAACGGTGATGGATCAAACCCAGATCTTTTGACTGGGTGTGAGTGTTTGATTGGTTCAGTTGCTCCGTCCATCACCACCCCCTTTTGTACCATCCTGGCATAACAGGCAACAAGGGAGAATCTTTTGTTGGAGGCCGGACTCCATTGCAACATCGATAGATGCATTTCCACAAGATTTGATCAGGGTCTCAAGTAGGCCTTTTCCCCATTTCATGTTGATTCCATGAGTGACTGCTCAGGTGAGGAGGCAGAGAACTGATATCATTCCTTTGACACCGGTGTGAAGGGCATAGCTGTGGCACTCAGTTCTTCTGAAGATTTCAAAAGACTCCAATCCTTCCTGGGCAGAACAGTCAGGATTGTTGCATCCACCGGATTTCAGGGGCCAATTACAACTCAGGCTTGGAGTGTTTTAGTGGTTGTTGACAAATGCTTGGCCTTTCACAGCAAGCTGAATTCTTAATCAAACAGTCATCATGTAGCAATACCCATTAATTATATTCTGCATCCTGGAAGAGATGAGTATGTTTCTGAGGCAAGCGGAGTGTGAATCCCCAGAGGGTAAAATTGCAATTTGTAATAATTTTCTTATCACAGCTGGATAGACAAGGTCTTGCTTAGGAGGTTGTTAAACAATTTTCAACCCACAATATTAGCTGGTCATTTATCCACTAAGGGGAACAATAGACGAACATCCTTCGATGAGTAAATTGATAATAGGGATTAGATTATCTAATTTTCTTAAGCCAGCTTCCTAGAGTCGACCACACAGAGTGTTGTGACAGTGTGTTTGCTGGTTGGGGTGGAACCATTTGAAGTCATTTGATTGGGTATTGCAATTGTTATACGTGATGGAGGATGTGACAGAGTTTCAAGGTGAATCAGTCTGGCAGGGAGTTCGGGCCAGTTATGTGTTGTTAGTCTGATGTGAGCGGGATAGTGGAGTTTGGGTCACATGGCCCTGTGGAGTTAATGAGGTGACGAGTGCTAGGAAGTGTCAATTAAAGATGGTGACGGTCTTTAGCTTGAATGAGAATGTTCCCTGTCTTAAAGATAGGACTAATGAATTCCCCTCTAAAGGTAGGGGAGGCAGCCTTAGAGAGTTTTGATACATAGGGTTTTCTACTTTGTAGGGCATTTGGTATAGAAGACAAAGTCGGCTTTCTTATTCCTGTTTATAACGATGTGGTAGTTGTCGACTAATATTGTTTGAAGGTGCTGTTTCAGAATTTGTATTTGAAATTCTGCTTTGCATTATTGGAGAGATTTTTAGGATAATTGATGTTCCACGAGTTGGGTTCCTATTGCACGAGTGCCCTATCGAGGGGTTTTTGTAGGAACATTGTTCAACACTGTAAAGGCTGGTTACAGTTGGATCAGACAATAAAGGGAAATAAGGGGATACTGTGACTTGAAGTCTTAGACTGCTAGCCATGGGGCTGTGAGAGACAGATGTTGTATAGTGTGCAATAGGCTTAGAAATGGTAAGGTTGGTTGGAGGGCTGGGAAGAGTAACATTATCAACCTGGCAATATGTTTGGTAAATTTCTCAAAGAATGTTGCATGTTGCATGGTTGAACCATGGCATCACGAGGGCTCACATAACAAAGCCTGCCTCTTTGTCTGTGGATCACTAAGGCAGTAGTCCAGGGCAGTAGGTGTCTGGAAGTGTTTCAGCACAACGCCTGAGAACAAAAGCATCTACCATCATAAAGTTCAATTTGTTCATTCCTCGGCTGATAAGGACTCTTTAGAGGTGAGAGGAGGAGGAGGTAGATTCTATATATTTTTTTTTAAGGTTTGGGACAAACCATTCAAAGATGGCCACCACAGTAGAAAGAGGAGCTTGAGTTAAAGTAGTCCTCTGTTAGTTACTAATGTGAGGTGGGATGATAAACTCACTAGTCCTTTGTTGCATTTTGATACATGAAGATGGGAAAGATGAGGCAGAGTTCAAAATGGTGGCCCTCAATCCCATACATGAGCTAGGAAAATCAGGGTCAGTCACAGTATTCAGTTGTAGGTCACTGTATCTCCCCTAGAAAACAGAGAACAGCCATACCAGGTAGAGAGTGCACCAGTGCGGAGCGGCAATCAAATTATTTTCCAGGCCCGTGGTGAAAACACACCCCCATAGGTCTCCCAACATAGGAGAAACTCCACACTGCACTCATCACAACCATGCCAGCGACAGCAAGCTGTCCATGGGCTAGGCATGCCCCCAAGCAGCATGCACACCTGGCCAATAGGAAAATAGTCACAGCTCTAATTTGGCACAGCTAGTCAGAGCAGTGGGACTCTGTCCAGACTCTGCCAAGAGAAACCTAGGAGCAACTGCCACACCGACCTCCACATGGGGACTCGAACATCAGCCCAGTATGTACCCAGCCTCTTACATACCTCAGGAGAATAGTGCGATCCAGTCACCAACGCGAGCCGGTCAACCCATGTCTAGGCCCCATCCAGAGAGATGTCAGTATCAACGGAGTAGCCAATGCCGTCCCTGACTGCCTTAACGGGGACTCGATCCTCAGCCCAGGAAGCACCAGGCCTGAGATTAGAAGTTTTCTTGCACCAGATATATTCATGGAGATCATTTTTAGTACTGAATATTGAGCTGAATATACCCAGGTTTGGGGAAGAGCAAGGCTAAGCAGGGTTTACAGCAACAATTATCCCAAAGCCTGGGCGCTCCGGCTTAGAACTCTTTACCAGTGGCCATCTTGATTCTTCAGCAAAATCAACTGGTGATGGACAGAACACAGAACAATGTCATACATTCATGCCAGTACAGAGATCTGGGCCTAAATCCATCGTTTTTTTGCTCACCACACCAACCCAGTTCATACATGGCCATATGCAAATCAGCCTTGACCCTGTGCCCCATGGGAAAAGTCCAGCCCGAACTGCCAAGCCAGGTCCTCCCTGGACTGGAAACAAGCATCCAAGGACCGGTTTCGGGCTTTCAGCCCTCTCAGCCTGGATAGCTTGATTCCAGTGGTATGGAGAGCACGGGACTCACGTCTGAGCATACCCGGCCAGCTTGGGGTGACAAATGCAAAAACAACAGGTGATGGACAGAATGCAGAGCAATGTCATACTTTCACCCCAGTACAGAGATCTGGGCCTAAATCCATCGTTTATTTGCTCACCATGCCTTTCCAGTTTGAACCCAGCCATATGCTAACCAGTCTTGACCCTGTGCCCCATGGGAACAGTCCAGCCCGAACTGCGAAGCCAGGTCCTCCCTGGACTGGAAACAAGCATCCGAGGACAGGTTTCGGGCGCCCTCTTCAGCCTGGATAGCTTTATTCCAGTGGCATGGAGAGCACAGGACTCACGTATGAGCATTCCCCGCCCACTCGGGGTGACAAATGCAAAAACAACAGGTGATGGACAGAATGCATAACAATGTCATACATTCACCCCAGTACAAAGATCTGGGCCTAAATCCATGTTTTGTTAGCTCACCATGCCTTTCCAGTTTGAACCCAGCCATATGCAAATCAGTCTTGACCCTGTGCCCCATGGGAACAGTCCAGCCCGAACTGCCAAGCCAGGTCCTCCCTGGACTGGAAACAAGCATCCAAGGACCGGTTTCGGGCTTTCAGCCCTCATCAGCCTGGATAGCTTGATTCCAGTGGCATGGAGAGCACGGGACTCACGTCTGAGCATACCCGGCCCACTCGGGGTGACAAATGCAAAAACAACAGGTGATAGACAGAATGCAGAACAATTTCATACATTCACCCCAGTACAGAGATCTGGGCCTAAATCCATCATTTTTATGTTCACCATGCCTTTCCAGTTTGAACTCAGCCATAGGCAAATCAGTCTTGAACTTGTGCCCCATGGGAACAGTCCAGCCCGAATTGCCAAGCCAGGTTCTCCCTGGACTGGAAACAAGCATCCAAGAACCGGTTTCGGGCTTTCAGCCCTCATCAGCCTGGATAGCTTGATTCCAGTGGCATGGAGAGCATGGAGCTCACGTCTGAGCATACCCGGCCCACTCGGGGTGACAAATGCAAAAACAACAGGTGATGGACAGAATGCAGAACAATGTCATACATTCACCCCAGTACAGACATCTGGGCCTAAATCCATCGTTTTTTTTGCTCACCATGCCTTTCCAGTTTGAACCCAGCCATATGCAAATCAGTCTTGACCCTGTGCCCCATGGGAACAGTCCAGCCCGAACTGCCAAGCCATTCCTCCCTGGACTGGAAACAAGCATTCAAGGACCGGTTTCGGGCTTTCAGCCCTCATCAGCCTGGATAGCTTGATTCCAGTAGCATGGAGAGCACGGGACTCACGTCTGAGCATACCCGGCCCACTCGGGGTGACAAATGCAAAAACAACAGGTGATGGACAGAATGCAGAACAATTTCATACATTCACCCCAGTACAGAGATCCTGGGCCTAAATCCATCATTTTTTTGCTCACCATGCCTTTCCTGTTTGAACTCAGCCATATGCAAATCAGTCTTGACCCTGTGCCCCATGGGAACATTCCAGCCCGAACTGCCAAGCCAGGTCCTCCCTGGACTGGAAACAAGCATCCAAGGACCGGTTTCGGGCTTTCAGCCCTCATCAGCCTGGATAGCTTGATTCCAGTGGCATGGAGAGCAAGGTACTCACATCTGAGCATACCCGGCCCACTCGGGGTGACCAATGCAAAAACAACAGGTGATGGACAGGATGCAGAACAATGTCATACATTCACCCCAGTACAGAGATCTGGGCCTAAATCCATTGTTTTTTTGCTCACCATGCCTTTCCAGTTTGAACCCAGCCATATGCAAATCAGTCTTGACCCTGTGCCCCAGGGACAAAGACTTTGTTGGGATAAAATGTCAGTCACTAGCCTGCATGCCTGAAGTGCTGCAGAATGTGTGTGGGGGACTGTTTGTAAGGGGGCTAGGACGGTATGTGTGTGTGACAGCCCGTGATGCCACAAACGTTAGGTCTGTTCAAGCAACTCCCACCTCTTCATCTATTCGCTTTCTCCCCCTCCCTTTTCTAAAACAATTGTGTGTATTTATTTGCAGCATTGACTTCAAAGGTGAGAACTTTTGATGGATATGTTTTAAGATTGCCCCCCTCGATACATAGGTATAAATGCAAAAGTCACACTTTATATCACTTTACATGCTGTAGGTTGTTGTAAATATCTCAATAAATCCTGCAAATGAAAATTTCACCATCTGCCTTTAACACATTAAAACTAAAGCACAGGTACATTTTACTGGAATCCAGAGTATCAGTCTGTTCACTGTGCTTATTTTGTAGGTCAGTTATGCAGCAGTGCACGATGTGCTGAGTGACAAAGTCCAGTTCCCATCATTTCTCCGCACTGTACCAATGATTAGGCCTCAGTCTATGACATTTGCACTGTTATTGAAGCACTTTAGCTGGACTTGGATAGGGCTCATATCTGAAGATAATGACATCAGCTACATGTGGAGCAAAGACCTAAAAGAGGATTTGAAGAGTGTGGGAGTCTGTGTCTCTTTCTGGGAGAAAATCCATGGCACGTACCCAAAGGAAAAGATGAGGAGCAACGCCGAGAGGATAAGGGCCTCCTCTGCCAGGGTTATCATCTGTGCCTGTTCTGAGATGGACCTGAAACCTCTTCTGCAGGAACTGAGTGACTTGAACATAACTGATAGAATGGGGATTTTTGCAAATAGTTTAACAATAACTTCCGGTTATTTCCCATGGTCCTCTCTGAGATTATTGAATGGTTCCCTGGTCATAGTGCTCCATGCCCCTGACATGCCTGAACTCAAGCCTTTCCTAGAGAGCCTTCACCCTAGAAGATTTCCTGAAGATATTTTCATCCATTCCTTCTGGGTGGCAGCCTTTGGGTGTAGGTGGTCAAACAATGCCAGCTCTTTGGGATCAGTGCCAGTGGACTCTAAGAATGGGGAGCTGAAGTGCACAGGCACAGAGGTGCTTGAAGATGTGGAGTCGATGTTTGTATTGTCTGATATGAGTTATACTTATCACACCTACCTGGCAGCGTATGCCCTGGCTCATGCTCTGCAGGACCTGATCTCATGCACACCTGGGATGGGGCCCTTTGAGAATAGCAGCTGTGCCAACATACAACTTCTAAAGCCCTGGCAGGTGAGAGGATATTGCATTTTGTATTGTTGTTGTTTGTTGATGAGAAACAACTGTGGGCTGCATTAGAGTATCTGAAAACAGATCTATTCACCATTCAGTCTATTGTTTCCTTATGTGAGAAGCGCTTAATAATCAATGCCCCAAGAAAATGTTAGACATTGGATAATATACATTCTACAATTGTGTCACAGTCACACAGGCATAAGGCCATCATTTTCATTGAAAATAGAGAAAAGCTTCCCTAATTGCCCAAAGAATGTGCTTTTAATTTGGGGTGTTGCAGGGGACACCAAGAGGAACTACTCAAGGCCGAAGCTCAATACCCAGCAATGCCTGAGTGGAGCATCTCTCTCTAGTTTTATCCCAGCAAGCAAGCAAGCAAGCAATCAAGCATTTATATAGCGCACTACTCACCCGGAGGGTCTCAAGGCGCTGGAGGGAGGGGGTCTGCTGCTGCTCGAACAGCCAGGTCTTGAGCTGCTTCCTGAAGGCGAGGTGGTCCTGGGTCAGGCGGAGGTGGGTCGGAAGGGAGTTCCAAGTCTTGGCGGCCAGGTAGGAGAAGGACCTTCCTCCTGTGGTGGCTCTTCGGATGCGGGGGACGGCGGCGAGGGCGCGGCTGGTCGATCGAAGCTGGTGTTTGGGAGCGTAGAAGTTGAGGCGGCTGTTGAGGTATCCTGGGCCTTGGTTGTGTAGGGCTTTGTGTGCGTGGGTGAGGAGTCGGAAGGTGATTCTCTTGTTGACCGGGAGCCAGTGTAGGTCTCTCAGGCGTCCGGAGATGTGGCTGCGGCGGGGGAGGTCCAGGATGAGTCGTGCTGAGGTGTTCTGGATCCGCTGGAGTCTCTTCTGGAGTTTGGCGGTGGTTCCGGCGTAGAGGGAGTTGCCGTAGTCCAGACGGCTGGTGACGAGGGCCTGGGTGACCGTCTTCCTGGTCTCGGTGGGGATCCACCGGAAGATCTTTCGTAGCATGCGCAGGATGTTGAAGCACGACGAGGAGACGGCGTTGACTTGTCTGGTCATGGAGAGGGAGGAGTCCAGGATGAAGCCCAGGTTGCGTGCGTGGTCTGTGGGTTTGAGTGCGCTGCCCAGGGCGGGGGGCCACCAGGAGTCGTCCCAGGCGGAAGGTGATGATCCCAGGATGAGGACTTCCGTCTTGTCCGAGTTCAGCTTCAGGCGGCTGTTCGACATCCATTTGGCTACTTCTGTCATCCCTTCGTGCAGGTTGGCTATGGCGGTGGTGGGGTCGTTGGTGAGGGAGAGGATCAGCTGGGTGTCATCGGCGTAGGAGATGATGTTGAGGTTGTGCTGGCGTGCGATGGTTGCGAGGGGGCTCATGTAGACGTTGAAGAGTGTTGGGCTGAGCGAGGAGCCTTGAGGAACGCCGCAGATGACTTCGGTGGCCTCCGATCTGAACGGGGGGAGGCGGACTCTCTGTGTCCTTCCGGCGAGGAAGGAGATGATCCATTCCAGTGCCTTCTCCTGGATTCCGACGTTGCTGAGGTGCTGTACTAGGGTACGGTGGCAGACAGTGTCGAAGGCCGCGGAGAGGTCCAGGAGGATGAGGGCCGCTGTTTCTCCGTTGTCGAGCAGGGCTCGGATGTCATCGTTAGCTGCGATCAGGGCGGTCTCGGTGCTGTGGTTGGCCCGGAAGCCGGACTGCGAGAGGTCGAGGGAGCCGTTCGTCTCGAGGAAGGCGGCCAGTTGCTTGTTGACGGTCTTCTCAATGACTTTTGCCAGGAACGGGAGCAGCGAGATGGGGCGGTAGTTCTTGAGGTCGGTGGGGTCGGCTGATGGTTTCTTGAGTAGAGCGCTGAGTTCGGCGTGCTTCCAGCTCTCCGGGAAAGTGGCGGTGTTGAAGGAGGTGATGATGATGTCCCGCAGGTGGGGTGCGATGACCGCGTCGGCCTTGTTGAAGACGTGGTGAAGGCAGGGGTCGGTCGGAGATCCGGAGTGGATGGAGTTCATCGTGCGGATGGTGTCTTCGGTGCTGATCGGGGTCCAGGCGCGGAGGGTGGTGGTGGGGGGCGGTAGTTCGGTCGTGGCGTGCGTCGGTTGGGTGCTGAAGCTGTTGTGTATGTCCGCGATCTTGTTGTGGAAGTAGGAGGCGAGGGAGTTGCAGAGGTCTTGCGAAGGGGTGATGTCGTTGTTTCCGGCGTTGGGGTTGGAGAGCTCTTTGACGATGTTGAAGAGTTCCTTGCTGTTGTGTGCGTTGTTGTCCAGTCGTTCTTTGAATGCGGTTTTCTTGGTGGCGTGGATCAGTTGGTGGTATTTTCGGGTGGCGAGCTTGAGGGCAGTCATGTTATCCGGTGTTGGGTCTCTGCGCCAGGTTTTCTCGAGTGCTCTGCAGTTCTTCTTGGAGCTCTTGAGTTCGTCGTTAAACCATGGGGCTTTCTTGTTGCCGGGTCTGCTTGGTGGGGTCTTCAGAGGGGCGAGGTCGTCTGCGCAGTCGCTGATCCATTTCGTGAGGTTGATGGCCGCTTGGCTGGGGTTCGTTGTGCTGGTGGGAGGGTTCTTGCTCAGGGTGGGCAATTCTGAATGATCCACAGATTTGGCTGCCTACACAGCCTACAACTTTCGCAAACATGCTGTGAATTGATCCCTGGTATCAATGCTAGAAGTCCACAAGGGTAGAGTGTTCTTTCACCAGAATTGTTATACTAGAAAGTGGAAATTTCAACCTAACAGCATCTTATAAGATGAGCACAAGTAACTAACCAAGTATTCGGACACTGCAATACTCCTAGAGGAAGCGGTCACCAGTTAGAATTAAAACTTCTGGCAGAAACACCACTTGACCTGCTACGGGGAGCTGGAAGAGATGGAAGATGGGTCAGGGGAAGCTTATAGGATTAAAAATTTGGGAATTACCAAATCAGTAAATACCGAATCGGTAAGAGGGGGAAGACCCACAAGGGTGGCAGGGTGTCACATTGACACCCTGTTGCACCCCTGAATAGTGCATGGGTGCACATGTGGCACACCTACATTCCCTAAGGGCATGTATGTCTGACACATGGCACTGTTAAAAAAGCACAGCATTGCTTTTTTAATGGTTTTCGTTATTTACCACCAACTTGTAGTTGCTGGTAAATAACAAATCCTTGCAAGTGAAAAGCACTCACTTGAGTGCTTCCTACATTAAGGATTTGGTAATTTACCGAATCAGTATTTAAGAATTCGGTAATTTACCAATTCCTTAAATTACTGATTCGGTAAATTACCGAATCCTTAATTTAGGCCCCTACATCTCAAATGCCTAATACCAGTCGGCAACGGCCGAAATGCAGTAATTTCGGCCGTTACCGACCGGTATTAGGCATCCTACATCTGGCCCTAAACCTCTTACTGCAGGTCCCTGCACTACTCTCTTCTGGGGTAAGTATGGGTGAAATTTGCGAATTCACGATCCACAAGGGTGGCAGGGTGGCACATTGACACCCTGTTGCACCCCTGAATAGTGCATGGGTGCACATGTGGCACACATACATGCCCTAAGGGCATGTATGTCTGCCACATGGCACTGTTAAAAAAGCACAGCATTGCTTTTTTAATGGTTTTCGTTATTTACCACCAACTTGTAGTTGCTGGTAAATAATGAATCCTTGCAAGTGAAAAGCACTCACTTGAGTGCTTCCTACATTAAGGATTTGGTAATTTACCGAATCAGTATTTAAGAATTCGGTAATTTACCAATTCCTTAAATTACTGATTCGGTAAATTACCGAATCCTTAATTTAGGCCCCTACATCTCAAATGCCTAATACCAGTCGGCAACGGCCGAAATGCAGTAATTTCAGCCATTACCGACCGGTATTAGGCATCCTACATCTGGCCCTAAACCTCTTACTGCAGGTCCCTGCACTACTCTCTTCTGGGGTAAGTATGGGTGAAATTTGCAAATTCGCGATCCGCGAATTCGTGTGAAATTGCAAATAAAGTCAGCGAGTTCGCGAATTTTCCCGCGAACTCGCATATTTTTGTGCCAGTTACATGTGCCTGTAACTTTGCCAGCGCGCCAAAAGGCGCTGAGGTCCCTTGAGTGAGCTGGCCATTATAGTGGGGACGGGTGGGAAGATGTTTCATACCGCTAGTGTGTGATAGATGGGGCCAAACGGGCGGGGCTTCTATGCGAGTTCACATGCATCTTGTTTATAAAGGGTCAGAGACCGAGCAGAGCAGCAGATGAGGAGAAAGCAGCCTCCTGGTCACAGGAGCTACACGGGGATGGCGTTCGGGAAACTCATGGACGCAAAAATACATTTGGCACAGGACCCCAGAATCCTTCAGATGTCCAAGATAGCTCTGCTGCGCGTGTTGGTACAAAGCCATTCTGATCCTGCTCAGTGGGTTCAGGCACATGCAGCTGCTGCTGCTGGACAATGCCCCATCTCATACTAATCTGCCCCGTACAGGCATATGCTGGCGCTGGGCAGTAGGGTGCAGTGGCATGCAGGTGCTCCACGCCTGGTACATGCGAATACCGGTGCCAGGGGGGACACGTGTTTATTGGTGCTGTGTAGCAAGTTATGACTTTACATTTTGACTGCACCAGACGGTGGTACCACCCACACGGATCAGGAGCACACAGGCACCAGACTTCATGGTGCAAGAGCATAATGGTGCTGTGCGGTACGAGTATATGTACTGGGGGCAGGGGGACACTTAGCACAATGTGTGCTCACACCCAGAGGGCTCCCAGGCAATTGAGCACAAATGATTTTCACACTGAGAGGGCTCCGGGGCAGTTCAGCAGTACGGGGGCTCACACCCACTGGGCCCCGGGGCAGTTCAGTAGCGCGTGGGCTCACAACCCCATGACAGCTCAGCAGCGCAGGGGCTCACACCCACAGGGCTCCCGGGCAGTTTAGCAGCGCCGCCCTCTGGTTCATCACTACCACCCTCTGGTTCATCACTGCCACTTTCTGGCTCACCACTGTCACCCTCTGGTTCATCACTGCCACCCTCTGGTTCACTACTACCACCCTCTGGTTCACCACTGTCACCCTCTGGTTCATAACTGTCACCCTCTGGTTCATCACTGCCACCTTCTGGTTAATCACAGCACCCTGTGGTTCACCACTACCACCCTCTGGTTCATCACTGTCACCCTCTGGTTCATCACTGCCACCCTCTGGTTCACCACTGCCACCCTTTGGTTCATCACTGTCACCCTCCGGTTCATCATTGCCACCCTCTGGTTCACCACTGCCACCCTCTGGTTCATCACTGTCACCCTCTGGTTCATCACTGCCACCCTCTGGTTCGCCACTGCCACTCTCTGGTTCACCACTGCCACCCTCTGGTTCACCACTGCCACCCTCTGGTTCATCACTGCCACCCTCTGGTTCATCATTGTCACCCTCTGGTTCATCACTGCCACCCTCTGGTTCACCACTGCCACGCTCTGGGTCATCACTGCCACCCTCTGGTTCATCACTGTCACCCTCTGGTTTATCACTGCCACCCTCTGGTTCACCACTGCCACCCTCTGGTTCACCACTGTCACCCTCTGGTTCATCACTGCCACCCTCTGGTTCACCACTGACACCCTCTGGTTCATCACTGTCACCCTCTGGTTCACCACTGCCACCCTCTGGATCATCAATGCCACCCTCTGGTTCACCACTGCCACCCTCTGGTTCATCACTCTCACCCTCTGGTTCATCACTGCCACCATCTGGTTCATCACAGCACCCTCTGGTTCACCACTTCCACCCTCTGGTTCACCACTGACACCCTCTGGTTCACCACTTACACCCTCTGGTTCATCACTGCCACCCTCTGGATCACCACTGCCACCCGCTGGTTCATCACTCTCACCCTCTGGTTCATCACTGCCACCCTCTGGTTCATCACAGCTCCCTCTGGTTCATCACTGCCACCCTCTGGTTCATCATTGCCACCCTCTGGTTCACCACTGCCACCCTCTGGTTCATCACTGTCACCCTCCGGTTCATCATTGCCACCCTCTGGTTCACCACTGCCACCCTCTGGTTCATCACTGCCACCCTCTGGTTCATCACTGCCACCCTCTGGTTCATCACAGCACACTTTGGTTCATCACTGTCTCCCTCTGGTTCATCACTGCCACCCTCAGGTTCATCATTGCCACCCTCTGGTTCATAACAGCACCCTCCGGTTCATCACTGCCACCCTCTGGTTCATCATTTCCACCCTCTGGTTCACCACTGCCACCCTCAGGTTCATCACTGTCACCCTCCGGTTCATCATTGCCACCCTCTGGTTCACTACTGCCACCCTCTGATTCATCACTGTCACCCTCTGGTTCATCACTGCCACCCTCTGGTTCATCACTGCCACCCTCTGGTTTATCACAGCACCCTTTGGTTCACCACTGCCACCCTCTGGTTCATCACTGTCACCCTCTGGTTCATCACTGCCACCCTCTGGTTCATCACAGCACCCTTTGGTTCACTACTGCCACCCTCTGGTTCACCACTGCCACCCTCTGGTTCATCACAGCACCCTCTGGTTCACATCTGCACCTTCTGGTTCATCACAGCACCCTCTGGTTCACCACTGTAGATTATGGGGAGAAAGCACCCCTGCCCAGCCTGGTTAATGTGTTACTGAATTTGAGATTCAAGTCCGGCACCTGCTTCCTTATCTGTAAGTGCTTCCTGTTGGGGTTTAATTTTTGTGACAGCCTGGAGCATTGTGCCATACTTGTAACTATTCTCTGACCTTGCTTCGAGGGTCAGAGCAGGGTCAGAGAATAGTTGCAAGTAGGCAACGAGGTGCCTCCGGAAGCACTTACAGGGTTACAGCAGGTGCCCAAGTTGAAGTTAATTTCTTTGGAACCATTTTGTAAATGGTTACAAAGAAATTAGCTTCAACTTGGGCACCTGCTGTAACCCTGTAAGTGCTTTATGTACTTCAGTTTTTGAAAATCCATCCCGAACGCGATTTGGCGCATTTTTCTGCAATTTCGCGAGATTCGCGGACCGCGAAATTGCAGAAAATCCTTAAATTCCGCGAATGGAACGGATTTTACACTCATGCTTATTCTGGGGTCCATGGATGCCTAAGTGGGTAGTCAAAGTAGATAGTTTGACCGTGGAAGGGACTGAGAAAATGAGTTGGTTGCTGGATGAAAGAATGGGCATCTAAATGATTGGGTGATTGAGTGGATGAATGAATGAGTAGGTGAATATCTAAATAAGAGGATGCTTAAATGGATGCCTACATTTCAGAGTGGTTTCCCGAATGGGTAACTAGTTGGTTGGGAACAAATGACTGCTGACCCCAATGGTATCGTAAGAAATATGTTTATGACATAATATGTGACTATCTGCACAATGGCCATTACATTAGCACATCTCTTCATCATCAGAAATACCTCTGTGGTAAGGCAGAGGGCTGTGGAACCCTCCCACCCATCCTTCGTGTTGGGCTCTTGAACAATCCTTCCAGATGAGAAAGGGTGCAGTGGCTGGTTGGAGCCATGGTTAGACTAGGCCCAGCCACTAATGTAAAAGTGGCCACCATTTGTAAGCTGGGTAGTCAAAAGGAGGTCCACGTTTAAAAATCAATGCAGCACTGAACTTTTTGTAATAGCTGCCTTTGTTATCAGAAAAAAGCAACAGGCACATTAACCCTCTGAGCAGTTAGATGACTATTCATACTACAAATGGTGTTTGTCACTTTTAGGTAGGCAGAGATTAAACTTTTGATTTAATTTGCAGCAAAAGGGGAAACCTGACACCTGGCAAATCTGACACAACGGTGGCAATATTTCCAACATTGAGAGGTCTGTCACACTGTCCTGTAGTCCTGACCAGCTGTCTCCTGCAATGATAGAGCAATGCTTTCTACAGAAATGTAAACACTAATGTTCTGATTTCACAAATCTGTTTTTGAACTCATTGGAGCACATTTGTAGACACCTTAGGGAGTCCTAGTATATCTTGACAAATTGTTCTTGTACGTTACTCTGTTCCCTTGTAATCTTGCAATTCTAAGCCCATGAAGTCCAATAAAGGGGTGTCATATAGCCATCACTAATTGAAACATTAAGGCAGAGCATTGGAAAGACATTAACATAAATCATAGCTGCTACCTCATCACACCACTTGCAAAGTGCACTCCACAAGACACAGATGAGCTTGCACAAGAGATACAAAAGACTAGTTATATGCCTGGATTACTGAGGCAGATAATTCAAACAAAGAGCTTTTTTGTGTCCATATGGAGATGATAACTTGCGGCTTAATGATAAGCTTCCTGGTGCATGCACCCTCAATGAGCTTTGTGATAACCTCTTACATGTATCACATTACTGCTTGAGAGTAAGTATCATGATCATTTCCCTTTGGTAAGTGTCTAGTCTGGGTCGGGCTGCATCATTGCATTTCATCACCAGACCTGCTCTTTACTGGGTCAAGACCTCAAACACACCATCATGACCTCTAAATAAAAGACACATTTTTTTGACCTATGCAATCTTTAAAGCTACAGTCTTATCTCAGAGTTTTCTCTTGTCTCTAAAGTACTTCAAACAGTTATCAATCTGTTTTTTAGGTCTCGCATAGGCAGCGCATGCGCTGTCTCTCCGAGGCATCAAGTAATCCGTATTACTAGTGAGACTCCACCCATTGCCTTTATCTTGTTTTGTCGCTTGCTATTGGTGAAATCTGGCATTGCTCTTCTTATCTCGCTCATTGTTGGCTAGTGGTCCGTTTTCTTCCATTTCTGGAGGAAGCAGCATCGTCCAGCTAGAGTTTACTTACCCTGCTGAGTGGTATCTTTTAATGTAGGGACATGACACTTTTCAGTAGGACCATAATGGAGCTGGCAACCTGGGGGTGCCTGTGTGCCAGACTATGGTATCTTATGGTCCGCTGAACATGTATTGTATCCCCTAGTGGAGGAAGGCTACTATATGGACATATAAACTCCGTAGGTCTACCATATGGGTAAGTGGCCTTTACCAAAAAACTATGCTGTGACCTTGCCACACATGGTGAGGGCAACATTTCAGCAGTTGATACTGCTCCTGCAGTCTGCAGTGGCATATCTGTTGTCATCTCTTTACTTTGGTCACTCAAGTTGGCACGGTCAGTGGTGCAGACCCTGGTGAACCCTTTAACTCCAACACTCTGTGTGCCACAGGTACGTTTTACCAGGGACTTATAAGGGGGGGTAAAGTCCTTGCCAATTGGTGTTACCAATTCACATGTGTCATATTTTAGAGAGAGGTGCAAAAATAACAATTGATGGACAGAATGCAGAACAATGTCATACATTCACCCCTGAGCAGAGATATGGGGCTAAATGCATAGTTGTATTGCTCACCATGCCATTCCAGTTTGAACCCAGCCAGTCTTGACCCTGTGCCCAATGGGAACAGTCCAGCCCAAACTGCCAGGCAAGGTTCTCCCTGGACTGGTACAAGCATCCTAGGATGGGTTTCAGGGTTTCACCCCTCATCAGCCAGGATATCTTGACACCAGTGGCACGGAGAGCACGGACCCACGTCTGGGCATATCCGTCCCACTCAGAGTGATTAATGCAAAAACAATGGATGGACAGAATATAGAACAATGTCATACATTCACCCCAGTACAGGGATCTGGGCCTAAATCCATTGTTTTTTTGCTCACCATGCCATTCCAGTTTGGACCCAGCCATATGCAAATCAATCTTGACCATGTGCCCAATGGGAACAGGCCAGCCCGAACTACCTGGCCAGGTTCTCCCTGGACTGGAAACAAGCATCCCAGGGCTGGTTTCAGGCTTTTACCACTCATCAGCCTGGATAACTGACTCTAGAGGCATGGAGAGCATGGGAACCACATCTAGGCTTACCTGTCCCACTTGGGGTGACAAATGCAAAACAACAATTGATGGACAGAATGTAGAACAATGTCATATTCAATTCAATAAAACTTTATTTCGGTTTTGTTTACAAACCATAAAAGTGCAAATACAGCAATACAAAATACATTATTAAAGAACAACCAAGATGGATCGCACACCACTAGCCTCTCCTCCGGGTCGTCCCTTAGCACTCTGGTACATGTAGTGCATGTAGATGGACGAGTAAAAAGTAGTTCACCACAGTTGGTGCGAGTAGTTACTCATTATCCCCAAGTTCTCTGGACCCGAGACATGGCCCGGGTTTCGGGACAGTTTCCCTCGTCAGCAGAGCAGTGTTTGGGGTGGATGAGAAGGCCGCCAAGTAACCGTCACAGGCCCTGATGCCTCTCCGGCGCGCAGGTGCGTCTCCATGAGCTCGTCAGCTCAGGGCTCACGGGAGCCGTTTAAGTACAACCAAGATGGATCGCACACCACTAGCCTCTCCTCCGGGTCGCCCCTTAGCACTCTGGTGCATGTAGTGCATGTAGATGGACGAGTAAAAAGTAGTTCACCACAGTTGGTGCGAGTAGTTACTCGTTATCCCCAAGTTCTCTGGACCCGAGACATGGCCCGGGTTTCGGGACAGTTTCCCTCGTCAGCAGAGCAGTGTTTGGGGTGGATGAGAAGGCCGCCAAGTAACCGTCACAGGCCCTGATGCCTCTCCGGCGCGCAGGTGCGTCTCCATGAGCTCGTCAGCTCAGGGCTCACGGGAGCCGTTTAAGTACAACCAAGATGGATCGCACACCACTAGCCTCTCCTCCGGGTCGCCCCTTAGTGGTGTGCAGATTGCAGGGATTTTGAAAGAAGGTCTTGATCAAGGGATGCTGGGCCGCAGAGAATTTAAATTTCTATCTATAAAGTACTCTAGGGTCCCAGTAATCTACTTCCTGCCAAAGGTTCACAAGAGGCTGATGGAGCCACCAGGAAGTCCAATCGTCTCCGGTTGTGGTTCTGTTTTGGTGCCCATATCTAAGTACCTAGATATATTCTTAAAGCCATTTCTAGCGGAAGTACAGTCATACTTGAGGGATACAACTGATTTCATCAGGAGGATCGAGGGAGTTGAGTTTGATGAGTTGGAACAGTGGATGGTGTCCTTTGATGTCACCTCCCTGTACACTCAGATACCGCAGGATGAAGCACTAGAAGCCATTGAGTTGTACCTAGAGAAAGGATAAAGACCACATATAGTCCCCACTGAGTTCATTCTAAGTTTAGCAGAAGTGGCCCTCAAAAAGAACTACTTCGAATTTGACAATGCCTTTTACCTGCAAACGAAGGGGAACGCCATGGGATGTCTTTTGCCCCAGAGATGACGGTCCTCTTCATGGCCCAATATGAGGCCAAATTCATTTTCAACAATAATCCCTTCTTGGATAATATCAAGCAATGGCTCCGCTATATTGATGATGTCTGGTGCCTGTGGTCCGGCCCAGTGAGACTTTGGAGAGTTTCTTCAGGTGGTTGAACTCCAAGCATCAAGACATCAAGTTTAGTTATACTAAGAGTAAGACTAGACCAACATTACTGGATGTGGAACTTATCCCAAAGGAGAAGGTACTGACAGTGTCATTGCATCAAAAAGTAACTGACAAGAACACAATTTTGCATTATAACAATGCATACCCTAAGAGTTTAAAAGATAATATACCTTATGGTCAACTGCTACGCATTCATAGGAATTGTTCGACTAAAAATGATTTTGACCTATATACAGCGAACTTTTGTGATCAGAGATTATCCAAAGAAAATGTTAAAACACGTGAGGAAGCGTGCGTGGTTCACACCACGGGAAACGTTAGAAAAAAAGACAAAACCACCATTAGAGAGATTGGTATGTGTCTCAACATTTGCATCAGACACAAACAAATTTAAACAAATAGTGCTACGAAATTGGCATCTATTGGAAAATTTTGAATGTCCATTCCCCATGCCTTTATTTGCGATGAAAAAGAACAGGAGTATAGGTCAAGAGATTGTCAGGTCTGACATTTTCCCCAAAGAAATCCAAAAAGATTTGCGAAGCCAGTAGGGTTTGAAACCGGTGGAAGGCCACCACAAGTGCGGCAATTGTGTTGCATGTGAATCTACGATAGAGGGCACAGAGTTTGTACCCAGAGAGGTCAAATGGAAGCACACGATGGTTACTAATTGTGAATCGAAAAACGTCGTGTATGCAATAGTATGCCCTTGTGCTAAATTGTACGTAGGCAAAACAAACCAACAGATCAATCAGAGGATAACACAACACAGATCCAGAATCAAAAAAAAGGTGATAACTGCTCCTATGATAGACCATTTTATGAAGGCCGCACATTTGGAACTTGATTTTAAATGGACTGTGTTGACTGCATTGAATTTATCAAAACAATTGGCAGATGTGGAGTCTCAATTGTTGGCAAAAGATTATGAGATTTAATAGTGCTCATTCAGGATTGAATGAAACGTCAGAAGTCTTGCGAATATGATGCTAAATTTTGAAGCAAAATATTAGAGATTGGCATGTAACTGTAAAGTGTATTGTGTATCTAATAAGTTCAAATTGCACACATTTTGCGATCACGCGTATGGTAAAAAATGAAATGATTGCAGTAAATGGTAACTTTTTTTATATATTGTCTCGTGGTATCTGCTTTTCAAGGAAAGTATTTTGGAAAATAACCAACCTGTTATTTAGTGAGAGAAGGATACATTTAATTTCTGTTTTGGAGAGATATACATACTTGGTAAAATAACATATTTAATATTATGACAAAAACTCCAATTCCCAGACGTCTGTGCATGACTACTTTGAATGACACTTCTGTAATACCCAAGAGAGATCTGAGATGACAAAAACTACAATTTCCAGATGCTGGTGCGTGACCACATTTAGGCCCTCATTAGGATAGCGTTTTTTCCGCATCCTCCGGGCCTGCGGAAGAGTCCGCCGGCCCGGAGGATGCGGAAAAACCGCTGCGGAGCCTTCACAGACCCCCCCGCCAGATTAGGATGGCTGGGGGGTCAGGAAGACCGTCCGCAGCTTTTCCGCCGCGGTCGCTTTCCGACCGCGGCGGAAAAGCTCTAACATGTCTGGCGGTGTCTATTAGACACCGCCAGGCATATTAGGATGTCAGCATTTCTATGCCTTTCCACGGCGGCATTTCCGCCGTGAAAAGGCATACAGACTTTTGTTTGGGGGCCCGTTGCGGGCCCCCAGGGGTGAAGGGGGGGTGGGGGGTGCACATGGGGGGTACCTATGGTACCCCCCTGCATTTGCGTGCATGAAGCGGCAGACACCTCGAGGTGCCTGCCGCTTTGTGCATGCAAATGCACTGCTTTCATTTTTAACCTTGCGGCGGGTGCTGCTTGAAGCAGCACCCGCCGCAATGTTAAAAATACAGGATGTGACCGCCAGGGTGGCGGTCACATCCTAATTGCACAGGAGGGACCGCAGCTGCCCCTGCGGCCGGTCCCTCCTACTCTGGGGTGGCGGACGGACGCAGGTCCATCCGCCATCCTAATCGACCCCTTAATGTGACTCCTGTAATAAAGAGGAGAGATTGGAGACGATAAAAGGAAATTTAATGAATAATAAAAACAGCAGTTCAGAATCCAGCCGGTCTATGGGAGAATAATATATTTGCATTTACCATCCAGGTCAGACAATTAATAGTGTATTCCAACGTTTCCTAAATAACTAAACAGCACTCTAAAAATCGGTGGCGCTCCAGGAAAATTGTTACAGCTGGCTTGCCTGAGATCGTTCTGGAATCATTACACTAGTAATATTATGGGGAAGTCACGTGATTTGGATAAACACTACATTTCCCAGAAGCGTGAACTAATAGTCAATATCCTGTGCTTTTACACAGGAGAGATATTCAGAAAAACAGCCTCTAGTTGTCCAAATTCTTCAGCAAGCCAATACGGTACTTCATCCTTATTCTGTGGGCGCTTGCCCATCACTGAATTAACCATAACAAGACTGACAGTTACACCACCGGGTCCAGCAGGTTGCACTGCACCGCCAGGTGGTCCCACCTGAAAGATGTGCGTGATGTACAGTATAATAGCTCGATGTACATGTATCAAAGGCGCATGCAATACTCAAAGGTCTGCAATTACAACAACGTGGGTGTTGGGTATACCCAGCTAAAAGGGGCCAAGTGGCCCCATCAATCGATAAAGAGCATAAACGATCAGGCAAAACTGGGTGAGGAAGGGTACCATTAAACCAAATCTGGTGTTGCTAAGTTGTGAGCAGAACCTCAAGAGTCCTACAAGGCTGATACGCGTGAGGAATGACCGTGGCAGTATATTCATGAAACAAATCATCCGTACCATCCACCGCCGGAAAGGTGACTCAAGAATAAAACACTTCAAAGGGGTAAGCTGGATTCGATTCCACAACAAATATGGGCTCGGCACCTGCATCTGGCACTCCAGATTAAGCCAAATAAGCCTTGAGTGGGGTATGGCGTTGAGGTGGTATATCAACCGCCATCACAACAAACTAAGAACAACAACTTAAAGTGCGGCAGCGCAATATCAAGTCAAGAACAAAGACCAAAAACCTTTTAAAACTTCAAGCTTAAAAGACCTATAAAAACATCAATATAGGAGGTTACACCATCCCAGCTGTCTTCGGAACAGAAGTGCGGGTATTGTGGACAAGCAGAAGCACTACTCACGTATCCCGCAGATAAGAACCAGACCTAATGTTGGCGGCGCCATGTTGCTGGGATTTTGCACAGAACTTCAGTGTATAGGTGTGTACCAACCTACCACATTGGTGCCTATAAAGGCAATACCGACTAGTTATAGTGTCTCATTCGCCCTCCTCCAAATATTACGGAGCTACAAATGATTAGACAATCCAGAACACGACACTCCCGACTCTCTCAGGAACCACGGGTACAAGAAGTACTCTTTTGCTTACTCACTCATACTTGTCCACAATGATAATAGGCAGAGTCACTGTAAACAGTTCAAAATGTTTATTTTCACTATTGTTCTCTAGAATACAGTAAACGAGGCACTACCAGCAGCAAAATGCATAAACTTAAAACAGTTAGCATTGTTACAATTCCATAGAATACAAAGGGAGAAGTCCTTTTATAAAGACTGTGGAAAAAGGACAATTAGGCCTAATCACCCTCCCCTTGGCTAGAAGAAGTTTATTTTATATATAGGACGATTTCTGCGCTATGGCAGCAGACCCCATACCTTAAAGCCTGGATGTAAGGTTTACATCATAGAAACAGCGGTGCTCTTCTCCATGGAACAGCTTCTTCCAATTTTGTTAAAACAACATACAACAATGTAATATCAAAGCACGAGTCTTTAGTACTGCAGCTGTGTGTAGCATGTTATGTCTAGGTGCGAGGTACTGACCAGAACAGAATAACAAGGGGCATTGTTTATCAACCTTTCACATCGTTCAGACTAAACTCCAGGAAAGGCAGAGAATGCGAAAAGCAGCCCGTTCTCATGTGAAAGGCACAAACAGAGTCTTGCCAAAAACAAAGTCATGTAGTAACGTGCGAAAAAGCAGCAGCATGGCAACCAAGCTCATGCTAACTTAGCAATGTTGAAAATGTCCCTAAGAGCCATATAAAAGAGGTGGAGTCTTAGCATTCAGCCAATCAAGTTGCTCAAGTTACAAGAGTACTTCATATGTAGTATATGTCTCAAAGCACTCTGCATGCTGTTCAGCCCCCCTGAACCGTCCTTTGACACCAAAGGTATAGAAGAGGCCTTAAGATATGGTATACAAAAATACCCAAGAGGCAAAGCTTTAATAGATCCAGGTGACAAAAAGACCTGGTTTGCAAGCGATGAAGGACTGCATCTACAACAAAGTGTCTTCTGTAGTTTCTGATTGTACACTTAGGGGCCGATTAGGATGGCGGACGGACTTGCGTCCGTCCGCCATCCCAGAGGTGGAGGGACCGTCCGCATGGACTGCGGAGGTCCCTCCATGCAAATCAGGATGTGACCGCCACCCTGGCGGTCACATCCTGGATATTTAACATTGCGGCGGGTGCTGCTTCAAGCAGCACCCGTCGCAATGTTAAAAGTGCATGTGTAACATTTACATGCACAAAGCGGCAGGCACCTGCCTGCCGCTTTGTGCATGTAAATGCTGGGGGGTACCATAGGTACCCCCCATGTGCACCCCCCACCCGCCTACGCCCTGGGGGCCCGCAACGGGCCTCCAAAAGCAAAAGTACACATGCTTTTCCACGGCAGAAAAACCGCCGCGGAAAAGCATGTTTACTAATGCTTCCTAATTTGGCTGGCGGTGTCTGATAGACACTGCCAGCCAAAGGAGAGCTTTTCCGCCGCGGTTGTAATCCGACAGCGGCGGAAAAGCAGCGGACAGAATCCAAGACCCACCAGCCATCGTAATGCGGCGGTGGGTCTTTGGTGACTTCGCAGAGGATTTTCCGCCTCCTCTGGGCCGGCGGTGGCTTCCGCCGGCCCGGAGGAGGCGGAAAATCCTCTATCATAATCGTCCCCTTATTTTGGAAGTCCTTTACCCAATTTCTTACCCAAACAGATCTTTTAAAATATTATTCTGCCAATAAATCATGGTCCCTTTCTGACTTCTTTCTGAGCCATACCACTGTTTTATTTTTAATGGCATGACAATCTTGCTTCTGTGAAGAGGATAAGAGCAGCGGCACATCCGTCAAGACTAAAACATAGGAAGTGCATTCTGGAGGGAGCTGCGTATATACATGATCCGGCTCAGTTGTCCTTGCATTTATCATTTGCTTGTCCGCCACCAGAGCATTAGCATTATCAGACTTTTGTCCTGTAAGTAAAGCATTGTTCGCTTTCAAATGATTCATTATGACTATTTATAACCTGATCTGTCATCCCGGATACTAGTTTTGCTCATTCAGGCAATTCATAACACCAGAGCTGTTACTGTGAGGCTTATATTTTAAATTATTACTTATTGCTCTAACTGATGCATACATTTTTCATACTAATCATTATGTTACATGTTCTACCCTTCTTTGTGAATTCTTGCCATTTACTGATGATGATGTCAGAATTAACTTTGTGTCCTTCACAAATTTATCACCACCATCAAATGTTGGCTCAAACATGTAGACTGGTTCACACTTAACTATTACAGCTCATCCATAAACCTGCTCTCCACAGGATTAAGACCTCGGAAACACCATCTTAACTACTAAATGAAAGAAACCTTCTTCAGACATGTCAAATCTTTAAAGCTTTGGAGCTTTCTCAGACTTATCACCAGTTTCAAAGACTCTAGAAACAGTTGTTAGTCAACAGTCTTCACACCAGGAAGCAAATGGCCTCATAAGTGACTTTCAATAAGTTTCATTGGTCTCTGGACCCCTCACACGACAACTACCTGAGAGCATTGATGAGGAAATACTCAATACACTTTCATCACTCGCAGCCAGAAGGTGCTCCTCGACAGACGGTCTCATTTTGTTGCCACCAATGCTATGGTGCCATTTATTTGACCTTTTTGCTATTGGTTTTGTAATTTTTTAAAAGCTCTGCAGAAAACCTATTACCTTGTGGATATTTACTGAAAATCTTTCTGAGAGGTTCTATCAATTGAAGGAATCTATCAACCAGGCATGTTGATGTAAAGGTGGTATACCCTTGGTACAGAGTACAGGGGCAGAAACTGGTTGTAGACATCTGACTAATAGACTCAAGGAAAGAAAGAAAATTGAGGCAAGAACAAGAGGGCTAGAAGGCTGCTTGAAGAAATGGGCTTTTAGTGATCTCATGAATTGGAGTATGTGAGACTCCTTCTGTACAGAAAGCGATGGAGAGCCCTAAAGAGATGATTTATAGTTCCACAGGCTTGAATTGAGTGGTTAAGAAGATAGAAGGCAAAAAGGAATGACAGGTAGTTCAGAGCTCAGTCATCGATGATGTTGAGGCTGTTTCATATCCCTGCAAACGTGTGCTGTGGTTATGTTGTTTAAGGCCGAATAGCATATAACTAGAACTAGTTTTAATATCTTGTTAGTTGATGATGATATTCTTTTGGGTCTAATGACTTATTTGCATATATTTTGGGAAATCATTAGTGACCGCTCCCAAAAGAAACGTTGTGTTCATTCAATAAGCTCAAAAAATTGCCTTTGCTTACTTTTATGTAACTCTACTCAATAGTTTTTGAGAAATCATTCTTAGAAGAATGTGGGTGGTTGTATTGAAATGGTTGTATTGCACATAGATGCATGTTTGTGTTGAGCAGGCTTTTCTGCCTTTACAAAGGCAGACTGGAATTAAACCTCTGATCTGTCAGGATGCGGTGGATGGAGCTCAGTTGAAGTTGAATGATGAGACACTGGCTCATCATTGTGAACAAATAGTAATAACTAGGCAGGGGAGCGGGGTCAATTTCACTCCTGTTCGTGTTAGTAGCCTGTCAGGGTAACCCTTTTTTTCCGTGGATCAGAGGTTTCCTCACCACCAGGTGCATGAACTAGGGTTCTGCATTTTTCTGGATTTCATGGGCTATTGTATCTTTTTCACTCCCTTTACCCAATAACCATGTTACAAACAAGAATCATTTTGACCAAAAATAAAAACAATTGAGTCTGTTTATTTTTTTCATAAGGGTCCTGTTTATTCTAATTTCAGATGCTGCACTATGTGAGGCATGTGCGCTTTAACACCAACTCTGGGGAGGAAATCTTCTTTGATGAATATGGTGATGCGCCGGCGGTTTTTGATTTGGTCAACATCCAAATCACCTCTGAGGACACCGTGAGACTGGTGAAGGTGGGGACCTATGATTCCAACTCCCCTGAAGGGAGGCAGATCAGGATAGAGGAGGATGCCATGATGTGGAACACACAGGACAACCAGGTGAGAATCTTTGGTAATTCCTTAATTAAAAGGGGCAGGTAATAATGCCTGACGCAAGCAACAGAACAATGCAAATTATGACAATAAATCCATGGAGAGTAATAAGGTGCATTTATTGATATAATTACCCAAATATACTTCTCAAAGAGATGTTCCTTTAATTGTTAAACTGTCTTAAGCTCTGAAACTAGCATGAGCACTCCATCTGTCACCTAAGTGTAACAAGAACATAAAAGATAAAGTGACCATCATAATCCAAAAAAAGGAATTAATTATGTAAACATCCCCTTTTCCATTGTGGCTTGTGCTGCAGCCCGTAAAAGGACTGCAGCACAAGCCACAATAGAAAAAGGGATGTTTCTGAACATCCATGCACTGTGTGCCAGGCACCAAGTAGTGCATGGATCTTTGGGGTACACCACATGTGCCCTCCAGGCCACATTGTAATGTGGAGGAAGGGATGCTATCCTGTCTTTCGGGCGGACCGCCACTAGCAGCCTGTCGGTGGAGGTCCACCCAACATCCTAATCAGGTCCATAATGTTGTTTATAAAGAGACTCGGTCACTCACAGGTTTCATGTACTAGACTACTGCTCCTCAGAGAATATGTGCTTGTATCAGGAAAAAAATATTGTAAGAAATGTACATGCTGGTTGAGAAGCAGAGATTCGAAAGTTCAAAGAATGTACGTGAAAGTAGAGTTAGAACGCACGCAGCTCCAACCAGGGATGTGGAATTTCTATAGACCGACGCCCAGGACATATTGTGTGAGGTCAAGGCCAACAAGTTTTCATGTGGCTATTGTCCTTGGGACAAGTACGCCCAACCCCCTGCAGCACAAACCCTTTGGCTGACAGTTTGCAGACCGCATTCTAGATCAGGATAGGGCACTGTTTGCAGTTAAGGTAATATTTGTGTCCATATGTTAATGCTTTTCAAACTTGTATTGATGGTTCATTAATGCAAAGCCTTTATTATTAGGGTGAGCGTTTTAAAGTAAATGTTGTAAGTTCCGACTGCACTACTGACAGTGGTTCCAGTATAAACAGGTGTAGACACATTTTCAAAGTTAAGCAATATAAGTCTATGTATAATTCTCCCAGAACGATCTCTGAATTGATGCAAATACTTTCCGAAGATTGAAATCAAGGTGGACTTCTGGTCATACCACTGTTTTATGACATCCAGGCTAGCTTCCTAGTTCTCAGATGCCTTCTTCCTGAACTTGGCCATATGTTTTTTAAGGGATCGTAAGTAACTAACCACATTTTGGTGGGTGCTTCTTGGGTAACTTCATTAACAAGGTCTCCATAGAGGAGGTAACATGGGTTAAACCCAACCTCTTTCTGTGATACCTCGTTGTATGCAAGAGCAGGCATGGTAATAAGGCGCCCCACTTCTGCCTCATGGGCTCAGGCAGGCCCCTAACCATGCCTTTAAGAGTCTTGTTAAATATTTCAACATTCACATTGGTCTGAGGATGTTAATGTGTAGAGCACTTGCATATTTCCCCATACCACATTGACTTTATGTACACAGACATGCAGTTGGCGCCCCTACTGATACTCCTTCCTTGGGGAACCTCACCCTGGGTAAAAATACCCCTCAGGGCCCTAGTCACTTCAGGTGCAGTCCTGAGAGGGATGGCTTCTGCTTATCTAGTAGCATGCTCCACCAAAACCAAGATAAACCTATAGCAGAGGCAGTGTTTGGGTCCAGCAGGACTACAATGTCGATGTTCACTCTTTTAAAGGGTGTGCCAATGACATATGAGTGATTCAAGGGTGCTGTTTTTCCATTGGCCTGGCAGGAGAGACATGTCATGCAAAATGTTTCTGAGGATATAGTCATCCTGGGTCAATAGAAGTGGAAGAAAAGTCTGGCAAAGATCTTGTCCGGTTCCAGATGTCCGCCGAGTGGTATCTCATGAGCCAGCCCCAGTAGGACGGTTGTGTAGCATTGGGGGACCACCACTTACCATGGTACCCAATATACAGGTGCTGTAGGCTCACTATACAGAAGGTCATTTTCCCAACATGTGAGTTGATCACCAGAGGTATCACCAGCTACCTGGTCTCCTGCTTGTGTCCCCATGCTGTCTAGGGTTGGAAACTTCTTCAGTATATGCATAACACCTCCCTAGTGGGACCACCTTCCACTTTCCTTCGAGCAAGCTCTCGCAGGTCCCCTAGGGAGGCAATCTCCTCTCTGGTAGGTTCGTGGGTGATCCCTTTCGTGCCCTACACACCTGTTCAGCTGGAGTTTCAGAGGCTGTTTTCCAATGCCCCAGCCTTTCCCTTTTTAGGCAGCTGTCTGGATAATTTTCCAGGGTTCAGACCTCTTTGTTTCCCCTCCTGGGCAGTCATGGACTGTGTGGCTATACAGCACCACTCAGGTAACCCCAACATTTTCAGGTTTCACCTGATATCCACTTCCGTCAAGGCAGTGTGCTTCAGGTCATTCCCTAACAAATGATTCACAGGCATGGCAGGGCTCACAGCTACCTCAGGAGAACCTGAGACCCGCCCATTCAAAGGGAACCATTACTTGGAAGTATTAGAAGGTATATAGGCTTTTGGCGCCATCTCTATGTCACCCAGGGTCACCAGGGTAACCTCTGCTATCTCTCCCCAAGTAGTCTCCTCCTCAAGCACTACACTGGTCATCCATTGGGGGGTGTTGCCCTCATATGGCACTTGGCATACCCCTTTATATACCCAAACTGGTAACACTCAAAGCACTTGGGGACACATTTACTAGTTTTCTTCTCTATTAACCCATGTTTCTTCTGGTCAGATTAGGGATGGGTTCCTTTCCCCTGTGAAATATTTTGGTGGCCTTTGGAGAACTCTGTCTTGTTTTTTATCTCCCCTTCCTTCTTCTGGTGGAAATTTTGACCACCCTTTTTGTAGATCCCCCAAACACCTGTTTGGACACTCTGGTACTTACCCAGATGTCTGCCTCTTTAGCAAGCTTCCTAGGGTCAGTCAGCTTAATACTCACTAGTTTCTGGCACAGCTCTGTAAAACAAGCATTGAACTTGGGCTCCCTCAAATCAAGCTGTACAGTCAACACATCCATCAACTTTGCTGTCCCTTACCCAGCCGTTCACTTGCTTTGCTGGAATAGTCTATGATATCCACCAACTGGTTGGGGAGGTTGTGGCTTTCCCTAAACATCTGATGATGTAAATGTAAATGTAGCCATACTTATAAAGCGCACTGATACTCCTGAGTGTCCTGGCGCTGTACTCATACCGCTATGGAACCCTTCCTGGTTTTTCCCCGTGAAATATCCACACCTGGGCATCCCCAGGGTGCAACCAGGCATCCCTAGTGCTGTAGGGGGCCGTTGTGGAGACTAAGCAAGCTATTGCACCAAGTTGCAGCGTGGGACCCATGCTTAGAGTCGGCACCGAGGCGAGAAATCAGGTCCGAGGAATTATGAGCCCAAGATCCGCCGAGACCAGCCAAGGCAGGAATTGAACCCTGGTCTCGGGCCAGACCTCTGCATCAGGGTCTGCCGCTCTAACCATAGAGCCAAACTTCTCCTCTAGGAGGTCAATCAAAACTGAGTGATAAGGATGGCCTCATGGGTACATGCTTTTTCTGGTCACCCACCTCAAGTTTAAGAAGCGTGGACCTCCCCTATATGCATGTGTTTCCCTAAGTTAGCCCACAGTACTTCTCTTGGACCTTTGAATACTCATGGTTACCTCATAAACAGAAATCCATGTTTCTATATCACCCCCTCCCATATAGCTGTCCACTAGGTGCTGTGATATTGTGATATACAGACTCTTACCACTCCATTGGCCACTGTATTTGCTGACATCGTTGTTGATGGTCTTTGCTTACTTGGTCTGATGTCCAATTCACTTAGTCTTCAATCATGAGCAAGCGTTTTATCTTCCAGTCCTAGTTTATCCTCCATTAAGCTTGGCCATTTGTAGCCTCCCTCTCATCCATCTTGTTTGCCAACTCTTCAAGGGTCAGGCTGTGAGAGGGCATACTTCTCCTTGCTTCAACAGGAACCTCTTTTCCTATGGGCAAGTTGCTCTTTACTGTAGGTAGTTGCAGTTTTGGCCCCTTGCCATTCCCTCCTCCTCATCCAAGTCCAAGTCCTACACCACCGTATTGTCATCCTCCTGCTCCTCAGGTGTAGCCTCTATCTACTTGACCTCCTTATAGGCACGGAGGGCTCTCTGAAGGTCCAGCTTTGTGGCCCTCTTTCCTGCTTGTAACCCTTCTTATTGTAGAGATTTTGCAGCTCAGGCCTGCTGAGGGTATCAACACTGAGAAAGAAAGGAAGTAAGTAACCTAAATATTCATTCTGTCTAGCCATGGCTCCAGAAACACCACAGGGGGTATTCAATATTATGTGTGGGAACAGTACACTGCATACTCAGGTCTGCCAGTTCTTCCCTCACATACTGCCCAGGATAAACCCTTAGGATGCAGATGGGTACTCAGACACACCTAACCTTCCTTTATGTGTGGCTTTCTAGAAGGGATGCACAAGACCCAGCTGTCACCTACCCCAGACATGTATTGGAGACCGGCAGAAGGACCAAAGGGCTAAGAACAGGAAAATGCCAACTTTCTAAAAGTATTACACAACAAAATAGGCCTGAGGAGGTTAAAAGACCAGTAGGGAGTGACGCCCATCTAATGTAATCTAGCAAAGCAAAAAAGCATCCCTGGGTCTGAGGAGAGAAAGGAAGGAGTACAGGGGAGTCCCATTTAAAGGACGGTTTCCCTTCCCAGTTACACAATACTGGCAAATGGGAGCCTTACATTAGGATTTGGATACCACCTTGAGTGTGTGCGCCAAGAGTGAGGTGCCATTAGCTCACCTGACAATGTGGGGAAGACACTGACCAGCAGAATTTTTAAAAGGTCATAATACCTACTAGCTGGTTGGATGCTTTTCTTACCACCTACCAAAATTGGTATATGTGAGTCATTCACTTTTGTTTGCATGTTTTTGTGCCTGGAGAAAGCCATCATACCTCTTTGGAGGGAAGAAAGACTGAAACATGTCGAATATAAGTATTCAATCTGCCTCCAGTTAAGAATTAGCAAATATAATAGGAGCAGTGTAAAATGAATTAGAACTTTTTCACTCCCATGACATACAATTGAAAAGAACATGTCCAGCTTTTTTATTACAATGCACCCTGTGTAATGGGCTACATAAAACCTACCTTAGGGGTGACTTATATGTAATAAAAGGGGATTTTAAGGATAGGGAAGGGTGTTTTGCTGAGTTTAAATTCCAGTTTAAAGCTGCCATCAGTCTGCAGTTGCAGGCCTGAGAAATGTTTTAAGGAGTTATCAAAGAGGGTAGCACCATAAGTGCTGCAGACCCAGCAGAAGTGCTTAATTTACCACTTTACTAGGCACGTATAAGTACATTAAATATGCCGATCAGGTGTAAGCCAATGTTATCATATTTTGTGAGTGAGCCCAAGTTCTTTAGGACTGGTTAGCTGTAGTACAGTGCGCAGAGGCAAATTCATAAAAATAGGAGGGTGAAGGAAGAACGTTTGGGAGAAGATCACCCTAAGGCTGACAGGTCTGAAAACCGCATGTGTAGAAGTTTTTTGCAGATGTTTAGTGTATGAATATAGCATAAGTGTTACTGCATCAACCTGCTCGTCCTGGCAGCCAGACTCCCATCCACTTCTTGGTGTACTTTGCAGCCACCACAAATAAAAAAAGAAAGGTTCTAGAAGTTTCTGGCTTGACAGACCAGTCTGAATTTATCGTTTTAGAGCAGAGCTGAGGCTGATTTCCATACGAGTGGACCTAATCTGCGGTGGTGTGATGGACAGAGAAATGATGCATTGGACGCAGCCCTGGTGATTACCAGTGATTGAGAATATTTCAAGCATTTCATCCAATTCTTTTTGTACTCTGCAGTAATATGCCCTAAGTGTGAAGGTTGTGCTAAGAAGAGGGTCCCATGCTCACTGTGCTGCAGGAACCAAGACTTGTGTTTTTGTTTAGAAGCCACGGTACTCACATCACCTGTAATCCCAAAATCAGAGGGCATTTAATTTTCTGAAGCACTCGATTGTTTGCTGTGGTTGTTCTTATTCAACTAATTAATTTCTGTATTTGCATTTCTATCAAAGTGCTTAGCACAGAGCAGGCAGGGTTATTCAATTGTACAATAGTGTGGCCAATTTGGGAAGTAAATGTCTCAAGGACTAGTGAGAAGGAATCTTGAGGCTGTTTGGGATTTTTCTCCTGAATTACTGAGGTAAGGTTGAATAACAGAAGGTCCTTTTCAAGGAAATAGGGGGGCGTGGCCAGGACGGGAATGGAGGACGGGAATGGAGAGAGACTCACCCCACCTCAGCTCAGGACCCCCAGGCCTACACAGCAGCTTGAGGGCCCTTTGCCACCAGTCCATCCTGGGGCAGCTCCCGCGACAATATGGAGCAGCTGATGAGGCCCCTTAAAACTTGTGATTGATGATCCACAGCCCGGAACATCATCGCTAGGTGCCCATTTTGCCAGATGCCCTGATGAACAATACTCCTCCTGCACCTGGAGAGGTCGCTGCTGAGAGCCAGGTCTGGGACTTGTCCTGCTGTGCTGTGGCAAAGCAACAGTAAGTGCAGCCCCTGAAGCATATCAAGGTACCTGCACTGAGGCAGGCCTATCATCCTTGCCCTCTCGAAGGAAGCCTTGGTGACATCCTGGCCCCATAGTGGCCCAGCTCCACCACACTTGGCTGCCATTTTGGTTCATGCCTTGATTGCAGAGGTCTGTTAGATTGCCTTAGTGGACTCTTGGGTGCTGCTATCTGAGGCACAATTCAGAAGCCTTAAACATGCAGGGGCTCTGAGGTAGACAGAGATAGTAGTAGCCTGTTGCATGTTTCGTAACATTGGAATACGACAGGGCTTAAACATACCTCTGAACCCTCACCAACATCCAGATCTAGGGATCTGTGGTGTTGCCTCCAACCGAAGTCAGGGTATGCAGGGGCCTGATCATCTACTCGATCATTCTTTTCTCTTGACCTGCTAGATGGGTAACAGACTTATGGAGTTTGACGTCTGTTGTCAATGCCAATTGGTGAACATTAAATCCTCTCCATAAATTCTATCCTGAGGCAACTCAGGAAACCTTTCATACTGTATGTACATTAAATGCTGCATTTAACAGTTAAACGTCAACCCATGAAATAGACTTTGTGGGACGGCTTTTAGTCTTTCAGGGCAACTGAGTGAAGGACGCCATTACCATGAAGCAGTGTCCATTCCTTGTACAGGGGATATTTCAGCCATCAGAACGGCTCATATCAATGCATGAATAGATTGAGGGATGGTTACATGAACATGATGGAGCTGCACAGGTTTTTAATTTGTATTTACTTTTTCAGTAAAAAAAATAAAAAGCAACTACACATCCTCATGGTATGTTGGTGCTGTGTTGTGGGGTCCATTTACCCCTTTGCACTGGCCCTCGCGAGCGGCTTTTACATTGCGTTGACAGGCAGTAAAAGCATCATATTTGTCAGTCCACTCTACCCTGGGCGGCCCTTCATTATCTTTTTCTAGTAGGATCTCAAGTAAAGGCTGCTTTACGGTTTTTCCACTGACTGTTTCCTGGAGAGGAATCAGTGATTCCGTTGAGGGTAGGGAGAGGTCATTGGGGCATATTATCAAGGGGGTTTATCTCCGCTTTTTTGGCTTTAAAAGCCAAGAAAGCGGAGATAAAATTATCTCCCTATCACCTAGCTGTCGCTAACACCAGTTAGCGACAGCTAGTAGGAGATAGCGACCATCTTGGGCCCCACTTTGCATGTCAGTGATATTTATCGCTAATGACATGCAAAGTGGGCGTGCCAAGATGTTAGCGACTGGAAACAGTCTCTAACATCGCTATCTCCTATTACCAACTTTTGGAGATATTCGCACTAAGCGCGAATATCTCCAAAAACTAACACCTGCCCTGAGCAGTTCTTAGCCATGTTATCCAATGGGAGGTGGATAACATGGCTAAGAGCATTAGCTCGGTAATGCATGAATATCGCTGACTTTTCAGCGATATTCATGCATTGCGGCCGTTTTTTATCGCATTTGCGATAAACCTTGATAATACCAAGGTTTATCTGCGATAATTTCTGACGATGCTTAGCGTTAAAAAATTCGTTGCTAAGCATCGTTAGTGATAAATATCGCTTAACGTTGGTAATATGCCCCATTGTTTCTTAGGACCTCTTGGACATATGTTTAGTGATTCAGATATTGCTCTCAAACTGATTTACAACATCAAAAAGTATCCTAGCAATTTATGAAAGGTCTGATAAGGGTAACTCAGTAAAGCTGAACTGTGTTTTCTTCCTGTGTCTTCCCCTCCATGCTTGCATGGCTTTCTTTCTGCTTGCATTAATTGTGTGATGTTGTATAATGTACGCATTCCCTGGGAGCCCTTCCAGTGTCTTAGCAGTGACATTTTGGGGAGCTGAAAATGTTGGGAGAAAGAGTAGTCATTGTGAGAGTGCCCATTTGCCTTCATGGATCATTAGCGCGCTGTGCAAGTGGCAAGCAGTTGTCTCCTGGTGGCCAGCAGTTGTCTCCTGGTGGCCAGCAGTTGTCTCCTGGTGGTGAACAGTTGTCTCCTGGTGGCCAGCAGTTGTCTCCTGGTGGCCAGCAGTTGTCTCCTGGTGGTGAACAGTTGTCTCCTGGTGGCCAGCAGTTGTCTCCTGGCGGCGAACAGTTGTCTCTTGGTGGCCAGCAGTTGTCTCCTGGTGGCCAGCAGTTGTCTCCTAGTGGCGAGCAGTTTTCTCCTGGTGGCAAGCAGTTTTCTCCTGGTGGTGACCAGTTGTTTCCTGGATGGCAAGCAGTTGGCTCCTGGTGAGGTTAGTTCAAGGCAAAACCAAAGGGGATGATGGACGGAGCGTTTGAGCAAATCAAACACTCACCCCCAGTCTTTTGACTGGGTGTGAGTGTTTGATTGGTTCAGATGCTCCGTTCATCACCACCCCCTTTTGTACCGCTTTTGGCCACCATAAGTGTGGCAGGGTATGCTCAGACGTGAGTCCCTTGCTCACTTTGCCACTGGATTCAGGCAAGCCGGGCTGAAGACGGCTGGAATGCCAGAAACCGGTCCTCGGAAGCTTGGTTCCGGTGCAGGGAATGCATGGCTTGGCAGTTCGGGCTGGACTGTTCCCATGAGGCACAGGGTCAGACTGATTTGCATATAGCCATGTCTGAACTGGGGTGGCAGAGTGGGCTAAAGAACGGTGATGGATAAAACCCAGATCTTTTGACTGGGTGTGAGTGTTTGATTGGTTCAGATGCTCAAATCATCACCCCCTTTTGTACTGCTTTTGGCCGCCATAAGTGTGGCAGGGTATGCTCAGACGTGAGTCCCTTGCTCACTTTGCCACTGGATTCAAGCAAGCCGGCCTGAAGACGGCTGGAATGCCAGAAACCGGTCCTCGGAAGCTTGGTTCCGGTCCAGGGAAGGCATGGCTTGTCAGTTCGGGCTGGACTGTTCCCATGAGGCACAGGGTCAGACTGATTTGCATATAGCCATGTCTGAACTGGGGTGGCAGAGTGGGCTAAAGAACGGTGATGGATCAAACCCAGATCTTTTGACTGGGTATGAGTGTTTGATTGGTTCAGATGCTTCGTTCATCACCACCCCCTTTTGTACCGCTTTTGGCTGCCATAAGTGTGGCAGGGTATGCTCAGACGTGAGTCCCTTGCTCACTTTGCCACTGGATTCAAGCAAGCCGGGCTGAAGAGGGCTGGAATGCCAGAAACCGGTCCTCGGAAGCTTGTTTCCGGTCCAGGGAAGGCATGGCTTGGCAGTTCGGGCTGGACTGTTCCCATGAGGAACACGGTCAGACTGATTTGCATATAGCCATGTCTGAACTGGGGTGGCAGAGTGGGCTAAAGAACGGTGATGGATTAAACCCAGATCTGTTGACTTGGTGTGAGTGTTTGATTGGTTCAGATGCTCTGTCCATCACAACCCCCTTTTGTACCGAGGTTAGTTCAAGAGCCAGGCCCTCAGCTTCTTGTAGAACCTGAGGAGTGAGGAGAAGCCTCTGATGAGGTGAGGGAGGTCATTCTATGCAAGGGAAACATAAACCCTTTGTAAATCCGGCCGATGCTTTGAGTCTGATGACATTTCTTTCTTATAAAGCTGTCAGAGGGGGTTGACATCCTCTAGATTAAACCTACTTTACCTCTAACTGTTGCTGGTGGAGCTGAACGTCTTCATTTAACATAGATAGGTTTTGACATTATCGTATGCATCACACTTCTTATGTTGTAGAGAGATATCTCAATGACAAATCTTCATGAACACTTACCACTGTATTTTGCGCTTTTTGCAGTGAAAAAACAGACAGTGACTTCACTTCATGGGGGTCTATGTTATAGCTTTCTGATGTATGTACAATCCTTGATGGATGCAACAATATATCCAAGTGCATGCTCGCGTGCTGTGTTGTGACTCTGCAAGCGAATGGAATGAAAAGTGAACAAGAATAACATTACATTCCTTGCAGCATTGACACATGTTGGGGGAAAAGAAGGCGGGTAAACCCTGAGCATGTTTCATGTTGTGTTGTATATGTCTAAGCATAAAAGGGAAAGGAGTGCAGATTGTTTACCAATTGCGATTCTCCTATTACCATGACTAGAGAATCTGGATTTCATTAAAGACACGGAGGCTAACATTATGCATACAACTTTTAATGCAGACCCAAGCAGCCGCATACATCACAAAGCAATAGTTCCATATTAGAACGTTATAAGACAGACAAAAGGTAAGAGCACTAGTCAATCAGCCTCTTTTAAACGTGGGGTAAAGGAAAAGAAAGGAAAAGATCCAATAAACTTCCAGGAAAAAGTCCAATAAACGTCAAGTAAAATTCATAAGTTCTTTAGTGTAAAACGAAGAGGAGAAGAAAGATGAATAAAGTGATCCAAATTGATTTGAGAATAAATTGATCCGTGGGTCAGGAACATGAAGTTACGAGAGATTATCTGAAAACGAAAAAGATATAAATAGTTCTAGAAATGCAAAGAGTAAAGAACAATTCTGTAAAAAAGAATAATCATTATAAACACAGAGTAAGCATTCAAATAAACATATCACAGAAGCCAAAATGACATATGAAAAGTATACAGTATGTAAGAAATCAACCACCCAGGGGAAAGGATGGGAGGGATAATGTTAGCCTCCATGTCTTTAATAAAATCCAGATTCTCTAGTCATGGTAATAGGAGAATCGCAATTTCATTACAAGACCAGAGGCTACCATTATGCATGTTGGTAGCCATGTACTACAACATCAGACATATGGCTGATTGGTTTGCAATAGTGATGAGCAAAAGTTCTTGAATTAGACCAAGTAGCAGCTTTAAGAATATCATCTAACTTACCACCTGAACAAAAAGACTTACTGGCCATTGCACCTCTGATAGAATGAGGTTTCTAAATATTCAGATCAATACCTGCATGGTTCGTAACAATTTTAACCCATCTTGCAATAGAGGCAGAGCTAATACTCTTGTGAGGTTTAACAAAGGATATGAGTAACTGAACCACACCAGGAGGGCTAAGTGCATTCATTCTTAAATCATATTCTTTCATATAGTCCACAACACAAAGTTTTTTTACAGATGTCAAAGTGTGGGTAGAAAATAGAAGCAGACATATTCTTGGTTCTTCTATCCAGTTCAAATTTGACCCCAAAAATATCATAAGATATATAAGAAATATCAAGAGCTTTAACATCAGAAACTCTACGACAAGAAATCAAGCAAAGAAGAGTAGCTAATGTGATGGAAATGTTCTTTCTGTTCAAAAGAGAGTTATCAGGCCAACTGCATAAAAGGTCAAGAATTAATTTGACATCCCACAGATATTGATATCTAGGTTTCGGAGGTCTCCTAAGTCTGATACTCTTAAGAATTCTACAAATATTACTGTTTTTACCTACCGTTTTACCATTGATCAGGGCATGACCCGCTGAAATAGCTGATCTATAGCAATTGATAGATCTATAACTCAGACCTCTTTTGAATTGTTCCACTAGAAAATTTACTATGCTAACAATAGGTGCTTCCACAGAATCCAGATTCCTTTCCAAGACCCAACGAAACCAAACTTTCCAAATGTTGTTGAAACGGTAATGTGTCCCAGGCGCCTAAGATTCTCCGAGTAGAGTTGAAGCGGTCGCTGAAAGTCCTGCAAGATCATTGGATCTCCTGACACTCTCCAGGCAAGAAGGCTCAAATTCCCTGTTAGAATAAGAGGGTGAATTTGACCATCCACAGCCCTCAGAAGGTCTGGAAGGAGAGGGATTAGGAAGGAGAAGACGAAGGCAAGCTCTAGGGCGGTGGGAAACCATGCCTGAGATGGCCAAAAGGGAGTTATTAGCACGATTGAAGAGTGATGATGTCTCACCTTCTGAAGGACCCTCTGGATAATTGCGACGGGGGAACGGCATAAGCATTGATCCCTTCCCAAGATTGGAGAAAGTTGTTGGCCTCTAGAGAACCCGGGTCGGGCATCCAGCTGTAATAATCTTTTAGTTGGAATGTGAGTCTGCTCGCAAAAAGATCTATTTGGAACGGACCCCAAAAGGTGTTGAGGGAATTGAAAACAGAAACGTTGAGTTTCCAGTCACTGTGATCCAAGAGGAACCTCGAGTTCCAATCTGCACAAAGGTTGGATTTCCCTGGAAGGTATTGCGCTCTTAGGGAGATCTTGTGTTCTAGGCAGAACATCCAGAGTTTTTGGGCCAAGCAAGTTTGAGAGGTCTACTGATTTGGTACCTCCTAGGCGATTTATGTAAGGCACTGCGGACATGTCGTCCATTTTTGAATAACAAATCTGCCCTGAAGAGAGTGCTTGAAACTCATCAGAGCATAAAGCCCTGCGGTGAGTTCTAAGAAATGTATATGGCGTAAAGATTCTTCTTGAGACCAAACGCCCCAGTGTTCTGATCTAGGAGATAGGCACCCCAGCCGTGAAGGCTCGCATCTGATTCTAGAACAAATTCGGGAGCTGAACCAAAGATCGCTCTCCCGTTCGATGCGTCTAAGTTGTCTAACCACCAGGTTAGTTCCAAAATGGCCTCCTGGATTAAGGAAACAGGGTCTCCGTTCCACAGTCCTGATCTCGGAGCCTTCGCTTTTATCATTTGAAGTAACACAAATGTCAAATATATACACTACGTATTACAGATATTCACCAGTCCAGTAATTCAATGTACATTTTATTTAGCATAGGAATAAACGGACACTTAGCATCAATCAATAAGTTCCGTGAATTATTAATTCCATTAAACTTGCAAAGAAAGACATAAAAATCCATCTATAACTGTTATCAATCAAAGTTATATCATAGTATTTACATAAATATATATTGGCGCACTCTCAGTGAGGAAGAGAAAGGTAGTTAAGTGGGATAGGTGTGATGGGATGGGTGTGGGGACTGGGTAAAGGTGTTGTGACAATAACACAATCACAGTAGAACTCAATAGGACCTTTACAGTCTAATTTAGATCAACAGTTCCATATATCTCTTTTTACATTGGATATGTTTTACTCCATTTATTTTCCTCCTATGTTAAGAGAAAGTGGTATGGTCTGGTCTACGTTTCGACCCCGCGTAGTGTAAGGGTTAGTTGGAACCTCATTCTGGGGTCTTCATCAGGACATTGAAAGGACGAGAGCGCTTCTCCCTTGGCCATCCAGTTTTGGAAATCTTCTTTGGTGGAAGAAGAAGAAGGCAGTTTGTGGTGTCTACAGTGAAACCCAGGAATTCCATGGACTCTGAGGGAAATAGTATTGATTTCTCCTTGTTTACAATAAATCCCAGTTTCTCTTAAAGGTCTACTACAGTTTTTAGGTCCTGAAGTATTTGAGAATAATCTTGGGACATGATAAAGATATTGTCTAAGAATATGACCATACGGATACCCTTTTCTCTTAGGGACAAGGCAACTGATCTCATTATCTTGGTGAAACACCAAGGAGCTGATGACAGGCCGAAAGGAAGAACTTGGAATTGAAACAGGAAATTTTTCCAAATAAACTGGAGGAAGGGTTGATGTTTCTTGGCCATAGGAATCTTTCAGACCTAACTTGACCAGCCAGTCGCCTTCTAACAATAAGTCTCTGAGAAGATGGTAGCCTTCCATCTTGAAGTGTCTGTAAACAAGGTATTTGTTGAGTTCCCTTGGATTTATAACAGGTCTCCAACCTTGTCTTATTTCTCTACAAGGAAGAGTGTACTTACAAATCGGGACTTCTAAGATTGCGCCTTTCTGGAGCATTGAGGATGTCTCTTCCTCTTGAGGTAAGGTAAGCGGACTTTCTCTTGGAAGAAATTTTTTTATAGGAGTTACTGTAAAGTCTATAGTAAAACCATTTATGGTATTTAGAATATGGTATTTAGAACCCAAGGATCTTGAGTAATTATTTCCAGTTTTGGGTAAATAATTTTAGTCTGCCTCCCACATCTGGGAAAGAAAGGAGGAGGAAGTAAGGGATTGTAGTACTCACTCTGAGAGTTGGTGTCAATAGTTGCTCCTCTTGATCTGTAGCCTCTAGAGCGGAAACCTCTTCCTCTTGAAGGGAAGAATTGTGCTTGATTGGAGGATTGAAAGCCTCTTCCGCCGTAACCCCTGGACCTGGAGTAGGGCCTGCGATTGAAGCGGCCGGAAGATTGTCCCCTTCTTCCGGCCCTGCCAAAAAGGTTGTTGGAGTTGAAAACTCGTTTCATGTTTTGGTGGGCTTTATCCAGAGATGTGAAAGTGGAAACATATTTACCTAATGTTTTAATTAGGTCTTCACCAAAGAGCAAGCCTTTTGGGTTGAGTGAGGGTTCTTTATCAACTAGGTCACTCAATGTTGGGCTTATTTTAGTAAGCACAACCCTTCTTCTTTCTGAGTTGACGCCAGCATTGGCATTACCAAATAAAACTAAAGCCCTTTGACTCCCACCGCGGATAATATCAGTGGTTAATGGATACCCATTAATATAGCTAACCTCAGCAGCATTTTCGCCAAGGGTCCTAATACATCAAGGAGACGGTCCTGACAAATTTTAAGGGACCTCTCCATTCCCTTTCTCGGATTTCTACAGAGTTAAAAAATATATTTTATAAGTTTAAGGTCAAGGTTTGGAGTATTGCAGACTTTCCCCCTGATTGAGGGTCTTGAACATTCCACTCTTAGGAGATTCCGGGTGTCTCTCTCCAGAGGGTTTCTCAACTATTTTGTAATACATTTACTAACATGATTATGAGGAACCCATTCTGAGCTGCGAGGATGTTTAATGTGAAGGAGAGAAAACATCTCTTCACCTAAAGAGTCAAGATGCTCTCTTTGAAAGAAGAGGGGATATTATCATCAAACGGTAGGTCAAATTCCTGGTTGTCCTAATCCAGGTCAAGGATGTACTCATCAGGGAATTCAGATGTATCATCATCATGATCGTTCTCATCATGAAAGAATTCGAGAATGTCATCTTGAGCACTAGGATAGTTTGTGCCCGAAGCATCTGAGGAACGAGGGCCTCCCATGAAGCTTGAGGTACTATGACCTGTTACAGGGCTCTTAGGGGTATATTCAATGTTATTTGTCTCTCTGTTTTTTTTACCCCTTATTTCAACTACTTCTTCTTCATTTAAAGGGATATGTTGAAATTTGGAGGCGTCATCCTCTTCGGAGGAAGATATCTTGGACGCCATAACCCTTGACAGAGTTGAAAACATGCACAATCTCATTTCCCTGTGAATCATACTTTTAATTGCCTCATCCTCTATGTTGGGTAGGGGGGTGTTGCCTTCATCCAAGTCTATATCAGACATTATCAGGAATATAAGGTTAGGCGAGGAGAGGTGAGAAAGATTATAAGGTAAGTAGATTTCAAATATATATCTATTCACTGAAAAAACCATAGGTTATAGACCATATATAGTTAGGAATTAGCATTTAAAAAACCTTATTTTACTCACACAAAACCATTGAAATTCCATATATAGTTAGTTGCACTAACTATATATCGCGCACCCGCAATCCACTGCTGATCATGTCACATATTACATCATTCATGACATGGTCAGTGACATCACTGATGACATCACTGATGACATCTCAAATGACATCACTGATGACATCTCAAATGACATCACTGATGACATCATCTAGTGTCTGTGTGTTTTTGTAAAGTTTAAATATGTTTTACATATTGAAGAATGAGTGGATGTATAAGTGTCTGGATGAAGGATTTAGTAGGTGCGTGACTGACTGTATGAGTGAGTGATTAAATGTGTCTCACTGAATGCATGGGTTAGTGACTAAACTGTCTTAATTTGTGCATCATTATGTCTGTTGTTCTGTAAACTGCTGCATGTGTTGATCATTAGCTATACGAGAGGCTATATGTGTTATTAATTGGTTGCCCAAGTATTTCTATGGGAGATTGAGTTTGTGTAGGGGTGGCTGGAAGGTGTGTGACTCTATGCATAGATGTGTGAGCAGTTTATTCACTAGGTGTATGAGTTCAAGAGTGCATGTGGAAACAGCTACATGGGCAGTTGACTGTGTGCATGAGTGTATTGATGAGTGAATGGATATCTCAATGCTACATGTCATAGTAAGTACATATGTAAAACACAGTACATGTGAGAGTTGGCATATATAAATAACTGTGCATGAGAGCCACTGAATGAGTGAGTAGTTGTATCGATCATTGTGAACTTGTATCAGGGATTGTATAAGAGAGTAAATATGTGTTAGTATATGTTTCAATAAGTAAGGTGTGTTTAACTGTATAGTTGAAGAAATGGAGGTGAGATTGTTTCTTTGCATGACTGACTGGGTGTGTGAGTAACTCCATGGATGAGTGGCAGTGTGTGAGTGTCTGTATACACTGAGTGTATCTAAGGTTATATTAGAGTCTGAAGAGGTTTATCGTATTAGCACAAGAATGATGTCAAATGAGATGTCATCAGTGATGTCATCAGTGATGTCATTTGAGATGTCATCAGTGATGTCATCAGTGATGTCACTGACCATGTCATGAATGATGTAATATGTGACATGATCAGCAGTGGATTGCAGGTGCGCGATATATAGTTAGTGCAACTAACTATATATGGAATTTCAATGGTTTTGTGTGAGTAAAATAAGGTTTTTTAAATGCTAATTCCTAACTATATATGGTCTATAACCTATGGTTTTTTCAGTGAATTTTCAAGGTTTTGTAAATGCTAATTCCTAACTATATATGGTCTATAACCTATGGTTTTTTCAGTGAATTTCAATGGTTTTTTAATAGCAAATATCATAAGCTGTCGAATGTCAAGTACGTGGTAAGTGAAAACATTTTCGTGTTTATGCACACTGATCTGCTTTGAATGGTGCCCCCCCCCCCTCATTTCTATTAGGAGTACTCTCTCTTTGCAGATAGTGAAAGGTAGTTAACGCAGGCCTTTGCCCCCATTGTAATCCGTCGTGCCTGCTTCTCTCTCCATTTGATTGATTGTTATCCAAGTATTTACTGTTTTAGAATTAGTTCTCTTTGGTTCATTCTCTATTTACAAACAAACACAGAGTCGCAATACTCTGTTTAGTCTTTGCAGATAACGAAAAATCGTGTAAAAAAAAAGAAAAGGAATCGAGCAAAATCAGTAGGCCACTAATGGGATCTCTTTTTGACCTCGCTAAAATAGAAACATTAGGAACAACCCCTCATGACAAATACAAAACTAGTGAGATGAACTGAACTCCACACAATGATGGCTGCAAAACAGCTCGGCTCCGCCACCCACCCCGCCCAAAATAACGATAAAGAACGGCTGCCATGATTGGTTGCGGAATGACCACGACGGAGCTACGAAATGGTGCTGCTCTCATGCTAACCCCAGCTTCAGTCTGAAACATCCAGAAACACTGTAGACTACCAATTCGATCAGTTCCGGTAGCGCCCCAATGTAACCCGGTAGAGAAGAACTAGCCCTCCCCTCTTTGACTGATGGTTCTTGTTGCCTGTCCCTTCTGTTGTCATTTAACAGAACTATTTAGCCTGCTGAAAGGGGTTGTGTTCCGACCGCTGGTTGGTGGAGACATTTTGACTATATTCTGTACCTGCGTTGTCGCGTAATGCGTCATATGACGCGCCGCGTTAGCGCATCCGGAAGTCATCCGGGGCGCGCAGCGCGTAACGTAAGCATAACAAGTCATGTGACTTGTTAATAAAACTTTTCATTGGTTCATTTTACTTTTCTTATTGTAATGATGAAAGGCTTGGTCATATGACCTAAAAATTACGCTTTTCATTACTTCCGAACATTATTTTTTCTTAAATATATGTTATAATGTTCCAGGCTAATGTACTTTCCCGGAAATTTTACAACTGTCCTGCAAGTAAAATATATTCTTTTTTCGAGAAAAAGAGCGTTTCTTCGTCCCATGACGGAGCCGTTGAGCAAAAGAGGGTCGACCTGCTGTCTTAGTCGCCGATACGCCTGAATATGAGATTCTTATCGATCACTTTATGTTGCAGGAATAGAAAACACAACAGCCCTTGACCATTTATCTTTACTGCGTTCCTTCGTATTATACCTTTTACCCTTCATGTAATTGGTCTGCTTTATTTCACTTGCCTTTTAATGATTCTAAAACAGTCACTATTATTAAAAACTTTACCAATGTATATACTACTACCATGTTTTCTTTTAAAAACCTTTATTGTGAAAATTTCATTATACAAATACGAGCCTATAACCACGTGGGCCTGCCACAGAGCAAACTGTAATCGTATATGATGAATAGACATTTACACTGTAGAGGAACGTAACGGGCGGGCCATTAGGTTGCAAGAACTAAGGTGTCTAACAGTTACGGAATCGGTGGACGTACATTTTATAATTAAAATACGACAGGGCCAGTTACAATAAAATTATCTAGATATACATTTGCGGGCAAGTACCATGGGTGACGTTAATTCGAACTTTCAACAGTACAGTAATCAATAACACATCAGAACTTAATATCAATAGGGATGTCGAAATATTCAATCAATTCTCGTCCCCGCCCGCCATGTGCTTCAAAACTGCATACGTATCTCGTGATTTCAAGGTTCTGCAACCAGTACACAACAAGGAGTTACGAGTCCCATTTATTCCGGCGCCATTTTGGGCGAGGACGGGCAGGTCCAGGATATAGTCAAAATGTCTCTACCAACCATCGACTATGATGATGTTCATATGCTGTATTTATTAGAGTAACACTCATCTGTCCACATGAAATTAATTTGCCACAATCTAAACATGTCATTTTAATCTTTCCAAAGTTCTTCTAAATATTTGGGACCGTTTCCCTTGCCTCTGAAGCTCTCAGTGCCACTTCTTTGATGAATGTACTAGCAGGTCAGGGGTTCTCCTCCAAATCTCTCTTTTATGCAGCACTATAATTAATTGGTGCCACCTCTCCATATGACGATGCATGGTATAGTTACCACAACTATATTTTTTTTCGGTTCCTCTGGAGAGTTCATCGTGGCAGATGAAGCGTGTAACGTACCGGGCATTTACCTTTTTTTGCATGTACAGGAAAGGAATAATAAATCGAGCGTCCGAGTTCTAAGGTGTCCCAGGGCCATTTTAGTGGACCAGGCCCAAATCCAAAGAACAGGCCGCCATTTTGAGAGTCCTCTTGCAGCCGCCTGTCGCTGTAGCATCAAGAGCAGCCGAAACTCAGCTGAATGGCAACTGAAACGGTAAAGGGGCGCCCCACTACAGCAGACGAGCCTCCACCTAGGAAGGCCCATTCATGCCGGCTCCCCCCCCCCTTCGGGCACCCCACGCCGTTATTCGGAGCAGTATTGTAGGATGGCCACACCAGTGCGGCAACTTGCTAGACATCACCTCGGTGGTAACCGAATCTCAACGCCTTGTGGTGTCTCCTATTCAGAAAACATTGTTATGCTGCCTTCAACCTATTCGCCGCAAGTGCGCACACAACTCAACTGCATAGCTTGCTAGACACCACCTCGGTGCCATCCGGATCTTGGAATGTCAGCACCTTTTGGTGTCTTCTCTTCAGAAAATATTGTTGCGCTGCCTTTGGCCCCATTCGCACATCGGTCCGCTACTGACGCCATCTCACAGGCTAATGGGGCGCCCCACGCCGAGTTTCAGCATTGTAGAATAACCACACCAGTACAGCAACTTGCTAGACATCACCTCGGTGCCATCCGGATCTCGGCGCCCCACTGCAGATGAAGTGCCTCTCAACTATGAAACCACCACGGTGACATCCGGATCTTGGCGCGTTGTGCTGCCTTCGGCCTATTCGCACATCGGTCCGCTACTGACGCCATCTCACAGGCTAATGGGGCGACCCACGCCGAGTTTCAGCATTGTAGGATGACCACACCAGTACAGCAACTTGCTAGACATCACCTCGGTGCCATCCGGATCTCGGCGCCCCACTGCAGATGAAGTGCCTCTCAACTATGAAACCACCACGGTGACATCCGGATCTTGGCGCGTTGTGCTGCCTTCGGCCTATTCGCACATCGGTCCGCTACTGACGCCATCTCACAGGCTAATGGGGCGACCCACGCCGAGTTTCAGCATTGTAGGATGACCACACCAGTACAGCAACTTGCTAGACATCACCTCAGTGCCATCCGAATCTTGGCATCTCAACGCCTAGTGGTATCTTCCATACAAAAAATATTGTTACGCTGCCTTTGGCCCCATTCGCACATCAGTCCGCAACTTAGACATCACCTCGGTGCCATCCGGATCTTGGCATCTCAGCGCCTTGTGGTGTCAGTCAGAAAATATTGTTGCGCTGCCTTTGGCCCCATTCGCACATCGGTCCGCTACTGACGCCATCTCACAGGCCAACGGGGCGCCCCACGCCGACTTTCAACATTGTAGGATGGCCACAGAAGTGCGACAACTTACTAGACACCACCTCGGTGCCATCCGGATCTTGGCGCGTTGTGCTGCCTTCGGCCTATTCGCACATCGGTCCGCTACTGACGCAAACTCACAGGCCAACGGGGCGCCCCACGCCGACTTTCAGCATTGTAGGATGGCCACACCAGTGCTGCAACTTGCTGGACACCACCTCGGTGCCATCCGGATCTTGGCGCGTTGTATTGCCTTCGGCCTATTCGCACATCGGTCCGCTACTGACGCCGCCTCACGTGCCAACGTATTTTCTCCGCATTTTATACCCTATGCCGCATAACAGGTCATGTGACTTGTTTATAAAACTTTTCATTGGTTCATTTTACTTTTGGTTTCCTAATGATGGAAGGCTTGATCATATGACCTAAAAACAACACTTTTCATTGGATGAAAACATTTTTTTCCCCCAAACGATGAAAGCCCCACCTTGTTTCTGGATGTTTCAGACTAAACTGGCGTCAGCATGAGAGCACCACCATCTCGTAGCTCCGTCGTGGTCATTCCGCGAGCAATCATGGCAGCCGCTCCCCACCAGAAGCCTGCAGGAGTCGGGGCCCCCAAAACTTTTGATGAATTCTCAAGGCGGAGGGGACGCTTTCGAGAATGGGGTCCAAGACCTAGCAGACAAGCGTCCGATTTCCAAGGTGTCCCAGGGCCATTTCAGTGGACCACGCCCAAAAAGGAAAGAGCCTGCCGCCATTTTGAGAGTCCTGTGGCAGCCGCCTATCGCTGCACCGCAAGAGTGGGCGCAACTCAGCTGAATGGCGGATTTTGACACAGTGGACCAAAAGCGGACTGAATGGCAACTGAAACGGTAAAGGGGCGCCCCACTAAAACAGATAAGACTCCACCTGGAGAGGCCCGTTCACGCCGCCTCCCCCGGGGCGCCCCACGCCGTTATTCGGAGCAGCATTGTAGGATACCAAAACCAGTGCGGCAACTTACTGGACATCACCTTGGTGCCATCGTTCTGCTGCCTTGGAACTATTCGCACAACAGTTTGCTACTGATGACCCACCCCCCGCGACGCCCCACGCCGTTATTTGCTGGGTGGCAACTTACTAGACATCACTTTCGTGTCATCTAGATTTCGGCGCGTTCTGCTGCCTTGGAACTATTCGCACAACAGTTTGCTACTGATGACCCACCCCCCGCGACGCCCCACGCCGGAAATCTGGACGTTGTGCTGCGTTGGGACTATTCGCACAGCCGACCGCTACTTCGTTGTTTTTCCCTAAAAATGTTTATATGTTATTACTATTTTTATTTTCTTGTATATATTTATAAATTATTAAAGTTTTATAATCTTACTACTTTGTCGGAGTGCTATATATTTTTAATGTGACACATAATTGTAAAAACTTTGATGTACAAAGAGTCATCCCTGGAATCTTCCGCTTCACGCTCGGTCCCCTCCCCAATCACAATACAGGATGGTTTTCAGATAATAGCAACGCTTCTGCTGTGACGGATCTCATCGAGTGTGGGCCTTGATCTACTATAACTCCTTTGAAGAGGGGTGATTCTTTACAGCTGTGGCCATAAACTACATCTGCAGGGCTAGCTGATAGCCTAGGACCGGCCTGGACAATCGGACACAGAGGAAAAGGAGTGTCAGAGGGTGCGGTAGTGAATAGGGCGAAAGGGAGGTGTCGGGCGGGCACAGGGTGTGATTCTCAGGGAAGAGCAGCGCAGATGGGGGGAGGTTTATTACCCATGCATAAGACAGAGAGCGGGGGTGACCACTGCCTGGGTGAGATGCTTGCGAGGGTGGGGAGCCATGCTAAGGATCGACAGCGTGCACAGAGTGGGTCTGGTCAAGGCATCTAAAATGGCTGCCGTGCACGACAAAAGTGTGGCATTTGAAAAAAGACAAGATGGCGCACACAATGTTTTTCAACAATTCCTGATTTCCTTCGAATCGAACGTTAACAGACGTTGGGGCATATTACCAAAGTTAAGCGATATTTATCCCTAACGATGCATTGCAAAGATTTTTTTACCGTCAGAAATTATCGCAGATAAACCTTGCTATTATCAAGGTTTATCGCAAATACGATAAAAAACGACCGCAATGCATTAATATCGCTGAAAACTCAGCGATATTCATGCATTACCGAGCTAATGCTCTTAGCCATGTTATCCACCTCCCATTGGATAACATGGCTAAGAACTGCTCAGGGCAGCTGTTACTTTTTGGAGATATTCGCGCTTATCTCGAATATTTCCAAAAGTTGATAATAGGAGATAGCGATGTTAGCGACTGTTTCCAGTCGCTAACATCTTGGCATGCCCACTTTGCATGTCATTAGTGATAAATATCACTCACATGCAAAGTGGGACCCAAGATGGTCGCTATCTCCTACTAGCCGTCGCTAACTGGTGTTAGCAACAGCTAGGTAATACAGATATAATTTTATCTCCGCGAAGCGGAGCGCTGTTACAGATATATATCTTGTTTTTGAACGTTAATTTCTCAAAATGCACTGAAGCACATATATTGAGACATAGCAAAGGCACATCGGGCTACCAGTCCCTAGGAGATAGCGATGTTAGCGACTGTTTCCAGTCGCTAACATCTTGGCATGCCCACTTTGCATGTCATTAGTGATAAATATCACTCACATGCAAAGTGGGACCCAAGATGGTCGCTATCTCCTACTAGCCGTCGCTAACTGGTGTTAGCAACAGCTAGGTAATACAGATATAATTTTATCTCCGCGAAGCGGAGCGCTGTTACAGATATATATCTTGTTTTTGAACGTTAATTTCTCAAAATGCACTGAAGCACATATATTGAGACATAGCAAAGGCACATCGGGCTACCAGTCCCTAATATTTTACCAAGTTTCGTGCAAATCTATTCAGCCGTTCGATTATTATTATTATTTTTTTTTTTTGCCCCGCGGGGCCCTTTTAAAACCTTCACATCAAACCTAGGGGGTCAGCGAGGATCTACTATGCCCCCTTATGGTCATTTGCCCCTTCGCTTTGGCCTCCTCTTGTCTCTCGATCCTACCGAGAGACAAGATGGCGGCCGCTACGTACTGTTTGGAATGTTTACAGACACCGGAGAGCCAATCAGCTTCGCTTCGCAAAGCTCCGTAACGCGAAAAGTACGCGAAGCGGTGCGCTGTTACAGATATATATCTTTTTTTGAACATTAATTTCTCAAAATCCACTGAAGCACATATATTGAGACCTAGCAAAGGCACATCGGGCTACCAGTCCCTACAATTTTGCCAAGTTTCGTGCAAATCCATTCAGCCGTTCGATTATTATTATTATTATTTTTTTTTGCCCCGCGGGGCCCTTTTAAAACCTCCACATCAAACCTAGGGGGTCAGCGAGGATCTACTATTCCCCCTTATGGTCATTTGCCCCTTCGCTTTGGCCTCCTCTTGTCTCTCGATCCTACCGAGAGACAAGATGGCGGCCGCTACGGACTGTTTGGAATGTTGACAGACGCCAGAGAACCAATCAGCTTCGCTTCACAAAGCTCCGTTGCGCGAAAAGTACGCGTCCTGGGCCGCTGCCCGGTCCGCTGTTACAGATATATATCTTTTTTTAAACGTTAATTTCTCAAAATCCACTGGAGCACATATATTGAGACCTACAAAAGGCACATCGGGCTACCAGTCCCTACAATTTTGCCAAGTTTCGTGCAAATCCATTCAGCCGTTCGGGCTAAAAGTGAGGCCAACCGCCCAATGGAAAACTCAATGTTAAAAACACGTTTTGGGACCCCCCTTTTTTCTCGGCCCCCACTGGACGAACCCCCCCCAAATTTTCAAGGGCTGCTCAGAAACAAAATGTGCCATTTTCCTGAAAATTTCAGCCAATTCCGTCCACAAACGCCAAAGTTATTAGACATAGAATTTTCAAAAAACCCATAGAGAAAAAATCCTAACTATATATACCTACTGGCGACCGCCAGTAGGTAATATATATCATTTTTAGGTTTCGGCTGGAGGGCGGAGCTCTTAGCTCCGCCTCCAGAGAAATCTCTTGATTTCCAGTAAGGAGAATGGAATACGCCCCCCTGTCCCATTGGCTAGCTCCATAAATGGAGGCTAGCCATTGGAACAGAGATCTGTCCGTCAAGGCCGGACCAGATTCGGGGGCGTTCCCGAGATTTTTTCCCAGGGCGGAGTTACGTTTTTGCCCGTTCCCTCCCCTTTCACTGATGCGCTGTCCATTCCCGCCCCCTCCGTGTGCCTTTCCGCCCCCCCTCGCTGTCCTGTGCACGTTTCCCGCCGTCCGTGTCCTCTCCCGCCCCCTCCCGCCGTCTGTGTCCTCTCCCGCCCCCTCCCGCCGTCCGTGATTCAGATTTGCTGTCCATTCCCGCCTCCTCCCGCCCCCTCCCGCCGTCCGTTTCCTCTCCCGCCCCCTCCCGCCGTCCGTGATTCACATTTGCTGTCTATTCCCGCCTCCTCCCGCCCCCTCCCGCCCCCCGTGTCCTCTCCCGCCCCCTCCCGCCGTCCGTGATTCACATTTGCTGTCCATTCCCGCCTCCTCCCGCCCCCTCCCGCCGTCCGTGATTCACATTTGCTGTCCATTCCCGCCTCCTCCCGCCCCCTCCCGCCGTCCGTGTCCTCTCCCGCCCCCTCCCGCCGTCCGTGATCCACATTTGCTGTCCATTCCCGCCTCCTCCCGCCCCCTCCCGCCGTGTAAACAGGGTACTCAAAGTCCACTAAAGTCTATTTACTTCTCCCACTGACAGCGTCAGAGAGCTATTTCTATCCACGCGAGCCAGGCCTAAAACATCAGGAAGGGTCTGTGTCTAAGCAAGCAACACGGATCTTTACATCAACAGCACAAATACTGACAGATGTGGAAATGGTGATAGTGACTGCCAGTCTCAACTCGTACTGCTGCACGGCGCTGGCTCACACCATTTCATTTGACCGCGATAAAAGGTTGCTGAATTCGCATGGGTAGCATCGCGAGAAAAGATTAGTTAACACGGGGCACGTTTTATCTGTATTTTTATGGCACGACAGCTTCGTTCAAAGGCTCCCAGATTAAATTCAGCACAGTTCCAAAAATAGATTGGTACAAGGAAAGCTAGTGACGTCAATGCCGGAGACAGAATTAGCCTCCCTTGCTGAACTCGAACGCGCGTTTTTGGGGGGGCTGAACGAGTTTGGAGATAAAGACTGCCTCGCGCCCTGTAATTCAGCTCGCGCACGGCGGATTGGGATCGGCACTTCAGCCTTCACAATTTCACACACACGGCGCTCTAAAAATAGCAGCAGCGAAATAAATGACTGTTGCTGGCAGGGAGCCTGATGCAATCGAAAATAAAAACTCCTCGCCTGGGTTTAAGACACATGCGAAGGCTCACGTTATTTCCCCGTGGCCGTTCAGTAAACGTAGTATTTTGGTTGATGCTTCCTTCTGCTTGGGGTGTCTGCAGATGGCGGCTTCTCGGCTAGGACTTTACGTGCGTCAAACGCAGTGAGACGCTGTTTGGGCCCACCTCGCGTCGCTATATATAAAACATCGAACGCGTGCACGCACGTTGTACAATGTACATCATTTAATTAAAGTCCCCCAAAATAGTGTATACGGTGACAAGTGCTGTAAGTTTGCAATACGAATCTCCATTCCTCGATAATCTTTAACCAGTGACCCAGAGGGGGTAGACCAAAAGCCCTGAAAATCTGGAGTTATAATTAACTTTGATTCTAAAACGGGCCATCTCGTATGTTTCGGATGGCCCAAGGCATAAGGGTTCTAGTGAGCAGTTTAGCGAGTTTTTGAAAATCAAGGCCAGTCCTCCCCCTCTACAGAGGGGTTTGTGTAGCGTAGCAATCAAGTATTCAGGAGGTAAAGCAGCTTACTAGTTCAGGTCCAGAGTCTTCTCTCGTCCATGTCTCAGAAATGAATATACAGTCTAAACCTTTTGAGAGAATCAGGTCATTTGATTTCAGTACAGTGCTTGACCATGGCTCAATAAAAGTACACAACCTCTAATGTAACATGTGCCAACACTGATGAAAGCCAAATGAAACAAACAAACGTGACAATTAATAATAAACGTATTGGACAATATCGAATGACAACTGAGCACATTTAAAAACAAGCCAGTAGGTCTGGCCTTGACAAAATTGGTGCAATGGTTACATTTTGTTAAATTGAAATCATAAGGCACAAACATAACAAGCATTTACAATGCAACGGTTTCGCCTTTGGAAAAGTTAGACCTATTGGCAATGTAAATGACAATGCCATTTATTTATCTGTTTTCAAAACCAACACATAAATACAAATTTTGTCATTTACAATGCCAATAGCTCAAATTTTTCCAAAGTCGAAACCGTTGCATTGTAAATGCTTGTTTTATTTTGTATATACCTCTTTTTTTTGTTTTGTTTTATATTGGTTATATTTACACCTCCTTTTTTAATGGGTATATGTAGGGGGTAAAACGAAGGGGATAAGGGTGTTAAGGGGTTTTAAAAAATGTGAAATTAGTAAAAATTCAATTGGTAAGGGCTGGAGAGAGAATAAATCAAATGTGGATTTTGAAAAGGTAATTTAACTAGAAGTAAAATGCCAGTAAAGGATATCTTAATTAGAAGTAACCGCTGCAAACGAGAAAAAAACAGCTGATCGCCTCGGTAAACTGCTCGTTGTCTCCAGCTAGATCAGCTGGTTGTCAGGGAACGGGAATTGTGAGCCCGTGGATAGAGGAAAGGCCCCTGTCAACAACACGACGCTGCGTGTATGTTGCCGAGGGGCTTTCCTCTAATTGTACCCAAAGGGGAAACTCTTTGAAGTTTCCGTGAGGAAGAAGACTGCCATCAGAAAATGAGGAAAAAAAAAGGCAGTGTAAGCTGTCGAGTGTGACCGGCTAATCAGGGGAAGAGGCAGTGTGGAGAGACTGAATGAATCGGCGAGCGCGCAGTAAGCTTAAAAGCTTGAAGCAGCACGAGGGGGTTTAAATCAAAATAAGTAAATGAATGATGCGGGAAAGGAAAGCGGAAGCCGACCTCCATAAATTGGTTGGTTTACCAATACTAAAATCCCAGGGCACTAATTCATGCCTTGTACAAAACCTGTGACCTAAGGTAGCTTGTGGAAATAGGCTTAAACGAGTCTACAATCGGTAGGATGTATTGACACTACATCCCACAGACACGCAATCACTGTTGTTATGTCTACCACAGACTCCTTTCAATATAGGGATAGCTGGGGGCACGAAAGGTATTTTTGCCAATAAGTAGACACCGGTAGAAAAGGTGTTTCCAGGAATATGGAGCATGGCTGTGTCCTCTCACAAGACGCTGGCGAGCTCCTCTCGCACACAGTCGAACTTGCACGTTCTTTTTTACTTCTTACCCTGAACAGAGATCCTATTACCCCAGTTCTGAAACTACTGTCTGTTTTTAGCTCACAACGAAAATGTCGTTTTATTGTCCATTTGAAATCCGATGTACTGTATGAATTTGCAAATGCTTAATTTGTAATTGGATTTTAAAAACTGCTTCCTGCTTGATTAGCAGCATTCTCACCGGATTGCACTTCCACTTTAGTTTGGGCTGGGAATCAGGAGCGCAGAGGTTTGCCTTACTTCCGGGAGAACCAGAAACATTTAAAGAGAGGGAAGCTGGCCAGTGGTCTAGATGCTGAACAACGGGGGCTCTAATGCAGCGGACGCACGCAACGGGCACACCGCTGATGTGCAGAATGCGCACCAAAGGCAAGCCCGTCTGTGCCCGTCTGCTCCCAGACCGGGCCTAGGCCAGTCACAATCTGGGTTTTCATCAGCAGGCTACATCTATTATCACCTGCTCCGCAGAACAGTTAGTAAAATGTAAAAGTAAATCCATATTTGTAAAGTGCAAACTACTCACCCTTATGGGTCTCCAGGCACTGGGGGCCGTCATGGATATTAAGTGAGCTATTGCCCGGAGTCACATGGTGCTGAGCTGAGCTGCCGCCGGAGCCGGGGAGCTACCCTGGCCGCTGCACCACACCTGCAATAGGCAATTGTAGTAGGAAACTTGGGTTGGGATCCAATTTGTTCTCAGCATCTTCACACTGTCCTGATTGTAACTTTCAACTCCATCCCACAATGATATAATGGAATAAACCACCTACTATGCATGTCACAACAGGGTCACGCAAGAGCAAACCGATAGTTTGCACCTTGATTAATGCATGTTCCCTATGCAAACATGCCTGTGAATGTGCTATGTTCATAGAATCTCATGGAGTGGACGTAGCGTTTATTACTGAGACCTGGGAAGATGAGGCATCTGGCCCAGATTTGGTCGTAGCAGTTCCAAGGGGCTACACCAGAGCGGGGAAAAGGGGAGTGGGGCTAACAATAACACATCGAAGCAGCTGGAAAGGAACTTTTAATACCCAAACTACCCAAGCAATCTTAGAATCTGTTCTATTTACCATTTCAATAAACAATCAGTACTCTTTCAATGGCCTAATTATCTACCGTCCGCCAGGACCCAGGGCAGACTTTCTAAATTTAGGGGGGCTGTCCCTGGATATGATATCTCAGTCGGCTGACTTTACTGCATTAGGGGACTTCTACTTACATCTAGAAGACCAATTAGACAAGGACTCAGGCATGATGAGTAGCTTAGGTCTTACTCAGCAGGTCACAGCGAGCACTCACCTAGCAGGGCACCTGTTGGATGATGTTTTTTCCAACAACAGTGGTCTAAAATGTGTTAAATTGCTCCCCCAATTGGTCCGACCATATAGCTGATATGTTCTCCCTCTCCCCTCACCAAGGAACATTGAACAAAATCAATTTGACGACTCTGGACAGCTCACTAGCCAGAAAGCCTTCTAAATTCAATAACAACCCCAATATAGTGCCATTGCATTTGAGAACTGGCTCCTCAACTCTATCTACCAGGTTTTACCTGAAAAAATCTATCACAAACCAAGGAGCTATACGCTCAGAACTTTGGTTTTCGGAACGGCTCAGACTCCAAAAACAGATCTGTTGCAGATTGTAAAGGAAGTGGTGATTCAACTATGACTCAAATGTCAGATCATTGTATAAACAAGCTTTATTAGACTGTACACGACTTAGACAGGAGGAGAAGACTCGCTATTTTTCTGCAGCTATAAGTGCAGCCACAAATTTGTCTTAAGAACTATTTGCGACAGTGAAGAAATTAACCAAACCTCCTGATATAGCCAAAATCCCAGAAAGCCAGAACTTCTGTGACTTTACAGGAAAAAGTGAAATTAGTCTACAGTGCCTACTCTGATCTCCCATTTCTTTCTGCAACTGCCCAACTAGCTGAGCCGGTCACCTCTGACTCAACTAAAGAAGCCAAGGCAATGACTCCAAAATGCGTGAAGCCTCCAGAATTAGTATCATTTCCTTCACTAACTGATGAGCAGGTAAATAAACTCCTACTATCTACTAAATCAGGATCTCCTCTTGACCCCTGTCCCCCAAAGATCTTTCAACCCTATCAGGAAGAATTTATCCTCAGATTGCCCTCATTTTTTACCAAAAGTTTGCTGCATGAATATTTTTCCCATTGAATGGAAACTGGCATCAGTTCTTCCCCTTTTAAAAAAAGCCAACTTGGATGGGTCGTATCCCAACAATTATCGGCCAATTTCCAGACTACTATTCCCAGATAAAATAGTGAACGAGGCCATGAACACAGCACTATCTGAATACATTGAGACAAGTGCCTTCCTGGATGCCACCCAGTTTGGTTTCCAGAAACACCACAGCACGGAACTATCACTAATATCTGCTTCGGAACAGGACAGGCAGACAGTCGACGCAGGGGTTAGCGCAGCACTGGTGCTGCTTGATCTTTCTGCTGCATTTGACACAGAGAATCACATAAAATTACTGGAATGCCTTGAGAGGATGGGTATCAAAGCAACAGCCCTATCTCTGCTCAGTTCCTTTCTGTCTGACCGAACACAATTTGTTGCACCTTTGTACATTAAGTCACAGAATGTTACACTTCCTGTGAGGCATTCACATCTCCTGAGGCGCAGCCGGGAGAATGCTTTAGCTGAAACCTAACGCTTGAATTTAAAAACTATTTGCTTAAATTGCACTTTTTAACTGTTCTAGTCCACTTTGGGCATTTGTTTGTTTTTCGATCCTCTAAGGCCATAGGCCACGCCCACCTTCCGCTAGCCACGTCCCTTACCGAAGGCATTTAACGGCGCTGAATACGAGCGCTTGCCAGAGGTTACACTATCTCCTGAGGCACAGCCGGGAGAACGCTATCACTAGCTTTTAAACTTTTATGTTCAAAAGTGTTCATTTACTTACTGGTTTTTCCCCATTCTGGGCACTTGGTTCTCTTGACTTCCTTGCTCTGGGCACTCCCGCGCAGCTGAATTGAGCGCTGCTGCGGGCCACTACCCTCTCGCCGCCATTCCCCAGAGGCCACAGGCCACGCCCACCACCTACAGGCCACGCCCCCCGCCAAAGGCATTTAGCGGCGCTGAATACGAGCGCTTGCCAGAGGCACTTACATCTCCTGAGCCGCAGCCGGGAGAACGCTTTAGCTGTAACCAAACATTTGATTTTAAAAACTGTTTGCTTAAATTGCACTTTTTAATTGTTCTAGTCCACTTTGGGCATTTGTTTGTTTTTCGATCCTCTAAGGCCATAGGCCATGCCCACCTTCCGCTAGCCACGCCCCTTACCGAAGGCATTTACCGGCGCTGAATATGAGCGCTTGCCAGAGGTTACACTATCTCCTGAGGCACAGCCGGGAGAACGCTATCACTAGCTTTTAAACTTTTATGTTCAAAACTGTTCATTTACTTACTGGTTTTTCCCCATTCTGGGCACTTGGTTCTCTTGACTTCCATGCTCTGGGCACTCCCGCGCAGCTGAATCGAGCGCTGCTGCGGGCCACTACCCTCTCGCCGCCATTCCCCAGAGGCCACAGGCCACGCCCACCACCTACAGGCTACGCCCCTTCCGTTTCCTTTTTTTCCCCCCTCTATATATAATGTGTTTCCCCCGGTCGCGCAGCGGATGGGCGCAGCGGGCGCAGCGGGCGCGCCGTCAGCGCGCCGAAGGCGCATCAAAGGCAAGCCCGTCAGCAACCGTCCGCGACCGGCAGGGACCAGGGGCCATGGACCCTGCCCATTTCCTATCCTACACCCCAGCCCAACTTCTCTCTTTCAATACAGGTCAGCATATTGACCCTTCTCTGCTTCAGCGCATTATCACATTGGACATCTCTTCTCCATTGTCCTCACGACCTGAACACACGCCATCGTTCCCCCGGTCTCAGGCTCTTCCCATCTCGGCCCCTTCTCCCCTTATCCCTTCTAGCATGGCCCCTGCCTACCTGCTTAATACTAGATCTGCAGGTAGACATCAGCTGGAGATTTTTAATTTACTGGATACAGACACCCCCGATTTTCTCTTTCTCACGGAGACTTGGTTCTCTACTGATTCCCTTCCTGATCTTCTCTCCGCCCTCCCCGATCTTACTACGCTCTTCGGGCGGATCGTCCCGCTGGTAAACTCGGAGGGGGTGTGGCGATGATCATTCGTTCTAGCCTTCAGTTTCAGTTTCTTCCTTATCCTCCCATACTTGGAGTAGATTTCATAGTCACCCGTTCAGTCAATCTTCGGGCTCCCCTTACTATATCCCTTTTTTATCGCCCTCCGCGGTACATGTCTTCCTTTGTTCCTGCCTTGCAAGAACTACTGGCTACGCTCGTCGTCAATAATTCTTCTGTGCTCCTTTTGGGGGACTTTAATTATTGGCCGGGCGACCCCAGGGAAGATCTGTCTTCCAAGGATTTTACTGCTACCCTCCAGTCTCTTCATTTTCTCCCACATATTCACTCCCCCACTCATACCCATGGTCATGTTTTGGACCAAATCTGGTCAGCCAACTGTCCCATCCTTTCCCCTGTCATCCTTCCATGCACCTGGTCTGACCATTCATTGATCTCCTTCTCCATTGAGCTTGGATTGTAAGAGAAGCCCCCCCTACCTAAAAACGTCATGGCTCGCAATTGGAACAGGGTAGACCTTGATTCTCTTTGTGCCTCCCTCGCCTCCTTCGGCCCTGACCTATGCAACCTCCCTATTGACCATCAAATAGACGCCGTGAATTATTGGCTGTCCTCCTCCTGTGATCTAGTTGCCCCCCTTAGGAAAGTTAAGACCTGCCGCCCCCATGACGCCCAGAAATGGTTTTCAGACGAGCTGAAAATCCTTAAACTGGACCTTAGACGCTCTGAACGCCATTGGAGGCGTAAATACTGTCCTGTCCTGCGAGCTAAATACAAAATGCTCTTGGCAAGCTACAAAAAAGCTATTCTGCGAGCCAAAACTACTTACTTTTCGGAGAGAATAACTTTGTCAGCTAATAAGCCTAAGGAGATTTTCTCTATAGTTCGCAACCTTGTTGCCTCTGACAGAGCCAATCCGAACCCCATTCCTTCTCAAGACCTCTGCCTTTCTCTCAACGACTTCTTCCTGGAGAAGATTGCCAAGATTAAATCTAATATTCCCTTAGCTCCTCCGTCCCCCCTTCCCCTGCCCCCCCTTTGTCTTCTTCTCCTCTCAATCAGTTTCCCCCTATCTCCCTGGACGCTTTCTTGGCTCTTCTTCAGAAAGTGAAGTCCGGCTCCCCAGCTGACTGTGCGCCAGCTCGTATTTTGAAAGTGCTCTTCACTCATTGCCCTGACCCTCCTCTTTTCCTTCTCAATACCTCCATTTCATCTGGCTCAGTCCCTAAATATTTCAAATCCGCTATTGTTCGTCCCATTCTAAAAAAACCTGGTTTAGACCCTTCCCTTCCCTCTAATTTTAGACCCATTTCCCTTCTCCCCTACCTTGGAAAGATCCTGGAGAGCTATATCACTTCTTGTCTCTCTTCCTACATCGAGGACAACCACCTCCTGGCCTCCCACCAAGCGGGTTTCCGACCGGCTCACTCCACCGAGTCAGTTGTTTTGTCCGTCTTGGACGAGCTAAAGAGTAAGGCAGATTCTAACTTGCCCCAAGCCTTGGTACTCCTTAATCTGTCCGCTGCGTTTGACACGGTCGACCATTCCATCCTTCTCGATCGTTTCTGCGCAGCGGGCGTTCAGGGCACTGCCCTCTCTTGGCTCGCCTCCTTTCTTAAAGACCGGACTCAGGCGGTGCATCTTTCGTGCCACACCGCCCCCTCCCGCTTGGTCTCCTGTGGAGTCCCCCAAGGTTCTTCCCTGTCCCCTCTCCTTTTCAACCTTTACATCTGTCCCCTTATTCTTTCCCTCCTCGATATGGGGGTCTCCGTGTATAACTACGCGGATGACCTCCAGCTTGTTTTTGATCTCTCCTCTCCCCTGCACTCCCTGCCCAAATTCCACTCCACCTTAGCTTTTATTTCAGACTGGATGAATCGGAATCAACTGAAGCTCAATCTGGACAAGACGGAGTAGGTCCTGACTGGCCCTTCCTCTTCCCCTTGGTCGGCCGCCTTTTGGCCTTCCACCTTTGGCCCCCCTCCTTCACCAGCGGCCTCGGCTAAGACCTTGGGGATTAAAGTCAGCCGGGACCTCTCTATGCATGCCCAGATCAGCTCGGTTGTCTCCTCCTGTTTTCTTTCCCTCCGAATCATCCGAAAGGTGTCCCGTTTTTTTTTCTTCTGATGCCCTTAAGCTCATTATCCTGGCAATGATTTTCTCCCGTCTCGATTACGGGAACAGCCTGTATGTAGGCATTCGAACTTCGCCGCCTACAGGCTGTTCAGAATCAGGCCGCCTGCCTCATCCTCCACCTCCCCAAGTCCTCCCACATTACCCCTGTTCTGAAAGCCCTTAATTGGCTCCCTATTTCTCAGAGATCCCTTTTTAAGATGGGCTGCCTGGCCTTCATGGCTCGGACCCGCATAGGCCCAGCCTTCAATAACTCCCTCATCACTCCCTACACCCCCAACCGTTCCCTCCGCTCTTCTAACCAGTTCCTTTCTAATGTACCTCGGTTTCGCAGATCCAAAACTGGAGGCACCAGATTCTCTGTGTAGGGTCCCTCTTTTTGGAATAGTCTTCCTCTGTCGATCAGATCAATCACCGTCTACTCTCAATTCCGCAAAGCCCTAAAAACTCATCTGTTCTCTATTGCGTACTCCTGCTAAACAGCATTGGCTTCTCCCACCTCTCTCAGCTCCTACCTCTAGCGCCAGGAAGCCGTTTGGTCACAGTGCGCTTTATTAAGAACCTTTTTTCATTTAATTTCATTTCATTTCTTCCATGTAGGGTACCTCAGGGCTCGTCGTTGAGTTCCACACTTTTTAATATTTATGTGGCCCCACTGGTGCAACTGATTAGATAACCAGGCTTCTCAGCAATATCCTACGCTGATGATACCCAAATTTTGGTGTCAGTGACAGGCACACCATCAGAAACGGCAGCTCAGTTCTACACTTGTTTTGGTCAAGTCGGAGACTGAATAACAATCAACTGCTTGAAGTTGAACTCCAATAAAAACCTTTTGGTCCCCTACTCTTTGGCCATCGGGGTTGGGCCCTCTGCCCACCCCATCAAATAAAGTAAAAAACCTAGGCGTTACCTTCGATTCAAAGCTCACATTTGAAGGTCATGTGAACCAGGTTACCTCAGCATCTTTCTATATGTTAAAATTACTGAGGAAGATTCTTCCATTCATTCCTGCTGAGTTAAGCAAGCCGGTGATCACAGCCTTGGTCCTATCTTGGGCAGACTATTTGAACAGCCTGTTTATCAATCTCAGGTCTACATGCCTGACAAAACTTCAGATTGTGCATAATGCTGATGCAGGCTTCTGTTGAATATTCCTAAGCATAAATCAGCTACCGCTGCCTTAAAGGAATTGCACTGGCTACCAGTGATGCGACACATTGAGTTTGTAGCCTTGTGCATAGGATGTAAAGCAACTCATGATATAGGGCCAGTCTTTTTCAAACAACATTTTTGCCTGTATGACTCTGCACGCCAGCTACGCTCAGCTCAATCTCACAATCTGATTATCCCTAGGTTCTAGAAAAGTGCTTGTGGAGGCAGAAGTTTTTTGGTTGGACAACTAGACTCTGGAACTCTCTCCTCCAGAAATTGAAGGATGCGACTCATCTGTTAGCATTCAGGAAGGCGCTGAAGATATGATTGTTTAACTTCTAACCATTTGTCACAATCGAATGATGTCTGTTGATTTTGAGGAGCTAGCGCCTTGACACCTTAGGGTAATTGACTTGTGCTTTATCAATCTCTTTTTCATTTCATTTAATTCCTATCCCGGTTTATAGGGACCAGCATGAGACCTGATGAAGAAGCATGCTACTATAAAAACAGCCATTAGTGGATCCCTGTGTGTTCTCCTTGATGGGATCACGTTCTCTTTGAGTATAAGCCCTTTTAACCCAGGAAAGTACAATGAATTAGTATGTGTAATAAACCTCGGGGACAGCGTCTATGTGCAGAGACTTTTTCTTTCCCCTCCCCCCTAACCTAACCTTTGGTTATAACCGGGTGGACATGATACAGTAGGATATGGCATGGTTTGGATTGCAATGGCGTGCTATGGGATGGTATGGTATGCTTTGCTATGGCATGGTTCAGTACCCTATGGTATTCTTATGTAGCACTAAGCCATAAGTTCCCCTATGAATTTAATGTTTCATACACATGAGTTATGGTTTTAGCTCCTCATTCTATATCTGTTCTTTCCCCCCAGGCTCCCAGTTCCTTCTGCAGTGAGAGCTGCCTCCCTGGGTTCAGACAGTCTGTGAGGAAAGGATGGCCTGTCTGCTGCTTTGACTGTGTTCCCTGTTCCGCTGGTGAGATTTCAAATGAGACAGGTGGGTATCCTTTGAGTCTGAAGCGCATACGTCGCAAGACCAAGGTCTGCATATCTATTGATTTCAAGACACAAGCAAGTTCAAGGAGGCAACATTAACTTCTGTCAGACTGCCATATCTATGAAGTATTAGCCAGAACCCTTAAAAAGCATTTTTGAAATGTCCTCTTGTCATGGAGCTATTTTCACCTCCTCCAAGGGATGCTGTGACCTCTATAGCCTCAAATGAGAGTCAGTAGACTGGGGTGAGTAAATAACCACTGTTGGCCATATTTATGACCCTGTATCCCAGAGAAAGGGCAAGAATGTACCATATTTATCCAAATATGGCCCACACCTGCCCCTTCCCCAGTGCTGGTGCACAATGGCCTGCCCAGCTCCAACACAGGCACCCTTGCACCATGGTGTAAGGGTGTTTCTGTTGCATTTTGAACCGTTTATGTGTAGGAAGGGGCACCTTTCTGCATAAAAAAATCCCCTGAGGCTTTTTCCTCTTTCTATGGGGGTGACACAACTCCCTTCATAAATATGCCCTTGTGTGTTGCTCCTCATTAGTCAAACAGTATAAGGAGGGCCATGAATGGCACTGGGAGGAGGATAAACCAAACATTTGTGAGAGATGGTTCTCTGTGTTTTGTACCATAGCGGCCCCAAGGAAAGTGATTTGAAGCTTCGAAGCTTCTTGACCTGATTCATTTCTGTGCCTTGTATTATGGGGCAGCGGGGTGCCTGTCTTTTTGTGTGATGCAGGTCATTTGAAATAAGCATCTCACTTCAATAGGAAGCCATGGGTTGGTGTGACCCAAGTGTTTCACTCCTGTAATAGGTCTTGTTGTTTGTCTCAGAGCCATGTGTAACTTGTGAGGACCTGTGAGTGGAGCCAAGTCGTGCATGAACACCTCATCTATGATATTCTTTATGGTTCCATTCTGGTTGTCTGCAACAAGAGTCATATTCAAATTCTCATTTGGATTTGCATATTACATCATATGTTCACTGCTAACATATGAAAATTGTGAGAAATTGATTTGTTGGTTGAATACAGTGTGAGTTCTAGTCAAGCAGCATCCACAAAACACAGTCAGGCTTAACTTAGAGGCAATGTGTGGAGTATTTATGTATTACACAAACAGTAATAAAGTGAAAACACAACACAAGAAAAATCCCAAACCAGTTTAGAAGAATGGAAAAGTCGTAAAAACTTTTTTGACATCAACATGACAGAAATCCAATCAGTAGACCCAGAGTTATGAATTTTTAAACTTTTGAGTGAAATGTAGCCTCTAAAAGATCCAAGCACCGACTGTGATATCTGTTTGCACTAGACTTGGTCAAAGTCGAAAGTTAAGGCCAACTGCGCTGGTTCAGATACAAGAAGTCAATTGAGCCTTACCTTCAAACTTCGAAAAATGTCTGAGAAGGTAGAAGTTCAGTGGGCCAAACTGCAGGAGTGTCTGAGGAGCGAGTGTCACTGTTGGATGGCCGTGAAGCAAAGATGCTGATTTTTACCTTCAGACTTATTCGCCAAAATGGAAGTCAAAAACCTCCAGTGCGGTGAATTATAGGGCTGTAGCTAAAGACAGTTCCAAAAGATCAGAAACCCCTTTGGTGAAGGACCACTGAAATGGATTTGATCTTGTGGAGAATAACATAGCAGGAGAAGCCACAAAAAAGTTCAATTATCAAGCTACCTAAGGCGGCTAGGCAATCTGGCTGATCCCTGTTTCCTCCTCATTCTTAGAACACTTTTTGGCCACATATTGCCTAAGTACTCACTTATTCACAGGGCCTGTAAAGTAAATGCTACCAGGGAGCCTGAAGAACGTATTGTGCCACCCACTTAAGTAGCAATTCAAAAGATGTATCAGGCCTGCGAATGCACTGCTATGTCGACTAGCACTTAAAGCCCCTTTCTAAGCCTCAAACTCCCCTTTTATTACATATAATTCATACTAATGTAGGCCCTAGGTAGCCCATAGTGCAGGGTGCTGTGTAATTAAAAGCTTTGGCAAGTACTTTTAAGTTTTGAACAGGCTCAGATAAATGGTCTGTGGACGCATAACACAAGCACAGCCTATGCTTCTAATGATGTCTGATCACCACCAAGAAAGTAATTCATGGGCAAAACCAATTTGCATGGGTTTTAGTCAAACTCAGTGGGGCTTGCAGAGAATTATCGAATTGGGGAAGATGAGATGCTTCTTTGTCTTTCAATTCTGCGTTCTTGTAGGCGATGCTCAATGTGTAAGGCCTGATCTACTATTTCAAAGAAAGATGCTGTCTGGGGCAAGTACACCAAAGCGTGTCGGGATTGCCAGTAGCTCAAGGATAAATAAATGCCACTAACCTTGTCCTGGTGACCAGCAGAGACGATGTCGGAAGAGATGCCCCCCAGTTCCTCCCAGGCACGACCCCCAACAAAGGAGGCTTTGAACCCTCTGTGTGAACTCGTGCCCCGGGGAAAAGGGAAGTGGACAAAATAATAAACTAGCTGTGGTTTCTGTGGTTCCCTCAAGGTCTGGTCATAAGAACTGCTAGGTACCAGGAAGGACGTCCATCCTGTAGTAGGGGATGACAAAACAGAAGATATAACACCTATTCTTGTCTGAATATCTCTAGCTAAATGCAAAATGTCTTCTATCTTCTTACCAGAAATCTTACAGCTAGACAAGGAGGAGTTCCATTCCAAGAATGCGAGCGTTGTTAAACAGGCACAACGCAAATTCAAATGGACTGTTTCTCTGGTGATTGAACACTGAAAAGGTATTGCAGTCGCAGTGTTCAATGCAAGGTGACGGAAGTAAATAGGAAAAGCGGTAAAAGTTCATCGGCAGAATGTCTGAAGGTAAGGCCACTTCCCTTGAACGCTGCTGGAAATGATATTGCACTGAGCGCGTCTTAGGAATCAGACGCGTGCAGTGGCAATAACCTTTCTCACCCGCAGAATGCAATGTAAACGCGAAGCAGTGCGTTTAAACTGCACCGCGGCTTTTCCTTCTAAAAATACACACGGACACGAGGCGGACGCGTAGGAGGCGAGCCCGCACTCCTTCCGCTAAAGTATCTGATATAAGCATGGGCGCAAAATCCGTTCCGCTCGCGGATTTTTCGGATTTTCGGTAAATCCGCAATCCGCGAACTCTCGCGGATGTGGCGAAAATCCGCAAATCCGCGCGCGGCGGATTTTTTGCTTGTGTTCGCACTGCTCGCGAGCCGCGGCGCGGGCAGCAACAATCTCGCACTCGCGAAATTACAAAAATTACAATTGGGGAGGGGTGAAGGAAGTGACCCAGTCTCCAACTTCCTCTTCCTGTCCAGCACCCTCCTCCCATTGCTTAGTCCATTTCCTGGCCACTTTGAATTCGATCTTGACTGGGAAGGATTACTTTTTGTGGATGCTGCTGGAGATTTGGCTTTGAGGCCTTTTGGATTACTTTTTGATTAGAAATTTGATTTACAAGTAAGTTGATAAGTTGATGTTGTTTGTTTGTGGTGATTTTTGTGTGTGTTTTTTGACTTTTTGGGGTGGGTTTGGGGGCTGGCTATGTGTGGGAGGCCATTTTGAGGCATGGTCCTGCAGGTCCTGGCCATGTGGATGGGGTCAATCGGCCATTTTGAAGTCAGGCAGTGTGTTTTGTGCCCTATGCCCACCCAGTCTGCTCTGATTGCTTTCATTATGCCCAGGGGGCCTCGAACTCCCACGGATTACCCGAAAATCTGATTTTTAAATTTTCTTTTGCCTGTGTTCGCACTGCTCGCGTCCCGCGCAGCAACAATCTCGCACTCGCGAAATTGTAAAAATTACAATTCTGCACATGAATTGAAAACTACCAGGCTTAGTTATGGGTGCATGCATGATACAACTGTTTTCTTTAATTTTAACATTATTCTGGCCAGGGCATGGATGGCATTGGATTGTTGTGATTTTTGTGTGTTTTACGACTTTTTGGGGTGGTGTTGGGGGCTTGCTATGTGGGTGGGGGCCAGTTTATTGCCTGGTCCCGTGTGGGTGGGGGTCTAGGGGCCATTTTTAAGCCAGTTTGTGTGCTTTGTGCCATAGGCCTGCACCCAGTGTGCTGTGATTTTATCATGCCCAGGGGGCCCAGAATCCGTCTGTTCGCGGAATTTGCTGGTTATTCGTCACGTTCGCGTCGTGAAGCAACAATCTCGCACTCGCGAAATTGCAATTTCGCACCAGAAAACCACCAGCAGGCAGCATAAAGCTTCTGAAACTTGATGGATGGCATTGGATTGTGGTGATTTGATTGGTGTTGTGTTTTTTTACTTTTTGGAGTAGGGGTTGGGGGCTGGCTATGTTGGTGGGGGCCATTTTGAGGCATGGTCCTGGCCATGTGGATGGGGGTCAAGCGGCCATTTTGAAGGCAGGCAGTGAGCTTTGTGCAATAGGCCTGCACCCATTTTGCCTTGCTTTCACCCATTGTGCCCAGGGGGAGTCAGTGGTACATGAAACTATAACCCTCTGTGTGTGTGCTATCTTGGATCAATGTTAAATTCCTGTTTCCCAAAAATTTAGCAATTCTTAATTTTGAAATGTCCATATTGTGTGGTGTGCACGTGTGTATTCATAAATGCCTACTTGCAAACTATTTATTGAAGCGCTACATATGCAACATATATTCACTGATGTTCCTCTGTCTTCGTTTGCTTTTAGGTACACAAAGTCAATAACTCCGCATCATCGTTGAGCATCAGTGCCAGGAAGAAGTCCTGCTGCGGCCTGCTGTTCCGACATCTGAAGAAGATGGCTCCAAAAAGAGGTGCCCGTAGCTCCTCTTGCAAGAAAGATGTCTCTACTAAGGAGAAGAAGAAGCAAGTGGCACCACTTACCAAGGAGACTGGTGGCTCGACCACTAAGTTTTTGTGGAAAAAACAAAAGTCCACCATGAGTGCTGCACAGGTAGCCTGTTTAGTGGTTGAATCACCAACGACCAGTGATGTTGGCTCATCGCAAGAAAGTAGCAGCACACCATCAACACAGGTTGTAACTCATCTCACAAGTACCATTCAACAACCAAAGCCGCAACAACAACTGCATGGGCTACTAGTACAAGCACAAGTACATGCGCAAGGAGCTATCCGAGACGGAGCTGTCCGAGAAGGAGCTGTCCGAGAAGGAGCTGTCCGAGAAGGAGCTGTCCGAGAAGGAGAAGGTCGAGAAGGAGCTGGTCGAGAAGGAGAAGGTCGAGAAGGAGCTGGTCGAGAAGCAGAAGGTCGAGAAGGTCGAGAAGGAGAAGGTCGAGAAAGAGAAGGCCGAGAAGGAGAAGGCCGAGAAGGAGAAGGCCGAGAAGGAGAAGGCCGAGAAGGAGAAGGCCGAGAAGGAGAGGTCCATGGAGAGTTGCAAGTAGAGGTCAGTGAAGAGGCCCATGTAGCGGCGCATGGAGCGGTGCAAGTGCCCACAATGGTTCTTCTTCCAGGAGTAGGGGCACAGGAGGAAATTGACTTTGGAGCCGGGGTATCATGTCAGGAAGACGAAGGCACTCCTCCTGATGATTCATTTTCTCCCAGCTCCCCAGCAAGGAAAAGATCAAGGAGTGTGTGTAGAAGTTCCTCTTCAAGCCCCGCTCCATCAGATGATCTAGATCTAGATTGGCAACCATCTCTGACGTCTGAGAGGGAGGCACACCACTCGCTGCGAAAGGTATCAAAAGTTAAAAGGAAGGGCCCCGGAAAGCTCATACTTATGGATCCGAACGCCGAACTTGATGAAGTGGTTCATTCTGATGTTGATGAACAGGATGACAGCAATGACCTAGTCATCACACACGTCATTCCAGCCACACCGGCCATGCAGCAGACAGACATTTATACCCTATCCCGACGTCATGCTGAGCGTGACCCTGGCGACGTGGCACTGGTAGCACCACCAACGCAGTCAAGTAGTACAACAAGTTCAACAAAACCTACAGCTCCCATATTTTCTCCCCAGAGGGGGACTCCATCCAGTTCGACTCCCTCAAGTAGGGTTGCTACAATAATTGCACAACCCAGTAGATGTCTGCAAGGCTCATCCACCCCTGCTTCATCTGGCATTGGCAGTATCATCTCGTGCGGCAAAACCAGAAGTTTCCAGTCCCCAGTTTGGAACTTTTTTAGTGTCCATGAAAAGTATGATAACATAGCCGTTTGTTGCATTTGTAAGACTAGAGTTAGCCGTGGTAAGACTGGTACCAACTATGGAACCGGAGGCCAGATAGGTCATCTTCAAAGAAGGCACGCTGTCGTATGGTTTGCGCACCTAGCAAACATCAAGGGAAAGCAATCCCAAAGGGCAAGTGGCCAAAATATACCCATACTAGGTGTTTCATCTGAAGATGACGGGGAGGTAGAAGAAGCGTCAGACATTTGTCCGGTTGCACCCAGTACCCCTGGCAGCACCACACCCTCCGGAACACATAGGAGGCACACTGAGAGTCTGGGAGACACACCAATGCGGAAAATGTCAACACTGAGCACAAGTGGGTCGAAGAAGGCATCAGCATCATCCAGTAAATTTGTCCAGCGCACCATTTCAGCCATGTTCTCCTCAGATGCGCAATTTCAACGCAACCACCCAATTGTACGCCTGTATAACACTAAGCTGGCTAAAATGCTAGCGGTGGACCTTCTCCCTTTTTCGTTTGTCGAAAACGTGGGTTTTCTTGAACTCGTGGCAACACTGGCCCCTAAATGGAAGGTTCCTAGCCGGTTCTATTTTGCCAGGGTTGCTGTTCCAGCATTACATAAAGAGGTGCTTGAGTTGGTTGGGGCAGCTTTGCAGAAGAGTGCTGTTCACACTATACACCTGACAACAGACATTTGGACCAGTTGCCAAGCCCCAGATTACATATGCATCACTGCACACTGGGTCTCTTTTTCAGGGGTTGCAAAACAGATAAATGCAGGTGGTGACTTGGCCGAGATTTTTAAGGGTGCTCGTAAACATGCAACATTAGCCATGTTTGGCATGGAGAAAAGTCATACTGCAGCCAACATTTTGGATGACTTTAACAAAAAGGTCTCGCAATGGCTGCCCCCAAGAAATTGCAAGGTTGGTTATGTTTCTACTGATAATGGCAGCAATGTAGTTAAGGCCATGGAGAACGGTTACTATTTCAGAGTGCCGTGTTTGGCGCACTGTATGAACCTTGTCGTGCAAAAGTTCTTGAAAAAAGAACTTGCAGTCGACAAAATACTGACCATCTGCAGAAGAATATGCACACATTTCAACCATTCTTTTAAGGCCCGGAAGGAGCTGAGGCGCCAGCAAAATGTACCTAGAATGCCAGTGAAAGCACTTATCCAGGAGGTGGCAACACGTTGGAACTCAACCTTCTACATGCTTGAGCGTCTGCATGAGCTGTTTCCAGTAGTCAATGAGTATTTCTACAACCTGGGTGGTGATACGACAGAAATGATGCTAGCGGTGGAGCAATGGCAGCTAGTTAAAAGCCTGACAGACATGCTTCGTCCTTTTGAAGTCTTCACGCGTGACGTCAGCAGGGAGGACTGTTCTTTGAGCAAAGCTATCCCATTGTTGCTGAAGCTCGAGCACCAAGTCAAGGTGGTGTCTTCAGAATTAAAAGATGCTGGAAAGAATGAAGCATATGAGTTGGCGCAGAGATTATTACAACGCCTAGTTAGCAATAAACGGCTTGTAAATATCAAGAAACAACAGCACTACATTTGTGCTATTATTCTGGATCCACGTTACAAAAAGCCATTGTTTGGCAAAGTAATAATTCCTTTTGAAACATCAGATGTTACAGAGTACAAAGGTTGGCTAGTTCAGTCAGCCATTCGTTTTGAAAGAGAGCGGAAGGAAACTGTAGAAGACAGTACTACTAGTGAATCAGCAGGCCATCAGGCATCCCAAAAAAACACTTCTGCATCTGTGCCTGTGGCAGAAGTGAGTGACTTTTCCTCTGAGCCGTTAACCACACCAGCAACCGTATCATCTGCACCAGGCCCAGGCAATATGTCTGAAGCGGATTGGCTAAGTGAGCTAGGGTTTCCTTGTCCCAGAAAGGACACAGAAGTGCAAAGTACAGGAATCCGGGAGGACATTCTTTCAATGGTGCAGGCCTATCTGGATGACTCAACAGCGGTCAATATTACTGAGGACCCATTGGCGTATTGGCATGGGAAAAGAAACATATGGCGAGAGCTCACCAACCTGGCTATCAATTACTTGTCTTGCCCATTCGCAAGCGTGTCTTCAGAACGTGTTTTTAGTTCTGCTGGTGGCATTGTGACTTGCAAAAGGTCCCGCCTCTTGCCCGCAAATGTGGAGCGGCTCACCATGATAAAGATGAACCAGCACTTCATACCACCAGATTACAAAGTACGAGAATGCACGCAGGAAGAAGAGGACACCGACCTACCTGAGGAAAGTTCTCCTCAGTTACCAGAAGTACTACCGACTCAATTTGCAGAGTTTGAGGACGAGCTCTGCTTCCCTGACAGCGAGTTCTAAAAATGAGTCAATGATTCATTAACTTTAACATTAGTCCTTATTCACTTTTATTCCTGTGTGTCTGTCTTTCTTTTTTTAGCAAGTGCTTCATCACATTCACAACAAAACTGTAATCAACCAATCAAACAACAAGCCCATCAGCAGAACTGTCTTGATTTTGATGCCGCAGCATTCCTCAGGTTCACAACAGTTAGTTGACAAGAACTCAGTCCTGGTCGTCTATCCTCCTCCTCCAGACTCACCCTATCCATTTCCCGTAATGCTGATGCCTGGAATCTGCACAATGAAGAAACTTACGTTGACGAGTCCCCTAAAGAGGGACTGTCTGGAAGTAGTGAGTCCTCATTTAAATACATTTTGCTAAGTGTGACTTTTTTGCGTTTGGGTTTACGGGTCTTGGCTGGGCCATTGCTGGCAAGGTCTATTAAGGGATGAAATTGATTAGGCATTTACTTTGGAAAACATTTGGCCTATTACACGTGAACGTTTAGGCGTTATTATTGCTCGCTTGCCTGTCTTAGGGGTGCTGTCTGTGGGGCTTCTAGGATTTTGGGGTCTGTGAGCACCGCTGCCATATTTCTAATGTTGATTGCTTTTGTTTTGCAGAAAATCCACGCCAGGAAACTCCAGTTGGGGCCCTGCTGCAGAACGCTTTAGGACACTGTGAATTCCAAGTGGAGCCAGCCCTCAAACACAAATTACAGGTAAGATAAGCGTTTGGATGGGAGGTAGTATAATGGAGTATTAGGAGAGGCGAGAGAGTGACAGTGGTACTAGTAGTAAAGTCCTAGGACTCTTCAATTAACAAACTCTGTGACAGGCATTTACTTTGGAAAACATTTGGCCAATTACACGTGAACCAACACGATGACAGTGTTCAGTAAAACGAACTTACTGCAAAACCACCACCCACCAGGCTCAAAAGTAGTAAAAAAAAAGATATGCTCAGATAAAGTTTGTAAAAGTATATTTTTATATCCCTAACAAAATAATCTCCCACAAGACCCTCCCTAACCCCAACAAATAAATAGTCCATCAAAAGTCCCCAAAAAACCCAATTCCCAGTTCCCACCCCCCAAAAGTCACTAAAAAAAGGGCAAGGGACACTCTAGGGATGCATGGTGTTGTTAACTTTGGCCTCCAGGGCATCATGCCTTAGGGCCAGGGCATCGTATTGCTCCCGGAGGGTGGCGTGATCTAAACGGAGGCCCTCCACCAAATTTTGGTACTCTTTCCATTTCCGGACCTCCGCCTCCAGGTCCGACACTCTGCGGATTGCTCGGCGCAAGCGAGCCTTTACAGTACTGTGAGGTGCAGCCTTTGCTGCTCGGCGGTGGCGTCTGCCAGCACGGCTCCGTTTGGCTGGAGCACTGCGCTGACCGGCAGAACGTGGGGTCACTGAGGAGGATGCAGATGTTATATTGGAAGTACTGGACTGCGTGTCGTCCCCCTCCAGTTCCACCAGCCGTCGATATTGGGCAACAGTTGCATCCAGCCTCCGTTGCCGGGCCAGTACAGCCAGCATACTCCTTGTTGGTTTTGTTTTAGTATTGCCAACTATATGAAGAAAGAAAGACATAATCTGTAACCAATGCTCTTTAAGAATATGATTAACACAAAATGATTCAGCAGGAAGTTTTGTCACAGTGCAACTAGCAACTAGCCAGCGCAGTACAAAAGAAACTATTCAGGCCAATATCATGGGCGTCCACAGGGATGGGCAAGAGAGGGCGCGATTGCCCCCCCCCTGGATCGCAGGTCCATCCAGTGCTGGCCCAGTGACAAATTACAATATGGTACTTACAGCAGGCTGGGACCGACAGACAGATAGAGGCAGAGACAGAGAGAGAGGAAGACAGAAGGAGAGGGAGAGGGAGGGAGCCAGAGGGTGACAGAGGGAGAATGAGGGAGGAAGACAGAGAGAGAGGGAGGGTGAGAGAGAAAGAAAGATGTGTGTAATGTGTATGCCAGGTCTGGTGGCTCAGTGAACGAAGGCATCCGCTGCAGGGGCATGATTTCAATTTCATGGTCATATTTTTTTTTGTTGCTCTAGATACACCCCCCTCCCCCACCGACCCTGCCCCTTCGGTGCGCCCCTTGGCCACAAACCACACTATCAATCATGTCAGGAGTAGGACTCAGGAGATGGTGATGATGTTGCACCCCCCCTGGAAACATTTCATAGTATGTTCGTAGTTCATCCAGTGACCGTCTACTCTCTGTAGATACACATCATATGCTATCTAAGAGTCAGATAGTACCATGATCCAGCTTACCTGTACCCGCCACCACCACTGTCTCCTTCCTCACAGTCTGTACTTCTTGGTCCGACTCCTCTTGCGCCGCCTCCTCCCCAGAGTGGTCCTCGGACTCGGAGTCGATCACTATTACCACATCTGAGCTGGCCCCGCCACCAGATGTTCCACCTACAAAGTAGATTTAAGAATGTTAGATTACACCACTCACTAGTAGTTGGTCTAAGTATGAATGAAGAATGTGAAAACAACAGAAAAAGTAATTGACTGTTTACTCTAGTCTAAAGTAAAAATGTCCCTCCTTCCAGGGAAGGCTGTTGTCTTGCTGCATTTTTTTGACATAATTGATGGATGCTTGCTTAATTTTAACACACACCATTTTTCTCTGAACAGACAGAAACTGGACTTCTAAGGACAAGAGCAACATCAACTTCAAACCAGGTGAAAGCTCGGCTCGACCACAAGAAATGTGTTCCATTACTCATCAACTCAGCACCAAGCACTTTTCCATTTCCAACTAACTTTATTTTAATATATGTGTTTACTTAAACTTTTAATAAAGCTTTTAAACTTGAATAGACTGTGGTTTTTGGTCCTCCAGACTAGAGTGACTGAGCGAAAGGTTTTGCAATTTTTGCAAGGAGGAGTCCGTGCCGCTGACACTACCAGGTTTATACGGTGTGCCAAACACGCCACTCTGAAATATTATTACTCTGGTCTTTGGTGTCCATAGTTCGGTTTGTGGAGAATTGTCCCTGCAACAGTAGTATTATTGATTTTGCTCCTATCTAAACACTATTTCGAAAAAATTAAATTAGGAACGCTTGGACAACAATAGGTCCTCTATATTTAAATGAAAACTTACTGGGGCCAGCAAAGGAGCACTCGCCGCCCTGGCCTGCATCCTCCTCCTTTGGAGCCACTGCATCCGCTTTTTCTGTCCGCTTGCCCCTGGGCGGACCTGACGTACAACATGAAAGAATGAACAGAAAACATTGATGATTGCTGCTTGTCGATGTCCTTGTCAACCAAATCAAACATTTAGAAAGAACAAGAACCAACTATTTCAGTCAAAAAGAGGGCTACAAAGGAAGGACTGCACCTGAGCCTCTACTCTAGGGGCAGATTTACAATCCCCTTGCAGCTCTTTTGCTCCGTTCTTGCGTCACTTTTGTGACGCAGCGCCACAACAAGAGAGGCGCCATGGTGTGGCGTATATTAACAACGTGACGCATATGGGAGATGCATCCCATTCTAAAGCCCTGCGCCATAAGGGAGCGTTCCAGCGCAAGGGAGGGCGTTCCTGCGCAGGAACGCATGCTAAAAGTGGCTATGGGGAATATATAAAATTTCAATCAGTCATTTAGGATGCGTCACTGAAACCCTGCGCCTGCATGAAGCAGACTTACGGCTTGACGCAGCATTGCTGGAGCTGCGCCATCGTTGCAACGCAACTCCATCAATGAGCCGCCTTTACGGCACCGAGGCGTAGCGCTTCGGTGACGTTTTGGGACCATGGTGTGCCGCATTGTAAATACGGCGCACCATGGGTGGTGCTGGCGTGCCGCACACTTTGCAGGGATGCGCAGGTAATTGCTAATCTGACACTTAGGGGCATACTTACGAGTTCTGAGCTGGACACCTCCAGATGTGCACCAGAACAAATGCGTAACGCAAAACTAACCTTGCGTCACGGCAGATGCGCCGCAATTACAATGCGGCAAACCCTGGCGCAAGGGTAGGCAGATGCGTGATGCATCTCGTGACGAAAGAGGGGCGCATCTCTAGAGTCGCATCGCGGGCGCGATGCAACTATAGCAATGCTCAGGACTGCACAATACTCAACATACCGCATTAGTCCTTACGCCTGCTTCAAGCAAGCAGGCATAAAGAATTGACGTAGCAGCGTCGCGGAAGTGCCTGCGTTAAATCTTGTAGATTTCACGGAGGCACTTTTGCGAGGCGCACAGCTGCCTGACTGCCACCCCCCCCTTGCGTGGGAACGCACCCTTTGTGTCTAGCATTACGCAGTTCTGTAAAGTACACTCATACATTACTCAGCCCAATTAAATGAACACAAAATAGAAAACAAATAAGCAGTGGCACCGCCACAGAGAAGGAGAACAGTGCACCTGAAATGCACAGAAGATTTTGAAATATTAATTTACCTCTCCTATCAATGTAATCAGCAGCATTATTGCTCTTTGTAAAAAAGTTAAAGCAAACATTTGCAATATAACACAGTCACACAGAGCAGGAGAAAAAACAGAGTAGTGAGTGATGAAAAAATTGCTACTACTACTCACCAAGCCCGGGGACCTCCACTCCCAGCAGGTCTAGCAGGTCGCGCTCCCGGTCCAGGATATCGGTCCAGCGGTGGGTCACTTGATTGTAGGTGCGCTGGACCCCCGTGGTGTCAAAAAGGGCCCGGCACACCTGCCCCCACCGCTTCCGTCGCTCCTGGCTGTTGGTATAACCAGCAGCAATCCTGCCGCCTGCCGCGATGGTCCTGGGGAGACGGCGCTGCACATAAAAAACGAGTGAGCCCACCTCCTCAGGGCTGAAGATCTCCCTGGGCACCACCATTTCCGCCCTCAAACGGCCACACGGGAGCCGGGCACGGGCTCCGGTGCCCGTCTTGGGCAGCTTGACAGCTGTCTTCACCATGTTCTGGGCAGGTGAAAAAGACAAAATGAAAAAGAATAAGAGTAGGGAAGAAGGAAATAAAAGTTTAAAAAAGTAGTTGAAAAGTAAACAAAAGTAGCCTAAAACACAAAAATATAGATCTAGAAAACTAGAGGGATAGAAAAAAAGTTAAATAGATCAAAAAAATATTAAAACAAGCAAAGGATGGCAGAGATATACAGAGGATAGAAACACCATGCCCAGACACATAGGAATGAATGAAAAACAAGATGGCGGCCCGAACACGTGCGTGTAAGTAAGTTCGCACGCGATTTCTCTCGTGAACTCGTGCGAACTTGCATTCGCAAGGCGCTCATTGCGCGAGATTACACATAGCGGGCGGAAACGGAAATACGTCACGCAAACAAAATGGCGGCGCCCATACTCAACCTTGGGGTAACTCGCACGAGTTCGAGGCTTCCACGGTCGATTTCGCACGACGCCGCGCCTCGCGAATAGGGCGAAATTACCGAAAAACGAGTTTTGCAAAAGCAAAACCAACGAGCAGGTGCAAAAGTTCGAGCTCATCATTTGTAACCATTTACCTGTAGTGCTTCCTGAAGGGGCCCTCCAGAATCCGGTTGCCTACTTGCAACTATTGTGTGACCCTGCTCTGACAGACACAGAATAGTTACAAGTATGCCATTGCATCCTGTTATTGCAACAAAAAGGAAAGGGAGCAGACAAGCAGGTGCCAGCCTTCATTAATGTCAGTTGGGGCAGGGCAGGTGTTGTTGTTTGCAAAACTTAAAGCACTTAGCAGGTGTGCTTGGCTTTGCCACAATAATGTACACTCACTGGTCAATCAGCGGGTGCTGTGATGACACCGAGGGTGGCATGGGTGTGCCAGCCAGAGGGTGGCATGGGTGAACCAGAGTGCCAGTGTTGACAGAGGATGGCAGTGTTTTGCTTTGCCCCAATAATGTACACTGGTGAACCAGAGGGTGCTGTGATGACACAGAGGGTGACATGGGTGAGCCAGAGGGTGGCATGGGTGACCAAAGAGAGTGCCAGTGGTGACAGAGGGTGGCAGTGATGAAGAAAGCCTTGCAAACAGGCTGGGCACGTAGAAACAACAAGTTCGCAAAACTGGCGACCCGACAAGTAAGTTCGCAATTTGCGAAATTGTACAAAACCCTCGCGAACTTGCAGAAACCCATGCGAACACACACCCCCAAAAAAAATACGCAAATCCGCGAGAAATCGCGGATTTTGCGTATTGTCGCAATCCGCAAATCCGCAAATACGCAAATTCGCGGATTGCGAATCCGCAAAATCCGCCCATGCTTAATCTGATACAACTCCAAAAACACGGACTCCAGTAAAGCGTCCAGGACAGCAACGGCTGCAATCTTCAAGCTGAAATCCGGCGGGGAACACCATCCGCCATTCCCACAGAAACAAGATTGATTGACAAGCACCTTCTCATCGTGAAGGAGGTGCTTTAGTAAGTTCCGCCCTGAGCCTCATGAGTCTTACCCCTTGGCATGCTAGTAGCTGTAGTTTTCCAGATGATTACCCTTGTATCTTGTCGACCAGAGAAACAGCGGAATCTACGAGAATGGTATGGCTGAAGCCCCCTCTTCAACGTGATCGCTACAAGCGTCCTTAATCTCCTGTTTCAGACTTTTGCATTAAGGGAAATCAAGTTTATTCAATTCAAGTAGTCTCATTAGCTAATCGATGAGGCTGAGTTATATATTTCTGAACATCATGTCTGCCTTGCTTAATGTCCCATAGAACCTATTCAGCAGACAAGACAGAGGGGTATATTTCCAGAGACTGCACATGATGAACAAGAGCAGAAGAGACTGGCACAAATTGAACGGAAAAGTCACCACAGAAAGGATCCATGACGATATCATGGATTGGGAAAAAGCTATTGGAAAGAATTAACGGTGGCCATCTAGTAAATGTACCTCGTAAGACCAAGAATGCCTTGGGACAGGAAGAAAGAGACCCAAGCTAGATACAGTCCTTGCATCTCTGCAAAACAATCCGCCAAGGATAGGAATACGCTGCCCCAATAACCTACCATTAGGTGGGCCGCTGTAAGGTAGGTATAGATTGCAAGGCCCGTCTGATCATCCTGTGCCTGCTGAGGATATTACAGAATTTGAGTCACAGCAGGAGTACAACATACAAGGCCTACTTATAAGTGACATATTTATTTTTTAAATAACTGTTTCCCTCTGTTGAAAAACAGGCCTAACTTTTTTGTGTGCATGTGGAGTCTCAGCAGTCATAAAGTTACTACTAAATCACAGTTTTGTGAATACCAAAAATGAATAAACTTACACAAATGTGTATGTTTATTTTTTAGAATCAGACCCAAGGAGACTGCTATTTTCCTAAACACACCTGGCTAGCCCACAGGCTTTCCTAAAGGGAAGAAGCCCTGTGCCATGTTAGATTCACTAAAACTGGTGCAATGTTGGATAGTTTGAACTGAAAACAAGATGAGATACAAAAGGGTTACTCTGAAAACATTTTCCTCATTGGCCGGGAAGTTTCCAAGAGACACCTACACTCACTAGTTAGTAAATTAAACAAAAGTGACACTTTACCCACAGCTCAGTAAAACACTGTGGAGTAGTGGAACAGCCAAAGAGGTCAGGCCCTGATGTCTGAGGCCTGTGACAAGACCTCGAGGGCTGAACCTGCTCTAACCTGTAGCCATGACAAAGAAGTGGATTTCAAGACTCAGTTTGCTGAAATGCTGTGTGTCTCAAAAAACCACCAAAAGCTGAAAAAAATGCCTTTTATGCAGTCACCAGTTGCAACTGGAAAAGAGCCCTGAACGCTACTGGTAGCTCCTGCTGGAGTGTGTCCTGACTCCTAAGTGCCAATCTCTGAGATTCTGGGAGATCTAGTGTTATCCAGCAAAACCCTCTGCATAATTTGGACGTACAAAAATGTTGTCCTATCAGACGTTGGGAGGACCATAAACAATTGTACACATCAACATCTAAGTCCTTCACCCCAATTAATAATTCACATTCTTACATCCATTTTATCATTTTTCCATGCTCATCAATCATAACTTTTGGTATGTGGGAGAAAATAGTGAGTTCTATCTAGTCATCCAGTAAGGAGTTTAGTCATCAGAACACCATCCTTTGTTATAGGAAGTCCTGGATGGACCTTTTCAAATGTTTGGGGATCCTACAAAGTTGTGTCATACTGCTTTTAGTAGCAATGGTATTAATTTGAGAGTCATAAGAATGCTTATGGTCATTTCAGTGGATTCTCAATCGCCCCAGTCGATGGTATTAGAGGACAACATTTCTTTTACCCGTGATGAGCTTGGTCACTTGTTGAATGAATACATGATTATCACCCAGTGGGTGATAGGTAATATGAGTTCAGATTGCTGAGTTCTACTTCCAGTCTTGGAGTAAAGAATAGTTGTAGTGTGTCAATGGTCACAACCACTTTGCATGTTCTCTTCTCTTGGTACAGACCCTTGATTGAGCAGTCTAGTGGGGCCCAAAGGTTTAGAACTGGTTTAGAGGTTTCCTGTAGTCATATCATAGTCACAAATGCTATGTTTAAATGGTGTGAATGAATACTGTTTGAGTTTTCTCTGCCAAATTTTGCAGCAGAATCAAACATGAGCAAACCGGATCTTTAGAAGATCTCTGTCATGCTTTTAAATAGATTTCCTGGTAAAGATGCCCTGGGAAAGAGACCCAGAGGGTGAAGTCTTGTTGGCGCAGTGATCTTCTCTCGAAAGGTTTGGCATGGTAGTTGAAACACAATGTTGAGATGCTTCAGCTAAGGTGGTGACTTCATGGAAGACTTTAAGAACCAAGAAAAAGGTATAAAATCCAATTATTAGTTTGATAGCCGGTCAGTGGAAACATTTGTGGACCGGAGTGATATCGTAAGAGCCCTTCAGATGTGGAGCCCTGTATGATCTGGGTCTAGAGTTTGTCATGGGACTACATTACAGGAGCGTTAACACAGAGAGGTGGCTAAGGTGAAGAATGTTTTCTTCAAGTTACAATATTGGGAGGATCCTGAGAATGTGACAATATCAAAGAAAAGTTGTGGCCACAGCATTGACCTGAAAGGTTGTCAAAGATAACTGCCAAGCACCTGACATATTTACAAGTGTTTGATGTGAGCCAGAGGCTCCGGAGCCACCTAGTGGTTAGAGTCTCTTTATTTTCTTGAGGCCTAAACTAATTATTTCAGTTTTGTTATTGTTATTGTTATTGTTACTTTAGTTTGTATAGCGCCAACTCACCCACAGGTCTCAAGATGCTTTCAGACCAAGAAAACACAACAATTCCCAGCTAGAAGAGGAATAGTATACCGTATGATTACAAGGGGCCTAAGGCTTCCTTGAACAGAATTGTTTTCAACTGCTTTCTAAACTGTAAAAGATTAGTCTCTTTACGAAGCATGTCTGGCAGCTTGATTTCATGATTTTGAGGCATGAACAATTCTTTATTGTCCAGTTTTGCACTTTTATTTGGACAGTCAAGGACTTTTTCTACAATTTTTCTCTGATCTTAATTAATTCTGTAGTTAGGGTTCAGGGGCATACATTTATAATAACTATACTGTAGTGGTTGATCCCTGTGTGCGGCATGTTTATGTTGAAGAGAGGGATGACCCTCCGGAAACGCTGCTGATCATATTGATGATTAAGCGGAAGTCGACCAAGTTTCACCTTATAGTTGCAGTTGGCTAAAAAGAATTTGATCAATTGGGTTTTGATGCAGCGGTAAATTTCTTCTGGTAATTTCTCAATGCAAAACCCTCATGCTACCTCTATTTACCGCTGAAAAAGGTGTTGGGCCCTTGACACCATGTATTACCTTCAGGAGATTTCAAGTAAACATGAACAGTCAAACATGCAATTATTATTTAAGCCAATGAGGAGAGTTGTCGAGCATTTTAAAGGGTTTTATTTTTTACTCAAAAGTTAAGTTTTCTCTGACCCTTTATCCATTAGTCAAATGTCAATCAGGGTACAAAATTTGGAAAACAGGAAAAATAGCATTAATACAAAACATATTAGAGTCTGCATATAAGCATCAAATGTAGTAAAGAAAATGTGGCGCAAAATGTCAGTCAAAACTCTTAAGAGTTTCTAATAAAAAGAGTCTTGCACGGCTAATCACTAATTACATAGTCTCCATAAAGAGAAATAAATGCATAAGACAAATAAATCTTGTCAGACCTAATTAATTAGTCAAGGCATAAACTTAAAGTTTAGCATCTACATTTTAAAAGCCTTTCTATCTGTTGCTGCTCTCTGCATCTCTGCCACTCTGATAGGAGTTGCTCCTTGAAAGCACCAGACCTTAAAGGAATGTGGCCTGGTGCCAAAAATATGACGTGCCAAAATTATGAGCAAGAAACCTCCCCTCTCCTCGGACGCAATCTCCCGCCCAAGGCTGTAGCAATCTCCTGCGACGTTTCTCGTACCTAACCCATATGAATGAATCAGAGCCTAAAGCCTAAAAGCAAAATTGAGGATACTGGCGAAAATCTCACCCGGCGTTTTAACCTCAAGATGGCACCTGAGAAGGAACGGACCTGCTTTTCGAATGACTCAAAGCAGATCCATGGGAACTTTTACCGAACCTCCTACCCCCAACCCCTTCCCGCTCTACTCCTCTCCACTTTCCTGCTACTGAACTCTTCCCTCACCTGTCCTGGCCCTAGTCTCCATCCTGTTTACCTGTGAATTTTCCCTCGTCATTTGAGATCTAGCTATTTTGTCTGATGCCTGATGGAGCTACCTGGTTAGGCTATTGGGGAGACAGGTCGGGGATTCCCTGCTTGGACGTAACCTACCCAGTCGGTCTTTAGCAAGACATCCTTTCGTCTCTCCTGTCATCTCTTCCCGCATCCTCCCTCTCTCCTCTCCCAATGTATTGAGACTGAACTATTTTGTATGATGCCCGATGGAGCTACCTGGTTTAGCTCTAGGGGGGCTGGGCTGTGGACTCCCTCCTTGGTCGTCACCCACCCAGTCGGCCTTTAGACAGACTTCATTTTGTCTCTCCTTTTTGTCTCTTCCCCTATCCTCCCTTTCTCACCTTCCCTGTCCCCTCCCCTCTACGCTCCATTTATTTTGCCCTCCATGTTCTTCAAATGTTTCCCATTGAGACCTAGCTATTTGCACAAAGCCCGGTGGAGCTACCTGATAGCTATAGAGGAGATGGGTTTTAGGACTTCCCCCTCGACCGTCACCTACCCAGAGGGACTTAAGGCTGAATTTCCTTCGCCTTTCTGCCGTATCTCCCTCCCTCCCCTTTACCCTTACCCTCTTCCCCCCTTCCCCTCTACACTTCACTTATCTCATTTTCTATGCTCTTGTAATTGTTTGTCTAACAACTGATGTAAATTGCAACTGATGTAATCTTGTAATTTTGTGGAACCTCATGTAAAGCGCTCCGATACCTCCGGGTCTAGCCAGTGCTATATAAAACTCTTAAATAAATAAATTAAATTGATAGAGGTCATTATTTATACTCTAACTCTTGGCAGACTACACACAAATGTTTCATCTTCAGAAAAGCTTGTACCTTATTGGTCAGTCACGATGGCATGAGGTCTCCCTATCCTGACTCATTGAACATTCTAGAGCATACCAGTTTTAACAAAAGAAGCGCAAATGATGAATAAATGTTATATGTTTAGCAACATTTGCTAGGAAAATTGATTCTATATTTTCCTCTTCCTTCCTGTCACAGCACAGGCTAGAAGGATACTTTAGCTAACTGGTACATTAACACAATCACAAGAATGTACAGTTCACAGTGGCCTTGACTCCTTCATGGTTTGAGGCAAGCAGATCTGCGCATGCTCTCTTCTTTTAATGCAAGTCACAGCCTTGCTGGATTCACAGGCGACCATGTTGTTGTAGGCCCAAAAATCATAACAAACAAAAGAATATTAATTTCATGTATATCAGTCCATTATGTTTCCCTCCCTTATAGTAATACCCCTTATAAATGTTTACCTAGCCAAGCTATTAGTTTAAAGCAGTTTTTATGATTGGTTATGTACAACACACAAAATGTAAAAGATAATACAGCTCACACAGTTAAGACAACACACACAGCAACATGCTTTAAAGTTTTAGATAGCTTTTCATGCAAAAAAGCATTTAGCCCCATGTGTAGTGTTTGGTGCATTATTAATTCACACACATTATAAAAAGAGGTGCTATAAACTGCAGGATATATTTATATTTTTCAAATATGCAACAAGCCAAAGTCCTTCAAGACAGGGACAGAGGTGTACATTATAAGGACAAAGGTTGGGGAAAGAAAACACATTCTATGGTTATTCTTCACAACTAAAAAGGCCACTTTTCTCTACACTGCAAAAACACATGTTAATTCAGCACAAGCATTTCAGACTGACTAGGCCTCACTTTCATATTTTTCATGTGCCATGTTTTTAACGTGCACCAAAATGTGCGTATCAATTTTAAATGCATTCAGTCTGAAGCACAAAAATAAACAATGCCTGACTCAAGATGGAATCTGCTCCATCAGATTCAACACCTCCTAACCGAGAGTAGGACTCCAGATGTGAAAATAAAATTTTACAGTTAACTGTATCAAAAGTTGCAGAAAAATCCAGAAGGATTTGTGTCTTTGGTTGAAAGAGTTTGTCCCTAATGTTCATTACTGCTAATATGGTTTTCCTTCACAGAGAAGGTAATTTCCCTTGAAGTAACCACGATGTTGTGAGGTGACCACCACATCTAGAATATTTGTAATGGTGTGGATGCTAGACATAAGTCTGTTGTTTGTTAGGTCCTCTGAGTATGCATAGGGTTTATGAGGAGACACATACATATGGTGCCGTTGGAAATGTCACCTATCAGCAGGGACATCTAGAAAGGAAATCACAAAGAAAAAGGCTTTCTGATAGCAAATGGAAAGTGTGAGTGACTGTGTCAGGAAGCATTCTGAAGGAACAACAAGCAATACTCAGAGACCGGGACTACCTTCAAACTAACAGGCTTTGTTTAGCCTAGAGAAGGTGTGCAGGGAAAGGTATGAGGGGACATGGGTACATCTCTCCATCACTGCAGCGCATCATGGGTAATTTTAGTTAGGTGTAATTTGAATTTGGAATAGTTTTCTCATTCACCTTTCTAATGCATGTTCGTACTAACGCTTTAATTATTATTGTGCTTATTACTTTTTTTAATAGACTGAGATAACATATGCTATTACTTTGTAGATATATCTTTTTGTAGTCGATGACTCGCAGTACTGGTCAGGAACTACTTCACATAAAATCACCCTAATAGCATATCTTGTAGGTCTGGGAGTCTCCAGGCTATACTTCCTCGTTAAAGTAGCTTGCATTGGGGAGGCTAATGAGACCCATCTCTTTTCCCTCCAAGGGACCACAGAAAAAACAACCAAGAGATGATTCTTTGGCTCAAAAGCAACTCTATCTCCCTAACATCAATTTAAGACTTCCCAAGTACAGAGATTGTAATCAATAACCAAATCCCTTCTCTCCTTCAGATTCCCGTGACTGCTGGCCTTGTCCTGAAGACCACTGGCCCAATGAAGAACGAACCCGATGTAATCTAACAACTCTTCAGTTCCTCCCCCTTGAGAGTCCTCTGGAAATCAGAGTTTCATTCCTCACCAGCCTCCTTTCCCTAATCACTCTCAATCAGTCAATCAAACGGTACTTGTAGCACATAGCTTATCACCGGTGAGATATCCAGGTACTTGGTTAGTAGGCTTGTTGAGTTTCTTCCTGAAGTCCGTCACCTAGGGAGATGTTCAGAGGTGCAGGAGGAGGGCCTCCCCGTACCTGGCAGTGGGGTGGGGTGGGGTGGGAGAAGAAGCGTTCTATGCTGTGGCTACGGCCGATGCGCAGTGTTTGCCAGAGTGAGGGAGGGGGAGGAAACATTTCTGGATGGTTGGTGAAAGGTCAGGTGGTGGTTCATATATGCTGGTTCTTGGTCATGGGGGGCTTTGAACACGTGTGTCAGTAGTGTTGAATGGCATCTTCTCTGGACGACGCTCCAGTGGAGGTCACTCAGCTGCTGGGTGTTGTGCGTCCTTTTGGGCAGGTTGAGGATCAGTCTGGCCAATGAGTTCTGGGTTGTCTGGAGCCTTCTCATGAGTTTTCTGGTGGTACCTGCATACAGTGCATTGCTGTAGTCCAGACGGCTGCTGATTAAGGCTTGCATGACTGTTTTCCTGGTGATTGTGGGGAGCCATTTGAAGATTCTTCAGAGCATCCAGAGAGTGTGAAAGTAGGGTGTGGAGACAGTGTTGATCTGTTTTTCCATGGTGAGTTTGCTGTCCGAGAGGATGCTGAGGTTATAGGCATGGTCCAAATTTTGCAGCCCACCCGGTGTCGTTCCAGAAGGAGGTATGGTTGCAAAAGAACAGTACTTCGATTTTGTCCCTGATGAGCTTCAGGCAGTTTTCCTTCATCTAGGCTGTGACGGTCTTCATGCAGTTGTGGAAGTTGGTCTTCGTTGTGTTGTCAGCGTAGGATAAGATATTTATGTTGTATGTTCTGACAGCACTGGTTTTCTACATCTTCAAGAAGTACCAGGACACACCAATTGTCAAAGCAAACAATCGAGGTCTCAGCTATGTGCTTCTCATCGCCCTCATGCTCTGCTTCCTTTCTCCCTTCACCTTCATTGGCCATCCCATGAGATATTCCTGCATGATCCGCCAAAACCCATTTGAGATTATCTTTTCCATCAGCATTTCCACTATTCTGGCTATTTATGGACCAGAGTTATGTGGTAGAGGCCCTTCCAATGTCAAGCTCTTTACGATTTGGATCTATAGTTTGTCATGGGACTACATTACGGTAGCCAAAATGAGTTAGAGAGGTGTCTAAGGTGTAGAAATGTGCTATTCAGTTTACACTAGCAGGAGGATCCTAAGTATATAACAGTATCAAAAAGAAGTTTGTGGCCACATCATTGAACTTAATTGTCAAAGATAGCTGCCAAGAATCTGACCTATTTAGAAGGGTTTGATGAGTGGCAGAGGCTCAGGTTAGTCTCTTTGTGTTCTTAAACCCTGAAAGGATTATCTCAGTTTTCATGATTTTGACTCACAATCAATTCTTTGTTGTTCATTGTTGCACTTTTATTGGGATAGTCAAGGACTTTTCTACAATCTTCGGGATCATTAGGGTTCTGTATTTAAGGTTCTGTAGATGTTATGGATCCTGGTGTTGGGGCATGGGCATTTTGAAAAGAGTTTAGGACAGAGATGATCCTTCGGGAACAGATCTGGTCATTTTGATTACTACTTCTACAACACATACAATTAAAGGGGACCCAAGGGCAATTTAATGACCTGCTCTGAGTACATGCCCTATAAACGCTTATCACAAAGAAGTATCAGAGGGTCAGGATTTATACAGGTAGTTATTGAGGACAGTAGTAGTGAGTTGTTACCACTAGCCATATAACTCAAAGTTACAGGAGCCAGGTCAGGTTAGTGTCTAGTCTCTGGCACCCATCAGTCACCACTCGGAACCGCCCTTCATCATTTGGGGCTCCGAGGACCACCACCGCACCTGATCTTTTCTCTGACAGGAAAGGCTTGACCTCCCTGTTGGTCAGGGCATGATTGTTTGAAGTTGGAAATATATATACTGGTGATGTAACTGACGGGGTAAAAAAGTGTGTGCAGTGCAAAGAAAAGAGTGATACCAAAAAATATGGAGAAAGTGAATAAAATTGGTTTAAGGAGCAACAGAAATTTTAATAGGGTTTAGCTCCCAGCACCAATGTTAAAAATAGCCAAGACAGGGACAATTTATAAACTGTCTAGTGGTGGAACGTGGTCAACATGTTTCAGCAATAATGGCTATTGGCCTTGCTTTCTTCAGGACCTAAATAAATCGCTACTGCAAACAGAAAAAAACCCTTTCAATGTGAAGAAGTGTTTTCTTAAAAAGGAGAAGATTACTGGAACAACTTAGATATATACGTGTCACCTGGATATCTTAGGTTTGATTGTTCCGAGTCTTCTCACATATTCAGTTGTAGACTGATTTGTGAGAAGTAGAGACCTCACCCCACCTGGCTGCGGCTCAGGACATAGGTGAAGCACCGCTCTATCCGTCGGTACTCCAACGCGGCATCTGTGCCCCCAGACGGCACAGATGCCTGTTCCAGTAATCTTCTCCTTTTTAAGAAAACACTTCTTCACATTGAAAGGGTTTTTTTCTGTTTGCAGCAGCGATTTATTTAGGTCCTGAAGAAAGCAAGGCCAATAGCCATTATTGCTGAAACATGTTGACCACGTTCCACCACTAGACAGTTTATAAATGTTCCCTGTCTTGGCTATTTTTAACATTGGTGCTGGGAGCTATACCCTATTAAAATTTCTGTTGCTCCTTAAACCAATTTTATTCACTTTCTCCATATTTTTTGGTATCACTCTGTTCTTTGCACTGCACACACTTTTTTACCCCGTCAGTTACATCACCAGTATATATATTTCCAACTTCAAACAATCATGCCCTGACCAACAGGGAGGTCAAGCCTTTCCTGTCAGAGAAAAGATCAGGTGCGGTGGTGTTCCTCGGAGCCCCAAATGATGAAGGGCGGTTCCGAGTGGTGACTGATGGGTGCCAGAGACTAGACACTAACCTGACCTGGCTCCTGTAACTTTGAGTTATATGGCTAGTGGTAACAACTCACTACTACTGTCCTCAATAACTACCTGTATAAATCCTGACCCTCTGATACTTCTTTGTGATAAGCATTTTGATTACTAAGCAGACGTCAACCGAGTTTCACCTCATGGGTGCTGTTGGCTAAGAAGAATTTTATCAATTGGGATTCAACACCTCTTAGCTCAGAGAAAGTCTCCAGATTTGAAAATACATTTTTACAATCAAATCTAAACAAGGATACAGACAAATCCAGAAAGATCGGTATTATATATGTGTTGAGATATATATATTACCTACTGGTGGTCGCCAGTAGGTATATATAGTTAGGATTTTTTCCCTATGGGATTTTTGAAAATTCTATGTCTAATAACTTTGGCGTTTGTGGACGGAATTGGCTGAAATTTTCTGGAAAATGGAACATTTTGTTTCTGAGCAGCCCCTGGAAATTTGGGGGGGGGGGGTTCGTCCAGGGGGGGTTGAGAAAAAAGGGGGGTCCCAAAACGTGTTTTTAACATTGAGTTTTCCATAGGGCGGTTGGCCTCACTTTTAGCCCGAACGGCTGAATGGATTTGCATGAAACTTGGCAAAATTGTAGGGACTGGTAGCCCGATGTGCCTTTTGTAGGTCTCAATATATGTGCTCCAGTGGATTTTGAGAAATTAACGTTTAAAAAAAGATATATATCTGTAAGCGCGCTCTGGGCAGCGCTCTGGTCCGCGGACCTTAAGCGTACCGGAACTTCGCGTAGCGAAGCTGATTGGCTCTCCGGTGTCTGTCAACATTCTAAACAGTCCGGAGCGGCCGCCATCTTGTCTCTCGGTAGGATTGAGAGACAAGAGGAGGCCAAAACAAAGGGGGAAATAACCATAAGGGGGCATACTAGATCCTCCCTGACCCCCTAGGTTTAATGTGGAGGTTTTAAAAGGGCCCCGCGGGGCAAAAAAAACAACATTTTTTTTTGTTTTTTTTGCGTGGGTAGCGCCCGGTCCGCGAACCGGGAAGCGTTCTGGGCAGCGTACTGTAATGAAAAATGAATGATAGACTTTTCAAATACTGTATGTTAATTGATTGTTGGTTTTGTTGATTATTTTTTTTTTATTTTTTTTTTAAGCAATTATTTATTATTGTGATTGTGTTTCAAAATTTAATAACATTTCTAACATTTCACTGTCTGAAATGTCGTCATTTTCATTGAACATAGCTTGTAATCTATGAGGGTGTAAAATGTCCTCATTTTGAAGGAGGTCATCCACTGCTTGCACACATTGCAGTAGTTCTTGGTCCCAAGTTTCATCCATAAATTCTATATAATTTGGATCAATTAATTCTTGGCTGCTCTCTTGCAGGACAATTTGAAATGAAACTTTCTGTTCGCCTTCCATGTTGCCTGAAATTTGGATAAAAAAAATATATATTAGTAGAGATAGGGCACTGTTGGGATTAATTTTAGATAGGCATTTTTTAACAGAGAATTTATCTTTGGGCAGTGTATAGTATCAGAGTGGAAGTAGGAATATAAAAAAGTGTATGTGATTTAACGTAAGTAAATTCATAATTATAAAAGAGAAGCCTAACTCCATCCATAACTATAACAGAGAAGTCTATCTAAATCTATAACTACTACAGAGGGATAGTATATAACTATCAGAAAAAGTTTACCATATTAACTTATAGTGCACAATATAGTTCAGTTTTTAAAATAACAACTTACCTTTAGAAAGAAGTTGAAGTGATTAGTGAAAATCCAATTGAAATGTACACCAGGAAGTAGTAGTCAAAATGGCTGTGTTTCATTCTCTTCTTTTATATATATTCAGATACATAACCAATCAAATGTCAGGTAAAAAAAGTAGAAAATGAAAGTAACATTTTAATTGGTTGTCAATTCCAACACTTCAGATGTGTTTTGAGAAGTAATTTACCTCAGGGTATTTAGAGAGGTCTACAGGCTAAATGGCTAAATGGAATTCCAATCAAATTTGTGAAAATGGTAGGGATTGGTATGTAGTATGAGCTAATCTATATTTGGTGAAATTGTCTCCAGTGGCTTTTCTGTAAACTACTTTCCCACCTTTTTTGATGGTGCGCTTCCCAGGGAGCGACCCGGTACGCGAACCGTTGAGCGCCCCGGTTCGCGTACCTTAAGCGTTACGGGAGTCCACCATTTTGTGTTTCGGTCGAATTAAGATATAAAATGGAGGGCAAATAATGTTCAGAATGGGTAGAAGGGGGCACGGTAGACTTATCTTGACCCCCTAGGTTTTGTGAGGGTGGCTGAGGAGGCTTATATGTGCGAAAAAAAAACATTTTTAAAAAAAAATTCGCGAGGTTAGCTCCCGGTTCGCGTACCGGGTAGCGCCCCAGGGAGCGTACTTTGTTGAAAATTAGTGAAAAATGTTACAGTAAAATAATAATTGTGAGTGATCAGATGTAGGGTAGCTCTGAGAAGAGCTTTTGGGTTTATGGTACATTTAGGTACTTATAAGTAGGTACCAATGCACAGTCTTAAATTCAGAGTGAAAATTCTGTTGCCCTCATCTGAGAAGTGAACTCCATCTCCTCTGTAGATATCTTGCATGTAGTAACGCAAGTTATTGTTGTACAGGGAGCCCATTCCATGGTCTCTCATGTAAGCTGAAACAGATTTGTTTACATGCTTCCTCGATTTCTCAATTTGTGGACAAAATTGGTTCAACCACCTCCATTTTTGTCTTTGGCATATATTTGAATATACCAAGGCAGTCTGAGGAAAAAGTGCCATCAATTGCTCAAAGGTGTCCTTTAAAAGCATTTCCAGACCTACCCCAGTCAAAGTGCCCAAATCATTACCTCCACAGTGCACAATTAACAGGTCAGGTTTGGGCAAATGCATAAAGGTTTTCACCAATGGTATCAATTGGTGACATTTTAATCCTCTGTGGCCAAACCACTTAATTTCCACATCTTGTAAATTGAGGTTAGGTAATTTTCTGTTCTCAGCATACCTGTGAGCCCAGTGGATATAACTATGTCCAACAATCCAGACAGAAAACATGGTGAGAGAAGGTTCTCCTGCAGTCAGATGAAGTGTGGCAATGAAATGACAGTTGAAAAAATGAGAGTTTAAAATGAAAAAAACTGTGGAGTTTCTGTGTTCATGAAGCAGTAACAGTGATTGGTGGATTTTGATTGCTGAAAACAGAAAGTTAGGGTGCATGGATGAGTTATTTGAAAGATGTATTTTGAATGGTCAATAAAAAATCATTAAATGAAAGAATGCACTGGATATGCAGGTGCACTGAGAGTTCAGAGTTCAATTGCAACATTGTTGTGTGAACTTGCAAACACAAGAAGTCTTCCAAGAGGTGGTTGCCATGCAGAAAAGGCATGAAATGGCAGAGGGGGGAAGGGTTTTCATTTGAAAAAAAGTGAGGGAAGAGTTTTGATTGGGTGACATGAGAGATATGTGTGAAGAATTACAGCATTTCTGTGCTTTTGATAGCTGCAGACTCTGGAGTGCATACCTTTTGCTCTGCTGAAGACAAATTGGTGTGTTTCTGAGACTGTTTTCAAACTCAAAGTATTTTCTAAGGTGAGAAAATATTTCTTTAATTTAGATAGAGAATAGTGTGCTTTAAGGAGAAAATAATGAATTATGTGGCACAAATTGCTTGTAAATATGCTCCCACCTGTGCATGGAAAATTTATATTTTGAATGTTTGTGTTACATAGCCATGTTAAAAGTGATACAAACATGCTGCAAAGGCAATCAAAAAACGCTTTTATGTGTCTTAAGGACATTTTAAGTAATTTTCCCATGTGCAGTGTTTTGAAATTATGATTTGAAAATCGTTTTTGGGGAAAAGGAATTGTTTTTAAATTTATGACAAGGACATAATGGTGTATGCTTCTTTATAAGGCAATTGACTGTCCCTGATGTTAATTTTCCCATTTTAATGTAAGACCTTTCTCTGTGGCGCAAATTGCTTGTAAATATGCTCCCACCTGTGCATGGCAAATTTAGATTTTAAATGTTTGTGTTACATAGCCATGTTAAAAGTGACCCAACCATGCTGGAAAGGCAATCAAAAAACACTTTCATGTGTCTTAAGGACATTTTAAGTAATTTCCCTGTGGGCAGTGTTTTCAAATTATGAATTGAAAATCGTTTTTGAGGTAAAGGAATGTTGTTAAAATTTATGTGCGCCATATGCCCCCAAATTTCTTTTTCAGGGGTGCAGCAGGGTGTTCTTGAGATACCCCTGGACCCTTGAAAAAATTCCTAATTTGCGATGAGCTAATTGCTAATCGCAAATTGCACCTTCATTCCTATGAGCCTCCTAGCCCATGGAAATGAATGAGTAATTTGCAATTAGCAATTTGCTCATTGCAAATTAGGAATGGTAAAGAATTGCTATTTATTCCTTAAAATTCGCTATTTAGGAAATGCAAAATAGTTTGATGGTACATATGGTGGTTCATCTGTAACAAGATAAGAAGCTTAGGGATACATTTATGATGACTGGCGCAATAAAGTGGACATTACTTACTTCATTGGTAGGCCTTTACATGTATTATCTCCTCTGTATTCTTCATCAAGCGTAACTTTAATCTGCAATCCTGAGTAGGCCTCACCTTAAACAAACCTCTGGATAGGCCACACCTTATCGTCATCCTGGATTAATCATTTAAAATGCTAGGGACAGATTTATGATAGGTGTATGCCTCTTTTGCGCCACTGTGCGTCACTTTTATGATGCAGCGGCGGTGCAAAAGATTTGCTATGAGGCGACAAAATTACAAATTGATGCATTTAGGCAGATGTGTCATGGTGTAAAAAAAACGTGCCACATGAAACCGATGCAGCAGTGATGCAAAAGATGCACCATGTTGCAAGACAGGCCTCACTTGGGGCCATATGTATCAAGCTAATTAGCATTCGCAAAGATCAAAATTCTGCGAATTTCGGCCTTTGCGAATGCTAATTAGACAAATGGTATGTATCAAACAAGTTTGATGCAAAATAAGGAATAGCAAAATTTGCTATTCCTTATTTTGCGATTGCACTGAAGGATTTGCAAATTTTGCGATTACTTAAATGCAATGTATCAAACAAAAAATATGTAAAAAATGACATTAAGGATTTGGAAACTACCACCAACTTCTAGTTGGTGGTAATTTGTGAATTCTTTTCAAAAAGCTTTTTTTTCCAAAAAACAAAAGGTGCCATATGACGCCCATACATGCCCTTAGGGCATGTATGTGCGCCATATGCCCCCAAATTTCTTTTTCAGGGGTGCAGCAGGGTGTTCTTGAGACACCCCTGCACCCTTGGAAAAATTCCTAATTTGTGATGAGCTAATTGCTAATCGCAAACTGCACCTTCATTCCTATGGGCCTCCTAGCCCATGGAAATGAATGGGTAATTTGCAATTAGCAATTTGCTCATTGCAAGTTAGGAATGGTAAAGAATTGCTATTTATTCCTTAAAATTCGCTATTTAGGAAATGTAAAATAGTTTGATGGTACATATGGCGGTTCATCTGTAACAAGATAAGAAGCTTAGGGATACATTTATGATGACTGGCGCAATAAAGTGGACATTACTTACTTCATTGGTAGGCCTTTACATGTATTATCTCCTCTGTATTCTTTATCAAGCGTAACTTTAATCTGCAATTGTGAGTAGGCCTCACCATAAACAAACCTCTGGATAGGCCACACCTTATCGTCATCCTGGATTAATCATTTAAAATGCTAGGGACAGATTTATGATAGGTGTATGCCTCTTTTGCGCCACTGTGCGTCACTTTTATGATGCAGCGGCGGTGCAAAAGATTTGCTATGAGGCGACAAAATTACAAATTGATGCATTTAGGCAGATGTGTCATGGTGTAAAAAAAACGTGCCACATGAAACCGATGCAGCAGTGATGCAAAAGATGCACCATGTTGCAAGACAGGCCTCACTTGGGGCCATAGGTATCAAGCTAATTAGCATTCGCAAAAATCAAAATTCTGCGAATTTCGGCCTTTGCGAATGCTAATTAGACAAATGGTACGTATCAAACAAGTTTGATGCAAAATAAGGAATAGCAAAATTTGCTATTCCTTATTTTGCGATTGCACTGAAGGATTTGCAAATTTTGCGATTACTTAAATGCAATGTATCAAACAAAAAATATGTAAAAAATGACATTAAGGATTTGGAAACTACCACCAACTTCTAGTTTGTGGTAATTTGCGAATTCTTTTCAAAAAGCTTTTTTTCCAAAAAACAAAAGGTGCCATATGACGCCAATACATGCCCTTAGGGCATGTATGTGCGCCATATGCCCCCAAATTTCTTTTTCAGGGGTGCAGCAGGGTGTTCTTGAGACACCCCTGCACCCTTGGAAAAATTCCTAATTTGCGATGAGCTAATTGCTAATCGCAAATTGTACCTTCATTCCTATGAGCCTCCTAGCCCATGGAAATGAATGGGTAATTTGCAATTAGCAATTTGCTCATTGCAAATTAGGAATGGTAAAGAATTGCTATTTATTCCTTAAAATTCGCTATTTAGGAAATGCAAAATAGTTTGATGGTACATATGGCGGTTCATCTGTAACAAGATAAGAAGCTTAGGGATAGATTTATGATGACTGGCGCATCACCAGGGATGTGCCAGTCATCCTGCGCCGCTGTTCCGCCACCCATGGTGTGCTGCATTTACAATGCGGGGCATCATGGGGCAAAAATGGCACAGATGCGTGACGTATCTGTGCTGTAAAGGTAGTGATTGCTGGAGTTGTATCGCAAGTGCGATGCAGCTCAAGCAAGGCTCAGGGGTGCCCCATCTCCACAATGTTGCGTCAAGACCTATGCCTGCTTAAAGCAGGCGCAGGGTTTTGACGCAGCTTTCTCCTATCTGATTGTAAATACGGCACACCATGGGTGGCAGAGCAGCGGTGCACGTTAACTGGTGCATGCCTGGGGATGTGCCATTTAACATAAATCTGCCCCTTTACATTTAAGTATGTGCAGGGGACACAGAGTTGGTGAGGCTTATCCAAGGTTAAGAAGAGATGAGTCATGTTCACTGAAAAATTAGACATAGGCTTCACCTGCTCAGCATCGCTGGACATGGCTAAATAATAGCTGCAAAATGTTACTCTTGTTAAACAATTTTACTATTATAATCTCTGAGATTTGTCTCTTACTCTGCAACATCTCATTGTTGTTATCTTTCTTTAAAGATAAAGACAACATCAACATGAGCGACAATCTGCAATCAGTTGATTTTGACCTCATCATTGAACTTGTAATTGAAACATCAGTGGATGTTGATCCCTTGGATGATTTAAATCCTGAGGATGAAGAAGAGCGTGATGAGGATGCAGATTTGTCCGAATTATATGACATAGGATGGGAAGCTGACCTGCTTGAGCCTATGGAACTATAAACATTTATTTTTAAAATTTATAATAAATAAAAAGTAAAAGTGTAAACCGTTTAATTTAAAAATAAAGACACCTTCAAAAACAGGTTATGTGTAGTGTCTTCAATAAAATATTAAAATATGCTCATAAAATTAGATCAGATTCACATATAAAATAGCACAGGTAACATGAACATAAATTCCATTTCTTTTCTGCTATTTCTGTATTGTAAATTTGCCAAGGACTAAAAAATCTTCTATTTAAAATGTCAAGTAGTGTGTTAAGTTTTTGATCACTGTTATTGATTTACTGTTTGGTAATAGTGGTTAATAACATTTTTTAATATATTTTACCACAGATTCAACTGCAGATCATTTCAACATTTCACCATGCCAACGAAAGAAAGAGAGAGAAAGGCTGCAAAACGTCAAAGACAGCAGGTGAATCAAAAGAAGCAGCAGTCCTGTAACAAAAAGATTTGTCAAGTCACGAAGAAAGCACCGGGTAAGAGTACAAAAACATTCATAAGAAATATGTGTAGTAAAAAAAATATTACTACAGAAAATGTTTCAGTCCATAAAAAGAGAACCAATTCAAATGGAAAGGAAAGGCCAATCAAAAATGTTACTGCTAGAGCAAGAGATAACTCTGTGCATGATAGTAGAAGGAAACAACAGTTTAGGGACATTCGTAAACGAATGTTCCGCAACAGGATAATTGGCAATTTGTTAAAAAATATTAAGAAAGGTCAACAGAAAGTGGTTTTTTATAAGAGAAAAAAAAAAGTTGAGAAAGTTATTGATCAGGCATTTGAAATTAAACGTAAGTTATTTATTTTGATAATCAATAGAATTAGGAAGCTAAACAAGGCAATTTATGATTTCAAAAGAAATAGTAGATGGAAGAGAATAGTTAATCGTAGTAATTTTTGTGAAGTTTTTTCTGGAGAATGGATTCATAGTTCAAGCTGTGAGGCATTTTTTAATGAGGAGAGTTATTTCCAGGATAATGATTTGGTGCATGCAGTTGACACCAGTGGTCGTGCTTATGAAGTGAAAGATAGTTGTCCAGTTGAAAAAGAAAAACTTGTGACAACAGAGACAGAAGAGGTGTTAGGTAATGAGGTTTTAGGAAGACGTGCTAAGGGTCCTGTGTACACCTGGAAGTGTAGTAGTATTTGTAGTGTGCGACAGGATTCCATCAATTTGCTTTGTGATTTTGTACGGTCATTTAATAAGAAAAGTTTGAAGCAGAAAATAAGGTTGTTGCAAGAATTAGATCCTTGCAGAGTGAGAGAAGTGACAGGTTTGCATGGTCATTCACTGGCTTGTCTTTCCAGGAGAGTATGCCAGAGTGTTTTTCATCATTTCAGAATGCTAGCAGTGCATCATAATAAAGTGAGGAAATTAGTTAGAATGTTGTATTATGCTAAGAGTCCAGCAATTATGCTTAAACAATTATGCGCTGCTCTTTTGCATGGTTCTGAAATAGATGTGAAGAATATATGTGAAGAAATTGAGTTTTGTTACTTTGGAAGTAAAGAGGAGAATGTTGAAATTGACCAAGAAGAAGCGGGTAATGTGGAAGATAGTGTACAGGTTTCCAGTACAGATAATTTCCAGAGGGAAATTGTCACATTTCAGGTCAAATCAAGTGAGAGGCCAAATTTCACTTGTGTGTGTTGTCGACGCACTTATTATAAGAATCAGACTAAGTTAGTGGATTTATATGCAAAAAGTGAAAGGGAAAATAATAGTGAATGGAAGGATTTTGCAACATACTTGATGGTAGAAAATTGTTTTGATTTGGGATTGGATCAACGTGTGTGTACTTATTGTTGTTGCAAATTAAATCAAAACCAGATGCCTGCTAGAGCAGTTCATAATAATCTGGAATTGGTTGAGATTCCTTCTGAATTGAAGGATTTAAATACTTATGAATCTATTTTGATTCAAAGTATCCATCCCTTTCAGGCTATTGTAAGAATGGAGCCAAAGACAGGGAAATTGCCTCCATCAGATTTACAGAGAGGATTAAAGGGAAGAGTTGTTTATTTGCCTCTAGATTTGAAGAAAAACATTAACACAATTGGAGTAGAAAAAGTGGAAGAGGAACCTCTGGTTATCTTAGTTAATGGGGTTCCGACAAAGAATAAGAAAATATGGCAAGATTTAGTAGATGTTAGGAAAGTTAAAAAGGCAACATTGTATTTGAAAAAAAATAATAAATACTATAAGAATGTATATGTTGCAGAAGAGGAAGTAAGTGAGGAAGAGGATAGCGATTTGTGTGCTGGTCAAATTGAGAAAGTAGAACCCTCTACTAGTGAAGAAATATATGAACATTATAGTGTTCATCCTTTGCATTCCAAGGAAGTCATGGGGAATGCTATTGAGTTGTTTCAAATGAAACAAGCCAAAGGGAGTCCCATTAGTGTTTGGGAGGAAAGTTTGGAAGCTCGGTGTTTCCCACAGCTTTTTCCAACAGGTCAGGGAGGAAGATATGATGAGCGACCTCATCAAATTCCTGCTTCTGAATACCGGACTTTGCGATTGTATGCAGGAGATGCTAGGTTTCGACAATGCATTCCTTATTTGTTTCATCTCCTGTTTGAAAGCGATCTGTCTGGACTGTCATATGCAGTGAACCACATCTTGAAAAGTGGTATACACATGCAAAACATCTTGGCAAGTGACTTTATGGATAAAGTCAATATCCAAGACAGTATTTTGGATTCTCACCTGATTAATCTCATGGTGTGTCAGCGTGGTACTAATGAGTACTGGTACAGTCGTCATGGTGATTTAAAATGTATGCTGAGGAACTTAGGTACTCCCACATGGTTCCTCACTCTGAGCTGTGCCGAGTATGGCTGGGAAGACTTACTTGAATTTCTACGAGAGGCAAATGCTAACGTAGATAACATCGAATTCAAGACACCCGGAGAACTGTGCTCTTTGGATCCAGTCAATGTATGTAGGTACTTCAATCATAGATTTGAAGCTATGATGTCTTTCATCATGAATAAGAAGAATCCACCTCTTGGAGAGGTGTTGGATTTCTTCTGGAGAAAGGAGTACCAAGCAAGAGGTGCTCCTCATATACATATGTTGCTGTGGATCAAGGATGCACCTAAATTTGGAACGGATCCAGAAGACTCAGTGATGAGTTTCATCCAACAGTATTCTACGTGTGCTGTTCCAAACGCAAAGGAGAAGAAAAGCCTAAGAGAAAAAGTTCTGCGTTTCCAAAGCCATCGATGTGGAAAGTACTGCCGTCGTAAATTCCGAAACAAGGACAAGTTCTACGCCAAATGTCGTTTCGGCTTTCCACGACCGGTGATTTCTAAAGAAAGAGTAAACAGTTTGATGTCTTCGCTGCGACATAATGTCATGAAGAAATCACCTAAAAACACATACAATTTGAAGAGGAACGAAGAGTCCAAGTACATCAACGACTACAACCCGGTGATTTTGTCCATGTGGAATGCTAACATGGATATACAGTTTGTGGCTGATAACTGTATGGCTGTGGCTCGGTATGTGACGTCTTACATCACCAAAAAAGAGAAGACAGAATTGAAGGATATGTGGGAGGACATTTCCCATGAAAAGAGCCTCAGCAAGAAGTTGTACAGTTTCAGTCTGAAGATGTTGTCGCATCGAGAAATTGGAGCTTACGAATGCTCTGACCGGTTGTCTTCAGCAAGTCTCTATGCCAAGTCCAGGAGTATCATTTGGGCGAGTCTTGGTCTTGCTGCAACGCGTAATCGAGTTCTGAAACCTGTGCGGGAAATTGAGTATTTGGCGGAAAAGGAGCCAAACAGTACCGACATTTTGAAGACCAACATGTTGGATACATATTATCCAAATAGAAGCAGTCACCTCGACAATGTTTGTCTGTATGAGGTTCTTCAAAATTACATATTCAAGAGGAACATCAAACAAGATACTGAGAAAGGAGTGAATGCTGTAATAGGAAGTGAGGGATGTCTGGTCAAGCAAAGAAAATGCCACTTGGTAAACCATCGAAAATTGAGTGGCGAATCTCCTGAAAAAAAGGAGTTTTTCTATTTAGCACTTTTGCAACTTTTCAAGCCTTGGCGTGCAGAAGAGGAACTGCTTGGAGATTTCCTCTGTTATGAAGACTCTTTCAATGCCGCCAAGGAGACCATAGAATGTCCTGCTTTTCCCAAATATGTAGAAATGTTGAATGCAGAAATTGAGCAGGAAGCAACGATTGCAGCCGAGATTGCCAGAGACAGTTCTCAGGACAGTCAGAGTTCTGCTTCATTGAGTCAGGATCCACTAGGAGGACCTGTTATCGAAAATGAAGCTGCCACTGCCATGAATGAAGTGGAAAGAGCCATGGCACATGCTCAGGAGGATGCGGTTAACTTAGAAGAGTTGGAAAGACAACTCAACGTTGAGCAGAGGAAAATATATGACGAAGTTACCATGCAAATTGATCATGGATTAAGTCATGACAAGAAAGAGTGCTCATGTACGTCGTTGAAGCCTGTCCGACTGTACGTGAGTGGAGAAGCGGGAATTGGAAAAAGTTTCCTCATTAAAGCAATTTCATGCTATTTGCAGGAAAGGACAGAGTCATCGCTGTCTTGTGTTGTCACCGCTCCAACTGGACTGGCAGCACATAACATTAAAGGGATTACTTTACATCGTTTACTGATGCTGTCAGTGGAGCATGACAACAAATTACAATATCACAAGCTATCTGGAGATGCTTGTTTTGAAGTTTCAAGAATCTTGAGGAAAATGAAACTTCTTATCATTGACGAAGTAAGCATGGTTTCCAATGTCATGCTTGCCTTTGTGCATTTGAGAATGCAAGAAGTTCTCAAAACAGAGTATGATGTGTTATTTGGTGGCAAACACATCATTGTTTTCGGAGATCTTTTGCAGCTGACACCAGTGAAAGGGCAACCTGTGTTCAAAATGCTCACGCATGAAGATACCAGGAAGTGCCTAGGCAGCATTGGCAACGTCAATATATGGTTAAACTTCAATTATGCTGAACTGCATGAAAATATGCGTCAGGCGAATGATGAAGTTTACAAGACTATTCTACAAGATGTTAGAATTGGAAAAGTGACCGAGCATGGGAAAGAAGCTTTACATGCACGATTACTGCCAAATTTATATCCAGAACAAGATGTTGTGCCTGAGAATATTTTTCAGAAAATTACTGATAAGAAATCTGGAATATGTTTGATGCCAACTCTTGCAGAATGTGCCAAATTCAACAACAAAATGTTGCATTTAGAAAAGCAAGAGATTGTGAAACTGGAAGCTATTGACAGAGTAGAGCATATGGGATCAACAATTATTTTGTCTGAGAATCTGAAAACAAAATTGGATTCATTAGAGAAGAGTATATCTAAAACTGCAGGTTTTGAAAAGACTCTGAATGTGTGCTTGAACTGCCGTATAATTTTAAGAAGGAATTTACATGTTGAAAGAGGTCTGGTAAATGGATCAATGGGTAATGTTGTTGATTTTGTAAAATACAGAAATAGAGATGGAATTGAATTTTTAAAAATTAAATTTGATGGCATTGAGGAAGTACAGCTAATTGGTCGTTGCTCTGCTAGATTTTTGCTTGTAAAAGACTTATATGTTCGCCGTAAGCAGTTTCCTGTTTGCTTGGCATATGCGGTGACAATCCATAAATCGCAAGGTTTAAGTGTAGACTGTGCATTGGTGAATATTGGCAGTTCTGTGTTCAAGGAGGGTATGGCATATGTGGCATTGTCACGAGTTAGAACTTTATCGGGATTGTACTTGATTGAGTGTGATGTCACAAACATTTGTGCGGATCTAGATTGTGTTAAGGAATACAATAGGTTAAGAAGAGAGTATGCGCCACATTTGCCTCAGTATCCTTTGTTTGAGAAACGTGTGGTAGGCCGGAAACGAAGAAATGTGACCAATACTGGGGAGGTTGTAGCAAAAAGACGAAAAGTCGATGAACCTAAAATTACAAGCAGAAACAAAAAGGATTCTGTTGAAGATGTTGTTGGTTTTCAATTTGAAAACAGTTCTGGTGTCAACTGCTATGCTAATGTAGTGGTTAATGTTTTGTTTTCTCTAGAAAATGTAAAAGAAGAGATTGTGGTCAATTCTGATCAAAGATTTTGCAGTTTGTTAAATTCTGTGTTAGAGAAATGTAGCACTGATAGAACAAACATAGAAAGTGTGTCTGAAATTCGAAATCTGATAGACAGATGTTCAGGCCAAACACAATTCTCTCAAAATATTCAGCAAGATTGTCAGGAGTTTTTAATGTATATGCTTGATGTATTGCATGCTGAAGGTGTAGATGTAGATCAGCTGTTTGGGCTTTCTTATCAATGGCAGCATGACTGCGAGAACTGTATGGTATCAAGTACTACTAGTGTAGACTCAGAAACATTTATATATTTAACTTTGCCAGACAGTAAATCAGTCTCCTTTAATAAGCTAGTAAAAGCAGCTGATCACAACATGGAGTGTAGCCAATGTAAATCTGAAATGATGTCCACATTATTTATACGAACATATGGCCAGTATGTCATTTTAATGTTCCAACGATGTAGGCCTGATGGAACAAAATTGACAACTTTAATTAAAAATGTTGTAGCTTCGCAGTTGTCAATATCAGGAAGGACTTTTGTAACTGCAGCAATTATATATCATGACGGCCCTTCAATAACATCAGGACATTACACAGCTTATTTAAAGTCTAGAAATGGCTGGTCATTCTGCAACGATTCTGTTTTAATTTTCAAAAAAAAATTGCCGTATGACCTTAAAAACTCTTACCTGGTGTTTTTAAAACCAAAATTTTAGGGAAATAATCTCGGGATGTGCTCTGTGGAATTTCAAGAAGTTCTAATGGCTCCTACACAATTTGGCCTTGAGGATAAGTGTAGTTCAGAGACATAACTTCTAACCATAAGACTGGACGTCATGGAGAAATAAGTGCACTTTGAATGAGTTCAGAAAAACTATTTCTTTTTATAAGCTAATTGAAGCAGCCAATCAAAACATAGAGTAGAGGGAATGTAAGTCTGCAATGCTGTCTACTGTTTTACATTGCTTTGTGATTGAAAGTGATGTAGAGAATTTAGATTTTTCACAGCCTGCTGGGCAGAAAATCTGGATTTTATTAAGGACACGGAGGCTAATATTATGCAAATCTCCTTTATTACCACAGCTCAGCAGCAATAATGGAATAGAACTTTGTGAACATTCTGAAGAGGTAACAAGTCCCTCTCTGACCAAGTATCTTCCTTCTTGTCAGGCTGCGAAGAAAGATGTCCAACATGAAGAAAGGAACAGGATTCCAACGAGTAAACTTTCAACTTCTAATCCAGTAGATTCTTATTCTGAAAGAAGAAGAATACATTTCCGAGACATTGTTCAAATAAAAGGGTGGGTTACAATTCAGATTAAAAAATAGAGGCGGGATAATATTAGCCTCCGTGTCCTTAATAAAATCCAGATTTTCTGCCCAGCAGGCTGTGAAAAATCTAAATTTTATGGCACGACACGGAGGCCATATTATGCAAGTTCAAAGTGCATTAAGAACATTATCAATCACATTAGAGATCGGTCTAAAATAACAAGATCTAAACATAGTATCATTAGACCAGTCTGCCGCCTTAAGAATTTCTTGTAAACCACCACCAAGGAAATAGGCTTTAGAAGCAGAAGCGCCCCTAAGGGAATGAACTCCAAAGATCGAGGTGTTCACACCACTTTCGTACATAACTTCTTTCACCCATCTGGCTAGAGTTGGAGAAGAAACTCCTTTATGGGGAAGTCTAAAGGAAATCAATAATTGAGTCTCATTTGATCTTAGATTGGCGGTCCTCCTCTCATACTCTTTCAGACATTTAACCACACAGAGTCTTTCATTCTGCGGAAAAAAGGGGTAGAAGATAGAGGAAGATAAAGTTTTAGTTCTTCTCTTAAGGTAGAAACATACACCCTCTGGTTGAAAGGATCTACTAGAAATATCTAGAGCTTTGACATCGGAGGTTCTTCTAAAAGATACCAGACATAATAAAACAGTAAGTTTGAAAGAGATACGTTTTAAAGAGAGGGAGGAGTTCTCTCCCCAAGATGATAAAGTTCGGAGTACCAGTGTTACGTCCCAAAGGGCGGAATATTTAGCGGTTGGTGGATTAATGACTCTCATGCTTCTCATAATTTTTTTAGTAAGCAAGTTCTGTCCGACGGAGAGACCATTAATGAGGGAATGACCTGCAGAAATTGCAGATCTATAGACATTCACGGTTCTATAGGAGAGTCCTGAAGTAAAGAGTTCAGAAAGGTAGTTGATAACATGAACTAGATCAACTGAAACGGGATTGTGATCTCGTTGAAGACACCAGCGAACCCATTTGTTCCATGCCAGTCGATATGCTTTCCTTGTACCTTGAGCCCACGACTCGGAAATGAGTCTGAAAGCATTCGGCGAAAGCCCAGGGATTTGCCATTGTCTCCTGAAATCCTCCAGGCCGTCAGGGTTAGAAGACCCTGATCCACGAGGGGATGGACGTCTCCCTCTGGACCCGAGAGTATTTCCCTGAAGGAGGGTATTAGAATTGGAAAGTCTATGCTCATTTCCAGAATGATTGGAAACCAGGCTTGGGACCTCCAAAGAGGAGCTACTACAGTTATAATGTCGTGGTAGCGTCGAGCATGAAGGAGAAGCCGAGGAAGCAATGCAAATGGCGGGAAGGCATAAGGTTTCAGACCTCTCCAATCTTGTAGAAAAGCATCTACATTCTGAGCTTGCGGGTCCGGTCTCCAACTGAAGAATTCCTTCAGTTGTGTGTTTAGACGGTCCGCAAAAAGATCTGTCCTGTATGGGCCCCATATTGATTGAATGGTTAGAAAGGTTTGTCTGTCTAGTCTCCAGTTGCTTGAATCTCTGAAATTCCTGGAGTACCAGTCTGCGACACCATTGCTCAGGCCCGGAATGTGTTCCGCTATAACCGAAATACCTTTGTTCAAGCAATATTCCCAAAAACTCTTCGCAAGGTCCGTTAGGCCCTTGGAATGTGGACCGCCCAATTTGTTGACATAACGGACTGCCGAAACATTGTCCATGCGTAATGTCACACAGCATTTCGCTGTTTTGGGTGTAAAACAGCGAATTGCAAATGAACCTGCCAGTAATTCTAAGCAGTTGATATGCAATCTCTTCTCTTGAGTGGTCCAACGACCCCCTGTGGAGTATTTCCCACATCTCGCTCCCCATCCTGCCAAGCTCGCATCTGATTCTATTATCAGATCCGGTTGTTCCCCGAAAATGGCTCTGCCGTTCCATGCTTCCGCATTTCTGAGCCACCAGAGGAGTTCCGTCCTCGATTCTTGATCTAGAGAAATCATATGGGAATATGAATGGTTCGATCTTAGAGCATTCGCCTTTAGTCTTTGGAGTGCCCGATAATGGAGGGGTCCCGGGAAGATAGCTTGGATCGTCGAGGAAAGGAGGCCAACGATTCTTCCTAGTACTCTCAGAGGGAAGGTCTTTTTCGCAAGAGCCTTCCTCAATTCCTTCCTCATTTTCCTGACTTTTTCGGAGGGTAATTTCAGTTCCGCCTTGAGAGTGTCTACCGTAAAGCCTAGGAACTGTGTTTGTTGGTTGGGAATAGTACAAGATTTCTTGGTATTTATGATGAAACCCAGATGTTCCAAAATTTGAATTGTAAGGTTGGTGTGGAGAGATGCAGTCTCTTTCGATTGGGCCATTATAAGGATGTCGTCTAGGTATATGATCAGTCTTACCCCTCTCCCCCTGAGCCAGGCGGTTACAGGGCGTAGTACCTTGGTGAAACACCAGGGAGCGGACGATAGGCCGAAAGGGAGACTGCAGAATTGGTAGAGTTTTCCTAACCAAGTGAATTGAGGAATTTCTGGTGAGGTTCCCAGATGGGAATTGTTAAGTAAGCGTCTTTCAGGTCTAACCTCGTGAGCCAGTCCCCTTTCCGCAAAATGTCTCTCAGGAGGTGTATACCCTCCATTTTGAAATGTTGGTAAACTACCCAACGATTCAAGTCTTTTAGGTTTATTACGGGTCTTTGTTCTTTGTTCTTCTTCTCCACTAGAAAAACATTGCTGAGGAAACCTCTTGTTTCCGTCTCGATTATTGCCCCTTTGTGTAACAGTTCTTGTACTTCTTTGGAGACTAGGTCTCGGTCTTTGAGAGAGAAAGTGATCTCGTGAGGGCGACGTGTTTGAAAGGGAATACCTAGAAAGTCTATTTTGTAACCCTTTACTGTATCTAAGACCCAGTTGTCTTGTGTTACTAAGTTCCAGTTCCCAGCAAATTGGCGTAGTCTCCCTCCCACCCTTGGAGGGATATCTGAATGGTCTTTTAAGGTTCTTACCTGAAGAAAAGGAACGTTGTCTCCGTTCGCCTCTGAAGGTACGTCCTCGGTTTCTCTGTCTTTGTGGAAAGAATTGGGAGCCGTAGTTGTTGGAGAATCTTCCTCCGCGGGTATTGAAGGGTCTTGAAGATTGAGTTCCGCGGCCGGGGAAACGACCCCGTATTCTCCCGGCCCTGGCAAAAACTCTATCATTGAATACTTTTTTAATATCTTTTTGCGATTTTTGAATTGAGCTGAAGGCGCTCACATACTTGGCCATTTCTTTTATGAAGTCCTCGCCAAAGAGGAGACCTTGTGAGTCAGCACCTCTGTCTTTCTTGGCTAGTTCAATGAGTTTAGGATCTATTTTAAATAGGACCCCTTTTCTCCTTTCTGTGGAGATGGCCGTATTAGCATTGCCAACAAGGCATATCGCTCTTTGCACCCATTCTCGTAGCTCCTTGACATCAATTTGGTTATTCCCTACATAAGCAGATTCTGTCATTTCGAATATTTTAGTAAGAGGTCCTATTACATCGAGAAGGCGATCTTGGCATGATTTTAGTCCTTTGTCTAGACCTTTCCTTGGGTCCCTGTTGTTTTTGGCTATAAAGGCCACAACCTTAGGGTCTAACTCTGGGGTCATAGCGATTTTATTTGGTAGGGATGGGCGTGGGCATTCAGATCTGAGTCTAGATCTGACTTCTTGGGGTATTTCCCTTCTAAGCCAGAATGACAAGTAGTCAACGATATGCTGCGAGGCGGTCCATTCTGGAGAGAGTGGGTGTTTAATTAGAAGGGGATCAAACATTTCTTCCCCGAATGGGTCTAGAGGCATACTGTTAGAACCTGAGGCCTTAGAGGCTCCATCTAAGCTTCCGCTTTGTCTAACGTTCTCATCCTCCACATCTGTATTAAATCCTGATGAGCATGATAGCTCAATTTCTTCTTCACAGCTTTCGTCGCTGTTGATGTGGATAGGAAATTCTGGGCCTATATCTTGCCCATCTGGGGTGCCCGAGGCACCAGTCTGGTCAGCGCCCCTAGGGCCTGTAGAGATAGAGCTCTTTAGCTTCTTTGCGCTCTTCTTGTATTGAGTCGTGATAATAGCCCTCTTCTTATTACTTTTAGATACCCCATTGGTCTTACTAGTAGAGGGTGCAGAGGGTATATTGGAAAGGGAGTCCAATGTTTTAATAATAGCGTCGTCAATTGAGCCTAGGGCTTTCTCTGGGGCCTTATTGACAAGTTCCTCTAGCTTTTGATCGAGAGATGGGGATGTAGACATGTTAGTAATTATGCCCCTTATTTATAGGTATCCCCTTGTAAATAGGTATGCCTCTGCTTCCTTTCTTTTTTTTTTTTTTAATAATGTTATAAGTTTTATGAGGGGAAAAGAGCTAGTTAATCGGAAAAATTACCGATTAAAATCGCGAAGTTGGGGTGTTGTCCTAATAGAGGTATCAGATCGTGAGGAAAAGACCGTTGTCGCTTATCTAATGCCGAAGGGAATGGTTGTGAGGTATACAAAATGGTTGCCACGCAGGTTACGACGTGCGTGGTTCCCGTTAAGGTGCTTTCCTCTAAAGCACGTCATTGTTTAGGAAGGGATCATGTCCGTTGAGTAGTGTGCGCGGGGACGGCGTATTGAGGAAGGCGCGGGGAGAGGAATGGAGCGGTGGGGTCAACTGTGAAGGTAGGATCGGAGCGAGAGCAGCGCGAGGCTGCTCGGCGCATGAGGTGTAATCTTTTAAAGCGCAAATGACATCGCATGAGGAAAGGGGGTGGCGCGGTCAAATTTGTTGGTATCGGAAGCTCTTTTAAAAGCCCAAACGACACCGCCTGAGTGAAAGGGGTGGCGCGGTCAAGTTATTGTATTGGAAGTTCGTACAATGATCTCTAACTCTGGGTAAAACAACCCATTACGGACTATATCGATTTGAAATAAGAGCGGAGTGAGGCCATTAAGGACAGAAAGAAAGGGGGGAGCTTCCAAACTAGAATTAGTAAAGAGTCACTGCTGACAAAGCATTGCTGATAGGAGGCAATTAAATCATGCTAGAACAGATAAATACATCCCTACGATTGTCGTATTAACATTGTATCAACCCTTAAGCAATCAAGCATTCAGCATACATTATAAGTAAGGCTAAATCATAAGTTATGGTACTAAGCTTGGAGAGGTAGTACTTATCTTTCTGAGCAGCAGCAACAAAGAAGGAAGATACTTGGTCAGAGAGGGACTTGTTACCTCTTCAGAATGTTCACAAAGTTCTATTCCATTATTGCTGCTGAGCTGTGGTAATAAAGGAGATTTGCATAATATGGCCTCCGTGTCGTGCCATAAAATTAAATAATTGTACTAGTCATAGAGTTAGTGTAAGTCTGCTTCATAGTAAGCAGTATCAGTGTCATAGGAAATGTAGAACATGACTGAGCAAGAAGAGGAAGATATTACTATTCCTGGATTGTGAAAATGATCTTCAACATTTTAATTCTGAAAGTTGCAGAAATGCCAAATGACGGGATTGGCTTACAAGAAATCCAAGAGTTATAAATGGCTCTGACAAGATTTGGCCTTGTGGAAACTTGTGGTAGAGAGCAAGAAGTCATTTATTGCATGTAACATGTTTTTAAAAACGATGGAGATTTTCTTTCAGAAAGTGGCGGGCTGAAAGTAATAACAGCACAACAGAGTGTAAGCTGTTCATAGGACATCCTTTGACGTCATGGAAAGTAAGTTAACTTTAAGGAGTTCTGAATTCTGATTTGTTATGTTGTATGGGTTTTTAAAACACAATCATTTTGATTGTGGTTTTTTTCCCCCGCTGTTATATGATGAATACCTTCAAGTCACTGTTTTTAGTGAATTTTGATACATTCTGAGAACAGCAAAAATAAACCATTTAACATGTATAATTAATTCTGTACTGTTTGCATTTATGATGTATATGTAGAACTGTGTAGGAGGCATGGAGAAGGTGAGGCTTCTGTAAGTGTCAAAGTTGTTGCATGCAGTGCTGCGCTTCTGCGTATTCTTTCATATGCTAGACTACATCTGCACAATGAGATACCTAAGCAAAGGAAACACAAGTGATGTGATTGTGAAATGAGCAAAATAAATTGCACGTATTTCATTTACATCACCTGTGTTTCCTATCATTACGAAGCACATTGTGTAGATCAAGTTTAGGTCTGTCCAGGGAAACATAGGAGGTTTGGACTTTGTTCAAGAGTGCAGTGGACATGACTCACTTCATTGGTAGACCTTCACATATATTATGTCCTCTATTCTCTTCAACAACTCGAAATTTCATCTGCAACCCTGAGTAGGCCTCACCTCAAACAAACCTCTGGATTGGAGACATCTTATTGGCATCCTGAAGCAATTATTTAAAATTTTAGTGTCTTGCGACACTTTTCTGAGACAACAGCAATGCAAAAGATGCACCATATTTTAAGATAGGCCTCACTTCATCTGCATCAAGATACTGTTAGTTTAAAATGTATATCTTTAGGACTGTGTAGGGGGCCTGGAGAAGCAGAAGCTTCTGTAAGTGTCAAAGTTGTTGAAAAACTGTTTTTAAATACATGTTTTAATATTTTTCAAATGTTTGTTCTCTCTTTCACAGATTGAAAGTATAAAAACAAAAAGTGAGTAATTTAATGACAATTATAAGGTAAATGTTTTGTACTCTTTTCGTTACATTTCTATCACATTTAACTTCTATTAGTTCCACTGCTTCATTTCTTTAACCCTCAGTTTCCTGCCTTTGCTACTTCCCTCATTCCTTTCTCTATTACCTACTTACTCAACTCCTTCCACTCTTTTTCTCAGTCCCTCTCTTCTCATAGTTCCTCACTCTTGTTCACTCACTCCGTCTCTATTACTCTTAGTGTCTTTGACTGATCACTCTATCACTATTTGTTCATAATGCTTTCTCTGTGTAGTTGAAGCACACTAAGGGGCATATTATGAACACAGCCAATAAAATTATTGCTCTTTTTATTGGCAGAAAACTGGTGCAAAAGTGGTTTTAGCGGCAGTTTTCTGCCGCAAAAGCAGCATTAGCGACACATTTCTGCCAATAAAAGCTGCAAAACTTTTATTGCCTATGTTGATGATATGGCTCTATGTTACTTACATTTCTTTGCTATTTCAAATAATCTTTTTCTGTTATTTTTTGTTTTCTGTTTTCTATTTTTTCTCTCTGTTATTCCTCATGTTTTAATCTTATTTTGAACATTCACTCACATTCTCCAAGAAACTCTTCTTTGTTAATGTTATACTCTCTTTTTTTTTCTTTCACTTCGTTATCTATTTTGTTTTTCACAATTATACCCTCTTCCGTCTTTTCTTCGGTAAATAGATCTATTAAACAGTATCTCTTCTTTACTCCCTATAGCTGTCTTTCTTTTAACATCACTCTCTGTTTACTTTCCTTATACTTACTCTTTTTTGTAAAAAAAAAAAATTTGGGTTAGCTCCTGGTCCGCGTACCGGGAAGCTAACCAAAAGAAATAGAGCTTGCCAGAGTGCTAAACATTCTAGCCATTTTTTTTGAAAGGGGAGGTAGTTCTGAAAAGAACTTTTTTTTAAATATTTTTGTTGTTTTATATATTTTTTTATTTTTTGAACATTTTTTGTTTTTTTTGTATTTTTTGAACGATTTTATATTTTTTTGGGGTTTTTTTGGGGGGGGGGAACAACAAAAAACAGGCATTGAAAAGGGCTCAACAGGAGCAAAAAAAAAATTACTGGGGGCGGTTAGGGCAATTATGGTGTTCATACGCCAGGTTGATAGCATTTATGCTCATATTGCCACATGCTAACAACGCACGACAGTGCATACAAGTGTGGATCATGTGGCCAAAATGTTCTTGTATGTTTGGCACAGTTTCCCGTGCCTCTGCTGGTGTCAATGAAATGGATATTCTTGATCTGGCCACAGGAGTTGATCTTGGATTTTCCTGCAAATCCCGTATTTCCGCCCGGCTATAATTGAGTGGATGCTTCCTTGTCATGTGCCTGTGCATAGTATGGTTGCCATAACTATATTTCTTATCCGTCCCTCTGGATAATTTTTCTTTACAGATGAGGCAGGTGACATACCTCGCATTCACTTTTTTTTGGCCACGAGGGATCGAATAAAACTGCCAGATGAAACTGGCTTTCTTATGGGAAACCCGGGGCACTTCTTCTAAGAACTGTGGTTCTTCTCCCTCCTCTTCATCCATTTCTTCCTCTTCCTCCTCAGTGTTGGTCATCACCTGGGGAGGTGGTCCTCTCTTCCCATGAGGAGGCGGAGGTGGTGGTGGGGGTGCACCAGCTGAAGCAACTACTGAAGCCATTTCTGATATAGTAATAAAGGTCTTCCTCTCACAATGATGAAAGTCAGAGTGAGGAAAGAAGGAGGGGTTTTCATCATTTGGGAAAAACAATACTTCTCAACCAATGAAAAGTGTTATTTTTAGGTCACCTGACCTAGCCTTACATCATTATGAAACCAAAAGTGAAATGAACCAATGAAAAGTTTTATTAACAAGTCACATGACCTCTCACGCTCATGTTACGCGATGCGAAACGCGCCCCGGTTAGCTTCCGGGTCGCTGAGCTTCGCGCCTCGGTCCGCGCCCCGGGACACTTCCGGGTGCGCTAACGCGGTACGTCACAAGACGCATTACGCGGCAACGCGATACATCGCGCTTTCGCGACGCGCCGCGGATCGCTTCCGGAGAGCTGCGTTTCGTGCCTCGGTCCGCGCCCCGGGGCACTTCCGGGTGCGCTAACGCAGTACGTCATAAGACGCATTACGCGGCAACGCGATACCGTCACTATGTTGATTTCTTACCGGTTCGCGGACCGGGTCGCGGCATCAATTTGAGCTAACGGAAAGCTTCCCGGTTCGCGGACCGGGAGCGAAACCAAAAAAATATTTTAAAAAAATTATTAATAAACATATCAAATATATTTTTGGATTTAAAGAAGAATACATTTTACAGCTATAGATATTAGCTTTTAAAAAACCAATGAAATTCACTGAAAAAACCATAGGTTATAGACCATATATAGTTAGGAATTAGCATTTACAAAACCTTGAAAATTCACTGAAAAAACCATAGGTTATACACCATATATAGTTAGGAATTAGCATTTAAAAAACCTTATTTTACTCACACAAAACCAATGAAATTCCATGTATAGTTAGTTGTACTAACTATATATCGCGCACCCGCAATCCACTGCTGATCATGTCACATATTACATCATTCATGACATGGTCAGTGACATCACTGATGACATCACTGATGACATCTCAAATGACATCACTGATGACATCACTGATGACATCTCAAATGACATCACTGATGACATCACTGATGACAACATCCAGTGACTGTATTTTTCTGTAAAGTTAAAATATGTCTTACATATTTAAGAATGAGTGGATGTATAAGTGTCTGGGTGAAGGATTTAGTAGGTGCATGACTGACTGTATGAGTGAGTGGTTAAATGTGTCTCACTGAGTGCATGGGTTAGTGACTAACTGTCTTAATTTGTGCATCATTATGTCTGTTGTTCTGTAAACTGCTGCATGTGTTGATCAGTAGCTATATGAGTAACTATATGGGTTATTGATTGGTTGCCCAAGCATTTGTATGGGAGACTGAGTGTGTATGTGGGTGGCTGGGAGGTGTATGACTCTGTGCATAGATGTATGGGTTCAAAAGTGCATGTGGAAACAGCTGTATGGGCGGTTGACTGTGTGCATGACTGTATTGGTGAGTGAATAGATATCTCAGTGCTACATGTCAAAGTAAGTACATATGTAAAATACAGTACATGTGAGAGTTGACATATATAAATAACTGTGCATAAGAGCCAGTGAATGTGTGAGTGGCTGTATGGATCATTGTGAACTTGTATCCAGGATTGTATAAGTGAGTAAATATGTTTTAGTATATGTTTGAATAAGTAAGGTGTGTATAACTGTATAGTTGTGAAAATGGAGGTGTGATTGATTCTTTGCATGACTGACTAGGTGTGTAAGTAACTCCATGGATGAGTGACAGTCTGTGAGTGTCTGTTTACACTGAGTGTATCTAAGGTTATATTAGAGTCTGAAGAGGTTCATCGTATTATCACATGAATGATGTCATCAGTGATGTGATCAGTAATGTCAAATGAGATGTCATCAGTGATGTCATCAGTGATGTCATTTGAGATGTCATCAGTGATGTCATCAGTGATGTCATTTGAGATGTCATCAGTGATGTCATCAGTGATGTCACTGACCATGTCATGAATGATGTAATATGTGACATGATCAGCAGTGGATTGCGGGTGCGCGATATATAGTTAGTACAACTAACTATATATGGAATTTCATTGGTTTTGTGTGAGTAAAATAAGGTTTTTTAAATGCTAATTCCTAACTATATATGGTGTATAACCTATGGTTTTTTCAGTGAATATATATATGTATATAAAAAACCAGAATGTTCTGAGGTGACCACCACCTAGAATTTTTGTAAGGGTGTGTAAGCCAGAAATAAGTCTGTGGTTTGTTATCTCCTCAGGGTATGTGTAGGGTTTCTTATGAAGACACATAATGATGCTGCTGTTGGAAATGTCACCTGTCAGCAGGGACACATTGATTAATCTAGTGATTATTGTAACTAGTGCAGAAAAGACACCGTTAATGGCTTCCTCTCTTGTCCTCTGGAGCAACTTATAAAATGCCCTTCTTGATGGAAACATTAGACTTCCTCATCACCAACTACCTTGGGGGACTTTTTCAATTGAGGGAAAACTCAGAAGTCTTCCCAGAGTTGTTCAGAAGAAGGTGATTAAGCGGTGAGAGTAGAGTGTGTGATCAGTTCTTGGTAGACTCAGACTCTTTCAGCTTTAACAGTATGACACTAGAAGAGTGCCATTGCTGCTCTGATTGTGGCAGCTTTGTAGCATATCTCATAAATGTGTCAAGCTGTTTTATTGGAAAGGAGAATGGGCTGTCCATCATCTGCCTACAGTTCTGATATTTTCTTTCAAAAGAAAACACTCTTTGAAGAACCATTTTTCGCGTTTGACTTTGGCCATTTCACCTTCATTTTGTTGAGCAAAGCAATCTTATCTAAGTTAGTGGAGGTGTAAAGAGGACATTCCTTGTCAAAGACTGAATGCAACTGGAATCCTGTTAATCTTGTAAATTAGAGGAAAAGGGCTGATGAGGCCAGAACCTTCAATTTTAGGATGTGGGTGGAGCGATAGGCTGAGTTGTACGCATTCAATTTTGTTCACAGCGCAGATAAGGCTGTAAATTGGAGATGTTCTGTAGGAGACCTCGACCAGGTAGATGGGTAGATGATTTGTGTGTGTTTGTGGGGTGGTCTGTTGGTATTGGAAGCAGTGACTGTGCAAGAGACAGAGAGATGGGTTATGTGGTGTGTTTCAAATTATGCTCTTGGAATTTATTATAAAAAAGTGTTCTTTGAAGGTATTTTGGGTTAGAAACAGTTCCTTGAATCATGATATTAAAATGTCTGTATAATTAAGTTGGAGATTTAATAAGATTGTACACCTTGTAGGCCTCACAAAAGTGACACAAATCGGTGTAAATTAATTTTTTATGATGTACTTTCCAGCGCTGGAAAAACTGTGAAAGTAACGCAAAGTAGTGCATAGCGCTGCATTGCAGCACTTATCTCCAAGGGAGCATACCATGGGTGGTGCATGGGTATTCCCATGCAACCACCCGAGGTTTCTGGTGCTAATCCCTATTTACTGAATAAAGTAGACAGGGTTTAGCATCAGAAAACTAAGCCTTTTTGAAGCAGCCGCAATGAAGGAGAAGTTTTCATTTCTCCTTCCTTTTCTGAGTTTGTACATGTGCTGCACAGGTTTAAAGCTAGTCTATGCATAGTTTTTTGTACTGGAAGGGTTCCGTTAAGGATATTCATGTTCTGGTCGGAATGCCTTCCTACACGAACACAGTCCTGCTTGTTGTGCAGGCACCTTGCAGAATGTGGGAAGGGTGCATGTATTGAGGCTAGGTAGCCTCAAGTGCACCAGTGCTGGTGCAGAGTTCAAGCGAGTCATATCTTAGCAGATATGGCGCGGTTTAGCTCTCTCCTTCACACAGCCCAACACAGCAAATATGCTAACTGCCCTGCTTTGCATGACGGTTCAGTAAATATGTCCCTAAATGGCTTTCTTGATTGAAGTACATTAAAGGCCAGGTTTCCATGCCTGGTGGAAAACCCATTTTCTCAACCTGGGCAACACAGTAAATTACAACTCTTACTCCCCACATGATCCTACTCTTGAGATCTCGTCAAATCAGTCCACCCAACAGAGAGATGCACAAGAGATATGCTAAAGGAATCAGCTACGCAGAGATCCAACCACCCACTGAGGGCCTTCTACCTACGCTTCTCACCGAAATCAGAGAAAAATATGCTGTCTCTGAAAGTAATCAAATGGAAATAGAAACAGTCTGCAAAACGTTGGAAGAAAAAATAAATGTTAGGATGGAAAGATTCGGAGCAATCGAGACAGCCCTGGAAGATTTCTCAAAACAAGTGGAAAAAAAATCATCTGAAATCCCAAGACTAAAAGACAACAACAAAGAATTGAGGGACACACTAGAAAGTTTAGAGAATAGCGCAAGATGAAATAACATTAGGATCCTAAATGTCCTAGAAGAAGTTGAGGGTGGGGACATAAGGTCCTTCGCTATTAGCCTTTTGAGAGAATTCTACCCTGACATAGAAAGACAGACCCTGTAAGAAGATACTCAGAGAGTTCACCATGACCCTTATACTAAGAGACCTGGGAAAAAACCCGAGAAGGATCCTAGTAAATTTTAAAACATTCTCAGAAAAAGAAAAGATCCCAGCTGGAGTGTTTAAAGCAGGAGTATATAATAGGGAGATTGGTCTTTTCGAGTTAGGTCAGATATCTCATGCACCACACAAGATAGGCAGTGGGAGTTAGGGAAATATATCTAAGAGTTAAGTGGCCTGGGCGCCACAGCAAACTTACCATTCCCGCCTCTTTGAAGGTGATGTGGAACAATAAAATGTACAACTTTAAGGACCCCCTCAAAGTCAGCTCCTTGATTGACCAGATCCAAGGCACATCCAAAATGATAAATGTAAAATGTTCTATCCAGATAGAGTCAGAGCCCAAAGTAGAGGTATTCTCGGTATACCTCTAGTATTGAGGGAGGGTTCCCTAGGGTGGGGAAATGGGAAGGAAGGGGTAGGATGGGTCACAAATAAAAATACAATAAAAAATAAAGGTTTTTTGCTGGTGCACAGGGTGGGAAAGCATGTGGGGAAAAAACAAATTGTCCTCATTTATAAATAATAACCAACCATCGCAAATTGACTTGTACCCTTTACCTTTTCAATTATCTGTAGCGTACATAAGCTTTTCGCTCTCAAGTTATTATGTAGCTAGTTATATTTTCCATGACAGATATAGTTAGGATAGAGAAATTACAAATTTTGAAAATATTGTCATGGAACGTAAATGGTCTTAGGTTTCTCCCCAGAAGAAGGAAAATATTGGAATATCTAAGACTTTCAGATATCGATATGCTCTTTATCCGAGAATCACACTTGCTCAAAAAGGAATGGAGGTTGATTTAAAAAAATCTAAAAGGGTAGAACATTGTATCTGCACAACACAATCAAGTACAGTAAAAGGGGTTGCTCTTATTTAAAAAAAAAACATTCAATCTATACTTGGGGTTTACACCGTTGATCCTCTGGGAAGGTGGGCAATTGTCAGGGCCAAAATCAATGTTTCATGGCTGAATTTTGAGGGTCATTATGGACCAAATTTAGATGATTCGGCCTCACTACATTCCCTATTCCTCCAATTAATCAACATAAATGACCTGATTATATTGGCCGGTGATTTTAATTTGGTTTTGGATCCTAGCCAAGATTCAACCTCAAGTAGAGCAGCAGCAGCAACTTAAATATGAGAATAGCTCTAAACTAGTTGATGACAGAGATGGGTCTCTTAGACATTTGGAGAGAGATTGGGACGTAGGCAGGGATAGCAGGAGGAAATGTTACTTTTCATAACAAAAAGTGCAGGCATCGTTCCAGGATTCATTTCTTCCTAGTCGATGCTTTCACTTGTAATAACACGATTAAGGTCAGTCATGCCCCGGAACACCTGTCTGATCACTCGGCTGTAACCTTGGAAATTGTTATTGTGAGGAGACCCTCATTTCGTAGGTAGACCCTAAATCGCTCACTACTCTTGGAAACTGCAATAACTGAAAAGCTAAAAATAGTAACTAAGGAGTTCTTCTAATTTAATCTTAACTCAGCACCCCTGCATGTGATATGGGACTCATATAAGGCCTTTTTGAGAGGTATTCTGACAACTCTCTCTATTGCGCAAACCAAGGGGATAAATATCGCAAAGCGCGCTTGGTGCTTTTATATTTATCGCTGTCTATCCCTGGAAATTATTGCCCGGTTAGTGCGTTATCAACAACGCGCTACTCCAGGGCGATACTAACCCAGTGATATTCTGGGAAATGGGCCGCTGGAAAACCAGCGATGTTGCACACAAAATGGAAAAAGCCTTGGTGATACGACCCTGTGGTCGTATCACCATAATCCACCTCCCATGTTAGGAATGCCCTAGTCAGGAATTTAACAGACTTTAAATTCCTGCATTAAGGCATAGTTCACACAATGATTATAATCACTATGGCTCTTTGCAGTTATCGCAAAGCTGCCTTAGCGATAATTTCCCATGTTGTTTACCCATCCACGCCTACTTTGCATCTCTTTAGCAATGTTTGTCGCTGAGATGCCAGGCGTTGGGAAATCGGCAGCTAACATGCGCTAATGCATGTTAGCGCTGCCTTGTTGATAGGGCGATAGGAATATCGCCGCATTAGCAGCAAAAAGTGCTGCTAAAGCAGCGATAATGCCCTTGTTGATATGCCCCTAAGAGAGTAAGAGATTAAATCAGAGCTTTAGAGGCTGCAGTACATTTTAACCAGGAAGCGTTAGAACAAACTCCTGATAATTTGATTATTTCAGAAAATCTAACGGTAGCGAAACACAAGCTTGCGGACTACCTGGGAGTCATAGTTAAAAGAAAATTGGATTCTAGTAGGCTTTCTCACCACAAATATGGTAAGGTATGTCGCAAATTCCTTGCGTGGAAGAAGAAGGCAGACCGGTCCCGAAATCTGATAAAAGATCCTAAATGTTTATACTCTGGTAATATTATCACTGCCGATTCTGGGATTGAAGATGCCTTTGTTCAATTCTTCCAAGGCCTCTACGCAGAGGATTTAACATGAAGTGAAAATTACATGGAGGAATTTCTTTAAGATTTGGATCTCCCTTCACTCCAGATTGCAGAAAAAAGAAATCTCAGTCGCCCCATAACCTTGGAGGAAGATGCTCAAATTATGAGCACATTAAAAAAGGGGATAGCCGGTGGTCTGGATTCCATCCCAAATGAGATTTATGTAATTTTAAAAGAAGAGCTGGCCCCATTTCTACTCCAAATGTTCAACTCTGTTTTTATATCTGGTCAAGATCTTCCCTTATTGTGGGATGAAGCCACCAAAAGATTTCTCCTAAAACCAATCAAGAACCTGAGATCGGTGAATCTTACTGGCCCATTTCACTTCTAAATAGTGATCAAAAATTATACACTAAGATTCTAGCTAAATGCCTGGACTAGGTAATAGGACTTCTGATACACCCAGATCAGACAGGTTTTATGAAATGAAGGCAGCTTTATGATTTAACGCACAATCTAATTGGAGCAATAAACATGGCAAGAATATATGAACTCCCATTAGCAATAATGACCTAAGATGCTGCATAAGCATTTGAACGGGTTAGTTGGCGGTTTTTAAATAAAATGATCTAGCGGTTTAACTTAGGGGAAACTTTCTTAGCAGCAGTTAAGGCCCTTTATAAGAACCCATCTGCTAAGGTCCTTGTTAATGGTAACCTTACAAGATCTGTAAAAATAGGTAGGGGGATAGACAGGTTTGCCCTCTTTCCCCCCTCCTTTTCAATATATACATTGAACCTTTAGCATGTAAATTGAGAGCATGCTGGAATATTTACCCTTTTATATGTAACGGTTGGGAAAAGAAAATCAGATTATATGCTGATGACTTGATGATTTTCACGGTGATTTAGAGAAGTTGCTTCCTGCGATTTGGGAACAGTTGAAGATTTATGGAAGGGCATCAGGATATATGATTAACCAACAAAAAACTGAGTAAATGAAATGGAATACGCATTACAGGAGCAACCTCACAAAGAGAGAAATTAGATATCTAGGCATCCAAATTGTCCATAACATCGTCAAGATAGCACAGGTTAATTTTGATAAAGTAACCACAAGGGTCAAACCACAGCTACAAAGATGGGGGGTTCTTCCACTTCCGTTTCTGGGTAAATCGAATCTTCTACAAATGTTGATTCTCATTAAATTTAATTTTGTATTTAATACTATCCGTTACAGTTTCTGAAGATTTGATTCAAGAAAGTACAAGGAGATTTTTTTAGTTTATTTGGGGAAATAAAAAATCAAGACTATCTCTAAAGAAAATTAGAAGGAAGAAAGTTCATGGAGGTATTGCTACCCCAGATCTATACCTCTATTACAGTGCATTCGACCTAAAGAACTTTCGGCAACCACTGATGGATAGTTTGAATTTTTCTGCACTCTTTAAAGCCCTTACGGCCGGTGTGCCCCACCAGGCAGTCTTTTCTTCTAAAATTTGGTCATCCTAAAATTTTTAGAAATGTGAGACTGAAGGTTCTTGTGGCTGCAGTTAAGCTCTGGGCACACGTGAGACGACTCTTAACAATTCCCAATTATAGTGACGCAAAACTATTTTGGACTCACCGGCTTGTTTAATGGATGCCCTTGCTGTCCCGCTTCGATCTTGTCGCATTTGCACGTGGGGACAGCTTATTATGGATTCTGAATTAATTTTATGGCAGCACTTCTCTGCGATTTGTGAGAACTTGGGGGTATATTATCAAGAACTTGCCATATTTATAGCAAGAAGCGCTTAGCGCGTTTATTTTTATCGCTGCCTATCGCTGAATATTTTAGCGGAGAAAACTTTTATCTCCACAGTGATAAAATATCCAGCGATAGCGGCGAAATCCCTGAATATCATTGGAAATCCAGCGATATTCACGCATAAACGCCATGGTGGACTTAGCCTGAACATCCACCCCCATTGAGGAATACAGGTAAGTCAGGTTTCCAGTAGGTGTGAAGTTCTAGCGATAATCGCGCTTAGCGCAACTTTTTTATCGCTTGTCCTGCGTTGCTAATGGGCGATAGCTGTGTTTGCGACTGCTTCAGTTGCTTCTGGTTTGGGTACGCCCATTTTGCATTTCATTAGCTATAAATATCGCTGACATGCAAAGCGGCTCCAAACTGGTAGGTATTGCCTGGAAGCTGTCGCTAACTGCTGTTAGCGACAGCTTGCTGATAGGGCGATAAAAAAATTGCTGCTTTAGTGGGAAAAAGTGCCGCTAAAGTGGCGATAAAGCCCTTGCTAATATATGCCCCGTGGTCTCAAAATGAAAATACTATCAATTGTCAAGTTGGGTAAAATCTTTAGTGAAGGAACTTGAAGGGAAAGGGGACTGGGTGTCAAAGTTTTGCATATGCTCCACAATTCGGAAAGAGGTTGCAGAATGGTATTGGCTGGAAACCCAAAGTGGAGAAGATACGCAAGACCCATTTACAGAGATCTGGAAGAGGGACCTGCGGGGTGAAGACCTTGAAAAATGAGGGCAAGTATCTATGTCTTTTTTATGGTCTCACGTGAAACCTGCACCGTTATAAAAGAACCATCTTTTCACAGTCCATGAGGCATATTGGACCCCACAGAAAATATCAAAGATGGGGAGTCGCGAGATTAAGAAATGTCCGAAGTGCGGTGAAGACAACGCAGACAAGGTACATATGTTTTGGCACTGTCCCTCACTCCAGGCCTTCTGGCAGAAAGTGGGTAAGACCATTTCAGGTATTATGGGTCAAGGGATTAAGTTAACTAGACCCTCTGTGATTTTTAGGGGCTTTCCAGAGGGGGGACAGTTAATCGAACCCTAACAAAAAATCATAAAGCTCTGTTTTTTGTTTTGATTCTGCTTGCCCGGAGGAGCTGTGCGTTAAGTGGATTTTACCCTGTCCCCCAATGGAGGATGGTTGGATTTATTCCATTCAGAGAGTCTCTTGACTTGACCGTACAAGTAAACAGAGCAAGGAAAATAAGTTCTGGGACATTTGGGAGGCCTGGGTTAAGACCTTTGTTTGTAATGCATCTCATTAAGGGTCATCTTTAGTTGCTTAAAACTATTTTTTACTCTTTTCTTTACTTGTTTGGGGATTAGAGGTCCTTCTTCTCCCTTCTCTTATGCTTTTGAATTACCTTTCTTGGGTACTTAGGATACACTTCGGTTGTTTGTGTTATGGTCCAATGATTCACAATTTGCTGTACAGGTTGCTTTAGTGGCAGGAACCCTTTCAACTATAGCACCTGCCTGTAAAAGATTTGGAGACATTTCCCAGCCTTAGAGGTAAAATCTCTGACCCTGGGTATTTTTTTATGTTCCTCTCCTCCGTGGAGTGACCGGGAATTATTAATCCCTCGTTTTGCTTTGGGTTATGCCCTCCTTCTTTAAAACTAAAGCATAATTGGATAAATGAGGACTAAGATTTTTTTTTTTAAACACATAAATTACTCCATCACTTTGAGGAAAATGCCACCTGTCAGATTTAGAAATAACCTCCAAAAGGGATATCATTTCTATTGCCAGGGACCATAGCCATGGCTGTTCTTGTCAATGCATTTCACAGTTGGTGCAGGTCTCCATCAACTTGATAAAATAAAAGCAATAGTGCCCCCCGCTCCTAATGCATCATTTATCTTTTACAGTCCCTCACTACCAGGGTATGTCTGGCAGTAATGGATATTTAAAAAATACAGCTATATGTCCTCCCATCCTGTTTGGACAGATGGACATTTGGGCAATTCTCAGCCAGCCATTAGGATGTCAGTGTTTGATCCTCAACGGGTTTGGTCACTGCAGAGACAGAGTAATCACCGCTGTGGCTAAAGATAAGGTCCGCCCACATCTAAATCAGTGTGTAGGTGGGAGAGAGCTCTGCGACGTGTTTATGGCTAAGTCATGCAGTGCAGCGCAGCAACCCACCGTGCATTGCTGCTCTAAGTTGCGGGAAAAGGGCAGGAATAGGCCGTGTTTAAGTCAATATGGCATACTCCTGCCTTTTCCTCAGCTCTGGCACCCTTTTAGCTGCCTGTCGTCAACACAGGCTCCCTTGCAGTGTAGTGCAAGGGTGCCTGAATTATAAGAGTATTGGTTTTGTGCAGGAAGGGGCTTTTTCTCCTCATTACTCCTCACCTGGGGAGGCATATGTTGTTGCAGCATTCCAAGGTCTACGACTTCTGGTAAATCTGGGAATGCATACGAATGCATGGATGTGGTGCTCTGGGCACCCATGGAAATGACTCCCTGGTGCACAGTGATGCAAGGTCTACGACTTCTGGTAAATCTGGGAATGCGTACGGATCCATGGATGTGGTGCTAAGGGCACCCATTGAAATGACTCCCTGGTGCATAGTGATGCAAGGTCTACAACTTCTGGTAAATCTGGGAATGCGTACGGATCCATGGATGTGGTGCCACCCAACAGTAATGCAAGGTGGTTATTCTCTCTGCATCGCATTACTCAAGATGTATGATGATGCGTCCAAGGGCCTTACGTGACTTCATATATCTCACTTTTAGTTTGCGTCGCTCTTGCACCACATTGTGTGGTGCAAGAGTGATGCAAATGGGTTTATAAATATGCCCCTTTGTTTCCATCGAGAAGGAGTCCCCTCTCTGCCAACATATAAATCAAGCCCTAAAGTTAATGGGCAACTTAAGATTGTTACAAGATAAAACAAATTGGAGTTTTGGTTTTTGTAAAATAATTTTTCGATACGTTTATATCATTCTTCAATTTTTTAGTGCATTACACTAAAAGGATAAACAAAAACAAAATGTGGTGCATCCTGGGGAATGTGTATCTAGTAGTTTTTTTACAGAAATGATTGAAACTTTATGTGAAATGAAATAAACACAATTTACACATTGCACTTATAAATTCATAAACTGTGATAATGGCTGCAAACTTATATTGACCTCTACAAGTCACCCACTCATACTAATCAGTGACAGTGTGAATATTCATTTTAGCCCATATTCTTACACTCATGGTTGGTGCCAAATTTACTCCAAATAGTTCTGCTCCGGCACCCATGATCCAGACATCAAGATACCACCGACTCTCCGCTTCTTATCAAGGAGTTTATCAAATAAAATCTTTAAATCAGTCATGTTTATGGCACGCAATAAACAAATTATTCAGAATTTAGAAAAGGTGGTTCAGAATAATTAGTTGTCTTGAAGGCAATCCACCATACAAACTGCGGAATGTAAATAATCTCCAAACTCTATCTATGAAGCAAACTTGACAGCACCTTAATACTCCTAAGCATGAAAAGGAATAAAGAAGTCTGGTACACTATAAAGGAAACAAGCAAAGTCTTGTAAATGTACAAGGTCTCAGAAAGAAGTTAAAATATGAACTGACAGAGCATCTGCAGGATCTCAGAAAGTCTCCTGGCTCATCCTTTAAACCAGATTGATTATACACATTTTTGCAAGCTAATAAGAAAAACAACAACTTACAGTGGGGAAATTTCATACTGAACCAATCAGAGGATTTATGATCAGAGAACGTTGGTTCTTGTATACTTCTAATGCTCTTTTTCAGGCTCTACTTTTTTCTACTTTATTCACTCTACCAGTGTGTCTGGGTTTTTCAGCTGTCGTCCTTTGGCAAATTTCCCCCTCTTTGTTCCTCCCCTAGCCCCTTATGCCCACCCTCAGTTGTAGGTGTACTTGCCTCCAGCACATCCCACCACACTCTGCTGTCTGTCTGCTTGTATCAACCCCTGCAGCCCACCCACTGCTATGGTTGAACTTGCCTCCAATCCCACCAAAGACCTTCTGTAGTCTGTCTGCTTGACCCATGTGGTTGTCAACACCCCTCTCCCATATATTCTGATGCCTGTGTAACTACCCACAGGCTTCCCTGTGGAAGCTAAATCAAATGGTCACAGACACAGGTGAATTTTAAAAGCAGCTTTATGCATATATACAGCAACATATGGCATAGAAAAACTAAAATGTCCAAACTGTGGTAGTTCAACACAATCTTTTATGCCCCTAAACCACAAAAGGCATTTCATTATTTTTCACAAGAACAAGAGAGTTTGTCGGCAGCCATGGACTAATACATCATAGATCCATGCTACAGACAGCTCAGGCTACGCAATTATTGGATACAGAGCCAATTAGAAGAGGCTAATATTGCATGCTACCTCCATGTTGAAGGGCGGTGGTGTTCACATCCTTCCCACATGTCCATATTGGGACAGTAGGGTTTTTCCCAAGCTTAAGCAATGCAGTAACCAATCATAGGTAGACGCTTCGTCTCATCCATACATGGTGTGCTAACAGTGCCGAAGGGGCTGGGCTAATATGTAATTGCAAGTCACAAATGATGTCCGTGAGCAAACCTTGCTTTAGAAGCTGTTAACTTGAGCAAATACATCAGTTCACCAAAGTTCAAAATATAAGCTGTGCATGTTCTACAGGCCTTACCATGATTGAATATCAGAGAACTCAGCAAGGCAAAATGGATTCCGTGCATGACTGAATTCCACAACAGACCTATCCTCCATTATCCATCTGCTTGCCCCAGCCCCTCCTGACCACACTCTACTGTCCTTTAAGACCCCATCCCTTTTTACCTGCCATCTCCCCCAACCTGAGTCTTCCATCCCACCATCTCTCTGTTGTCTTAGGGGAGCACACAGACGTTATGTTATAAGTTTATAGAGCGCACAAATACCAAAAGGTGTTTTGATGCTAACAGACAAAGAAGCGAGCTGGAGCACTTTTAATTAAATAACAATGTATTATTGGCCATCCTGAAAGATCTCAAGGAGGGAGGATTTCTGATGGTAATGGGGAGGGGTGTCAAGGAGCTTCATAGCACCCACTGTAAAACTTCTGCCGCCCCAGTAGGACTTAGAAAATCTCTGAGAAAGAATCAGTTTGCCCCTTCCGACTGGAGGCATCTGTTTGGCGAATGCCAGTGCAGTGACCACCTTCGAAACTGACGACTGATACCGTGTAATGCCTTATATGAATTCACCAGGTCTTGAAATTAATACGACTCTTGACTGGTAGCCAATGCAGGATCCAAAGGTGCTTTCCCACTGGTTGAAATTTGGGGATCCCCAAGAGGAGCCTTGCAGCCCCATTCTGGATCATCTGAAGCCTATGTAGCTGCTTCTTGTGTATGCTGAGAACTAGCACGTTTAAATAATCCAGTTTAGAAATGATTAAAGATGCAACTTCCATTTTTCCTGCTTTCTTTCGAATCAGAGGTCATATTTTCTTAATTGCTTTGCGTAAGTAAACTGGATTGAGAAAATGCCTTGACTACAGCTTCGAAGTTCACTCTTTCATCTATCACCACATCCAGATTTTTGGCTTCATGGACCGGGATCAGTACTGTTCTCAAGTCATACGGCCACCAAATCTGAGACCAGATGGGGGAGTCGTTGCCGAACAGGGTGGCCTCAGTGTTTCCTGAGTTCAACTTAAGGCAGTACAAACTCATCCATGAGTCAATTGCCATCATGCAGTCCCTAAACATTCATACTGGCGGCAGGTTATTTTTACAGATGGATGAGACAATTTGAGTGTTATCCACGTAGGATGTTAGTGCCATCCCGAACGATCCAATTAATGCTGTCAATTCACATGCATATAAATTAAAGAGTGTCGGGCTCAGAGAGGAACCCTGAGGTACTCCACATGGGAGAGTGAAGGACGGAGAAGTGTAGTCGCCCAAGGCAACTGATTGTATACTATAAGATAAAAAAACAAAAAAAAGAGTGCCACTGCCTTTTCTGAAATGCAAAGCGAATTCAGACAGTTGAGCAGCATCTTGTGGTCTACTGTGTTGAATGCTGCCAACAGGTCAAGCAGGATATGAGCCGAAGTACCTCCAGCGTCCAATACTGCTCATCTATAGCCTTATTATGGCTGTTTCGGTGCTATGTTCTGCCCTGAATCCAAATTAGGACACGTCTGGAAAGTAGTGCATATGTAAATATAATGTGAGCTGGTTATTCATGACTTTTTCCACCAACTTAGAAGGAAGTGGTAGACGCGAGATAGGCCTGTCGTTTCTTGGATCTAATGCACTGTGGTGATAGAAATGGGAGTCTATAGTTGGGAGTGGTAGGTACTGTTGTGCAAATAGGGACCCTTCTTCCTAGCCAGGATAAGGGAGTTACACTCCTTAAAAAAACTCTGCTCACTACCTTGGTAGCTTGGCACGAGCAGTCAGACTTATCTTAGAGGCAGTGTGTAAGACATTTGCACATAACCAACAGTAATGCAGTGTAAGCACAACAAAAGTATACCACACCAGTTTAGAAAAAAGTCAATATTTTTATATACTCAAGACAAGAATGATAAAAATCCACAATACAGTACTTAGAAGTCTTCAGTTCTGTTCCTTGAAGTCAATAGCTCCCCCTAGGGCTATCACGGCATCGTGAACAAGCAAATCAAACGAGTTCTGGCTGACCGTGATGTCGCAGGCCAGCTACGGGGTCAGGAAGACCCGCCAAACAGTACCTTTTAGAAATGCAGGGCATCAGCGACCTCTCGTTGAGCTTCCGAAAGCACTGCGCGAGCAGGTGTCGGTTCCACAGGTCGGTACAGGAGTCATCGGGGCCTTGATGTCACATGAGTTGCAGATCAAACTCCTCGCAGTTGAAGTTAGGAGCGCTTGCATCGGCAGGCATCGTGTTTTGCTGGTGTGTGAAGTGTAGCGGTGTGGCGCGTGATGCCCTCAGTGTTCAGTGCGAGCAGTGGTGCGTTGGCAGCATAAGATTGCATCATTCGTGAGACATGGGTTGTGGTGCAAAGTGATGCAGTGCTCTTCGCGATGCTGGCAGGTCACGGTGCTGGCAGCGACGATGTCATTTCCGAAACGCTGTTGTCGGCTCACGAACCGGGGTCGATGGCACTGGCATCGGTAGGCCAAGGCTGCTCTCCGGGATGAGGGCCATGCGTCATGTAGCTTTACGAGCGGTGCCCTTGAACCACAGTCCAAGCAGCGGAGTCGATTTCAGCATGAAGTGGAGTCGTCGGGGATACCGAGGAGGCGTTGTGAAGCAAGGTGATGCAAAGTGCCCCCAGTCCCCAGTCCCCAGTGCTGAGGGCAGAAGAACTTGAAGTCTTTGCTGTTCCTGAGAATTCTTGAACAGGCAAGCTCTACCAGAAGCACATGGAGAAACTCACAAAAGTAGATTGCAGAAAGATCAGTCCAGTCCTTTCACTGCCCAGGACAGAAGCAGCCACTGCATGCCAACACAGCAAAGCACTCAGCAAAGTGGTAGTTCCTCCTCACAGCTTTTCCAGCTCTTCTTCTTGGCAGTTTTCTTAGTCCAAAATAGTATTAAAGTTCAGGGGTTTGGGCCACACTTTTTATAGCCCACAATCCGTTGTCCTCTCAGGCAGAGAGTGTCTGTTATGTTATGTTATGTTATAAATATTTATAGAGCGCACTTACACCAGGCGGTTTCATGGCGCTATCAGCGGAGGAACGACAGCAGAGGGAACAAAACTGTAATCATAGGCTTGTGAGAACAGGAGAGTTTGAAGAAGGGTTTGAAATTGCATGTAGCACGTGAGAATTCCAGAAGAGGGGGGCCAAAACAGAGACCCTGAGGCCACCATGTTTTTTGCGTTTGAAGGAAGGGGTAGTGAGAAAGTTGAGCTGAGAGGAGCGGAGATTGTGTGAAGGAACGTACCGTTGGATCCTTGAGGAAATGAATTCAGGGCCCTGACCTGTAAAGGCCCTGACCTGTAAGGGCCCTGCCCTTACAGGTCAGGGCCAAATGCACAGCGTTTGGCTACTGGGAGCCAATGAAGGTTCTTCATTAGGGGGCTGACCTGTTGATGTTTGGATTGACGAAAGATGAGTCTAGCTGCTTGGTTCTGTACCAGCTGAAGACGGTGGAGCTGGTATGCTGGAATGCCCACACAGAGTGAATTCACATAATCAATGCGGGAGGTGACCATGGCTAAGATGACAAGGTTAGGGGCCGGGGTAGTCAGGAACCTGCAGATCTTCCGAATTCTACGAAGGTGGAAGAAACAGAAGGATACCACAATGTTAATGTGTGGCTTTAAGGAGAGGTCACTGCAGATGGTAACCCCAATACTTTTTACAGAATCTGCTGGGCAAGGGGGGTGCCAAGGGAAGATGGCCAGAAGCAGGAGTTCCAAGGGTTAGTGGCGCCTCCGGTAAGTATAAGTTCTGTTTTGTCTGGGGTTAATGTTAATTGATTTGCATACATCCATTCGTTGATGGAAATCATAGTGGATTGGAAATTGCTAATTGATGTGTTGGAAGACTCTATGTTGAATATCAGCTGGAGATCGTTATGTTATGTTATGTTAAATGGGCTTATATAGCGCATGGCTGCCCCAGCAACGGGGCGTCCCAGCGCTTGCGGACAACCAGACAGAAAGGTCGATAGAGCACAGAAAGTGGCCTAAGAATTGGACCCCGGAATAGAGGCAAACTGCCAGGGTTTAATACATTTCCGGAAGTGCCAGTGGTTTTGAGTGGCGCGTGCCTCAATAGGTATAGAATTCCAGAGGGCCGGGGTGAGGGACCTGAAGGAGCGGCCACACGCTCGGCTCTTGCGTACTCTGATGGTCCGGGCGAGATGGAGATCAGCAGAACGTAAGGTTCGGGTGGGAACATAGGGTGTGCAGAGATCCTGTAGTATATGAGGGCCCTGGCCATGTAGAATTGTGTGGGTGAGGCAGAGGGTCTTAAATTCAATTCCCTGTTTCACCGGTAGCCAATGAAGCCGGCGACGAAGGTGAGAAACATGGCAGTGTTTGGGAAGGGCAAAAAGGGTCCGAGCCGCAGCGTTCTGGGCTCTCTGAAGTCTCTTGACCACTGACTTGTTGGCCCCCAGCAGGAGACCATTGCAGTAGTCAAGGTGGTAGAGAACCAGGGACTGGACTATAACTTGGCGGGTAGGTGGTTCAAAAAAGCCCAGAATAGGTTTAATACAGCGTAGGTGCCCAAAGCAAGTGCCTGCGACCTTCTTAGCATGGAGCTCAAAGGACAGAGACTTATCCATTAGGACGCCCAAGTTCTTAACAGCCTCCTTAGGGATGGGGGAGGGCCCAACGAAGGGGGCCACCACTGATGGTCCCACTTCTGAGAGTCACCTCCCAGCCAGAGTAGCTCCGTTTTAGAGGAGTTGAGCTGGAAATAATTCTCCGCCATCCAGTTAGAGATGGCCAGGATGTCTTCCTGAAGTTTAACCTGGTCAGGCGAGGTATCCTTGGGAAAAGTAAAAATGAGTTGCGTGTCGACCGCGTAAGATATCATTTTGATCTTTCGTTCCCTGGCCAGAAGGGCCAGTGGGCGGACGTACACGTTGAACAAGGTGGGGCTAAGGGCAGATCCCTGAGGGACGCCGCATTCCAGGGGGATTCTGCTGGATGAGTATGGCGGGGCATGGATCTGGAAGGAACGGTCGGAAAGAAAAGACTCGAACCAAGCCAGGGCCCGTCTTTGACCCCGATCTCCCCGAGACGCTTGAGCAGCATCTCGTGAGAGACCGTGTCAAACGCCGCACTCAAATCCAGCAGGACCAGGGCAGAGATATTTCCTAGATCTTGTGCGGCCCTAAGATGTTGAGAGAAGGCCAAAAGGGCTGACTACGTGCTGTGATTAGCCCGAAAGCCATTTTGGGAATCGTCCAGGATACTATTAGATACCAGGTGGTCAGTCAGGACGGCGTTCACATGATCTTCCATGATCTTGGCCAAATAGGGTAGGAGGGAGATGGGTCTGAAGCTTTCAGGGTGCGAAGGGTCAAGGGAAGGCTTCCTCAGCAGGGGAACCACCTGTCAGAAGGCAACCAATTCTTCGCGGAGGCAGTATCGAAGCTGGTCCCAATCGCCCACCTTCCAGTGTCTCCGCTATCTAGCTGAGAACACTAGCCAGGGGGAAAAGGGGAAGTGGAAGAGAAAGAAGAGACACCTTGAGTACAGCTGCCACCCTCTAGTGATTTGGTCAAGCCGGAGTCTTCTGCTGCCTGTCCCAAGATGAGGGTGCCTAATACACAGAAGGGGGGAAAAGATAAACACAACAACCTACCATGTGACTCTACACTCTGGCTATATATATAAAGAGACTTTTCCTACCAGTTGTATCCAGGGCATTGCTACTCTTCTATTAGTTGCTGTTCTATCAGGTGCCAAAGCTAAAAGAAGGAAAAGTTTAATTACTAAATCTTCTAATGACTGACCACTTCTTTATGAACTGTCCTTGTGGTATAAATACCTGAGAGGCTTCCTGATATAGCTGTATATTTCCTTTCGGTATCTTGGTAAGTAAATCCAGAATAGCAGTCTTAATCCTTCTAGCGCGCAAAAAGGTACAAGGAAGGAACAAAGGGAGAGGAAAGGAAAAGGTAAAGCGCAAGAAGGAAGGGAGATGCTTTGGAAATATCGCTGCGTTGAAGCAAAGCGGAGAGTCTTACTGTCTCTTGTTCTGTCCTCGCGGTGAGGTACGCTGAATGCCAAACTTACTGGAAGATGCTCTGTAGGTTTTCCTTGCCTCAGGATAGAAGAAGAGGATTCAGGTACTTCTTCTCAACAGAATGGGAACTGCAGTCATTCAGAGAACACGCTATCGGAATTTGACTTGACTATATTCTGAGAGAGAAAGCGGGGACTCTAGTTCAATGAATAATGTGGGATAATCTTTGGAGAAGTCCTACCCACTCTTGATATCCAATTTAGAACTCTAAACTCAAAGAGAAAACTCCCGTCCTGACTAATGGACCCGGAGCTCGAAATTCGTGCTGTTTTCTCTTCACGAAGATCGTTGAAGTGCGCAGTTTAGAACGCGCGCACTCTTGAAGTACACTAGAACGTGCTGGCCACTACAGTACTCAACGTCCCTGCTGGCGGCCATCTTAGGAGAGAGGAAATTATATACACACGCTAAAGAACCTATTTTACAGTGGAATTTACATCTATTGGCAACAGACTTCTACTACCCACAAGGATACCAAATGTTTGCTCTCCTGACTGGAGACACTGCCGGAAACGCAAGACGCCGTCTTGAAGTACAGATTGCGGCGACTCTGTGAATCCTGACACCACCTTAGCATGCTTCCAGGACCTGGGAATAGTGGAGGACTAAAGAGATCTATTAATCAGAACCAGTCCTTCTTTCAGAATGGAGTCCTGGAGGAGCCAGAAGATGTTAGGCTTAACAGGATCATCAGGAAATCCAGATTTAACCTTAGTGGCCAGTGAATCAAGATTTTTGAGAGCGGTAGGAGGGAGAGTATGTAAAGGGAAGACGGAAACAAGAGGGAGGGTTGCTAATTTGGGGGTGAAGAGAGGCTTTCTAGATTCCAGTGAGATATAGATCTTCTGAATTTTGTTGGTAAAGAAAGTAGCCAAGTCTTCACACTGTGAGTTAGAGGCAATTAAATTACTGGTACTCTCAGGGGTTTTAGTCAGATCTTTTATCAAGGAAAATATGATTTTAGAGGGGTTATGACTGGAATTAATCAGATCTTAGTAAAATGCTGCCTTAGTTTCACGAATATGTTTGTGGTAGGCTTTGGTGGCGGACCTATAACTATTCTTTGCTGAAATATCATAGGAGCGCCTCCAAGCGTGTTCGAGAATCTTACAGCATTTTCTTTCTAGGGCTTGCGTCTCAGTGTACCAGGGGTGAGACTGCACCCGCTTCGGCAAGGACATTTTATTGGGGATCTGGTGGTCTAAGGAGCTATTAATCCAACCCCTAAAGGCTTTATCAGCTTCCTCCAGGTTGTTAGACCATATCAGGCGGGAGGAAAGAAGGTTGGACTCTAGGTTGGGGACATCAAGTTTATGCCAGGGGCGTCTCCAGAGGGGAGGGGAGGGATTCAGATGGGCAGTATTCGGGACATTGATAGATATTTGGATAAGAAAAGGATCCGCCCAGGTAAGGGGGAGGGGAGCATACGCTTTAATTCCCTCAATGTTAGAAAATACCGGGTCGAGCAAGTGGCCCGCTAAGTGCAAGGGCCCTTTAACCAGCTGGGACAGTTGGCAGGCTTCTAGATCTCCGAGGAAATTAGAGATGTCCTGGGAGTCGAGTCGCTCAAGATTTAAATTAAGGTCCCCTAATATACTGAAGTTGGGCGTCTTCATAGCCAGGGAGGAAGTGATCTGAGGCAGGGCTTCCTGGAAGACCCTTGCGGATCCCGGGGGGCGTTAAATGAGGAGCCCTGTGAGAGTGAAATTGTCTGAGATCCTAATCTTAAATTGTGCACATTCGCAGTCTGGTACTGTCACAGGGGACAGGACACATGCAAGGGCAGATTTGGCTATCACAGCTAACCCACTGCCCCTACCTTTAGGCCTATTCTGAGTAAACATAGAGTAACAGGGCCAGGGCGGGGATGGTGGTCTCATCATCGGTGAGCCATGTCTCCGTAAGGAGAAGAATGTCCGGGGACCTGTCTAGAAGTAGCTGAAATACATCCTCGTAGTGTCTCACGAGAGACCTACAGTTCAGGCTATAAACATTAAGGCTTGTGCGTTTGGATGACTCTGGAGTGGTGGGTAAGTCCTCTGTGGCTCTAAAGCCACATTTATTGCATCGTATAGCCTTGGAGTCTAGACGCCAGCAATGAGGGGTGCAGGGGGCCTGAGCACGGAGAGTGACCAGGTCAACCCGAGAATATAAGAGCCTATGGGTCATCCCACGACCAGGGGGTCTGGCATCTGCCGTCGGACTGGCACGGACGGGCGCAGACGGGCTTGGCTTGGGCGCGCCTTCGGCACGCCCGCAGCGCGTCCACTGCACGGGAGTGCTAGCAAGTCAGTTATGAGGGCGCCGGCTCCGCCTCTGGTGGTAGTACGTCACCCCAGAGGGGCCGGATCAGGTCTGTGAACGCCCTCCACGCAAGCGGCACAAGCCGTGGTGGACCGGGGCGAGACCGGAAGAGAACACACACCAAAATGAGGTAAAATAGGGCAGTTTAAAATATATACACAGTTTAAAAGAGATATCACTCGAACTTTTCAAATCAAGTCCCAGGAGAGAATGCAAAACAGTTAACACACCACCGCACGCTAGCGCCTTACTGTGCTGGCGCGTCCGCTGCGTGGGAGTGCTGGCATGTCAGTTATGAGGGTGCCGGCCCCACCTCTGGCGGTAGTACGTCACCCCAGAGGGGCCGGATCAGGTCTGTGAACGCCCTCCATGCAAGCGGCACAAGCCGTGGTGGGCCGGGGCGAGACCGGAAGAGAACACACACCAAAATGAGGTAAAACAGGGCAGTTTAAAATATATACACAGTTTAAAAGAGATATCACTCGAACTTTTCAAATCAAGTCCCAGGAGAGAATGCAAAACAGTTAACACACCACCGCACGCTAGCGCCTTACTATGCTAGCGTAGCATAGTTAAAGGTAGTGGAAGGACTGTTGCAATCAGGGGTTGCATATATAGGTTAAACAGGAGGGGCGATAGCGGGGTGTTATTTTCAGCCGCTCTCCTGAGCTCGTCAATGACTGCCAGGATGACTGACTCCGTGGAGTGTGCTGGCCTGAAACCTGCCTGCCAGGGGACAAGGAACTGGGATTGCTCAATGAATGACCTAAGACAATTTGTGACATGAGCCTCTAGTATCTTACTAAGATAAGGAAGCAAGGAGATTGGATGATAATTGCTCATTGCTGAAGGATCGGCATTGGGTTTTTTCAGTATTGGAATGATTATGACTTTTTTGAAGGTCTCTGGAACGATGCCTAATTTGAGGGAATTATTGAGGAGTGAGAGTGGTGGGTCAGGACAGGTAAGGAAGGCCTCATTCAGAATGTGGGGTGGACCACAGTCATTAGGAGAGCCGGAGCCCACTTTGTTTAGAAGGGCCAGGAACTCCTCTCTGGAGATGAGGGGAATATGGTCGAGCATGAAGGGGTTATTACCAGGTATGGGGGGAGTAATGGAAGAGGTAGGGGTAGGGATATGGCTCTTTATCGAGATGATTTTGTCAATAAAAAATGTGTTCAGCGAGTTGCATGAAGTTTGCGAGGGGGCAGATTTAGCAATCACCCAGTCAGGTTGTTTAAGCTCGTTGACAATAGCAAAAATATCTTTAGACTTAGTGGAAGAGTTAGTACTTTTCAAGGAGAAGTAAGGGGCTTTGGTCTGAAGGATGGAGTCTGTGTAGTTTTTTAACAAGGCTACATACACCGCTCTCTCCTCGTGAGCATAAGTTCGACGCCAACAGCGCTCTACTTGTCTGAGTGCCAGTTTTTTCTCCGTTAGTTCGTCAGAGATCCAGCGTTGGGCGTCGTGGGGGCGCTTGAGATTATTTTTTTTTAAAAGGGGACACTTTATTACTGGCTGATTCTAGCCAGAGGTGAAGGTTAGATGCCTGAAGACAGATGGGGGCATCTTCGGTGGGGAAGTGGCAGTTAAAAATGCGTGGAAGTCATCCATGTTGGCCTGTTTCCAGTTTCTGGCCACATAGTAACCCGCCGGAGGGGGCCTGCAAGGAGGAGTATAGGCCTTGGTAAAGGTAATAAGATGATGGTCAAACCAGGTACATGGAGACACTAATGGAGGTGTAATTATTATGTTAGAGGTCCAGACTTGGTCCAGGATATGCCCTTTGACATGGGTTGCTTCGTGTACATGTTGGGAGCAGTTCATACCTAATAGAAGGTTCGTAAATTTAACAGAACTGGCACTCTTGTGGGGGTCAGAGGGCCAGTAGTTGAAGTTGCCAAGTTGTGCCCAGTCAAAACCAGTTCTGCAATCTCTGTTGTGGCTTCCTGGCAGGAGAAGAGACAGCATTGTCAGAGGCCGACTAGGCCCATTCTGGTGAAAATAAATCTCCTCCCCCTACTTTAAATGCACCCCAGGTCTATTCAGCCCTTTCCAAACTCACCTAGACTATCTGGATCACGGCTCTTCCCAAGCCCCTGTCATCCAAACCCAGACAGTTAATCCGCAAACCCAGCAGAGGCCTACTGAATAGCTGAGCAAGAAAATACCTACTTTCTAAAGTGGTATTTTCAGACACAGAATGCAATAATCACCTTAACTAAAAGATGCATCTTTAGATTCTGTGTTCAGGCATACTAAACTTTATTTTTTTACCTTAATTCCCGGGTCAGTTATGTTTAAATAATGTTATAAACAAACTCCCCATTCTGTCCTATGGGGAACGAGTAGCCTTGCAATAGTGAAAAATGAAATTGGCAGTATTTCTATCAGAACATGTCACACATATCAGTACATGTCCTACCTTCCACATACACTACACCCTACCCACAGGAGCACCTTGGGCCTACCTTAGGGTGACTGATATGTAAGAAAAGGAAAGGTTAGGGCCTGGCAAGTGAGTGCACTTGACAGGTCGACATGGCAGGATTTAACTGCACACAGGTACCTCAATGGCAGGCCTGAGACCTTGTTGCAAACCTGCTTGTGTGGGTGGCACAATCAGTGCTGCAGCCCACTAGGAGAATTTGATTTATAGGCCCTGGCACACTCAGTGCACTTTACCAGGGAATAATTGACTAGTAAATATGCAAATAATGGACACACAAATCCATAATACAGTTTACAGCAGGAGCTCAGCAGTGAGAAAGTGTGCAGAGTTACTAAGCCAGCAAAAACAGAGTCAAAACCGGGAGGTCAGAAAGGAAAAACTCAGGGGAAACACACCAGAAGATGCCAAGTCTAACACAAGGTTAGATTTATTTCAGAAGGGATAAAATTGAGGCCCTCTTCCAAATGGAAGGAAAAACACCTTCTGTGAACATTGGCTAAAAAAAAAGAAGGTTAAACTTGGGCCAAGGATCGCAGGGGCTTGTTTGAATATCACCAAGCAGGAAAAGGATAATGGGGAGGCCCCAGTTTTGTTTTTCAAATATGAGTGGTAATCCTATCCACGCTTACTGCTCTGAATTCTGAAAAGGTGTGAGCATTCGGCATTGTGGCCTTATAGAATCATAAGTATCAGATTTTACACTATTATTAAAAGTGGCATAGATTTGCTTCACTTTGCTTTGAAAGTGCAGCGCTAATGAGTTACAAAATTCCTGAGAGTAATCATCCCCCTTTCTTTCAGGGAGTGTGGACAGCTTGGTCGGTCATCACCCGAAAGAGGTCTTTAGAGGAATGTTCAGCCTCCTTGATTAGTTTAGAGAAATAAGATTTTTTTTTGACAAGATCAGTATTTCATAATCAGCTAAAAGGATCTTGTACTTGGCAAGTTCATGTTCATTATAGTTTGTTCTCCAACATCTCTCCTGTATTCTACACTCCTGTTTTTTAGATCTAAGAGGGTCCAAAAATTATGGGGCTGACAGGTTGATGCCCATGTTAGATGTCTTCACATCTAACATGGGCTTCGATTGGAATTCCATAGAGCATATTATCAAGCCCATTATCGCCGCATTAGCGGCAGTTTTCTGCCGCTAAAGCGGCAATAATTTTATCGCCTGTCTTAATAACATGCCCCCTGGACTTTCCACTTCTACTTCTGTAAGGTGTCTCTTTCACAGAATCTTCCATATGCATGACATGACATTGAGGGGACACACTTGGCAAGTGTGAGATTGGACCCACAATGTGTGTGATGTACAGGTTCCATCACTCATTGCCCTGCTGGCACTAAAACAACTAAACAGATGATACTTGTAGCAAAAGTTTATGGCCGAAGTATCATCAGACAAAAATATTGTTTGATAAAATACGGCCCTAGTGGAGTTAATATTAGAAAGCAGACATCCACTAGAATGACATTTCTTTAAATGATACTGTGGTACTGAAAATTCTGGACTCGTGTAATAAACTTTGTCGTAGCATGACGATTTTTATATCAAAAGACCGAGAATGGCTAGTACACTATGTACAAGCATTTCCCTCATATTCCAGTAACGATTTCACCTTGAAATCGTCATTTTTGTCCTGAACCCTTGGCTTCCATTTTGTGTTCAGCAGCCATTTTGTGAGCTGCCCTCACATAGGCTTATAACTACAGCCAAATTCGATTCCAAAGGACACGTACACCTTAATTGACTTCTCTGTGACCTGGGCAAGCTGAAACCATTGCCCCAGGCCGAACCTGCCCGGCCAGTTCCTTTCCCAGTGGCCGAGTGAGATAGCATCAAGGCACAACATGCCATAAACCTTTTCATCGCACACACACTCTGTCTTATCTTACTCACACCTGTCTCTGCTCCCTTCTTTATGGCCTGTTTACGATGGGGATGTGCCGGGTTTTTATTATGGGTTTCTGCAGCTTGTGTAAGAAGGAATGTTGGTTTTTTTCACGTTTGCAAAAGCTAGAACTGCCCCTTTCTTTTTTGTACTGAGTCATGTAACGCTAAAAACATATAAAAGGCCTCTGTCCTCTTCATTCCTCAGACTACCTCATCCACTTGCTACGGCTTCTGGGTGACGTGGCCTCACTATGTTAAGTTTAATAAAGATGTCTTTTCATATGTTCAGAGTCTGTGCCAAGTTCTTGTTATATTAGTAAGTATTCCCTGAGAGCGAAATTGACCAAGTTCTTCAGTTGGCGCCCTAACGCGGGGATCATCAGAGAAGTGACTTTCTGTGGGAGTGATCATGCCAGGAGACTGAAATAAACTGAGGAGGACAGAACAAGATTCTACTAAGAAGGTACTCTGTGCACGGGCATTCTGGAGATTCTTTGATTCTACAGCCCAGTATATTTCTGATCTTCCTGATTTTTGATCCTCCACATGATGTCACTCCTGACTGATAACCTTTTTGCGTGAGTATTCTTAAAAAGACCATTAGGTCATGTAGAACTTGACAGTTAGAATCTGGATAACATTTTGATTAGTAAAAGTAAGAGTTAAGTATAAGTGGGTCGCTCCCAGTCCTTTGTTCTTTGATTTTTGGATTTTGATTAGTTCTTAGTTTGATTGTCCTTAGTTTTATTTGAAGATTGCAATTTTCGAAAACCGAGGGTCTTGTAAATTTACGAGTGTATCGATAGAGATAGCCCCTTGAAGTTTGAAGCTAGATTAGTGAGCTATAAGATGCCTGATCTTAGCAAATTTGGAGATTTGTGTTGGCCAACTTTGTATACGTTTGGATTAGCCGGCTTCCCCTAAAGGGGATATCTAAATAGGTTTAGATTTAAAAACATATTTCTTCCTTGGTGATTTTGTATGCCCAGGGAATTAAAATATGACATAATACAAAACAAGGATCCTTTGTTCGGCGCAGTTTTATTGAATGGAGATATACAGAACGATTTTTGGTGTTCTGCCAGCCAAAGCTAGTGAATTAAGTGTATTGTGGCTTCGTGCACATACAGCAGTCTGTTGGGCTGTGTTTTTTGCAGTCTTTTGGAACCCTATTGCGACGTGCTTCTTGTAAATATGACTTACAGCTAGTATTTACAAATGGCTTTGTTTTCGTCCTGAGTGTGGGTTCAATGTGTGTTTCAATGTCTATGTGGTTTTTCTCATTAGTGTAACTTCAGTAATAGCTACAGCGCTGTATTGTGTGTCCTTGAGTGTTTACTTTCTCTTTATGTCTGCAAACTCTCAATGTGTGTTTGTGGGTTTCTTGATGTTTTCAGTCTGTTAAGTAAAATGTCAGATTAATTAATATTAAGTAGAAATTAAATAACACTCCAGCAATTTACTATGTCACATGCTAAAATCGCTATATGTTGCTATTTAATTTACAGACTAAGCAAAAACGCATATGTGCAAACTGTTAAATGCTTAAAATAGATAAGTTAAAATTCACATTCACTAGGAATATGAAGGGCCTCAAAAATAATTGTGTGTTTTGTAGCAAAACGAATTTATAGCATTTTTACTTGCATGCATTGTAGTACATCAGTAAAAGGCAAAAACTTCAGCTAAATCGAATTTTTGCTAGATTTAAATGCATCTTTTTACACGCGCATTTTTAAAACTTGAAATGTCTGTTTTCAGTAAAACTGAAAGCGTGCTCGGGTTTCAGCACTCTTTCAGGTTTCAGCCTTTCCTGCCTTAAGGCAGCAGATGTTGTTTTTCGAAGGCCATAAATAGCATTGGAATGTTTATTTAGCCCAGGACTTAGCTGTTAGTTAATCACAGTTGGCCTTTTTCATTTCAGAATAGTGTTTTAGATGGTTACAAAAATAAGGTTCATCACTTTGTATCACTGGAAGACATTCCAAATACGGTTTTCCTCTCTTAAAACATCTTTTTCAAAGTATATTTTTGGTTCTGTTGAAAATACTGATTGCCCTTTAAAAATGGCGCGAAAAATGTCATGTTTTAAGTTAGGCTTTTTGTGCGTAGGCGCATAAATGAATGCATCTAAAAATGATAGGCAAGGGATGCAGCTTACCTTTATATGTGGAGTTATCATAAAAACAGATAATTGGTTTCATTGAACGAAAAATTATTAATTATGGAAAAATTATTTGAGAAAAAAATAAGTGCTTTTTAAAATCGTTTTTTGATATTTATAAAGCTTAATACTCATACTATGACCTCCCAGTATTAAAATTTGATTTAAGTTATGTGTTACGGTGTAATTAGGTAATTTGCATGTTGGTTTTCACTTGGCGCAGGCGTAAAAAACTCATTTTTCCAAGGATTTACATGAGATATGACTAATATCTAATGTCCGTAACGTGTAAAGAACATCCTAAGGATGATTAATGAATAAAACAATTATAGGATATTTATTTTTAAGTGCCCCACAGATAAAAGTCGAAATTGAGTTAAATGGTTTTTTAACACAGATTCTTGTCATTTACCATAGCTTGAAAGTGTCTCTGGCTTCAGTAAATGCATACATTTGTGCATAATACAAACTTGTAGGTTGTTATTGAGGTTGTTTTTCATAGCTCGGTGAGCCAATGTGCCCGGTGCAGATGTTTGTGTTTAATATCAGGGTTGAAGGTTCTAACTTTAACGGTACCAAGCATTTGTTCTAAAAACTGGTATGTGTGAACCCTTCACAGTAAATGTAGTAGGCCTTCTGTCTCTGTCATGTTGACATTGTGACCTTTTAAATTCGAGCCTTGTCTCTGTGAAATGCAGAATAACCTTGCTAAACAGGCCTCTGAAAGGTGGAATTTCTGGTTTAAAGTTAAAGACTTAATTCCAAAGGGAAATATAAAAAAGGTTTCTTGAGAGGTTTCTTTAAAAGTCCCAACAACATGACATTTGTATTTCTGCTCTAAAAAAATAATGTCTGCTAGTACAGAAAAAGAAGTGTTGCATTACGTCTTAGACAAAAAAATAAGATGCAGCCTTTTACTAAAATGTTGAAGCCTACATGAATAAGTAAGAACGATTTGCCAATTAAGAAGTTTTTTTTTATCATGGAGATTGTGGCACAAGACTAATTTTAGGTGTCAGGGAAAGGATTTTACCTCTAAAAGTTAAAAAGGCTTCATGTTGCAAGGTGACTGACAAGATGGTAACAGTTAAGTAATGGAAATTTATTTTTGTGTTTGTTAATGTGTATCATGTTTTGTCTTCCGCTTAAAAGTTACAATTGATGTCTGTTTATTATCTGTATTATCTGTACATATTGTATATGTCTCTCTTTTGTGTGCTGTGTATTTTTTTTTTCCTTTTCGCTTCTGCTCACAGATCATTCCTGGATTGCTCTGGGGGCTTTTAAGGCTAACAAGACATGTGAGTTTGGTTGGTTGAAATGAGACGGGGTTTTTTTTTGCGCAACTCCTTTGAAAAGAAATGTCCATGCGTTTTTCATGTTTGTGTATTTTGTTCTATCATGAATTGTTCTTGCTGGTTCTGTGTGTCCGAAAGTTGTATTTGACAGTAGATACCCACTATTGGTGATCTACTGTCAAACAGGAGGGTATCCTTACACGGTATTATGCGTCACCGCTCATTTATATATGCTATCGTTTTACAGCGAGTATATCTGATGGCTTGGCGTCCTTTTTGTGCGTTTTTGCATGTTTTATGTTGTATGTTGCTGCTTAAGAAATTATTACAAATTCACCCGTGTTGTTGTGAGGGACATGTATGACGATACGTGTCGCTGTCAACAGTTGGGTAAAATTTTCGCTGATACTAAAATTCACAGATATGATTTTTTTTTACATATTGGGAACCAGACAGACAACACTTCACCAGTGTATGTCAAATTTGGCTATAAGTATTGAAGAAAAATAAACAGCAAATTGTGTCATTTGTAGTCACGATACTGCCCTTTCCTGTAAGGAACAGGCAGCCCTAAAATTATATATCCTGATTGGACGTAAGGATAAATTATAGATTTGTGACTCTTGTACATGGTGACCTAATTTCTATATCACATTAGTCACTTTTATTCTGCTTCCTAAGTGGCCTTCCTATGGCTCTGGACCATAAAAGAAACCAGGTTTCATTTTTTGTCACATGCCTGACTATCACCCAAGCACATCAGGCCTAGTTATTGGGGATTTTAGCTGTGTCCTATTCTCTTTTCCGTATTCCTTTCACCAGTCAACTTTTATTTATTATTAGTGTGTTCAGGTTCGCACTTTCAGATTGCAGTAATGTACCATGGACCCCCATTTTATGTATAATTCCCTGTTGCATAACTAGACTGGTTTCTAAGAATTTTCTTTAGGCCTATTCTGATGTTTTTCCAGTCTAACTGTTAGGATTCAATGCCTATTCTAATTTGGTTTTTAGTTCCTTTTTCTGCTGCTTTAATTTTAATGAACCAGATATATTTTAAATAATGATAATACCAGGACTCTCTAGTTCTTGTCTTTTGTTTCCACATCTTGATAATTAGCTTTTGTATTGCATAGTCCACCTGATGCACAATTAGTAGAAGAAAGTATCTACATGTCCCTGATAATATTATGTGATCTCTCTTTTGAGATGTGCTAGATGAGGAATTTAGGAACACCTATATGAAATCATTGAGATAAAATGTGTTTACCCAATTAGACGATTCCACTATGTGTGAGGACATCCATTCAGATAGAATTCCCATGTCGCTATGATGATGAAAGATATGCTCTCACACGGAAACCCAGTTGAAGAGACTAGAGGCACTGTTTTGCCTATTGCCTTTGTTTTTGTATTGCCTTTGGGAATGACAGTGTATTTCAACGCAGATTTGTCCCATGGCTGTGGTCACCCCTTTGAAGATCGCAGGCCACCTGTTTGCAGTCCCCTTGTTGTACAGTGAACTGTTTAAAGCATCGCACTTGCTTCATCAGAAGGCGTTCAACATCAGAAAAGAAGAAGGAGCTGGTTTTGCCACAGTCCCTTGAGATTTCAGTGCAAAAGAGCGCCTGTTATGTGCTGGTTAACCTCTGACAGTGTGCAGTCCCTTGAGATTTCAGTGCAAAAGAGCGCCTGTTATGTGCTGGGTAACCTCTGACAGTGTGCAGTCCCTTGAGCCCCTTGGCCTGAGTTTTGGCCACGCACCCCTTTTTCCCTTGCTTCACCGGAAGTGCAGTGCACCGGAGGATCCAAGAGTGGCAAAAAGCACTCCATTCTGGTGCCCATGAAAGAGCGGCCTGAGCGTCCTCTGACACTGAATGATGAGTGTTGGAGTCTGAGAATAGTCCCGGGTCTGCACGAGAAGAGCACAATATCTGTAGTGTCTGCCGCACAGGAGAGATACGGTGCACTACCTTGAGACATTGAGACTTTTTTGAATGAGCTATGAGTGTTTGCCAGGAGGGCACTCCAACAGATACTGAGCATCAGAGCATGGGAGGCCTGAATCCAAAGGCCCATGCAACAACGGGAGCAGACTTGATTGGACAATAGAAGCCTGCCAGAGAGGCTTTTTGAACAGACTCTGGGCATAGTTGGTTTCACAAGAGGTTTCCGTGTGATTGTATAGACTAAGTGTTAGGAGAATGATTTTATTATTCAACTGGCATTATTATTAAGTAGTATTCTGTTTAGTAAAAGGAGAATAAAGTCCATTTCCTGTGGAAGAGTATCCCCTTTTCACCTCAGAGCATTAATGAGGGTCACCACTGTTTCACTTGAACATATAATAAATTACAGAAAATGCATAGGAAAACCTACAATGTTACTAGATAATTTTAGGATCTACCTTTTGCTTAGGGTTGTGAACAATTATGATTTCATTTGTAATAGCGGTCACTACTTTGTCTATATGTTCTTAATGACGTGTTTTCTAGTGTTTTATAAACATGGCATTGTCTTTTATGGGTGGGATTGTTTTTGCTGCGCAATTCACATCTGTACCCACCTCCCAACCTATGTCTCTTCCTACTTCTACTTCTTTGTATTCTTTCCAGATTTTACCTGAACATGGACTAATTAGGAGGTCAGAGTTTACTGATAATTCCTTTTGTACAGTTTCTGCATCGACACCAGTTAGTAGTGAACATCACTAATTGGGTGTGTGGTCTTATACCACATACTACAGATAGAGGCATTCCCTATTTTGTCCTGCCATATATGGCCTTTGTGCTACTGCGTGTGTAAGGAGACCTGTCCCGAGAGAGTCGCTAAGTAATAGGATTATGCTTCAGCAACATCTTGATGATTTGATAAATATAGACCTGGACTCAGACTAGCGTGAGTATAGGTTATTGCCTATGTAAGGGTAAAAGGAGCGTCTGTGGTACTGAAAATTCTGGACTTGTGTAATAAACTTTGTCGTAGCATGACGATTTTTATATCAAAAGACCGAGAATGGCTAGTACACTATGTACAAGCATTTTCGTCATATTCCAGTAACGATTTCACCTCGAAATCGTCATTTTCGTCCTGAACCCTTGGCTTCCATTTTGTGTACAGCAGCCATTTTGTGAGTTGCCTTCACATAGGCTTATAACTACAGCCAAATTCGATTCCAAAGGACACGTACACTTTAATTGACTCTCTGTGACCTGGGCAAGCTGAAACCATTGCCCCAGGCCGAACCTGCCCGGCCAGTTCCTTTCCCAGTGGCCGAGCGAGATAGCATCAAGGCACAACATGCCATAAACCTTTTCATCGCGCACACACACCCTGTCTTATCTTACTCACACCTGTCTCTGCTCCCTTCTTTATGGCCTGTTTACGATGGGGATGTGCCGGGTTTTTATTATGGGTTTCTGCAGCTTGTGTAAGAAGGAATGTTGTTTTTTTTTTCTTGTTTGCAAAAGCTAGAACTGCCCCTTTCTTTTTTGTACTGAGTCATGTAACGCTAAAAACATATAAAAGGCCTCTGTCCTCTTCATTCCTCAGACTACCTCATCCACTTGCTACGGCTTCTGGGTGACGTGGCCTCACTATGTTAAGTTTAATAAAGATGTCTTTTCATATTTTCAGAGTCTGTGCCAAGTTCTTGTTATATTAGTAAGTATTCCCTGAGAGCGCAATTTACCAAGTTCTTCAATACTGTTTGAAATTAGATTTCTGGTTGGCTAGGGCATGCGTCTAAGCCAAGCAGAAATCACCACTCTAGTTAGGGCACAGGAGTTACACGCTGAAGATAACCCCTGCTCACCCCCTTGGTAGCTTGACACGAGCAGTCAGGCTTATCCCAGAGGCAATGTGTAAAGCAACATACTGACACAGCAGCAACACACTAGGCACACCACAAAAGAAACTCCACAAAAGGTTATATAGGAATATGCTTTGTATTACTCATAAACACATTAGAATGTAATCACAAAAGTACACTCTGCCACCTGGCACTAGGTAATACTTTACACAGGATTATATACAGGACGGTCAATCGGGCCACTGTCAGAACCATCAGAATGGGTAAATAGTAAACAACCAGTAACTATGGGTGCAAATACTTTGTGTAAATCACATTAGGCATAAATCACATTTAGAAGTGTACCACAGCAACACTCCCCAGTTGCATACATCATCTTAGGGCCTTGAGCCCTAAAAGCACGTCAGGTGCTCACAGGTCAACTGGCCTTCCTCGGGGGGCCCGTCTGGGACTTCCCCGCAATGCCCTCTGCCCATAAAAGTTAACCTTTATGAGCATGTGGCTTTCACCAGCCTGTGTTCAAATGCGGGACAGGGTTCACTCACCCTTGGTCCTCTTATGTAAAAGGAATGCATGTGATACCATGAAGGGGGCTGAAGGTGCAACTCACCCTTGTCTTCCACCAAGAATGCCCCCACATTGCAGCTGCCCGCGACCTGGCGGTGCAGTTGCTTAGGCAAAAATAAGCACCAACCGGGTGCCTTCCCGGCCCCACTTACGGAGCGTCTTTCCTTGTACCACTTCATCGTGGGAGACAGTCATCAGGGGGCAGAAAGGGCCCGAGAGGCTCTGGTCCTCCTTCTGGGTACCCTGTGAGCCTTTGATCTGCAACTCATGTGACTTCAAGGCCAGAATGCTCCTTACGCTAATGGTGGCCCCAGCTGCATCCAGCTCGTCGGCCACACAAAGACCGGGCAACGCTCCTCTCAGGGGAATGGTGCCTAGCCCTCCCAATGCAGGGAGATGAATCCAGCAAGCACCTCACGCTGGGTCAAAGGTTTCATGGGGTAGAGCTGGGCACAGGCAGGCCAGCACATAGGGACCGCCAGGAGACAGCAGCTGGGTCCCATAACAATTGCTGCTGATGCCCAGCAGTCCTTTAGCTCCAAAACAGGTATCAGTAAGCACACTTGACACGGGGTCTCAGCCCCAAAATTTATACCTCATTTGTCCTTTTTCTTTCTCCTGGCACAGGGCACTGGACCTAGTCCACACCAGTTCTGAGTGGTACTTAAGCATTTCTATACAGTGCTCAAACACCCTCATTTTTAGGTTCGGATCTGGCCCCAGACACACCACAGGGGATGAAGCCAGCATTGTACCAGCCAGACACAGACCTATTCAGGTCCAGATGCTACTCCTTCAACTTCCAGCCCTTGTCACTCCAGAGACAGACATATCAGGCAGGCACAAAGACACCTAACACACAGAAGTGCCAAATTCTAAAAGTAGCATTTCTAAAATAGTGATAATAAATCTGCGAACAACATTACACAGCATTTATTATTACTATTCCAAACATACCAAACTTGACCACGCTGCTCCTCTCATATCAGGAATTACCACTGAAACACTTATCAAGAAATGTCTAATATATTCCTATGAGCGGGCAGCCTCACAGCAGTGAGAAACCAAAATTTCTGTTTGTCACTACCAGGACATGTCACACACTTAAGGTACATGTCCTACCTTTTACCTACTATGCACCCTGCCCATAGGGCTAGCTAGGGCCTATCTTAGGGGTGACTGACATGCAGTAAAAAGGGGGATCACAGATGTGGCACACACTTTAGGTGTCACTTCACAGCAGCAGTAACACTGCATGCACAGGCACTGCAATGGCAGAGGCCTGAGACAGGTTGGAAAGGCTACTTTGGTGGGTGGCGCAAGCAGCCTGCAAGCCCACCAGTAGCATTTAATATACTGGCCCCGGGTATATGAGATACCTCATTACTGGGTACAGATATGTAAATTAAATACGCGAAACAGGTGTGGACCAATCTTACCATGTTTACAACTGAGGGCACATGAACTTTATACTGGAAAGCAGTGATAAAGTGCCCAGAGTCCAACAACCACCAACACCAGGTCAGAAAAAAGACTAGGATTGACCCTGCAAAAAGGGCAAAGTCCAACACATACTTAGGTGGCAAATGTTTCTACTATCAACTTTCCATAAATAAGAGAATGATGAGAAGGAGGCACAAGAGTTTACGTTTTACTTCCTGACCACCCAGAAAAGGCAATGAGGGTCCAAGTGTCTGTCAACATTTCTTTTACATTGCCTATAAAAGTATTTGCATTTGGTTGGTTGTCAGTATTGGTTTGTATTCCTTCAAAATCTTTTTGATTTTTGCATTTCAAAAATGTGCTGATTGTTGTCCTATATATAAGACCTAGTCATTTGACGTGGTTTTCTTGCAATAATAGCTGTATTGTGTTTGTGCATACCTGTGTTTGCTTGCACTAACATCTTAAAGTCAAACCTATTTCAAGTTCCAATAATTGTTATTTATTACAGATGATGATTGTATTGTATGACGTTTTGACCAGTAAGCTGGCTGGCGCTACGTTGCCTCAGTGGAATTCAGTTATTAGAGCCATGCGAAGGGTTGTTCTAATCTGTTCTTTTTTAGGCATTGCCTAAACAGAGCATACACTGCCTCTTACTAAACCGTGTATTACCTCATTGGGGTGCATAGAGGAAACCCTTTAATTCCATTGGTTGGCTCCAATGTCCCTCTCATGTGCTTGCTTGTTATTCGTCAGCTTCTGTAGGCTTCCTTCCTCTTCCTGTTTTTCCCTTCCCTGGAAGATGGATGCATTACTTGTGTTATTCAGCTACTGATTTTTCAGGCGCTACTTGTATCTTTTGTTATCAAACTTTACAAAAGTGCATGTGTTTTTCAGCTACCTCCTATGTATGCTTCACCCCCTCTGTTTACCTCCTCCCTGCTCCTTATGCCTACCCTACGTCCATTGTCCATGTGCTTGCCTCAGCTCCTTGCCTAAACCTCCATTGTCTATGTGCATGTCTCATGCACCTCCCAACATCTGTTGCCTGTGTGCTTGAGCCCGCCCCCGCAGCCTCCTCTCTGTTGTAAGTGAGCTGGACCCAGCCCCTCCCAATCACCCTCTGTTGTCCATCTGTTTGCCTCCAACTCATCCTTCACACACTCCATTGTCTGTGTGCTTGACCCCTTTCCTTATTGCCTATCCGACATTTTAGAATATTATGGCCTATGTTATGTTATGTTAGATTATATTTGTAGAGCGCCAATTACCAAAAGTCTCTAGGTGGTTGCAGCGTGGACCAGGAGCCTACACATCGCCTGACAAATATAGTGCTTTTATAAAATACCGTCCTGCCCTTCCATCCCTTCCAAAACATTGTTCCGCTCTTGGAGTTAACCTGAGTTTGGAGTTGCTGCTAGGAGCAACAGGCCCTACATCTACTCACAGACGACTGTCAAGTCTTCACCTGAAGTTCTGTCCTTGACAATGCAAGCCCTGGAAGCTGTGCCTTACACATGTTCAGCAAGACACAGGTCATAATACATACTTTCCTTTTTCACTCTTCGCCATTAACCCTCAGGCAAAGTCGCCATGTGCCAAAATGAACAAGCATTGCCAAAGCTAATAGGTCTCACCTAGTAGACCAACTGACTTTGCCAATCATATTTGGCCATGCTGTGTCGCATCAAGGCTGCTCTGCAGCATGGCTAGAAAGAAAAAGTGTGTTTATGGGCCTGACATATAATGTTTTTGTTTCACACATGTGTTTAAAAAAGATGCATGCATCTTTAAAATTGTGTGGGTGTTTCTTGTGTTTTATTTACCGGGCCGAGATGGATTATTACATGAAAAAAGGAACACAAAAACACTGTTTTATACACAGCACAGAAGTGCTTAAACAAATAAAAAAGATTGCCTGGTTGTGGGAGTGGGCGGGGGGGGCAAGTAACATGTTGGGAGGGAGAAGAATCAACACAAAAGAAAGAGAATAACATGAACCACAGACGACATAATGACTGTCAAGGGTCGCATCACTAGTTCTTGTGGGGGGAGAGAAGTTTATTAGCGAGTGAGAGTACAATGGAGGGGCAGGAAAAAAGGATATGGGGCTGATGGTTGGGAAACACATTCACTTTCAAGTAGTACTAAATCAAAAAGGCAAAATGTAGCCTCCCAAAAACAAGGAGTGAAAGTGACCCAATCAAAGAGACAGTAAAGAGGCTCTTCACCATGGAAGGAACAAATACAAGCTTGACAAATAGGAACACAAAAAAAGATGCAGGCAAAAGAGACTGATATTAAAGCCAATTGAGCTTCAACCCTCATTCTGTTCTTGTTAAGTTCATACTACATGTTTCACAACTAGATAGCTTGCATTGTCTGAGAGGCTCAACCTAGGAGCAAGAAAAAGGCTTCCTGAAAGCAAACAGGAGGTGTGAGTCACTGTGTCAGGAATCATTCTGAAGGCAAAAAGCAATGCCCAGAGATCTGGACGGTCTTCAAACTATGAAGCTTTGTTCAGCCCAGAGAAGATGTGCAGGGAAAGTATGAGGGGAAGCCTGGGTACATCCATTCATCACAGCAGAGCATCTTGGGAGATTTTAGTTAGGTGTGATAAGTTTGTATTTATCAGGAATATTTTTCACATTCACCTTTCCAATGCAATGTCTGTCCTAACACGTTAATAATTATTGTGGTAATTACTTTTTGATTTTTTTATAGACGGAGATACCAATGATATTGTTTTGTAGATATATATTGTTGTAGTCAATGACTCTCAGTTTGGCAGGAACCGTTTCACATAAAATCACCCTAATAGCATCTTTTGTAGGTCTGTGAGTCTCCAGGCTGTACCTATCATTAGGAATGCTAATGAGACATCTTTCTTTGTCCTCCGAGGGGACTCAGCAAAGGCAACTAAGGGATGATTCTTTGGGTCACAAAAACTGCAGTTTTTCCTTTAGATCCATTTGAGACTTTCTAAGTACAGAGATTGTAATCAGTAAACAACTCTCTTCTTTACTTCAGATTCCCGTGACTGCTGGCCTTGTCCTGAAGACCACTGGCCCAATGAAGCGAGAACCCGATGTGATCTCACAACTCTCCAGTTCCTGTCCCTTGAGGAGCCTTTGGGAATCACACTCTCATGCCTCACCAGCCTCCTCTTCCTACTCACTCTCCTTGTTCTCTGCATCTTCAAGAAGTACCAGGACACACCAATTGTCAAAGCAAACAATCGAGGTCTCAGCTACGTGCTTCTCATCGCCCTCATGCTTTGCTTCCTCTGTCCTTTCACCTTCATTGGCCATCCCATGAGGGCCACCTGCATGATCCGCCAAAACTCATTTGGAATTATCTTTTCCATCAGCATTTCCACCATTCTGGCCAAGACCATCACGGTGATTATAGCGTTCAATGCTCGCGATCCCACCAGCCGTTCTTCAAGGTGGCTTGGGACCAGAATGCCCAGTGGTGTGGTCCTTCTGTGTTCATTTGCTCCAGTCCTGATTTGCACAGTCTGGCTGCTCCTTGATCCTCCGTTCCCAGTTAAGATCCAGATACAGGACACCACCATCCTCCAGTGTGACGAGGGCTCCGTTCTCTTCTTCTATCTGATGTTGGGATATCTGGGCTTGTTGGCAACTGTCAGCTTTGTGGTTGCATTTTACGCCCGTAATTTGCCTCAGAGTTTTAATGAGGCCAAGTTCCTCACCTTCAGTATGCTTGTGTTCCTGGCAGTCTGGGTCTCATTTATCCCAGCGTATCTCAGCACACAGGGGAAGTATTTGGTGGCCGTGGAGATCTTCGCCATCTTGTCATCGAGTGCAGGACTATTGGGTTGTATCTTCATTCCTAAATGTTACATCATCATTTGGAGGCCGGATATGAATACAAAACAGTACTTAATGCAAAGGCCTATTTCCAAATGACAAAAAAAGTTTGCAATTAATGTATAAAATATTGGAAGTGTACAACCTCTCTTCTTGGCATGACTGCAGCAGTTGAGACCAACATGGCAAATCGGTCTGGTGGCTCAGTGGACTAATGCTGTTAGGAATGGCCCCTTCTGCAGGGTCACCCCCAAACTCTGTGCCTACTCCTTCCCTTTGTTGCTAAATTCATATTTGTTGGCTGTACGACTCTGTGCACGTTACTTCTCTTCTAAACAGTGCTAAATTGCTTGTGCTCTCTTCTTACTTAGTAACATTGGCTTATCCACATATGCATATTTAATCTACCTCTAAGTCCCTAGTAATATGCATTGCCTGTGCCCAGGGCATTTAAATGACATGTTGCTAGTAGGCCTGCAGCACTGCTTGTGCCCCCCACTTACGTAGCCTTTTAAGCATGTCTCAGGCCTGCCACTGCAGAGCCTTTGTGTGCAGTTTTAAACTTCCATGTAGACCTTACAAGTTAAATATCTTAGAAAACACAATAAGATGATAAGCGGTGCGCCAAAACTTTTCAGGCACTCACCCCCAGTCACCAGATCAGGGCGGAATCCATCATTTTTGCTACCCCAGTTCAGACCCAGCCATATTCAAATCAGTCTTTCCCCTGTGCCTCATGGGAACAGTGAAGGCCGAACTGCCAAGCCAGGTCTTCCCTGAACTGAAAACAAGCATCCTTGGACCATTTTCGGGGTAACACCACTCAACAGCCAGGCTAGCTTGAATCCAATGGCAAGGTAAGCAAGTGTTTGCTAAGTTAAACCTCTTGCCAGGCCAAATCTTCCTTTTTGATACATAGAAGTCACCCCTCTTGAAGGTCCTGTAAAGCCCAGAGGGCAGGGCTCAATGTATTTAGAAATCTGTACATGTACTCTAACGTTTTACATATCATGGCAGTGAAAAACATTAGGATACCTTATTACATGTTATAAGTTCAATTTCCAAGTGGGGATATACCTGGCTCATGTTTGTTATCTCTGGAATCCTAATTTAAAATCCTAACTTATGGTGACAATGTACTTTCAATTACAAGTCTGAAAGTGACACTTTTAGATAGTTTTGTAACAACTGGGAGATAGGTCCTGGGACGTAGGGGCAGCTGGACCATATACTAATGTTTTAAAACACAAAATGCTGGCCCTACAGTGTATTTTTATAGTGCTCCTTAATTAGAGTGACAAATCAATCTTATTTCTAGATTTGTTCGGTATCATTTATTTATACCCTTTTACTTTTTCATTTTTTTCAATTGGAAATTCATTTGAATGAAAAAAACATTACATGCAAACTTTACATACACTTATTCAAAGACATTACACATGAAAAACAAAACATTAATCCGAACACATCATAAATACATTGCACGATTTTTATGCAGCAAAAATATTCAATATTTACATTATCTTTCATAAAGAGATAAAGGGGCATATTATCAAGGGGGTTTATCTCCGCTTTTTTGGCTTTAAAAGCCAAGAAAGCAGAGATAAAATTATCTCCCTATTACCTAGCTGTCGCTAACACCAGTTAGCGACAGCTAGTAGGAGATAGCGACCATCTTGGGCCTCACTTTGCATGTCAGTGATATTTATCACTAATGACATGCAAAGTGGGCGTGCCAAGATGTTAGCGACTGGAAACAGTCGCTAACATCGCTAGCTCCTATTACCAACTTTTGGAGATATTCGCGCGAAAGGCGAATATCTCCAAAAGCTAACACCTGCCCTGAGCAGTTCTTAGCCATGTTATCCAATGGGAGGTGGATAACATGGCTAAGAGCATTAGCTCGGTAATCCATGAATATCGCTGACTTTTCAGCGATATTCATGCATTGCGGCCGATTTTTATCGCATTTGCGATAAACCTTGGTAATACCAAGGTTTAAATGCGATAAAAATCGCCGCAGCTTAGCGGTAAATTTTTGTCTCTAACCGAGCAATAGCAATAATTATCGCTATTGCTTGGTAATATGCCCCTAAGTCACGTTCAAATGGAGAGAAGACAGATCTAATGAAAACTAAATATATACAATTATCAAGGGCGATCCCGTAATAGGTTTAAAACCTTCTCAGAGACATCATCCTCATCTGATTCATCTGGCTCCGAAATAAGAGGCAATACTAATAAGAAACAAGTCTCTTTTTTAGAGAAGGGCCAGCAAGGAAAACCAAGACAAAAAATACCATGGGAGATGCGCACTCGGAAAAACACATACAAATCGTAGCGGCTCCTTCAACCATAGTTAACTTGTCGTCAAAAACCTTAACAACAGATGAAGAGTGTGTGCTGAATCTGGGACTGAAATTTGTTCCTAACCTACATACGGATTTCACAAAAACCAAAATGGAAATAATCGCTTTTTGTCGTAAGATACGACTAAAGGCATTTTTTGCCCATCAGCTACCAACAACTGATAATGAAACAACGGGACTAAGAAATAAATCCACCTTTATCCCCAACCAGAATATTCCCAAACAGATTTATGCATTAGAGCAAGTTGTCCTATCATCAATAAACAAGCTTGAAAAAAACAGCAAGTTTGCTAAGCCGAATATAAGCAAAGGCCAACGTCTAGCACTGAAGGGACTCAGTGAGGATAGTTAGCATGTTCTTGCCTTGGCCATTTGATAGCTGTTGCCTGTCTCTCATCACATGACTGGGCTTAGTTGGCAGCCGGGCATTGTACATTCCTCTCAGACAGACACACACAATGGGAGCTTAGGTGTGACTGAGTTGGCCATTCTGACAGGATTGGTACACTTTTGAACCAATGGATACTCTGCCAAGAAAAAGGACTGATGTGCAGCTGAAAGGACTGCCAAGCTGCTGGACTGCTACTCTGCTCAACTCCTGCTTTGCTGTGTTGACTTGCAGCCTGTTGCCCTCTTGCCTGGTAGAGAAGGACTGGACATGCATCTCTTAAACATAGAACCAAGAGTGACTCCAAGGTCTAATTGGCTGTCTCTTGACCTTAGGTGTGATCAGCAGAACCAGCACATCTTATGTTCTGGGAGGTGCATCCACAAACAAAACCAAGTGCTGCTGCTGCTGCATACATTAAGCCCTGCACAGGAGGTCCACATAACCCTGGCAGCTTCAGAACCAGAGCATTGCCACCAGCATGGCAGCACGACAATGACATCAGACTCCGCATCGCAGCTTTGCAGCCAACGTAATTGACGCATCGCATCGGCTGTTTACCACATCCTTGATGACCAGACTTCTCAACAATGACACCCAGGACCTTGCACGTCAGCATCGCCACATCTCAGACCACACATCACTTGATTGCGCAATGCTTCCTGCCTCAGTCCCACTCAACTCTCCCCAACAAGATTTAAGGTACTTTGTTCAGCAGGCCTAACCTAGTCCCCATCACCAGCCCATGCTCCACTGAGGTTGATCTGAATGTGTGGCTTTGTCCAGGTCCGGAGCGTTCAGAGATCCCTTGTTACTGTTGCCTAAACATTTCAAATACTATCTTTGCATTTATACTAATTGGATTTATGTCATTTTGGTCTTGTTTTTATTATTAAAATTAAATGTACTGTATTGTTCTATACCCAGTGAGTGATCACTTTGTGCGGAACCTTCACAGTTTTCACTGTTTGTTAAACCTGACTGCTCTGTGTCAAGAGCGAGAGGGGAGCACAGGTTGTTTTGGGATTGCTTGTGCCTTACCCTGACTAGGACTGTGGTTGCTGCTTGACCAGGACTCAGTCCCCAGTTAACCAACAATTTCTAACAAATGCATTCACTCAAAGGAATGGTGTTCAACCTCATGTTTACAAATGACGGCTTTACTCAGAACGTTCATCATTCTAAGGTTGGTAAAATGATTTGGGTGACAATAATTATCTGATAATCAAGGCCAATATGCCCTTAGGTGTGCGGTGAAATTTACAAATTCACATGCGATATTCTGTGCTGTGTGAACAATATTTGATTCCAGAGCTATCTGAAGAAATAAAGGTCATTTCTAACTGAAGAAAGGACACTGCTAAGTAATGAAAGGACTTTGTATAAGATAATGAGAACATTTCAATTTGCCCCTTGTGTATACGAGACATATATAGTGTGTTCAAAATGTACCTGTTTATGTAGATTATTAAAGATTGGTTAAACAACTAAAAAATGTACAGGAAATTGAACAATTTTGAAAATAGCCATAAAAGCCAATTCATAGTGCCTTAACTATGCTGTATTTCTCTTTTAGTACCTTCAATTTCTGCAAACAACATGTGCTAATCAATTAATTAAAAGCAACAATCAAATTATCAAGTGCACATTTCTTTTCATATTGTGCTTTTCTACAACTGCAATAATCAAGCTTGTGTAACATTTAGTTTTAAAATCATTATTGTGAAAGAACAAATGTTTATGGTTGTGTCCTTCATATTGTTTTTCCTTTCAAAAGAACTTTGTCAATTGAATAAAAAAATAGCTGAATAGGCCTGTCAACATTCTCTGTCGTTTGTTTATTATAACATTTTAGGACAAAGCTCCTGAATTATCTTATAGAAACTGCACAAAGAGCCAAGAATTTGTGTAGACCTTCACTGCTGGGGGAACGAGACAGACACAATCGCAGCATTACTTCTAGCTGAAGGCAGCTGGGGGACAATCAGGCTTTGCTTGTTGTCTGTCTGGATAGTTGGTGTTCTTATCACATAACAGCTTCTCTGGGCCTTAACAGCAGGATTTCATTATTGTTCTGATTCAGGTGATTCAAGTTTGAACCACCTTTGAAAGTTTTATCTGCTAATGTGCCTAGATGCAGCAAATGAAGGTGTTAGTGCTAAAGGTACATAGCACAGTTTATAATACTATTTGCTGTTTACACAATATATGTAAATGTGTTTGCTACCTTTATTTTTATCTTATTTATGGTTACAGTTCATATCATGGGCGACAATCTTAGTTGGAATGTTCCACCTCCAGTGCTGGCTGCTGCTCTTAAAGAAGCAAAAACATCTTGGTGTGTGGATGGATTCTGGTCTCTAAGGAGCACCTGCAAAATGATTGGCAGCAGGATCTCTGGCATTCTGAGACTTCTTAGAAAAGTCTTAGAAAGGTCATGGGGAGGCTGCTTCTTTTACTATCTGGACCCCAAACTCTAGAATTTCCTTCCCCGGAAGTACGCCAGCTGTCCAATGAGATGTCCTTTTATAAGGCCATGAAACTTGGCTTTTCACTTCACAGTCTGGCTGGTAAGCTAGAAATGTGAGGACTTGTTCTAGCGCTATGAGGCCCCTGGGTAGCTATGTGCCTTACAAGAACTGAAGAATAAAATAGGATGTGCTCTAAATTAGGATTTTAAAATAAACATTTAAAAATGGATATCCTATTCTCTGGTGAGATCTGAGTGTTTTATTCATTCATGAAAGAGGATTTGTGTTAAAAGAACATAAAAGATGCAAAATATAAAATCATACATTTTATACACATCTGATGTCAATAGGTTGAAGGTGCCGTCTGCACCCACACATTTTAAAATTGGCGCACTGTTTCAATCCATAATATTTTCCATGACATCTAAGATAAAATAATTTAAAACCCTAAACATTTTGGGTTCAAGAGTAGACAGTGAGATTAGTTACTTGCCCTGTAATATCCTTGAGGGTTAGTTCCATCCCTTTTAGGACAGAAAGTACTGGGTTACACATTTGACACAGATGGACTCCATTAAATCAGTCTTGTCCTCATGTGCAGCAGCCGGAATCAATATGGAGGGAGTTGTGTTGGGTTTGTCAGCCTCTCAAGTGCCTGTGTGATGCCCAGCGCACCTTTACACATGCACAGATTAATTATGCCCATACCATCCCCAGGGGGCATTAGACCCAGGTCCTCGCTTGAAGTCACACTGCATGAAGGGCCTTGTGTGTGTCCTGTATTAGAACTAGTAGACAAATGTGTATCTGGTTCAGGAAAACTACCTGTAGAGGCCATAGATAGAGCTTGTTTTATGGCATCCAGCCTCTCTTCCACAATCCCAATATCATTATTTATGTCTCCCACGGCATCAGTCAAAAAACATGTAATTGTGTCAGATGAGTGCTGCTGCTTACTTGCCTCAACAGAAACACTGAATGCATCAGATTTCCTCCTAACCCTTGCAGTGAGCCCGGCGTAACCTTCCACAAACCCAAGGGGGAGGCCCAGCCCATCCTCAGTCGACCACAGAAGGGCGCAGACAGGCCCGCCCTTGACCCGGGCTTCACCTGGGCGCAGACAGGCCTACCCTTGACCCGGGCTTCGTCTAGGCGCAAACAGGCCCGCCCTTGACCCGGGCTTCACCTGGGTGCAGACAGGCCCGCCCTTGACCCGGGCTTCGTCTAGGCGCAGACAGGCCCGCCCTTGACCCGGGCTTCTCCTGGGCGCAGACAGGCCCCCCCTTGACCCGGGCTTCACCTGGGCGCAGACAGGCCTACCCTTGACCCGGGCTTCGACTAGGCACAGACAGGCCCGCCCTTGACCCGGGCTTCACCTGGGCGCAGACAGGCCCACCCTTGACCCGGGCTTCGTCTAGGCGCAGACAGGCCTACCCTTGACCCGGGCTTCACTTGGGCGCAGACAGGCCCGCCCTTGACCCGGGCTTCACCTGGGCACAGACAGGCCCGCCCTTGACCCGGGCTTCACCTCGGCACAGACAGGCCTACCCTTGACCCGTGATTCACCTGGGCACAGACAGGCCTACCCTTGACCCAGGCTTCGTCTAGGCGCAGACAGGCCTGCCCTTGACCCGGGCTTCATCTAGGCGCAGACAGGGCCGCCCTTGACCCGGGCTTCACCTGGGCGCAGACAGGCCCGCCCTTAACCCGGGCTTCACCTGGGCACAGACAGGCCTACCCTTGACCCGGGATTCACCTGGGCACAGACAGGCCCGCCCTTGACCCGGGCTTCACCTGGGCACAGACAGGCCTACCCTTGACCCGGGATTCACCTGGGCACAGACAGGCCTACCCTTGACCCAGGCTTCGTCTAGGCGCAGACAGGCCCGCCCTTGACCCGGGCTTCACCTGGGTGCAGACAGTCCCGCCCTTGACCCGGGCTTCACCTGGGCACAGACAGGCATACCCTTGACCCGGGCTTCACCTGGGCACAGACAGGCCCGCCCTTGACCCGGGCTTCACCTGGGCGCAGACAGGCCCGCCCTTGACCCGGGCTTCACCTGGGCACAGACAGGCCTACCCTTGACCCAGGCTTCGTCTAGGCGCAGACAGGCCCGCCCTTGACCCGGGCTTCACCTGGGCGCAGACAGGCCCGCCCTTGACCCGGGCTTCACCTGGGCACAGACAGGCCCGCCCTTGACCCGGGCTTCACCTGGGCACAGACAGGCCCGCCCTTGACCCGGGCTGCACCTGGGCGCAGACAGGCCCGCCCTTGACCCGGGCTTCACCTGGGCACAGACAGGCCTACCCTTGACCCGTGATTCACCTGGGCACAGACAGGCCCGCCCTTGACCCGGGCTTCACCTGGGCACAGACAGGCCCGCCCTTGACCCGGGCTTCACCTGGGCGCAGACAGGCCCGCCCTTGACCCGGGCTTCACCTGGGCACAGACAGGCCTACCCTTGACCCGTGATTCACCTGGGCACAGACAGGCCTACCCTTGACCCAGGCTTCGTCTAGGCGCAGACAGGCCCGCCCTTGACCCGGGCTTCATCTAGGCGCAGACAGGGCCGCCCTTGACCCGGGCTTCACCTGGGCGCAGACAGGCCCGCCCTTAACCCGGGCTTCACCTGGGCACAGACAGGCCTACCCTTGACCCGGGATTCACCTGGGCACAGACAGGCCCGCCCTTGACCCGGGCTTCACCTGGGCACAGACAGGCCTACCCTTGACCCAGGCTTCGTCTAGGCGCAGACAGGCCCGCCCTTGACCCGGGCTTCACCTGGGCGCAGACAGGCCCGCCCTTGACCCGGGCTTCACCTGGGCACAGACAGGCATACCCTTGACCCGGGATTCACCTGGGCACAGACAGGCCCGCCCTTGACCCGGGCTTCACCTGGGCACAGACAGGCCCGCCCTTGACCCGGGCTTCACCTGAGCGCAGACAGGCTCGCCCTTGACCCGGGCTTCATCTAGGCGCAGACAGGCCTACCCTTGACCCGGGCTTCACCTGGGCGCAGACAGGCTCGCCCTTGACCCGGGCTTCAACTGGGCGCAGACAGGCATACCCTTGACCCGGGCTTCATCTAGGCGCAGACAGACCCGCCCTTGACCCGGGCTTTGCCTGGGTGCAGACAGGCCCACCCTTGACCCAGGCATCGTCTAGGCGCAGACAGGCCCACCCTTGACCCAGGCTTCACCTGGGCGCAGACAGGCCCGCCCTTGACCCGGGCTTTGCCTGGGCGTGGCCAGGGCACTGCGCACGTGTCCTGCACTGCGGGAGGGGTGTGGTGCCTTTACGGTGTCGGGAGGGCTGTCGCTGCCTCTCGCACTACATGGAATGAGGGGGACTGAGTCCCACCCCAGCCACATGTCAGAGAATCGGGAGGAAGGTACATAAAAAAATGGGTCCCAGACGGCCCTGTGCTGGCATCATATTTATTTCTAACTCCCACGTTCAATGGCACAATTTAGAAATCACATATATATGTAAGTATGTATTCATGTTGTATTTAAATAGAAAAGACCAGCCATAAATCCCCACAGCACTGAGCAGGGTCACACACAAAGGAAGAGCGAGTGAATTGCAGTGACTCTGGGTTGTGAGAGTGGAGATAGACTGTTATATCGAGCCATGTAGTGTTCTTTAATGAGGATATATATTTTATTGTATATAATTAGTTAAAACCATTACAATTTTACCTTAAAATCATCAATTTAACAAAACATTCATATTTACATTTTCAATATCAGAAAAAAGAAAAACATAAACATCTAAAATCCAAGAGAAATAGAAGAAATCATACTAATTTATGCCAGGTACTGGACCGCCACCATTTCATATTTTGAGTTCAAGTGTAAAAGTTGCAAATATGCGCCGCTGTAAACATGGACCTGTCCAAAGTCAGCTTAACACTAACAAACTCTTGACATAGAATGAAATGCACTGAAAACTTGTTAATACCAATTACAAAGTTATACTTCTACTCTGAGCCCTCTATGGCGACCACCAGAATAAAGATTTGTGCAAAATGTACAGATATTGAGGTGGCCATATAATAATACACACTAAAATGAGCATTAAATGATTGTTTTTTGTAATAGTGTGCTGACTAGTTGCAGAAATGTATCTGCCCTACATGAAAACTGCAAGGTCTGGCTGTTTAATAATGCCATTACGGCTGGTCAGCATGATCTAACTTGAAGTGAACAAAGAGCATGGAGTAAAAATTGCCATCTCAAATTGCTCACAGCTGGGCACATGCACAAAAAGTGTACGAGTGTCTCTTCCGCATGTTCACAAAGTCTGCAGGGGGTGGTCGGCCATGTTTGTTTCCATGCTGGAACCAGAACTTTTGATCAAATGGCTCCCAGCCGGGTCAGAAGTAGACAGTGCTGAGTGGATGGAGTTATGTTTTGGGCGAGATATGGCTGTGGGGTACCTATCTCATTTGAGGATTAAACCATCCAGCCATTAGTTTAGCTTTATCCATTAACCAGGCTTATTGTTTTTATGCCTTATTAGTTATTGATTTGAAAGCAGAGAAGCTATAGTTTGTTTCCCAGGCTTCAAGCAGGTTTAGCATGGTTAGGGCAGGTTCCAGTGCTGTTGGCCAGTCTTTCTTGCCTTTTGGCTGGTTCTTCAGTTCTGTCCAGCAAAGCCCAAGCAAAGGCTCTTCCTGGGCAGCTTTAATGAGGAGTTGTGTAATATCTTAGTAAGTATGCTCTCATCTCTTCCTTGACTCCACCAGTGGAATACAGTAGATGTGATGTCATTTAGAATGTTATGATTAGACTCATCACTGTTGGTCTTGGGCTGAGCATCTAGCCAGACGCTCCTGGTGGGGCTTTCATCCTATTTGTAACAGCTTGTAACTTGTGCTAATAAATCTACCTGAAAACTACCTTCAGTCTGGACCTAAGTTACTACATTTATTTGGCGACGATACTGAAAGAACCTACTTCAGTCACCTCTACAAGCAACTACATCTGGAATTTACCTATCTGCACTACTGTGAACCAACTGTCAAGAAATCAGCCCCACCAGTGACCTCTGCACCGGTCGCCCACACACTCAAACACAGCATTCTAACCACTCACCAACATTCCACTCATTCTACTCTGGCTGAGCAGCAAGACCAACTATGTTTACATACTACATCACCTTCCCCCTTTTGAACGGAAACAAAAAATGATGCAAGTACAATAATAATACGAATACATAGTAAGTCTGAAAATTGATAACATTGCATCTGAAGGGGAAAAGCCAAGTTAAAATTCATAAAATTATTGTAAGGCAATTCTGATCCTCATTAACCAAGCAAATGAAAGAGAGAAAGCAAAAAATTGAAAAAAGAGAAGAACAGAAGAAATCATTCGTAAGAAATGTGAAAAGCATCTGAAAGGGGAAAAGACAAGTTAAAATTCATAGAAAATAATGCAAGGCAATTTTGATCCTTATTAATCGAGCAAATGAAAGAGAAAAAGTTAAAGATGGAAAAGAGAAGAACAGGATAAACCACTCATAAGAAATGAGAATAGAGTGTAATAAATAGATTAAGATAGGTGAAGATTGTATCTTGTTAAACTTTAAAATAATTCCAACATTTCATAAACAGATTGCAGATTCAACACGCTGAATAAAATTCCAGTAACGTAAATTAACAGAAGAAGTAGACATCTAAATTGTGATATCTGTGTATCCTAGAGGATATCATGAAGCCAGAAGACTTATAACTGTCCACGTAAATGTGAACACCATCATATCATGAATAAAATAACCCCTTTTAAGAAAAACTATGAACCATGCACATCAATAGATGAGAATTCCACTTGTCGGTGGAAGACCCATAGCCGAAGCCTATTTCAGTCCTAATCTGAAGAAGAATTGAGTGAATAGTGTATTTAAATATGAAGGTTGTAGAACCTAAGAATTTTATACTAAATGGGTACTTTATTATGATGGTTACTCAGCCCCTTGTGCATCTCTTAAAATAAATATGGATACACTGACCAAAATGAAGAGTACTTAGCTCATTGCGCATTTTTTTTAAAAACAAATATGGGTAAACTGTCCCCAAGAAGATGGGTATTTAACCCGATGCGCTAAAATTAAAGTGGGTACATTGCCCTATGTGCAATAAATTTAGTATACATTTTATTTTGCACATGACCAGTTAAAATATGTAAAAACGCTCTATTGTCCATTAAATCTTTTGCACTTAAAGCTAAAATGCAGTCTATTGTGCATTAATCAATTTGTAATTCAAAATAAAGATGGACTACATATTATTGAGCATTTCTTATTAAGTATGGGTACACAGGCCTCTTAAATTCTTAAAATGAGGTCATTGTGTCAAATCCATATATAATACTATACATTGTGAAATTAAACTTCGAGCAAACCACCTTCCATATAGTTAATCAAAGTAATATTAAGATGTTATTGTAAGACACAAAATAAACCAAGAAGGGTAGAATCAGTGTATAGGGTGTGCACTACCCACACTGTAGATTATCAGAATGTGAAGAGACCGGCTCCAACACAAAAATACCCTAATTGAACCAAATAATGTCTAGAACCCTCAGGAACGGGAACCTAAACAAATAATTAAAGATTTCGTTATGTGGTTGCAACATGAGCAATTTCACCAGGTAAGTATGTAATAGCATGTATAACATTTACTCAATTCATTAAACAGATAAAAATAAAAACTGCAAAAATTTCAGTAAAAGCAGTTAGGTACTGTAACTTAATTTGACTTAAATCAGTAATACAGATACAGTAATGCCATATGAGTCTCAATGAAATATAGGAACCACACCAAAAAGATGGTAAAATGTGAAGTAACATTTCCACAACAAAGTAATGTTGTTATGGTGAGCGGTGTCTCACCCGATCTTGAACGGAGGCAGAGAATTTCCAAAATATATATAGTCACTACTTTTAGTCAATATCAAAACACGAACCAAAGTTGGAGGGTTCGATCTTTATTAAAGACTCCTTCAGTCTCCCAAAACGTCATTGTAGTGGCGAGCTCGATGGGAGTTATGCACGGCATGTCATGAAAGTACTGAAAGATGTGGCTGAAATTCGAAATGGCTTCACGTCTTCCGACGCTTGTACTGGCTGGCTCTCGGCAGATGCGTGCTCCTGCAGACTCCCACAACGTCATAGGAGCGGTGAACCTCCGGAGGATTGTACAGAGACTCTTGTGAAGTAAGCAGATCGCGTGACAAGGCTCGAGGTAAGAATGCCCTCGTGTACGATTCAAATGTCGCACGATATATGCCTCTAACTGTCAAACATTCCCAAGTACTGAAAATGAGCCCAACTTTAATATCAAAAACAAGTATGAATTGGAGCGCAATCTGACCTGTACCAATCGGCAGCGACCTCCCAGGTCTGTTTGCCACCGAGCACACAGTCCGAGGCTCCGCAATCTCCGCAGATTCACGTCTTGAATTATAAAGCAAGAATAAAACTCGTATTTAGGATACAATTCCAATTGAATAAAAGTTCCTTTTATATCCAGTAGATGGCAGCAACCCTTAATTCTCTCTCGTTCAATGGATAAAATACATAACTCTGACCTGACGTTGAAATCGATGTCGAGTGAGCCAGATTACTTTACTGATCTCTCTTTAACTTGTCATTAGAGCTCCGCTGTGCCCTGGATTAGTCGGATTCTCCTCAGATGGGGCTCATACTGATCCAGGATTGTTGGGAGAGTGACAGATAAATCTGAAACTGGTAGAAACAGGTCCGGTATATTTACGGATCCAAAATCAGCAAACAGTCAACGGTAGGAATTGTCATATGAAAAGCCCCGAGTCCTGACACTTCAGCGGGCGACGGTGACGGTCACTGGTGGGGTCCAGGTGTCAGGCTTACAAGTACATAGACTCCTTTAAAAACAGCTGCTTTACTTACATTAAATTCAGTTTTCGTTTCCGTTTTAGCTGTTTAATCTTTTGTAAATTCCATTTTCAGTTTAACATCCTTCAACACAGCACATGTAGGTTCTTCCGGATCGTCGCCATATTTTTATTTTTTATTTTTTTGCTTTCTATCGCAGGAAGCGGTATGCAGTGACCCCGGGTGAGAAGTCGCTCACCGGCGACTGGAGTTATTGATTATTTACAGTAGTTTTTATTCATTTTACAGTATTAATTATTTCGTATACATGATGTCTACTATAAGATATAATAATTTTGAAAGACATTTGTTTCAATGTTATGAAGGTAATTTCACGTTTTGCCTGTCAACCTTCGCGGTGATAGGCACACCAATTACCAATTACAGTTATTTGTGCACAATTAAATTTAGTCTCAAACAGTGCATATTACCTTTCGTTCACAGTACACAATATTTAGGTCTCAGTCGTTTCAACAAGCTTTTTCACATTGTGGCCATTTTCTTGTTAGTTTATTGTATTTAGGGTTAGTCTCATTTATTTATTGACCTCAATGTACAATATTAGACCTACGTTTATACCTTAACTTAAGGTTTGGAGCAGTATTTAATTTTCTCTTTCATAAGAGAAGTCATGAATTTCACTCGTACACTGTTTACGCATTTCTGTTTGCAGATATTAGTGGGGTGTCGTCCCATTAGTTCAGTGTACTATATTTATCCATGTTGTAAAGTTAAGTTACTCTCACTACCATCTTTGTTCTTTTTCTCCTCTTAGTATTTAGTGTGAGTTTGGGTTGTTACTAACTCTACACATGTCAGTATCTCTCCGAAGGTTGCCCATGTTAGTTGTTTTACTCTATGTGAGTACATGGTTTTTATTACCTTGATCCATGGGTCAGTTTACTATGGGCGTTTTTGTTCTTAATACTTATTTGATATTTTCCACTTTAGCCCAGTTTGAATTTTTCTTATAGTTATTTTTCTTCTTAAATTGACAGTGAGAATTAAGAGAAGTTATTCCATTCCCTCACTGTCTATTCGTTTTCCCCTGATTTGTGCTATCCCTTTTTAACTTACCTGGCCAGTAGGTATGAATCGAACTGCCATTGATGGTTTTCCTACCTATTCTTTAACTTTTCCTTCTTTTTCTGTGTTTAGAGAGGAGGATGAGCAATATGTCTATTATGGGATTTAATATGGAATCTCTATTTGTATTTAGTTTGCTTCCTCATCTCTCTTACATTGTCTTTACTTTTATTGCTGGATCTTCAATTCTCTTTTATTCTCTTTTGAACGTCTTTTATTCTGATTCTACTCACTCTTATGCTTTTCTGTGGTGTTTTAATTTCTTATCTAAGTTTCTTTCTTTGTGTGCTTATGAGAAAGGAGGATATGTAATATCTTAGTAAGTATGCTCTCATCTCTTCCTTGACTCCACCAGTGGAATACAGTAGATGTGATGTCATTTAGAATGTTATGATTAGACTCATCACTGTTGGTCTTGGGCTGAGCATCTAGCCAGACGCTCCTGGTGGGGCTTTCATCCTATTTGTAACAGCTTGTAACTTGTGCTAATAAATCTACCTGAAAATTACCTTCAGTCTGGACCTAAGTTACTACAAGTTGCTTCTGTTCTTTCTTAAAGTGGAGCAGATGTGGGTCAGTCCTTAGGACACATGGATGTCTTTCCCAATACTAGCTAAATAAAATGAGAAGGCCTGTTATTTTTATTTATTTTTCCAAAAAGTTTCCTCCCGGTATGATAACATCCCAGTTGAGGGTGTGCTAGTGATGCAGAGATTCTGCGGAGTCACATAACTATGCTTGGGGTTATGGGACTTTAGTAGGAAGGGACTGAGTCATCCTACCACCTTAGAACGCATGAGCCTTGGACCAACTAGCTAAAGTGTCTCACTTGCTCTCCTACCCACTCACGGAGGAACAAATGATTAGACACCCCGGAACCGAACACTCAAGATCCTCTCAGGAATTGTGTCTGCAGGACAATCTTTTGATTGAAAAACGTGCACTTGTCCACAATAAGATCTGACAGAGACACGAGGAAAGTTGAAAATAATTTTTTTATCTAACGTGCTCTTGTATGCAGTATACGTGCCACAACAAGTAGAAAAATGCCTAACACTAATACATAGCTGGTAGTCCGTGAATCACAAAAGGAACTGTCATTAGATATGACAGAGAAGACTAACCTCCCTCCCCTTTTATAGAAGAAAGATGATTATATATTAGAAGAACAGTGGGTCCCATACCTCAGTCCTATAGAAGGAAGATCTATATCGCAGGTGCGCTTCACACTCTCCTCTCTGGAAATATTTCTCTCCAAGTGTCTGCGTTACCCATGTGTGTACCCCCATATGACCAAACAGCATGTTCTCAAACAATAGCTGCATCTACATAATTTGTCTACGGTGCCAGTGCCGTACCAGAACAGAAACACAAGGGGCTTTGTTGTTTGACTTTGTCTGCAACGTTCAGACTAAATCCCAGGAAACAAAAGAGCACATGAACAATATGTTGTATGTGAAAGTTGTAGCGTGGCACAAAGCAAAATCGGTTTGTGTAGTAATGTGTGCAAAGTAGAAGACATTCTGCAACATGCTCATGCTAACATAGGGAAGACGACAATGCCATTATGGGCCACTTGACACTGGACCACAGCAGGTGTTGAGTTGGACAATGAGATGGGAAAAGGGGGAGGTTGTGATGGCTTTGTAGATAATGCAATTGATTTGAAAGATGATGCGAGCTGGCAACTGGAGCCAGTGGGATTTCATTGGGTGGGGTGGTGCCGTGGGCATATTTATTCAGTCATTGATGGGGTGTGAAATGGAGAGTAAGATACAGCTAAGGGGGTAATGTGGAGTGTATGAGATCCTGAAACAGGCCATTGACACCTTCTAAATACAAATATGAGGGTTTAGCCTAAGTATTCCTTTCCTTTATTTCCTCTGATCTTTCTCCCTTCTGCTATATTCCACCTTAACCTGTCCATTTCTTTTCTTCCTATAATATTTCTCCATTATCCAATATTCCACCTGAGCCCTTCCATTTCTTTACTTGCTCTGAGATTTCCCTCTTTTCGCATATTCCACCTTATCCCTCCATTCCATTCCTTCCTCTGATCCTTCTCCCTCCTCCTATATTACACGTGAATCAATTAATTCCTTTCCGTTCTCTGATCTTTCTCCCTTCTCCCATGTTCCACCGTAACCCTCTATTCATTTCTTGCCTCTTATCTTTATTCATTCTCTTATATTCCACCTTAGCCCTTACATTCCTTCCTTCCTCTCATCAACCTCCCTTCTCCTATATCCCACCTTAGCACTTACATTCCTTTCCTTCCTCAGTTGTTGCTCATTCCTCCTGTATTCAACTGTAGGCCTACTATTCTTTTTGTTCCACTCATCTTTCTCCCTTCACAAACATTCCACCTGAGCCCTTCCTTTTTATCCTTAATCTGATCTTTCTCCATTCTCCTATGTTCCAACTGAGCCCTTCCATTCCTTCTTTCTTCTGATCTATCTCTCCTCCTATATTTCACCTTAACCAGTCCATTCTATTCCTTCCTCTGATCTTTCTCTCTTCTCCAATAGTACACATGCATCGTTTAATTCCTTTCTTTTCTCTGATCTTTCTCTCTTCTCCTGTGTTCCACCTTAGCCCTCCATTCCTCTCCTGCCTCTTATCTTTCTCCCTTTTCCTATATCCCACCTTAGCTCTTCCATTCCTTTCCTTCCTATTATCTTTCTGCATTCTACTATATTCCACCTTAGCCCTCTTTTAATTTCCTTCCTCTGATCTCTCTCCAGGGGGTGGCCGGGATGGCTCACGGATGGGGGCATGCGCAGGGGTTGTGGGGTGTCACGCAGGTCAAGTTGCAATTCCAGGGAACTGCACAAAAGAAGTTTTAATTTTTTTAAAATTTTTCCACATGGACCCAGGATTTGCGTCTCTGGTCTATCTATCTATCTATCTATCTATCTGGGCATTTGTATTGCGCACTACTCACCCGGAGGGTCTCAAGGCGCTGGGGGGGGGGGGGTCCGCTACTGCTCGAATAGCCAGGTCTTGAGCTGCTTCCTGAAGGCGAGGTGGTCCTGGGTCAGGCGGAGGTGGGTCGGAAGGGAGTTCCAAGTCTTGCCGGCCAGGTAGGTGAAGGACCTTCCTCCTGTGGTGGCTCTTCGGATGCGGGGGACGGCGGCGAGGGCGTGGCTGGTCGATCGAAGCTGGCGCATGGGAGCGTAGAAGTTGAGGCGGCTGCGGAGGTATCCTGGTCCTTGGTTGTGTAAGGCTTTGTGTGCGTGGGTGAGGAGCCGGAAGGTGATTCTCTTGTTGACCGGGAGCCAGTGCGGGTCTCTCAGGTGTTCGGAGATGTGGCTGCGGCGGGGGATGTCCAGGATGAGTCGTGCTGAGGTGTTCTGGATCCGCTGGAGTCTCTTCTGGAGTTTGGCGGTGGTTCCGACGTAGAGGGAGTTGCCGTAGTCCAGACGGCTGGTGACGAGGGCCTGGGTGACCGTCTTCCTGGTCTCGGTGGGGATCCATCGGAAGATCTTGCGTAGCATTCGCAGGATGTGGAAGCACGACGAGGAGACGGCGTTGACTTGTCTGGTCATGGAGAGGGAGGAGTCCAGGATGAAGCCCAGGTTGCGTGCGCGGTCAGTTGGTTTGGGTGCGCTGCCCAGGGCGGGGGGCCACCAGGAGTCGTCCCAGGCGGAGGGTGAGGATCCCAGGATGAGGACTTCCGTCTTGTCGTGCTCCTGCTTTACTGCTTCCAATGCAGCATTCTGATTGGTCTTTGCACCGTGATATGGCACTTAGCCAGGGGATGTAGGGGTGTATATTATCTGCATGCAGGCTGGAATGCTTTAGCCCTTCCATTCCTTTCTTTCCTCTCATCTTTCTCCCTCCTTCAATATTCCACCTTAGTCTATAAATTCATTTCCCTTCTCTGATCTTTCTCAATCATTCTATATTCCATCACAGCCCGTCAATTCTTTTCCTTCCTCTGATTTTTCTCCCTTCTCATATATTCCCTTCAATTCCTTTTTTTCCTTTGATCTTTCTCCCTTTTTCTATATTCTACCTGAGCCCTTCCATTCCTTTCCTTCCACTGATCTTTCTTCCTTCTCCTATATCCCACCTTAGCCCTTTAATTCATTCCTTCGTCTCATTTTTCTCCCTTCTCCTATGTTCCACCTTAGCCCTGCATCCCTATCCTCCCTCTGATCTTTCACCCTTCTTCTATATTCTACCTTACCCTGCCCATTCCTTTACTTCATCCGATCTTCCTGACTTCTCCTATATTCCACCTTATCCATTCCATTCCTTTCCTTTCTCTGAACTTTCTCCAAGGGGCGGCCGGAATGGCTCGTGGGTGGGGGCCACGGGTGATGTGGGGTGTCACGCAGGCGGAGTTGCAATTCCAGGGAACTTCACATAAAACACGTTTTTCAAATGTCTTATCATGCGTCTCTAGTCTTGCTCCTGCTCTCCTGCTTCCCACTTAACCCCTTGCGTGCGGCGCACATTTTTGCGCTGTGCGTTGGTTTTACTAAGTGGGCGGGATTCCGACAGACAGGGGCCGTCCTGCGCACTCGCCTACCATGACGCCTGACGGCTTCCGGCCGTCACGAGCATACAAGAGGTTAATGAACAGGAAGCAGGCCGGCATGCTCCCTCCCCTAAGGCACTCACAACACTACAATGCAACTTTGTGATTAGTCTTTTTGCTGTGATATGGCTATCATGCAGGGGCTGTAGGTGTGGGCATCTTCTCCATGCAGGGAGTAATGCAGCCTTCATGGAGAAGGGGAACATGCGCATGACTGGTGCGCACTTAGGGTTGGGCAATCACTCCTCCACTGCCCTGCTCCGCCCACCCACAAATGAAACATAAAATGATGAAAACTTAAACAGGGGTGGAGTGGCTTGAGGATGGGGTGGAGTAGCTGGAGGTTGGAGGGGTGAAAGGGGGTGGAATGGCTGGAGGATGGGAGTGGAGTAGGTGGAGGTTGGGGGAGAAAGGGGGGTGGATATGATCTTTGGAATTCATAAGAGTCTGTCCAGGGACTGGTTTATCAGTAAGACTTGGCTGGTCAAAGTGCTTTTGTGCACTGAGTTAACTTAAAAGTACATTATCTTATACTACTTTATAAACAAAAGTGTAAACTTTCAGTATGGAGATAAGGAGGCATTTCTGATTATATACTTGTTATTTAGTGCACTCCCTCAAACCGCTTAAAATGCAACAGTATTTCCTAAATTAACCTGTTGGTCATTTCATTGAAATTGGAAAATAAAGGGCTTCGTTAATCAGATGTTACTAATACTTTACACCTAATCATTTTAATAAGTATTTGCAAATCAGATCAGTTTATATTCTATTTCAGTGTAGTGCACCGTCATTCTTTAAATGCAGAAAAAGGATCAACTGCAATAGTGACGTGTTCTGGGATTCAAAAGTGATGCAAATTGCTTTCAGCATTGTTTATAAAATCACTAACAATTTTCAGAAACAAGAATTTTATATTCAATATCTTATTGTAAAACTAAGTTTGATTTTAATAAATAGAGAAATGCTTAATTTGCATGACAAATATGTGGATAAACACAGAGGTATGCAGCTTTTCCTTTGAGAGTCTGTCCTTCCTGCTGCTAGTATGTGTTTCAAGTGAACAAACTGGGCCTGATTCACAGTGAATACCAAAATGGTAGTAAGTTTAGGATTTTGTCTTAAGTTAGTTCTGTGAATCGGGCCCAGTTTGTTCACTTGATACACAAAATCCTAAACTTACTACCATTTTGGTATTCACAAAAGACACTTACTCATTTTGGTATTCACAAAAGACACTTACTCATTATGGTATTCACAGAAGGCACTTACTCATTTCGGTATTCACAGATGTTAGGACTCCTAACTTTAGGACTCCTAAATGTCTTGTGTGAATACTGAAAGTCTTAAAGTTAGGATTTTATTCAGTTTATGTTATGTTATTTACTCTTATATAGCACTCGAATTACCCTGGGGCATCTTGGTGCTGCCTAGAGAAACATCACTGATAACAGCAACTGAGCTGAAGTGGAATTTTAGTACAGGAAAGCTTTTAGTTGTTTTATGAAAGTTGCGTACACTGGGGTATCCCTCTGAGATGTGGGCAGACTGTTCCAGTACTTGGGGGCCAGATAGGAGAAGACCATCCCTCCTGTGCGTTTGAGACCGATGCGAGGTATGTGGAGCAACCTCGTAGAGCCATATCTCAACAGATGTCCAGGGGTGTATTTGTTCAGTTTCTTTTGTAAATATTGTGGGCCTCGGCTGTTTAAAGCATTAAAGGACAGACAGCAGATTTTAAAGAAGGATCTTTTTTTATAGGTAGCCAATGTAGGGCTTTTTACAAAGGCAGTGACCGAGAGCCTGCAGGCATATTTAAGATCATTCTGGCAGCGGTGTTTTGAATGACCTGAAGTTTGTTCAGAAGTGTTACCTCCACTTCAGCCAATAGTCGTTCCCGTAGTCCAAACGACTGATCACCATCGCTTGCACCAACGTTCTACGATGGTCTGTTGGTATGTATGGGAGAATTTTTCGGAGTAGTCAAAGGCTGTAATAGCAAGAACCTGTGGTGGCTGCTACGTGATCCTGCATTGATAGTGAGCGGTCTAGTTTTACACCCAGGTTTTTGACACTCTGTTTTGGGACTAAACAGCAGAGGCCTTTCCCAGTAACATTACTTCAGTTTTTCCAGGATTCAACTGGAGGCCGTTGTTTGTCATCCAGTTGGATATTGCTAGTATGCCATTGGCCAAACGGAGCCTATCTGACTCTAGGTTTGAGCCAATGGTAAACAGTAGCTGGGTGTCATCAGCGTAGGAGATTGTTTCAAAACCCAATGCTTCTACTGCCTCAGCCAATGGTGCCATATAAATGTTAAAGAGGGTTGGGCTGAGGCAGGAGCCTTGTGGGACACCCTTCTCCAGAATGGAAAGGGCCCATGATATCTGTTTGGGATCTGTCCGTCAGAAGGTTTTGAAGTCATTTGAGGGCTAAACCCTGGATGCCATAGGATGTTAACCTCTCCGCAAGCCTAGTGTGAGAGATGGTATCAAATGCCGGGGAGAGGTCAAGAAGGATGAGTATGGATGAACCTCCAGCATCTACAGTGATCCTCAGGGAGTCCGTTAGGGCTAGCAGGGCAGTCTCCGTGCTAAAGCCCGGGCGGAACCCTGATTGCGGGGGGTCCAAGATGTTATTTGTTTCCAGGTAGCTACTTAGTTGTCTGTTGACATTGCTTTCCAGCGTTTTGGCCAGCAGAGGGAGCAAGGAAATGGGGCGATAATTGCCAAGCTCTTCTGGGTTTGCCAGTTTTTTTTAGGATAGGACGAACAAACGCTTCCTTCCAAGAAGTAGGGATAGTTCCCGGTTGGATAGAATGGTTATATATTTTTTGAAAAGCCAGGGCACAACTGTGGGACAGGAGAGTCATAATTTTAGGAGGACAAGGGTCTATAGGGGAGCCTGATTTGGGCACATTTAGGGCCAGATGTAGGTAGCCCAATACCAGTCGGTAACGGCCTGCAAATATAGATTTTCGGCCATTTCTGACCGGTATTGAGCATTTGGGATGTAGGAGAGTGAAAATCGTCTGATTCTGTAAATTTCCCGAATCGTTAAAGTTACCGAATCGGTAAACTTTCCGAATCGGAAAATATTCCGAATCAGTAAATTTACCGAATCGCAACGGTTTGCGAATCGGTAAATTTACCGAATCGGTAAAATACAGAATCGGTAAATAAGAAGTGGTAAAAATGAATATTGAGATGTAGGTAAGCTCTTAAATACCGAATTTGCTTGACATTCGGTATTTTAAGAGTCGGTATTTACCATGGATTGAAATCAGGTGGTAACAAGGTACAGCCTATAAAAAAGGACCCAAAATGCTTGCGTCTGGGACCTAACGGAGTATGGTTGCTGTGGTTGGTGGGGTGACCCAGAGCAGCCTGTCACGCTTTTTCAACAAATTCCTTGATGCCATGTTACAGAGGATGGACCATTATATATCTTTCCCTGCAACCCATGCTGAACTGCTCCAAACAAAATCTGACTTCTATCAGATGTCGCGTTTCCCCAATATCATTGGCTGCATTGATGGCACACACATGTTAATGTTAATGTTAATGTTAATCAGCATTTATTGAGCGCTCGTACGCCCGGAGGCTTCATGGCGCTATAGAAAGGAACAAGGCGCGACAGTCAATTAGCAGAAAAGAAGCAGCTCAGTGATGTGCCTGAGAGAAGAGCCAGGTCTTCAAGGAGTGTCTAAAACTGAGGATGTTGTCGCTCAGTTTTAGATGAAGGGGAAGAGAGTTCCAGAAGGCAGCTGCAAGGTGGTCAAAGCAGCTGCCTCCGAGACGCTTCCTCTTGTACGGAGGTACAGTCAGGAGGAATTTATGGGTGGACCGGAGGTTACGGGAAGGACTGTATCTGTTAAATAAGTCTCTAATGAATAGGGGGCCAGTATCATGTAAAGACTTAAATAGAATGCACCCGGCTTTGAAGGCCACGCGTTGCTCAACCGGCAGCCAGTGTAGCTGTTTCAGGCCAAGTCTGACTGATTGCCTCCTGGGGATGTTCAGAAGAAGTCTGGCTGATTGGTTCTGAACCACTTGGAGGCGTTTAAGCTCTCCAGTTTGGAGCCCAAGGTAGAGACTGTTAGAAAAGTCCAGTCTGGACAGAACCAAGGAGATGACGATTTGTGTGAGAGCCGCTGGGGAGAAGAAGCAAGCTATTTTTCTAATTTTCTTCAACTGAAAAAAGCTGGAGGACACAACTGCTCCAACCTGTTTTTTTAAAGAGAGATCCTCGTTAATGAAGATACCTAGGCTCTTGACCGAGGGTGACTTAGATGGAGGGACGCCCATGCTGGAGGGCCAGAAGCTGGGATTCCAACTAAGTGTACTCTGTCCAGGCAAGACCAGTTCGGTCTTGCCTGGGTTAAGTTTCAGATGATTGCAGCTCATCCAACTCAGAATGTGGGACATGGTGTTTTGAAATTCTACCACAGAGTCCTTGGTGTTCAAAGGAAAGATGAGCTGCAAATCATCAGCATAGTTGAAGATGGTTACCTTTGCTTTCCTGAGGGAGTACAAAAGGGGGCGTAGGTACAAATTAAAAAGCAGAGGAGATAACGAGGAGCCTTGAGGTACTCCGCAGGTGGTGGATATAGTAGGAGCCGTGAAGGAGCCCAGTCTGACCGATTGAGTTCGGCCAGTGATGAATGAGCGGATCCAGCTCAGCGCAGGGCCCCTAAGGCCTGCCTGCTTGACACGGTCAACCAAGATAGTGTGGTCGACCGTGTCGAACGCAGCAGAGAGGTCCAATAGCACCAGAGCCTGATGGATCCCTTCATCCGCGTTCCGCCTCAGAGTATTCTGCACCGAAAGAATGACCGCTTCGGTAGAATGGCAAGGACGGAAGCCAGCCTGATTAGGTGCAAGATACTCTGATTTCTCCAGAAATATGGAGATGCTGTCACAAACGTAAGACTCCAGAAGTTTGGCACAGTATGGCAACAAAGATATGGGTCTGTAGTTAAGCGGATCTAGCGGGTTGGCTCCTGCCTTTTTTATAAGGGGGATGAGGAGGGCTTTTTTGAAATTGCTTGGGACTTTACCCTGTATAAGTGATCCATTCAGCATGGAAAGTAAGCACCCAGGAAAGCTGGTGCCCACTTCTTTCAGAATGTGAGGGGGGCAGATGTCATCAGGGGAGCCGGATTTGACCTTTGTGAGGAGTTTGGATAAGTTGGCATTATTAATAGGGGGATAGGAGTCCAGGGTAGCAAAATTATGAAAAATGTCTGCAAAAAGAAGAGGAGGCTGAGTGGTAGGGATACTTTGTTTAATGGTACAAATTTTGTCGAAAAAAAGGAATTCAGTGAGTTGCAGAGCTCCTGGGTGGGGACCATCGGGAGAGAGGTTCTGTCACTAGTGCTAAGGTTTTCCACAATATTAAACAATTCTCTAGATTTATTGTGAGCCTTGAGAATTTTTTCCGAAAAGTAATCAGTTTTGTGTTTCAGAATAAGCTTTTGGTAGTCCTTACGAGCCTTACAGTAGTTAGCCCTGTCTTGTCCTGAGTAGGCTGTTCGCCACTTTCGCTCCATTTGACGGACTTTGAGTTTAAGAGTTTTCAAATGAGGTGTAAACCACCTGTGAGCGTCGTTGGGGCGAGAGCGGGGAAAATTGGTACAGGGAGCATGAGCATCAGCTGCCTGAAGTAGCCACTCAGAGAAGGCTTCTTCCACTTCTTCGATACCCTGATCGAGTGAGGGACGGGAGGAAGTTAAGGATCCAATAAAAGCGGGGATATCAACATTCTTCCACATTCTAGTCTTTCCTCCTTGCTGGGGCAGGGGCTTTCTACTTCTTTCAGTGGTCATGGTGAAGTTGATCAGAAAGTGATCCGACCAAATGCAGGGCGTGATGGACTTAATAGCCAAGGGGATGTTTTGGGACCAAATTTGGTCTAGGCTATGCCCTTTATCATGAGTTGAAAGGTGAATGTGTTGGATAAGGTTCATGTCTAGCAGGGTCTCTTTCAGCATAGCTGCCTGAGAGTCAGACTCAACCGAGTCCAACCAAAGGTTAAAATCTTCCAGCAGCACGATTTTATTGTGGGAAATTATCAAGGGGGCCAGTTATTCTGCTAGAGATGCCGTGAAAGTAGGCATATTTTGAGGGGGCGGTATATGAGGATCAGAAGTAGTGATCCAGTGTTCATGTCCATTTTAAAAATCAGGTTGTCTGATCCTGTTAAATCAAGGGATGGTAAGGAAGAGACTTTATGGGTGTTGCGAATAATCGCAGCGACCCCTCCGCCCCTTTTACCGGGTGGTCTGTCAACATGCAGTATGTAGTAGTTCGAAGGAACTGCGGCTAAAATGTCAGGCAGGGATCCCACATTAAGCCAGGTCTCAGAGAGAAATAACAAGTCTGGTAGTTCGGCCTGGAGCAGGAGAAAAATATCCAAGTGGTGTTTAACCATGGACCTGGTATTTAAATATAGACATTTAAGGGTAGTTTCAGAGTCATGGGGGGTCAAAGGAGAAGGCAAGGGTTTAGGTTTAGGAGCTTTGCCAAAGTTGAATTCAGGCTTTAAAATACCATAGATGGCGGCTCGCTTTAAGATGTAAGCGGGTGGGGCGAGGCCAGCGCTATCAGAGGGTCTGAGTGACAGCAACGAAGCGGAGGAGTATTTGTAGTTTATGCCAGGGGGTCTGGCCCCAGGCCCCGGTCTGCCGCGGACGGGCGCGGACGGGCGCAGACGGGCTTGACTTGTGCGCGATCCCATTTGTCCCCCTGCTGCCACAGAATACATATATGGGAATAGAAAGTCTACCCACACCATCAATGTGCAGGTGATTTGCAATGCTAAGTGCGCCATAACTGACCTTGTGGCAAAATTTCCTGGGAGTACCCACGACTCCTACATATTTCAAAACAGCGGAATATATGCACGGCTGACAGCAGGGGAATTTGGTGAAGGATACCTGCTAGGTAAGACACAGTGTGCGACCCCATTAACACCTAGTGCATAAAGATGTACATGTATGCATGTGAGTAACGTACTCCCATTTCCTTTTAGGAGACAGTGCATATGCCCTCCACTCCTTCATACTCACCCCCTACCTCAACCCCTCAACACCCAGCCAAAGGAGATATAACAGGGCCCACAAGAGAACAAGAAACATTGTGGAGCTTACCTTTGGTATATGGAAGAGCAGGTTCAGGTGCCTCCATAAGAGTGGAGGTGCCCGGCAGTATACCCCCATCACCTGCTGTAAAATTATTGCTGCCTGTGCCATGGTGCACAACCTTGCTGTGAAGAAGGGCACAGAGGTGGAGTTGTCAGACTTTGAGGATCATGACGACGAGGTTGCTATGCCTGAAACAAAGCCTGCTGGAGTGTCAACACCAAGTGATGGCAGATACAGACGTGAGGAGATAACAGACAACTATTTCTGAGTAAGTAATGAGACTGAGACATATGTAGAATGCTCGAAATGTTGTTTAATGTTGTATAGATCTCGGTATGTTAAAGAACAAAAGTGCACCAGAAAGCATTTCACTGCAATGCTCACAGTGACTAAACACACACAGACAGGTGTTGTATGCACCCACCGTAGTTTTAAATTGTCACTACGCAGGTATCCATGGCACAAATGTGCAATACAAACTTTTAACTTACTAAATTGTATGTCCAATGTCACTAGCCCATACTATTAACTGTTCATTTGCGTCCACGCTTAACCAGATGTATGTGGCTCACTGTGTTTACTGGGGGTTTGGGCTGTAGCCTCACCTTGTCGCCTGCTGCTCTTCCTTGTCTCTACAACTAAGGGGTTTGCCATGCTGCTCCTACTTGTGCTCCCTTCACTCTCTGGCACGTCAATAGCAGCAGTTTGTGCAGTTTGAGCATTGATTAGCGCCTCAAGCGCACCGGTCATTCCAGCTATGCCCCTTGTCAGGTGATTACTGTTTTAAGTCAAGACCTCCTGACTGTTCATGCTATGCCTGCATAGCAGGGATGTGGCTGTGGCCAGGCGGTGAATTGCTTTCTCAGTTCTCTCTGCACGCTGCTTCTCCCATGCGCCTTGATGATATTTCTGTGTCCAGTTTTGTGCACAGTTGCTGCAAGGATTGTGTCATGTCATGTATCCCTGTAGCCATGTTTTTGTTTACTTCCACCAGTTCCCTGATGCCCTTTTCAATTTCTTTCATATTGATATTGAGGTTGCGCATTTGTCGTTGACAGGACATGATGCCCTTTCCCTGCATCCTCTGAATCTTGACCATGGATCCCTCCAGGCCTTGGAAGACACTGGAGCCCTCCCCACGTGCACCTACACTCCTTCCTTGGACACTGCGGCGTCTTGTGGTACTAGGGACAGGCTCTGCACTGGGCTGCAATCAGGCAGAGATGTCAGCTCCAGGCAAGGTGTGTGGGTCTTCAACCACCATTTCACCGGCATCTGTCTCCATTTCGATCAGTGGGGAAACAACATGCCTCCTGCTAGGTTGTGCTGCAGGTGTTTCAACATCCAGTGATGCTGGCATATCTGGTGACGACAATAACAGTGGGGACTGTGAAGGTCGTGGGGATGCCTGCAATTCTTCAGTGATTTCAGGGTCTTGGGAAGGTGGCTGCCCACTCGGTACACCTGTGTCCTGTGATGCACTGGGACCTGACTCCTGACTTTCATCCCTCTCGGGTGCCGTGCCTTCTGTCTCCTGTGACTGCCTTCTGGATGTGTGGCCTGTGGACATATGTGCGTATATCAGCTAGGCGCAAATGTCTCACAGCCACTACAATTAAAACTTTTGGAATTTGCACAGTTTACATGTTGCCTGCCCTTCATTATGTCTGCAATCTTTTGCCTAACTTGGTGGGTACTGTGCTGTATGACATGGTCTTTCATTAACTGACTATATGTACCATGATGCATTGCTACTGTTTGGCGCAGACACACTGGGACTGGGGTAACTTAGCTTCAAGGGGTGAGGTAAGGATGAGGGTGTGAGGGGGATTGATGTGCATGCAACTTACCTTTTCTACTTGCAGCTTTGGCAGAGCTGTCCACTTCTCCCAGTCAGCAGACGCTTTCAGGCTCCAAGGTTGTGGCCACCATCTCCTCCAGGTCAGTGAGGGGGGGGGGTGCTATGTTCTTTCCTCCACCTGTTTGCGAGTCCTGTTTGTGGTGGTCTGCAATTTTTTTTTTTTTGAGGCTCCTCAGGTCATAAAACCGCTTTTTTAAATCTTCTGTGACTCTGGTGCTCACTCCCACAGCATTGACTTTGTCAAGGATATCAAGCCAATTCTTCCTTTTTGCAGATTCAGGCACAGAGAGGGAATGCCTTCCAAGAAGTTTGTGGTGCGCCTTTACCACCTCCTCCACAAGGACCTGGAGCTCCATGCTGCTGAATTTCAGCTTTCGCTTTCTCTCTGTCTGCTCTGTGTCTTTGCTGGTTGCCATGTTTTAGGTTTTAAACGGCACAAACTCTATCTGCTGCTGCTCCCAGTCTCACTGCTCCAACTACCTCTCCAGAACCTTCTAATTAGTTGCAGCTGCCTGTGTAGCCACTTCCTGGTAGAGAGGGGGAGGGTGGTAGCACCTGATTGGCTGTTGTGTTAAGTTTCACTTTTGCTTGCTTTCCGATTTGGAATTTACCAAATCGGTATTTACCGATTCAGTATTTACCGAATCGGTATTTCCCATTTTTCCCTGTGGGCCTTTTGGCCCATAGGGATGAATGGGAAATACCGATTCAGTAAATACCGATTCGGTAAATTCCGAAAGTCCGATACCGAATTTTACCGATTCGGTAAATTATACCGAATTTTTCCCTACATCTCATTTACCGATTCTTGAATACTGAATCGGTAAAATTCGGTATTTAAGAATTGGTAAATGACATTTACCTACATCTGGCCCTTAGTGCTTTAGTTATTTCTCCAAGTGTGGCAGGGGCATAACAATCCAATGAGCAGGTTATCCTGTTTGTAGATCTTTCAGGTCAGGCCAGGGCTCGCGGATGTGTTGTATCGGGTGGAGGTAAGTTGGAGTAGATGATTGAAATTTTCTCCTGAAAGAAAGCGGCTAAGGAATCGCAAAGTTCCTGAGATTCTACGGGCTTTTGTTTCCATGCTTCAGGTGATACAAAGTCCCTAACGATATCAAAGATGGCTTTAGAGGAGTTACTAGCATTCACAATTTGACTCAGAATATAAAGGCGCCTTGCCGACTTTAGGTTCCGGCTAGGGCTAGTTTGTATATCTGTCTATCTTGAGAGGACTTACTCGCTCACCAGCGTCTCTCTAATTGTTTGCAGGAAGATTTTTCCTGCCTTAGTTCTGTGGAGTACCATTGTGCTGAGCTTCGTTTAGGAGTAGTAAAGTTAGGACTCCTAACTTTAGGACTCCTAAATGCCTTCTGTGAATACCGAAAGTCTTAAAGTTAGGATTTTTCTCAGTTTAGGAATCCACAAATCCGCCATGTCTGACACAGGATGAAGGTTGCGAATAGGCCACACGTATGACATGGTAACAGTGGGGGTGGATTAATTTATATGTCATTCCTATCTTGTTAATCTGCCTTCTGCCTACACAAGATTCCTAAGACAACAAACCTTGGTAACTGTTGGTGAATTATTTATGTCAGTCTGTCAACCAGCATCCTAATAACGTGAAGGTCTTATGTTCACCTTTTCTAACTCCTCCCTGTGGCAGCCTTCTTAGGCTCAGTAAGGCTTGTTTTTCACATGTTTTCATTGCAGTCACTGCACTAAATCCAACTCCTTCTAGTATGCAGAAAATAGCTGGGGCTGTAAGCAAATCTACTTTTGAAAAGAGGACACACATTGTGGGGCAATACATTCCCTAAAGAACACTTCTGCAAAGACTAAGGCCCAGATTTCCAAAGCTTTCATATTGTCCTTGAGTCACTCAAAGTGACACAATGACAACTCAAAAGCTTCATTAGGAGTTAGAAATCCAGGTACGTCAGCGTCTTGCTCTCTGTTAGGCCACATTTCAGGCCGGTCGGCATTCCAGTGTTGAAGCACTGACGCACCTGTGTATCCACCCGTTAATTTGACGCAATTCATGGGATTGTGTCAAATCAGAATGCCTGCTATAGGATGGTGTAATGGGGAGAAACGTTTCCTATTTCAATGCATGATGTATTCTGCTTAATGCGCAGGCTGTCTTAGTTCAAGGTGTGAAAGCCCTGTGGCTGTGACCTCCTCCTCTCAGCAAACGGCTTAGTGGTCCTTCCTCTTGTGATGAGGGGGAGCATCAATAATGGATTGGACCCGGGAGATTCAGTTTTACGTCCTGAAGTGCCCGTGGCTACGTGTCAAGTCAGTGGCACCTTGTCACAGAGTGGGGTTGGATCAGTCTCACTGACCCCCTCCCACTTTATATGAGATGGGGACAGGCGCCTTCTATCAGGTCAGCCAATGATAGGAAGTGATTCTAAAGGGGATGATGGACGGAGCGTTTGAACAAATCAAACACACACCCCCAGTCAACTGATCTGGGTTTAATCCATCACCATTCTTTAGTTCACTCAGCCACCCCAGTTCAGACATGGCTATATGCAAATCAGTCTGACCCTGTGCCTCATGGGAACAGTCCAGCCCGTACTGCCAAGTCATGTCTTCCCTGGACCGGAAACAAGCATCCTGGGACCGGTTTCGGATTCATAATCCTCATCAGCCAGGCTATCTTGAATCCAATGGCCAAGTGAACAAGGGAATCACGTCTGAGAATATCCTGCCACACTTAGGGCGAACAAAACGATACAAAAGGGGATGATGGACGGAGCGTTTGAACAAATCAAACACTCACCCCAGTCAACTGATCTGGGTTTAATCCATCACCATTCTTTAGTTCACTCAGCCACTCCAGTTCAGACATGGCTATATGCAAATCAGTCTGACCCTGTGCCTCGTGAGAACAGTCCAGCCCGAACTGCCAAGCTATGTCTTCCCTGGACCGGAAACAAGCATCCACGAATCTCAGAGGCTTCGCGACTGGCATGCGCTGTGGATGAGGGTTTGTGTGCGTTTATTCTTGTGAATAGTGGTTGTATGTGTGCACACTTGTGAATACATGGTGGTGTGAATGAGTGTGTGTGTAGGTGGGTCAGCGGATGGTTGCAGGTGTGTGGTTTGCCCCCTTCTTGACCTGTTCTAAGCAGTGCGTCATTGGCCAGTGGTGGCAGATAGGGTCCACAGGCATTCTCTCTTAGGAACCAATACTTATTTTTAATCATGAGTTTGACCCAATACAAATAAGAAGAAGGTGCCAAAGTGAAAGTAAAAAACAAAGTAAAGTGTCAAAGTAAATAGGCAGGGAGAGCATAGTGGATGAAAGAGGCGTGAGGTGAAAAAAGCTATGCAGCCTTGGGTTTCTACAGCTATGACATTCAGCCGCAGTTTCAGCAGGTATCTTGGACAAAATGTAAACCTCAGTTTGTTTTTAAATTAGGCATCGCCTCAAAGGTGCCTCAAAGGTGCTAGAATAGCACAGTCACAGCACCTCAGCCACTCAAGACACTAGTCAGCCCACATTAGTAGATGCAGAGATCACTTTCTGTGATATGACTCTGAATGCCAACTCTTAAAATGTCTCCATCTTAGGCCCGGCCACACACGGCCAGATACGCAGTGGGATATCAGGTCGATGCGGCATCATGGCACACTAACAAAAACACCGCAGCTTACTGAAGATTGAAGGTGGACGCTGGTGCATGGAGGAGGCAATATTAACTTCAATCAGCAAAATAACTATTTCACCAATGTGCAAGAAGAGTGAAATGTAAGGATACATACATTATTATATGCCCTTCATTTTATGTATGAACATCATGTATTTTTCTCTACATTCAGGTGAGTTTGCTCTGCTCTAGTCTGTATTCTTCCCAAGAGACTGAACTTCTAGATCCCCAGGGAACAGCTTCTCTTTCTGGAAAGTACAGGTGAGTGTTACCTCTCAGAGAGGGAGTTTTGGTCACACCTCTGTAATAACAGTGTTGGTTGCTCAGGGAAGTAGGGCCTCTACTGTGTAATTAAGTGACCTGAACCTGTCATTATTTTGCCTTCATAAGATGCTTGTACTGTTAACTGAGAGTGGTGTCAAACGAGACTCAGTCTGGGGTTGCTGTGAACCTGCACAACCTGTGGTGATATTAGGCACAACTTGGAAGTTAGGCTGCCCCTTGGTCATTCAGCCATTCTGACACCACTGCCTGGCACACCTCCTACATCCTGTTTAGAGAGGTTTTTGATGAACTTGCAGCTCTGAGGTACCTCATCAAATGGAGCTCTATAGGTATCTGATCATCACATTTAGCTTTTGCACTTTGAAGTCACTGGTGAGATCTGCCTGCACTCTGCAGTCCTGGGGGCTGGAAACCCTCTCCGCCCCTGGGCAGCTTCTTCTCGGGGGCATCGTTCATGTTTACACTAAAGTGACACAGAGTGAGATCAGCTACAGGGAGAGACCAGAGCAAGAAACCTGTCATAGGTAAGGAGAGTGGTGATGTGTCTGTCATCTAAGGCCAGTGCCCAGTCAGATGGCTCTCAACCTCTGGGAGAGCTCGCGTGGGCCACCATGTATGTGTCCACATGTCCAGTGTAAGCAACGGATGATCCCTACGTCTGGTGGGCATGTTGAGCCTCGATTGACTGAGTGTTTCTCCCTACATGTTGTATCTAACTTTGCGTTTTTTGGGGGAAACACAAGCCTTTGGCCAAATGTGTTTTATTGGGGCTAATTGACACACACAGAATTATCTATGTGTGGGATTGATCAGAGTTTTCCCTGGACGTGCATTTGTGTTTGGGTTAAGAGAGACCCCACCTGTAACCTGTTATTTAATAGGCATGGGTGTGGGTTGCAGGGTCTGTCTGACCACATACATCTGACTTGGGGTGATTGGGAGTTTGCCTTGGGTAAATCCTTCAGCAATGGTGAGAGTTCACTGGAACTCCTGAAAATAATAGAGCTGTCACTCGTGCCATTTTCATCGACATTCTCAATGGTTTTGGTATAGTTGTCAAGGCATACATTGACATAGTTATTCATTCTTAGATCGTGACGTACACTGACATCGCTCTCACTGCTAACAAGATTGGCATTGGTACATTGATTATGGCATACATTGATATAGTTACTGTTGGTATAAGCATGGTTGTGGGGCTCAGGTGATGGAACACGTTGACATTACATTTACCCATTCCAACACTGTGAAAGGAAATAGAAATAGGAGGCATGAGGGCTGTGAAACAGAACTTCAAAGTAAAATCTCATTATTTAAAATCAGTGACTAAAGCTTTTGGGTGCAGGTGCTCAGCTCCTGTAAGTGATCCTAGACCTTTATTTCCAACAGTCCATCTCCCTTCAGTGAACTAAGCCTTGTATGTGGAATAGTCCATCTGCTTTTAGTGACCATAACTCTGTATGTGCAATGGTCCATCTCCCTTCGGTGAGTCAAGCCATGGCTGTTCAATAGTTCATTTTCCTTCAGGGATCCAGGACCTGTACGTGCAGCAGTCCATTATCCTTCAGTGGCCGGAGCCCTGTATATACAATAGTTCAACCCTCCCAAGTGGCCTTAGCTTTGAACATGCTTTAGCCCACCCAACTTCAGTGGGCCAAACCATGTATGTTTAACAGTTGATCTCCCCTCAGAATGGCTTATCTCCATTCAGTAACCCATGCCCTGGATGCTTAATAATCCTTCTCCCTTCAGTGACACAAGCCATAGTCCAACTTCCATTAGTGATGGAAGCCTTGTATGTGCAGTATGATGACATAAGAACACTCATCAACCGTGGAGTATCTGCCGCCCTCATCCTCCTCAACCTCTCTGCTGCTTTTGACACTGTCTCCCACAACACCATCATCAGCACACTTCACAGCACGGGCATTCAGAAAGAGTGCCTCATTTTGAATACCTCCTTCCTCATATGATGCACACAGAGCATCAGTCTGCCCTCTTCCCATCTGCACCAAAAGACATCATATGTGGCATACCACAATTATTATTCCTCTGCCACACTCTGTTTAACACCTAAATTAACTCAACAACAGGATGTGGGAGAACACCGCTGACCTCTCAGGCAAGGTTCGGCCCAGGCAAATACAGTATCTTGTCGCTCGCTCCGATATTTTCGAGTATTTCCCCAAGGTTGGCGCAGATAGTGCTGGTCTCTAGACACGTGTTTCTGCTTTATTAATCGTCATCAGTAGAGAATACAGTCTCGTATTTTGGCGTTTGCTGAGTAGGCTGACAAACATTATATCATGTTGGGTACCTCTCACTGGCACGCAGGTGCTTCATCTACGAGCTCGTCAGCTCAATGAACCACAGGATTACTTTAAATAAACAACAGGATGTGGGAGCACACCGCAACCTTTCAGGCAAGGTTAGCCCCTGGCATTCTGGGAAATGCAGTATCTTGTAGATTCCTCCAATATTTTTGAGTGTTTCTCAAAGGTTGGCGCAGATAGTGCTGATCTCTAGACACGTATTTCTACTCTCTACTGAAGATGGGCTCAACCCAGAAACACGTGTCTAGAGATATACAGCAATGTCTCCTGAAAGAGACCAAAGACCTGGTTCTTAAACGGAGACATAGCACCCAGATACTGTTAGGGATGACATTGCAGCACTTTGCAAATGCTGATTGATTGATTGATAGCCATCTCCCTTTAGTGACCGAAGCCCTGCATGTGCAATAGTCCACCAGCCTTCAGTGACCCATGCCCTGTATGTACAATAGTCCACCTGCCTTCAGTGACCCATGACCTGTATGTACAATAGTCCACCTGCCTTCAGTGACTCCATGACCTGTATGTACAATTATCCATACCGCTTCAGTGACCCATGCCCTGTATGTGCAATAATCCATCTCTCTTCAGTGACATGAGCCCTGTGTGTGCAATAGTCCATCTCCTTTTAGTGATTCAAGTCCTTGCGGTGTTTATCCTTTTTCGAGTGTGGATGTTTTAGGAATATAAAATGCATATTAACACATATTACCAATTGCTAGGCCTTCAAAAATGCCTCTGCAGGTCAAGCTGATGGCTGTCCTCCACATGCTGGCATCTGGTTCATTCCAGAGCACCTCCACCAGGGAGGCAGGAATATTGCAGCCACCTTTTACTGCCTTCCTACGCTCTGTCCTTGATGCCATAATTAACCTAACCCGTAGTACAACATCTTCCACAAGACACAACAACAGCAGCTGAACTCCAAGCAAGGCTTCTATGCAATTGCTGTGTTCCTGCATGTGCTAGGAACCATGAATTGAACACCTGTGCAACTGGTTCCCCCTGCACGTACATCACAGGAACCAGAAGCGCACCTAATGTATCAACGTCCAGACCATTTTGGATCATTGGGGGATGTTCACCAATGTGCTGGAAAAATACCCAAGGAGAGCCCATGTTGCCGACATCTTCAGGCACTGCATCATCAACGAGTGCTTCCAGGGTCGGTGATATGGGAATGGTCTACTTGTTGGTTAGCAAATCTGAAATACATAACATAACTACCAGCAGTAAGAAATGTATGACAACATAGCCATATCTGTGTCTAGCAATGGGGATAGGATTATATGTATGAAGGGTGTGCCTCATGCATGCACCATGCAACATGGTACATATGTAATGCAAAACCCTAAGTCACACATATTAAGACATGCAGACTCTGTGTGTTTTTGAATGGCGTACAGGTACAGAGCATTGCAACACTGAGCAAAATGCAGTGACCATCACTGCGTGTAAGGGAGGTGTTCCATGGACATTGTGGGGGTGTTAACAAGGTGAGCTTCAAAATGTGACAAATCAATTGATCTCCCCAGGTGATGTCTAACAGCAAAAAACAACTGAAGTAGTACAAGTCACTCCTGCTTCCTATGTGTGCTGCATTCTGTGGCACACATACACAGAAGATTAGGGCTCTGAGGGTTCATCTTGTGCTGGTAGGTAACCCCTCTTGCACAAAGGCAATCCCACATGCAATGCAGGCACCCAAGTACCATGGTGCAAGTCAGCACCTTGTGTGTCAGTGTAGGCTGAAATGAGAGGAAATTGTGGAATGGCCTAAAATCTGTACCATACTGCTGTTTCTCATTGACGGAGTAGAGTACAGACAGGTGAGTTGCTCCACTGCACAGTGCCACTACCCAAATATCTGGACCACCGTGTCATATACACATGGTGGGCATACTGCACTGCAATGTGTCGACAATGATGATCAACATTCACATGGACTTACTAATCTGTCAATGGCAATAAAGTCAGAACATCAGTGAGTAGCAATGTGTCATCTCACTCTGTGTGGATGGATGGAACCATGCACACAGCACTGGGTAACAAGCCAATAATGAAACCATGGGGCATAACAGACAAGCCAACATGAGTATGATGGCGACACAAGAGGAAAGCCAGAGATTAGTCTCTCCACATTGGCGTGCCTATTCTTATCATTCAAAGGTCAACAAGGTCAGTGGTGTGAGATGAAGTATTGTGGAAATGAGCAAGTGTTTCACACATCATTTTGAATGTATTTTTATACATTTCTTGAAGCACCATAAAACAATTCATCAATCCTGTTTCAGGAGTGGAATGTGGGTCTTCTCTTGAAGCCATACATTGCACCCACCTAATGACAAATGCAGGTAGGTCCTGACCTTGTGTGGACACAATGAGGGCCAATGGGAAACATGCCCAGATGTCCGGCATGGGGAGCACATGATCATCATGTGTGTAGTGTGTGCTGTGTCCTGATTGGCTGAGTGTTCCTAACTTCATGTGACATCAAACATTATGGTGTTTTGATAACGTGAGCCCCTCCGGCCATGTCGTTTTATTGGGGCCAATCTCCTGGGACCATTGTGGTATCATTGCCTACCCGTGGGACTAATCTGGATTTCTCCTGTTTGCACATTTGTCCTGCTGGTAACTTGCCACCCGCCTGTGATCTGTCAATCTGTAGCCTCAGGGCCTGCCTGGCCCCGCATTTATGACTTGGGGTTGATGGAGAGGTCATATTGGGCGATTTTGACAACAGTGTTTCAATTTCATTGTGGCACATACACATATCATTGCGTACATTGACAACAATATCATCAGCTATGTGTGGCATATCATATCAGTGTGGGCCGCAGACATGTGTTAATGTCAATACTGGATAACATTGTGACCGCATCAGTACAAAACACACATATGTCTCAGCAATACTGACAGTCTACGTACACACACATACATGAAGGTTGACAGTCACATTGACTGATGTAACCAATGTGATGGATCAGCTGTTCTGTGGAGTAAGTAGCCCAAATGAAAAGCATATGAATCTAGGGATGTGAAACTCACTAAATTAAACACAGTGCAGTCAAACATGTCATTCATCAACATCCAATAAAGTCCAAATTAGCAAAGGCACCACAGTGTACTCAGGATACAAATCTCAACACACATTTGTGCGAGCAATGAGTACAAAATGAAGACATTGAAGTACACAATCCTCTACAAGTTAGAGTCTTACACATACATGCAACACCCAATATATTGTGTCTACTTTTGGAGTAGACAGTTCCTTGTTACAATATCGATGTGTCCCACATAAAGATGGCCCACATTGCAAAACATATGTGTGTGTAAAGCTGGCTCTGTATATGGTATGCCCTGTGGCTGGGTATACCATGCACAGAGTCCAGGGGTTCCCCAAAGTGTATATGGCTCAAAGTAAAACCCAAAGTGCTCTATTAGTGCTGTGTGGGCGAGCATCCTTACGCCTAGCTCAGAGGGATGTAATACATTTATTACACAACATTGGCCAACAATGGACACTTGACTGAAGAAGGAGATCCACACCAATTTTAGAAAAATATACTTTTTTTATTTTAAGCCTAAAATCTTCACAATAATGTACATAATTTTTTCAATTAAAAAACTTTTCACATTGAAGAATCGACACAAATAACTTTTCAGAAAAATTCAAAGTTATCCTATGGGGAAAATAATATTGTGGTTATACAGGTAAGTAATCCACTTCCAACTTCAGTCTCAGGACAAAAGGTCAGCAAGGGGCAAGGGTCAGGTGAATACCAAAACTGTACCACCAGTGGCACATGGGCAGCCAGGTGCAGAGGTCATAATCGGATTTTGTCCCAATGTGTTTCAATGGAGTCTGGGCAAACCTGGAGCCACACTGCTTGCAGGTAAGTAGATAGGTTGCAGGGGCCAAGCTTTGCGGTTAGCACAAATACAAGGGGGCCACAAAGTATCATCAAAATACACCACCAGCAGCACAGGGGCAGCCTGTGCAGGTTACAAATTCAGCTTTGGATGTCCTATGCTTTTCAATGGAGTTTCTTCTTTTGGCAAACAGGCTGCAGGCGTTGCACTGGAGGATTTTGATTTTACCTAAATACTAAATTTAGTGGTGTATTAGGGGAGTAGCAGGTAGGGCCACCGGGACCCTTACCTGGGGTAGCAACCCTCTATTATGCCATCTTCCTGTGGGAGGGGGCATAGAAGTAGCCCTGATTGGAGGGGTCTTCCCATCATCAAAATGGATGGGACTGAAAGATGTGGTTCACCTCGCTTCTCGTACCTTTAGGGGTGGAGCTGGCAGAGGTGGACACACCTTCTGTATCGTTTCCACTGGTTTTCCTCCCAAAGTGGGGGTGTAAACAGGGGGATGCTCTCTGGCGGTGTTATGTTTCATTCAGGTGCCTGATATAGACTTGGGTAGTGTGGTCGTGTCACTCCTGAACCCCCTCCCTTCCTTATGGTTGAGGCCTCTCCCTAACCCTAAGTATGGTCCCAGACTTTAGTATTATCTTCAGGATGTTCTTCATTGTTAGACCTGAATTTCTTCTTAGAGTCAGTTTCAACAACTTTTATTCGATTATAAAAATTTACATAATCATAAAAAGTACATTTGAGAAAAATTTTACACACAGATAACAATTTTAAAATAAAATGAAATTCTGTAAGTATGAGATCAATGCAAAAAAGATATTTTGGGGTTATAAAATCATCTTTACAGTTCTTTGGCAAGACATGTTCATTTAGCTAACAATATTTCGACGAACTCTTACAGTTGCTTTAAGAAAAGACGCTATGAATTTGGCTTCATGTGGGGATTTTGGAGATTGTAAGTAGAAGAGAGCTGGATAAGATTGTCTAAGTCCGCTGTCCCGGAGGATCGGAATGATCCATCTTTTCCTTGCGAGATTATAGTACTTACAGAAAAGGACAACGTGAATCGTGGACTGTATAGAGGCTCCATCACAGGGGCATTTCATCATGTTAGAGGACCAGTTCTGTATTTCCGGGAATGTAACCAAACGGAAAAAAACATCAAAACGCAGCCTGGTAATTAAAAACTTTTCATAGTTTGATAAAAAGAATGTCAGATAAGGCTGGATTACTTTTCCTGTCTGTAATGAACAGATTTTCTCGTTTTTTGGTTTAATGATCTCGGCCTGGTTTCGAAGATCTCTCAGATGGGCTAACGCCATCTGCTTTAGTTGTTTTCTTGAGATGTCTTCGACTGAAGGGGGATCAAGGAAGTATTGTTCACGGTCCAGATCTTTAAAGAAATTGTATATGAATTTCAGCCACGGGATTTTTCGCCAATTTGTTAGTTTCAGACAATCAAGGATAAGGGAGCGGGTTAAATGGCTTTCAGGGTTACACCAAACTCGGTGCCACAATAAAATGGGCTGACATCGGATGGTATCGATGATGTACTCGATCCCAAGCTCCCTGTGTGAGGCCAATATCGGGGAGCTTTGGGGAAGACCCAAAATGTACTTGGTAAACACATTTTCCGTGATCTGGAGCTGGTCGATGCGGCTGTAACCCCAGATTTCCGCTCCATAGGTAGCCACACTGTGGCATTTAGCGTAGTATATGGATAGCAGGTCAGACGGGGCAGGTTTGCCGAGTTTCCTCGAAAAAGATTTTAATGCTGAGGTAGCTCGGCGAAAATGTAGATTCCTCGCCTCCACTGCCTTGTTCCAATTCATCTTGTCATCTACTAAAATGCCCAGGTATGGGTACACCGAAGTTTTATCTAGTCTATGGTTGCTGATGGAAATGGGTTTAGAAACTTTCATTCTGGGGCCAATATTCATTGTGAACGTCTTTTTGGTGTTAACTTTAAGGCCAAGTGAGTCCATGAAAGATACATACTTATCAAGCTGAAGCTGGAGTTCGTTCAAAGTCCGTGCTATGATGACTGAATCGTCAGCATATAAGAGGGTAGGAATCGGGCGATGGTTTATCTGTGGTAGGTCCTGGCTCCCTCCCAACATCACCTGTTCGAGCCCGTTTGTGTAAAGGTTGAACAGGAAGGGAGCCAGTACACAGCCCTGCCTTACTCCTCTCGTTATCTGAAAAGAGCGCGATAGTTCTCCACTGGTGCCAAATCGGACTCGACCTTCTGCATTTGTATACAGTTCTCTTAAAAACGTTAGTATTGGGGGGTCCACACCAAGGTCCGCTAGGATTTCCCAAAGCTTCGCGTGCTGAACACAGTCAAATGCCGCGCTTAAATCTACGTATACAAGGAAGATGTTTCCACCCTTGGCACGGACATATTTGTCAGTCAGGAGTACAAGATTGAGGGCCTGCTCCACAGTCCCAAGCCCCTTCTGGAACCCATATTGCAAGTCAGTTATGATTTTTTTCGCCCGGGCCCAAGATTGTAACCGGTCCAGGAGTAAGCGACCCGCAATTTTCCCCATGGAGTCCAGGAGGGAGATGGGTCTGTAACAAGATGGATCGTTACGGTCACCTTTCTTGAAAATGGGTAACAGTATTGAGGTAGACCATGAGTGGAAGAGGCCCGTAGATGCTACTGCTGACATAACCCGCGTGATTATTTTAGACCAGTAATCTACGTCATATAGAAACAGATCCATTGGGACTCCGTCCGGGCCAGGGGCCTTTCCACTTTTGGAGGCCTTGATTGCTTTTATAACTTCATTGAGAGAAAAGTGAATATTGATAGGATAAGTAGTGATTTTCGCCGGATCAGCTTCTTGACCTTGATTGTTTGGTATGACAGTTTTTGGCGTTCCAAATATTTTTGAAAAATGGGAGACCCAATCCTCTTCTGAGATCGCTACATCGAGGTGGTTTGGGTCATTACTGTTGGCCAAGAAGGGTGATCTAACAGTCTGCCAGAATACGGTGCTGTTTTTGCTTAGAGCACTTTCACGTAGGCGCAGCCATAGATCGTGTTTGATCTGCTTCTTACGATCCTGGCGGACGGTGTTGTAGTGTTTCCTCAGTTGGGAGACTTCCTGTGGATCCCTTGGTTGTTTGCAAAGGGCTTCTTTAAGGGCGGTGAGAGCTTTTCGGCAAGAGATGTCAAACCATCTCTCCGAAGGGAGCTTGGGCTTGTTGTTTGGCTTGACGAATAGGTTGTCTCTAACCACTTGCTGTATGTTTTGAAAGGAATCAATAAGTGACTCAGGTGAAGTCTCAGAAGACATACATTTTTGAAGCCAAGGTTGAGCGCTTACAAGGATTCTCTGCGTTGTCTCTACTGGATCAATTTTAGCCCATTTGATTGAATACCCATTCTGTTTGTGCATGGAAATCAGGTGTTGGTCAAGAGTGCCGGACTTAGTAGGGTGCAGGCCGGTTTGTTTCATGATAATTGACACAGAAAGTGGGTAATGATCGCTTATTGGGTTAAGTCCGATATCGTATTTCATTATCTCCCCTTTATAGCAATTCGAGGCCATTATATAGTCAATGGTTGTGGAACAGCCTCGCCCATGGAAGGTGGGTAGAAAATCCTGCTGTGGGACAACTAATTCGTTAACGAAATCCATGTCTAGCGAGAAAAGCAGTTCATTTAGCTTATTGCCGCATGGTGTATGCACGAAGTGGGGTATCGAGTTCCCTGAGTCATCTAGTAGCCCGCATGTCCCATTTTTGTGCTTGGGGCACAGCGCGAGATTGAAGTCACCCCCCCAGATCAAATAAATTGAAATTTTACTATTCTCGTTTTGAATAGTGGTTAAGTATGCGCCTATTTCCTCTAGGTGTAGGCAACACTCCAGGGTGCCTGAGTTATTATAATAGTTAATAATTATGTGGCTTCTTTCCTTGGTTGATATTAACTGGATAATTTGGTAAGTGGGTGACTCCTTTAGTAGCTTGACTCTGACGGGGAGAATGTTGGCAATGTAGGTCGTAAGCCCCCCCTTTGGCCTACCCATGTTTCCTGGTACTGCTGTAGTGAAAAGAGTTTTATATCCCGCCAGATGTAATGGGGCAGTGCACCAGGTTTCTTGCAAGCACAGTATTTGGTGAGGCTTCACTGTGTCTAGCCATGGGGAAGATGTTAATTTTGACGTCAGGCCGGCAATGTTCCAAAAAATGATGGAAACGGTCAAGTTTTCAAAGTCCGTCGTGGGACACGGTAATTCTGCCCGGTGGACATTGGCCTCAGATGTTAATGGTTGTCGTAGACTGGCCTGCGGGGGTCTGACTGGAGCGCTGATAGGAGCAGTTGATTGGTAGCACTGACCGTAGGGATTTATTGCTTCTGATGACGGAATAAAAGGAGAAAGTGTTTTTGTAGCATTAAATGGGGAGTGTGACATTTCTCGATGTGTCTCTTTACGATTATCAGTAGGGGACTCTGGAAGTAATGAGTTTTGTGTGAAATTGACTGATTGTGTTATTATGTCGGGTCTTATATCTCTCGAGCTACTCTCTGGTGGTCAATCGACCATCTCCAGACAGTCGAATCGATTTTGCATTGGAATTCCCTGCCAGCTCTCATAGGTTGGGCAGGGTCTTTCGTGCCAGTAGTGCCTTGGTCGTTCTCTCGGACGTTCCCTCGGGCCGCTCCAGGCTGAGCGATCTCGTGAATACTCCACGTAGTTCCATGGTATTTGGTTCCATGGTTCTGTGGGGAATTGGTGCCAAGACCATGGTGGAGTGTTGCGGTTCTGTCTCACTGGAGGGTAGAAATAGGAGAGATGCCGAGCATCAATCCCCCCTTTCTTTTCTAGTGAGGGCCACGCGCAGATGTAGGCCACCACAGTGGGATCTTTACATGTTACTACAATACAGTCTCCTCGTAATGATTTAGTTGTTTTACCTACCCAGGCTACCCTACGGACTGTATTGATACCCCCAGATAGATGGGACTCAAGAGGTCTATTGACACTTAGCCACTGCATGACCTTGTTTTTAAGCGACCATGCAGTTTCCGGGGTGTCGTCAGTTAGTTCTGGGACGCCTGTAAGAACTATCGTGTAGGGGGTAGCCTCCGGCGGCAAGTGAACCGGACGGCCAGTTGCTGGCGTTTTTTGTTTATCGGTGTTTTTAGGAGGAGGTTGAGAGGCCATGGGTTTCACAACGGTGGGTGCTGGATTTTTTTCCAGGTGGACTCTGGAAGTATCATTAGTTGGAAATAAACCTGGAGTATTGTTAGTAGACATTGGAGTATTATCCCGCTGCTGCCTGGAGACAGCCGGGGTTTTATTCGACTGGATTTGGGGCACTTTGGATGGAGGGTTCTGGTTTGGGACATTTTGCGTGCAGTTTTTTTGAGCTACGGGTACTGGATTAGTGCGTGCATCAACTTTATGGGGTTGTACTTGAGGTCGTTGTTTTGACGGCTGTGGTGGATTTCGTTGGCCCCTTGTTTCGATGCGCGTACTGGTATCGAGGAGAGTAGCAGAGATTATGTTAAGCTGAGCTTCTAAATTTCTGATGGTAAGTTGAATGGGTTTTAGATGTTGGAACAAAAGATCTTTAATGGTAGTGAGAACCTGCGAAGTGATTTTACAGGTTTTACAAAGGTGGTCGCTAGGCTCATTTAGTGTTGTCTGATGCGGTATGGATACTATGGGGAGTAAAGTACTTTGTGAAGTTGTGTTAGTCAGTTGAATTATGTCATGGTCAACGGGCTGGGCCGTGATTATTTCCCCAGCTGGCGGGATAAATCGTTTAGGGATTGCTCCTTCCCTTATGCCTTGCTGGGACGGGTTAGCGGTCGTCAGCGATTCATCCTGTGTGTGACAAATCGCCAAATCAGGGGTTACTTCCAGATCCTCCGAGTTAAAAGATGGATCTGACTCAGACTGGGTTACAGAGAGATTTACTGTGGATGGCACAGTGATTGTGTCTGACGTTAGTAAAGACAGTGGGAGAGAACAGTTATGAGTGGTAGGATGAATGGGAGAGGTGGCGTTTGCAATAGGACCTAGTGAGGAGCGTTTAGCGTTCGCAATCATGAGGTCTAGAGACACTCTCTTTTCCATTAGTGCAATGCTCTGGTTTATTTTTTCGTGAGCCCGCGAGATAAAAAGGTCAATTGGACCCGTTATTTGGGCTACCTCTTGTGCGTGCTTAGATTTGGCCTTAGTATTGCTCCTAGTTTTAGCTGGCATGCTGGCAACTTACTTTAGTACCGTAGATGGAAGAGGGATGGCCCGGTCCGGTCCCTATCGGGCACTAACGGGCAACAACGGGCCCGCCCTTTGGCCCGGGCTTCGCCCCGGGCTCCGACCCGCGCGCGTCCCGCGATGCGCGTGGTGGGTAAAAGTTATATAGTTCCGGGTGGAGGGAAGGCGTGGCACTGGGAGGGGGCGCGGCACTCACGGGAAGAGGACCAGCTGCAGGTGGTGAATGCTGGTCCTCGCAGTCCCGGGGCCGGCGCCTCTCCCTCCTCTGCGGCCACAGCAGCAACCGAGTCCTTGGTGATTACAAGAGCTGCAACAGCGCTGGGTACAGGCTACTCCAGTAGCGTGGTCAAGGGGAAAACACTTCTCAGGGTTTGCGAGCGGCGCCCGCGAAGCGGGGGCCGCGAGTAGTTGAGCACTTTCTGCAGGGCGTGGCACTGGGAGGGGGCGCGGCACTCACGGGAAGAGGACCAGCTGCAGGTGGTGAATGCTGGTCCTCGCAGTCCCGGGGCCGGCGCCTCTCCCTCCTCTGCGGCCACAGCAGCAACCGAGTCCTTGGTGATTACAAGAGCTGCAACAGCGCTGGGTACAGGCTACTCCAGTAGCGCGGTCAAGGGGAAAACACTTCTCAGGGTTTGCGAGCGGCGCCCGCGAAGCGGGGGCCGCGAGTAGTTGAGCACTTTCTGCAGGGCGTGGCACTGGGAGGGGGCGCGGCACTCACGGGAAGAGGACCAGCTGCAGGTGGTGAATGCTGGTCCTCGCAGTCCCGGGGCCGGCGCCTCTCCCTCCTCTGCGGCCACAGCAGCAACCGAGTCCTTGGTGATTACAAGAGCTGCAACAGCGCTGGGTACAGGCTACTCCAGTAGCGCGGTCAAGGGGAAAACACTTCTCAGGGTTTGCGAGCGGTTCTTAGAGTCTTTTGGAGTACTTTAGGTTGAGTCCGAAAACAAGACAAAACTAATGAAGCACTGGACGTATAGAGTCTCTTCTCCGGTGGACTTCAAAAAAAGGGTTCTCTCCTGTTTCTCTTTCTTCTATCGGTTTGAGACTTGCAGGTACCCAATAATAAGGAAGCAAGAAGTAAGGGTCAGGTTCTTGCCCTTAAAACAACAGGTACGAAATAAGGGATGAGTAGTGACTTCACTGGGTCTCTAATGTGATGTGGCTAAGTGAGGGAAACGTTTTGGTGACAAATTAGTGGCCCCTAAACCGCTCCCACAGTCCCAGAAAAATCCCCTGGCATGCAGACTGTACTTGCCTGCTACCACAACCCCCTTGGGCCGTGGCTGTGGGAGACTCTGACTCCTCTCGGTTGGGGAGGTCTGAAGTCCTTGGTGCGTTGCTCCTAGAGCGGAAATCGGGTACAGGTGCCGGTTTGCCGTCCTGTCTGCTTTCTCCGTCCTCTGTTTCCGCCTCGCATTGTGTCCCAGAAGGTTCCTCGGTTTCCCCACAGTTTGCGCCTTCCTCATTCGACGAACGCCCCTCTTCTCCCTGTCCGGCTATTTCAGCTGTTCCTTCTTTGCTTTCGCCGCCATTCGCTGGACCGCTAACAGCACTTCCGGTGGCGTCTTCTATGGCGGCCATCTTAGGTTGGTTGGGCGTTCCTTGTGGGGGTACAAAACCATCACAGGTAGCAACCCAACCTTTCACCTATATTTCCCCTGCCATTACATTACATAACGGTTCTTGGTACAGACCTTTTACCTAGTTACGGTAATGCCTAAATGTTGTGGGATTTTCTCTGAAAACTAGCCTCATTCATTATGCATGATAATTCTTGGACTCACAGCAGGACACCATCTCCTGCATAATAACTATGTATAAGAGTCATTCCTTCTGTCATCCATGCCTGACTTGACACAGCAAGGTATATCACCTGGGGCAACCACATTGGATATATAAACACCATATCTCTGCTGATGCAAGAGAGGAGAAAAAGGACTTCCATGCTGACACACTGATTCGAGACGCTGAGTTTCCTGCATGTAGACACTCCAGCTCGCAGTGGTCTAACATCCCTTGCGGGGTGTCTATCTAGAGACCAAGACGGGGTCCCACAGTCTCTCACTTAGGTAATGGGGTTGACTTTATCCTAGAGTGATTCTTGGCATTTATACCTATATGCATGCTAGGTACTCATAGATATATCTAATTAGGGTTACATCGTACTAATACGCTTTTATTACTGTCATTTATTTTATATGCTTGCCTGTATTCATTGCTCTAGCATTATCGTTTTACTCTATTGGTGCTTATAATCATTTATATCGGTTTTTATCTTATGGTGGTTTCAGCACACCTATTTTACACTAAAATGATGCTGGTTCAATACATGCTTATTGAAAAATGTCCCCATTGTTTATTCAGTGTATCTCTCTGAGACAAAGTGAGCACGAGTGACTGAGAAGGAGGTATTACACTATTTCCACGATCATGAGGGATCAGGGTTGTCATGTTCGATAGTTGCCAAGAACTAATCTCTCGCTAGTAAGAGGGGTTTCTAGTGGCATTGTGAGTTAGCTGGTATACAGGCTAGCACACCAGGTGGGGGTGTCTAGAATCAGTCTGGACAACAATCCCACAGTTTATGCTGTCTAAACATGCAGGTCCTAGATAGGTTTATAGGAACTAAACAACAGTGGAGAGTCACATTACAAAGGCGTCAGGCTTTTGAAACTTCTTCTTTCTAGCACTGGGCCATCTTAAGGGAGGAGGTGTGACCCCACTGCTCATGATGTGTATTGTTTCTGGTAACAGAGAGCAGGGGCTCTCCCCCATATATTCAGGAGTATGTCTGGTGGCGGCTGGCTGCCTGCAGACAAAACACAAGGGTTGGTAGGTTGGTAGGTTCTCACGGGGCACCTGTAAAGTGCCCTCTGATTACATGGTACAATGGAGATCATACTGGCATCAGAGAGGACTTATTAAGAGGACTAGTTTGGTACCAAACACTATTTTTTCAGTGAAGCCATTGTGGTGCTGCGAAGGCCATGTACTCTCTATGGCTTCACTGGGTCTTTCCATATGAAGGAATCAACCCTAATGTTGTAGGGGTATATTTGCTCCTGCAGATCTGCCTTTACTTGTGGAATAGTGTACCCTGCCGTAGGGCTGTGAGGTCTGCTAGAGGGGTGACTTACCTACACCTTCAGACAGGGCTGGCTGGCATGGCACCCAGGCAGGGTACCATGTCGACTTTGCCATTTTTTGCCTTAGAAGCGCATGCAAGCTGCAAGAGCAGTGGCATAGTCCAAGTGAGGGGCGGTAGCAGGGGACCCTCTTCAACTTCCAGGCCATTGAGACCCATGCTACCTGTTAGTGGTTTACAGGGGGCAGAAGTGCCAATTGTGGATATGATTTAAGGACGAAGCACTAGCACAGGGGATCTAGAAGGCAGGGACCCTGTGCACTGCAATTTAAACCATATCAAAACCAGGCAAAAGGTGGGGGCTACCCATGCAAAAAAGAGGCACTTTCTCACAATATGTGTCAAATTGCACCATTTCAACAAAGCAATAGTTGAGTGCTGACAATATGTAACATAACAGTCCATGTGTATATTTGACGTGTATGCACAAAAAAAATCACAGGGTGAAGTAATTGAACTACGAAATGGCTGTGCCAATGTCACGTAGACCACGGACAAAATACATGGTTTAACATAGACATATGTATGTGTGAATGTTTAACATGTAGGTTATGTCACAACCTACCTAGGGAGGTTTAACTAAACAAATAATTAATCAATAATCTGTCACTTCACACATGTAGTGAGTGCACATAACATAGAGTGATCAGAAACATCTCTAAATACCCATCACAGTAAGCTACTGGATAGTTAGGATGTAGAAGTGTACAACGTATCAGGCCATGATCATCGTTTGCCTTTATAAAGAGAACTGGAAGAGATATGTGTAAACCTATGGCCAACTGCATGAGTCGCACCTAATGTGAAATACTGTAATGAATGAATTTGAGTCTTTCAGTACACATAACACACTTGGACAGGAATATAGCTGCAACAGAGAGCAAAATCATTGACAGATGTAATTTCTGTTTAACTTCAGCCTTACTGAGGATACTACAACCAGGTACATCATGGAGAGAAATGTAGCGGTGTATAAAAACTTTTACTACCACGTGCCATTGTTTTAAAAACAATGGGCACGTGGTAGTAAAAGTTTTTATACACCGCTACATTTCTTGTGTGTGAAATGGAAAGAGTAAAAGTGTCTGGAGGGACAGGCCATATTTTGTTTATTACAGATTGTGTGGGGGGCGGCCTGAACCCTTTCTTCCCCCTGAGGCTCCAGTTAATTGGATATCATGGAGAGAACCTGCGGTGTGCTGAAGTCATAGTTCATATGCCTGGACATGTCAGGGGGAGATGCACTTTTATAATGTACCCCGATAGGTGGCCTGCTGAGCTAGGTGCTCCGCCTGCCCCTAAATCCCTTTTTAGGAACTTAGGCATCCTTTTGGATCAAGCCCTGACTTTGAAGGAGCACCCTGCTCAGACAGCTGGCTCCTGTTTTCATAAGCTGGACTTACTCCGATGAGTCTTTCCGTTGCTCCCCGACTCAACCCCTAAGACTCTGACTCAGCTTCTTATACTGAGCCATCTGGACTACTGCAATGGTATGCAGATCTCCGCTGATGAGGCTATGCTCAGCAGACTGCAGGTAGTCCGGAATCCGGTGGTGCGGTTTGTCCTCAATGCCCCTTCTAGGACTCCTTCCCGTCCTCTTCTCTCCCAGCTCCATTTGTTGCCAATACACCAGTAGGTAAAATGTAAAGTTTGCTGCACTATCCACCTATCTCTCGGCCACATTTACACCTTACCTACCTCTCAGGTCTCTGTGTTCAAGCTCCAAAGATCTTCTTGTGGTTCCCTGAGTCAGAAAGGTCAGGCTAGGGGGGAAGGCCCTTTCCTATCTTGGCCCCCGCTAATGGAATGAGCTCCCTCTGCACATAAGACAATGTTCGGACCACCTACAGTTTAGGAAGTGGCTCTTTTTGTCTCTGATTCAGTTATAGTAACAGTTCTAAGCCTATGGCACCCGTCCGAAGCGCGGAGATACCCCTTTGAGGGTCAATTCAGGCGCTATATAAATAAATAAAATAAATAAACAAAATAAAATAAATTGCCTGATTCGACCCCTGTGGTCATCAAGATCACCCTAGTTTGTGCCATTCTCTTTTTTTTTATTGAAAAGCTGCACATAAAGATTATACAGCACCCTGCACCGAGGGTACACAAGGTATTGATACAATAGCCTGGTGCAAATCCATTTTTCCCTAATTATAGAATGTCGCGTAAACCAGAGTCCCCAAAAATCAACCCTCCAACCACCCTCCCCCCAAAGCCCCGGCATGGTTCCAAATAATGATTACATCCACGGACATTACATTGTTGATGTGACATTTCCTCTAAAAATTCCTGATAGTCCTTTAGCACCTGATGGCTTTGAACGTACCGTGCATCACTGCAAGTCTGGGTTCCCAATGAGATATCCCATTAGTGGGGCCCAGAAATCTTTGGGACGCGAGGCTTCAGGAAGTTCTTCAGCATATAACCCCGGTTGATCCCTACAATACAGCAAATCACGGACCCAAATCTAAACAGTTAGAACAGTGTTTGCACCCCACCACTGTGCCACCGCCTGATTAGCAAAGAGGGTAGAGATGGCTACAAGTTTTCTCTTTCAGGGCTTAAGTCTCTGCACTCACCCTATCAAGCACACCTCAGGCAAATTCAAATTCTCACATTCTCAAGAACTACTGCTGTATGTATACGCGTGACCTTCACCCAGAAGTTGTACGCACCCATGCAACTCCAGGCCAGGTGGATAAAATCTACATCCGCCTGGCCACAACACACACGGCATGCAGTATCCCTCAATCCGAATCTATGCAACTGTACTGGTGTGAAATAGAGCTGATGTATGTATTTGAAATGAATTATGCGAAGATTACAGTTTGCCGTCAGTAGCCTAGTCAAGGCACAACAAAACTTCCAAGCATCACTCAAAAACTTGTCACCCATTAATGTCTTCTATTTTGTGTAAGAAGGTGTATCGGTTAAATCAATTTCTCTGAGAGAGGCATTGTATAATTTGGTGATCAGCCCACTGCATTCTACTCTTGCCAATACCACCAATAGGGCCTGCAGAGTTCGTGGTTCGGTCATGTATTCTGGGTATACAGCACAGATTGCCTGTCTTACTCGTACATATGTGAAGTGCAACATCAGTCCGGTGCCACACTCACCTTGGATGTCCGACAATGAGTGAAAGCGCCCCGCTATATAGGTCACCCAAATGGCTAATCCCCACTTCTCTTAGCACCTTCAGGGCTGCAGGCTCCTGCAATGCTGAAATACCTGGATGTGCAGCAAGGGGGAGCATTGAGGTATATAAATAGCCTACACCTGCCCATTTACCTAAGGTTTTCCATGCCCAGGCCATGCAATGCTCACGTTCAATTTCCCCTCGTGCCTCCCTTTCGCTCCACCCAAGGGTATTGGGAGGACCGCGTCCGCCTCTATAGCGGTGTGTGGTTAAAATTGTTGTGGAAAGTACCAGAAATACGCGTACTGTGCCTGTGCTCGTAGATATTACAGCTGCAAGTCAGGAGCCTCAAACCCTCCTTGCTTATACGGCGAGGAGGGTTTCCAGCTGCAGCGGGGCATTTTACCCCCCCCCATGTAAACGTTAGGATGGACAATTGTAAAGTATGGAAAAGTGCAACATTTAGACATATAGGGATACTGGCAAACAAGTTCAAGTTCAAGTTCAGGCATTTGTATAGCGCACTACTCACCCAGAGGGTCTCAAGGCGCTAGGGGAAGGGGTACATTATTTGTCGAATAGCCAGGTTTTGAGTTATTTTCTGATAAAGTAGCTGTCGTAGAAAGGTCATTTTTATAACTGTGATGTGGTCAGCGAGTGAAAGAGGGAGAATAGCCGATCGCTTGGCCTTTTCCTGAATCGCGGTAATAGCTCGGCCACAGTTAGCAGTGTCTACAACCTCCCCGTCCCTGTGCAGCTACACACGCAAGTACTTAGCAGGCTCAGTGGATCTCCTCAATGGGAATTCAAGATTAATTTCCTTAGTGCCTACTGTAAGCATGAAAACAGTAGATTTGGCCCAGTTTATTCCCGACGTGGAGAAACATATCACCACGACCTACAAATGTGGGACTAAAATCAATAGCTGGGACACAAATCCTATTGGCGAATCCCATATCGTGCATTGCCATGACTTCATGAAAACTTTCACCCACCATTGAATGTATAAAGTGAGGCAGTTGACCTATAACTTCTTCATCCAGATCCCCATACCCGCACGAAGGCTGCATGCATACATTGCTGTTAAAGTCCCCATATTAAAAAACAATGGGGCATATTACCAAGCAATAGCGATAATTATCGCTATTACTTGGTTAAAGACAAAAATTACCGATGAGCTGCGGCGATTTTTTATCGCAGATAAACCTTGGTATTACCAAGGTTTATCGCAAATGCGATAAAAAACCTCCGCAATGCATGAATATCGCTGAAAAGTCAGCGATATTCATGCATTACCGAGCTAATTCTCTTAGCCATGTTATCCACCTTCCATTGGATAACATGGCTAAGAACTGCTCAGGGCAGGTGTTAGCTTTTGGAGATATTCGCGCCTAGCGCGAATATCTCCAAAAGTTGGTAATAGGAGATAGCGATGTTAGCGACTGTTTCCAGTCGCTAACATCTTGGCACACCCACTTTGCATGTCATTAGTGATAAATATCACTGACATGCAAAGCGGGGCCCAAGATGGTCGCTATCTCCTACTAGATGCCGCTAACTGGCTTTTAAAGCCAAACAAAGCAGAGATAAACCCCTTAATAATATGCCCCAATATTCCCCGATGTATCACTTTGCTTCTTAGTTTCCTCATTCATGCCGAATAACACATCGGAGACATTACTCCTATCTATGTTATTCTAAAAATTGATCACAACCAATTCCACCTGCAAGGAGATGTCAATAGCAACAATATGATAATAACTGGTCGATTTTAAATGTTTTCTCCCTAACGCCCCCAGTAAATTTGAAATATATAAATATATATGCAAATCCCCCCTTTATGCCTCCTGTCAGTTGAACGACATGCCGGGACATAATACGTTTTAAAACCATCAACGTGTATTTCTTCCAGCAGCCAGGTCACCTGTAAACATAAGATGTCAAAATCCTTAATAAAATCAGTCCAAACTGTACTATTATCCTTGGATTGAAGCCCAGAGATGTTCCAATAGGCTATTCTTTCCCGCTCCCCCGCGTGCTTAGGCTGCTGCTCTATCGCCCTTGCTCTCTCCTCCCCTAGTAGGAACTGTATGACAGGATTGAATACTGCAGAAACATTCAACTTACCATTGCTGCAACGTGACCGTGATCCAAGCTGAACATAATATATTCAGGCATTTCTAGCAGTGTTGATTCTGTACTGTGATTTGGATGAAAAGTAGACTAGGTACAATGTAGTGGCCCAAGTTGTTATGAATAGTTAGCCAGCTGACACTAACATTTTGAGCATCTTTGAGGCTGCTGGAAGCCAAGACATTGAACAATAATTCAACAGGATGTTAAGAATGCCACATTTTATTAGCACTAGTACAATATAGGCACGGTTCCAACAACAGATGCAGTCACCAGTGATTGGTAAAAACAGTGCATTAGGCTTTGGATTGGTGATCAGCGGGACCATATGGCGTCAGTGGGGTCTAAGGTAAGAGAGCGAGCCTGACCTACACTCAGCAAAGCGTGGCTGAATCGCCCAGTAAGATGATGTTAAATTGAGACAGACACTGCTGAACACAATATACAGACTTCACTATAGTAGGCAAAGGGTTCTTTCCTGGAGGTACTAAAAAATCCATGTACATTTTCTCTGTCTTGCCAAGAAAGAATGCAGGCAAGCCTTTACAAAAGTTTAAGGAGGGAATACTGGCATGGCAATACGCACTAAGATTTAAGTAAGATGTGACCATTGCCATGATTTCCTTATGGCCATTTGGGCCTCATTAATTTTACTCACATAAAAGTATGTCTGTATTTGCCTGATACATTTATGTTAGTTTATTGTTGCCTGTTTTGGAGATGGTTCTCTCAGAAAGGCTGTAATTGCTCCATATTCTCTGAAGTGTTTTACACTAGCTTCTTTCTTCCTGCAAGGTCTGTGCAAACAATGGGAGACCTGAATCTTAGACTAAGTTATTAAGGGACAATACGAGCTCATTATTTTCACAGTTGGCATTGCCCTGCTCCAAGAAGAACTGCCGAGCCCTCGAGAAAGCCTGGCGCAGAGACCCGACACCGGTCAACATGACCACCCTCAAGCTCGCCACCCGAAAACACCACCAACTGATCCACGCCACCAAGAAAACCGCATTCAAGGACCGTCTGGACAACAACGCCCACAACAGCAAGGAACTCTTCAACATCGTCAAAGTGTTCTCCAACCCCAGCGCTGGAAACAACGACATCACCCCATCTGCAACTCTCTGGCCGCATACTTCCACAGCAAGATCGCAGACATACACAACAGCTTCAGCACACAGCCGACGCACCCTACAACCGCAACAACACCCCCCACCACCACCCTCCGCGCCTGGACCCCGATCAACACCGAGGAGACCATACGCACGATGAACTCCATCCACTCCGGATCTCCAACTGACCCCTGCCCTCACCACGTCTTCAACAAGGCCGACGTCGTCATCGCACCTCATCTCCGGGACACCATCAATACCTCCTTCGACACCGCAACCTTCCCGGAGAGCTGGAAGCATGCCGAACTCAGCGCCCTCCTGAAGAAACCATCAGCCGACCCCACCGACCTCAAAAACTACCGCCCCATCTCGCTCCTCGAGATGAATGGATCCCTCGACCCCTCGCAGTCTGGCTTCCGGGCCAACCACAGCACCTAGACCGCCCTCATTGCAGCCACTGACAACATCCGAGCCCTGCTCGACAACGGTGAAACAGCAGCCCTCATCCTCCTGGACCTCTCCGCGTCGTTCGACACTGTCTGCCACCGCACCCTAGTGCAGCGCCTCAGTAACGTCGGAATCCAGGAGAAGGCCCTGGAATGGATCATCTCCTTCCTCGCTGGAAGGACACAGAGAGTCCGCCTCCCCCCGTTCAGATCAGAAGCCACCAAAGTCATCTGCGGCGTACCACAAGGATCATCACTCAGCCCCACGCTGTTCAACATCTACATGAGCCCCCTCGCAACCATCGCACGCCAACACAACCTTAACATCATCTCCTACGCCGACGACACCCAGCTGATCCTCTCCCTCACCAACGACCCCGCCACCACCAGAACCAGCCTACACGAAGGGATGAAAGACGTAGCCGAGTGGATGATGAACAGCCGCCTGAAACTGAACTCAGATAAGATGGAAGTCCTCATACTGGGATCGTCACCATCCGCCTGGGACGACTCCTGGTGGCCCCCTGCCCTGGGCAGCGCTCCCAAACCAACGGACCACGCACGCAACCTGGGCTTCATACTGGACTCCTCCCTCTCCATGACCGGAGAAGTCAACGCCGTCTCCTCATCATGCTTCAACATCCTACGCATGCTACGGAAGATCTTCCGATGGATCCCCACCGAAACCAGGAAGACGGTCACCCAGGCCCTCGTCACCAGCCGTATGGACTACGGCAACTCCCTCTACGCCGGAACCACTGCAAAACTCCAGAAAAAACTCCAGCGGATTCAGAACGCCTCAGCACAGCTCATTCTGGACATCCCCCGACGCTGCCACATCTCCGCACACCTAAGAAACCTGCACTGGCTCCCCGTCAACAAGAGAATCACGTTCCGACTCCTCACCCACGCACACAAAGCTCTCCATAACCATGGCCCAAGATACCTCAACGACCACCTCAACTTCTACACTCCCACCCGCCAGCTACGTTTGACCAACCACCCCCTCGCCACCGTTCCCCGCATCCGAAGAGCCACAACGGGAGGAAGATCCTTCTCCTACCTGGCCGCCAAGACGTGGAGCTCCCTCCCCACCCACCTCCGCCTGACCCAAGACCACCTCGCCTTCAGGAAGCAACTCAAGACCTGGCTGTTCAAGCAATAGCGGACCCCCCCTCCCCAAGCGCCTTGAGACCCTCCGGGTGAGTAGCGCGCTATACAAATGCCTGATTGATTGATTGAAAACACTTAAAAGACCCCTCCACGATTGTAGTGTGCCGCTAAGACTTTATTAGGGGACTGATCCCGAATCTTGCTCCAAGCCTAAGTCATTTTCAAATCAAAGTGTTGCAGGGACTGGGTGTCATGATCCTTAAAATGAAAAATCATCTGAAAGTGATCCAAACTGGTAATCAGGGGAGACATGACAAAGGAAACAGATGACCTGTTCAAAAAGCCGGAGAAGAAACCTATTGATTAAAATTCAAAGCAAGGAAAGTTTTAGTCAATGCACAGACCTGTGCATTATTTGCAACAATCACTACAGAGGACAAAACCCCCTAACAAAGTACTATTAGAATCCTGAAGACAGTAGGGTGCAATGGGATCTTTAAGAGAGCCAGTGATCTTTTTGAAGTAACCATAGGGGTCAATAAATCAATGCCCCAAAGAAAGAGCAGTCCGTCTTAAGTTAAATGGTAAAAACAGCTCCTTCTGATGGGTCTGGTTTATATCAAATAGACTGGATTAGAATCACAAGAAGAATGTATATAATGGCAATTCTAGGCCATTTAATATCCTATAACCAAAAAAATTGGATACTCTGGAAGTGTAATGAAGTGAGGAGTTCTCGTAATGAAACAATATCCCATAAAGCAGAGGATAGAATGTCGAATACATAGACAGCATGTTTAGGTAAATCTTTAACATTTAAAAGGCAAGCAGAAAATGTCTAAAAACCAGCCCCGGAGAGCTTGGTGGCAGGAAATGATATAGACAGCCCACTATCCTGAGGGGGTGAGTATGTTTAGGCAGGCATGACGATTGCATTCTGACAGTCTGGGCAAATGGTAATATTAAAAAGAATAGCACAGTCAAAATGTTTAAGGTGCTTCACTCCCTTGTTAATATTAAATAACTCTTGCCCCTCTTTCTTTAATATCTGTCATCTCTGTTACATCGGTGATGGATTTCGCATCCGCTGAAATTGAAATCTTATAGGATACAATGGGACTCATCAGCAGAACAGATATCCGTCACCATGGTGACAGAGTAACCCATCCACCGAGATCTAAATCAGGCCCTTGATCCGCATTACGTTTTTTTAAACAAGAGTTTACTAATATTTGATTTGGTTCACAACATTCATTTTCAAAAGCAAAAAATGATATGAGAGAGCAATTTTTCCCATGTAAAATGCTATAAATAAAACAATTAACTTTTTTATATTTCCTGG